>NW_028274821.1:50248439-50873439 GCF_037043125.1 Eumetopias jubatus | reverse complement strand
AGGTTACTGTTTCCTTGGTCTAAGATCAGGGACTTCAGCCTTTACCTCTCTTGTCTTCATGAGGGCCTCCATGTTGTTCCCCTCACAGTCTTAGACGCAATGTATACTTCTCCACCATGTGTTGTAATCAGTGATTTTCAGGTAGGGTTGGCCTAAAGATTTCCTCAAGAAAGATCCTATCCCACTAGGTCACTGACTTGAATAACATGAACTGGTTGTAGACTGGCTTTTCCCCAGTTTGTGAGATGTCCTTAACTTCTTTGTGGTGGGTGTGTGGCTGGTTCTTTTGCAAGGAGAGGAGTTATATCTGCTGGCCCTGGGCTGTATTGCCTTTTTCCTTTTAGTCTTCTCTAGTAGTTCCGTGGCTACCTAAGGAGAAGCTGGAGGAGGATTTTCAGATTGACTTGTCCTCACCTGTCCTGCAGTGACTTTCATCCCTCCTGTGGTAAAGAGAATTCCTTGTGTTTGGAGTTCTGTCTTTCTTTTTGCTTTTTTCCTTCCTTCCTTATAGGCTTAAGCACTGGGTGGGCAGTCTTTATGGTTCCCACTCCATTAAGTCATGTAAGTTTTTGCTCTGCAAGGTTGAGATAAGTGGTCCTGCTAGAGAACTTTTAACTGTTTCTGCAGTACGTTTTATAGTTTTGCACTCACGCCTATGAGCCCTTTGGAGAAAGAATGGCAACTCCACCAACATGCTGGAAGTTCCTGCCAAGAATATGCTTTCAGTACCCACCATTAACATGGGGACATGTTGACAGCACACACCAGGGCCATGGTGGGTCTGTTTCCTGCCGAACTCTCAGTAGCTGCTCATGCCATTGCTCCTGAATTTATCTGTCCTGGGTCTGCGGACTTGGTTGTTGTCATGCTCACAGTACCTGGTTCTGGGACTGCGGAGTTCCCTGATGCTGCTCCCCATTCTTGCTATAGCTGAACAAATGGGGAGCTTATAATTGGAAGAAACTTTGAGATTAGCAAGTGTAATCTTGCATTTGTTGCAGGAATTTCTCTAAAGTACCTTTACCAAATGATAATTTCTAGTTTGTGCAAACAGTTTCAATGCCAGAGAGAGTATTATTACAATAATTACTCACATACACTTATATTCTGCTTACTTACACTAATATTTCTATTAAAAGATTCCTAGAAGTTAGACAAGGTTCAAGGGATATGCACTCTTTACATTTTGATAGCTACTAACAAATTATACATGTGTGCCCACACATATCAGTACTGATTTGCTATCATAATTCACATATAGTATTCCCAGGTCACTACAGAGGTCACACACTTGGGTATGTCCTTTGGATGCCGAACTGGCATGACACTGGATATACTTGTCACCCTCTATTTGTGGTCTGACAAATAAGTGAGTTTTTCCAAAATGGGCAATTGGTCTTTCCTGTGCTTTTGAAGTGGAACAGAGCTATAAGTAAAATGCATGATGGGTGGCAGCCTTCAAGCTTGGCTGCAGATTCTCATGATCAAGGACAAAGGTCTTTACAAAATTCAAGCAAAGTTGCCTGGTCAGCTCTAAGGTCTCTGTATGCTTGTACTTTTTCTCTTGGTGACCCAGGCACGTGTGGCATGCTTTTCACAGCCTGTTGCAGGTTGAGCAGTAGCAGGACAGTAAATGGTAGAAGGAAAGGCTCCTAGATGCACTGCCCACAGGAACCATGGGGACCTGGTTATTTACATCAGTCACTTCTCTTTTTTGCTCGCCTGTGTAAAGATGGTTTCAAATGTTTGTGCATTCTGGAATACATCATTCCTTCCCTTGTATAGTTGTTAATGCAGGCCCACTATTAAGGTATTGAACATATGATTGAACTGTTGCTTTGGGTGATGTGGTGCAGAAACGTAAATATCCATGGCTTTCTTTTATCAAGACAGCTCTGCCTCCTGTAAACCACAGACCCAGTAGTGGGGAGTGGATCAGTTGCTTACTGCCCTCCCCTATGATTCTGTTTTTATGTTATACTGTTGTCATCATACTCTTTATTCAACAGCCAGCCCCTTGGGGTAGAGCCACATCTACCTCCTCAGGCATGGGTGGATCCAGATGGAGACATGGGCAGGAGTGAGATGTACGTGTTATCTTCTTAGTTGTTTTATAAAGGCATAAAGAAATGAGAAGGCAGTGTTTAAAATTACTCATATGGTGATCCTTTTTCTGTTCATTCTTTTGTGTAGTTGTAAGTTTTCATCTGGTATCATTTGCCTTCAGCCTGAAGCATATTCTTGGGCATTTCTAATGATGCAGGATTGCTGGTGATGAATTTGCTCAGCTGTTTATCTGCAAATAAACATCTATTTATCTAAAAATGTTTTTGTTTTGCTTTTATCTTTGAAGGATATTTTTATAGGATATAGAACTCCAGATGAGACTTTTTTTCAGTACTTTAATCTTTTGTTTTATTATCTTTTAATTTACATTGTTTCTGAGCGGAAGTCAGTGATAATACTTGTTTGTTCCCCTGTATGTAAAGTGTGTCTTTTATTGAGTACTTTTAAGATTTTCTCCTTAGCTTTAACTTTGATCTTCAGTGATTTGACTAGAATAATCTAGTCTGTGTTTATCTTGCTTCACATTTGTGAACTTTCTTGGGTCTGTAGCTTGATATTTTTTCATTAAATTTGAAAAATTTTTAGCAGTTATTTCTTCAAAAATTTTTTTCCCGGCCCAGTCTTTCTTTCACTTCCTGGGGTTTCACTCATGTGTAGGTTAGATCACTTGATATTGTCACAAAGATCACAGACACTCTGTTTTTGTTGTTGCTTGCCTGTTTAATCTTTTTTTGCTCTGTGTGCTTTAGTTTAATGTTCACTAACCTGTCTTAAAGTTCATTATTTTTCTTTAGTCTGCTGTTAAACCCGTTCAGTGAATATTAGATATTGCATTTTTCACATTTAGAATTCCATTCACTTCTTCATAAATTTTTCTTTGTTAGGATCCCCTGTTCACCGATAATATTCATCAGTTCTTTTAGTGTTTTGAATATATCTATAATAGCACTTCTCTGTTCCTTTTAAGTCCAACATCTTTGTTGTCTCTTGATCTGTTTCTATTGACTTTTTTTTTCCCCTACTGGTTGTGTGTTACATTTTCCTGCTTTTTTGCAACTTTTTTTTTTTTTTTATTGTATACTGGTCATTATGGATGCTACATTGTTATAAGACTAGGTGTGCTTATCTTCCTTTAAAGGATATTGAACCTTGTTCTAGAGATCAGTTAATTTTTTGGTGGTTAGACTCACGTTTTGTGGGGATTTTAGAATTTGTCGAAGCAGGTTTAATGAAGTGTTTACTTGAGGACTACTCTAGACCTATTATTATACTGTGGCCTTTCTGGGATCTTAACTAAATGCCTTGGTTTTTCTCCAGTATTTCTGCCTGGTTCTCATTCTTCTATCTTCTAGCACTATGTACCCTCCAAATCTTACATCAGCTCACACTCTCAAGGAGCTGTTCTCTGCCAAGCCTTGTGGAGTCTTGTTTTCAGCATATGTAGCTTAGTATTTGGCCAAAGACTCAAGGTAACTCTTGGACAAAATTCTGAGGTTCCTTTACTTCTTAGCTCTTTCCTTTCTGGTACCCTTACATAACTTTAAGTCACCTCAGCATCTCTATATTGTGATCTTTGTTCCCTTTTCCTCGTGAGATTATGGTTCTGTTTGTTTTCTATTTTCCTGTGATGCTATTTAGAAAGTGCCCCAAATTCAGCGTGAATGTAGAGCTCACTGTATGTTTCTCATCTCTTCAGGGTAATATCTCAGACCGACTTGTGGTTCAGTGACTGAAGACAGTTGTTGTACATATTTTATATATTTTATAGTTGGTCACAATTAGACAGTAAACTCAGTAACTCTTACTCTAGCATGCTCTATCTTCAAACCTGATTTTGAGTCCAAACTGTACAAAAGTTTTAGTGTTGTGATCTTAGACAAGTTTCTCAAATTTCCTGTGTCTTGGTTTTCCCATCTCTTAGAATAAGGCAGTGGTTCCCAATTAACTAGAAAACATACAACATAGGCCTGCCACCATAGTTCATTAGTAAATGTCATGTGCATACCATCTTTTTCCATTTCTCTATTAGTTTCATCTTGACATAAAAGTACTGTGCATAATTGAAATAACTAACCCTTTCAGTTTGTTCTAACCATTTAGGGACAGAGATTTGAAGAAAAGAAAGAGGCTTCTTGGGGGAAAAGTCCTCCTGAGTCCTGAAGTGCTTAAAATCCCATGTTTTACATGGCCCGATAAGCACTAATACTGAGGTAGTCTTGCCAGTCATAGTCTTTTTCTTTGTATATGGAGGATTATTATCTTCCTGGGGCTTTTAGAATAACCAATAGCATGCCCTAGGCTGAAAGGGAGATTTTGCCTAACTATGTTTCTGTGTGGAAGTTTTTAAAGGAGTTCAGGGACAGTTTAGTGCGGCAAGATAGGGTTTAAAAAACTTTAAAAATTCTTATCTAGACTCCACAAGCTTTGACAACAGTCTTATTGGAAGGTTTTTTTTTTCTTTGAATTTTAAAAACTGTTCTGAAGAGTGAACATATTTAGAAACAGGCTATATATAGACTACATTAATGCAATGGAGAAATACTTCACAAAGGATTTATGATGTATTTTTAAGTGGTGCTCAGTTATAACACCACAACGGCCGTTGCAAATACATGTACTTTAAGTTGCCTCATTGATTATAAATAGCTCACTGAAAATGCTAAGCAATTATATTGAAATGTGACATCCTTTTTGAACAAGAGGATATAGTTCTTGTTGATGTTAAAATTGTTTTATTCTGTAAATACATTGTTCTTGGTATTCATAAATTGCTACATGCTATACACAGTGGGAAAACATAAAGGGAGAATTATCCATTTTTTAGAATAGTAGTAGGACGTGAGAAAAAAATCAAAAGTTTGTTCTTAACAATAACAAGTGGAGTTTGTTTCTCTGGCAACTCTAAAGAGCCAAAAAAGAGTCTGTATTTTTACCTCCTCTGTCTACCCTACCTGTATGTCTACCCTCCCATCAACTCTTCATCCCATTATTGGTATTAAGTAAGCAAGAAGTGTTTATTAAAACGTTACTCTGTTCCAGGCCCTGTGCTAAGCTTAGAAGATGAAATATTAGCCACATACATAAAGTTTCTGCTCATTTGCAGTTTACAGTTCAGCCAGTAAAACAGAAGACTAGAGAATACGCTGTGCAAAGATTCTGCTAACAGGACCGCAAAAATGGTATAAGAATGCATAGCAATGAAACATTCTGGTCTGTGGGGATTAAGGGAAAATATATTACTTAAACTGAATTATCCAAGGGAAGAGAAATGCTAAGGGTCCTTCAGACTGAGGGAATAGCAGGTATGCAAGCCTGGAGGCAGGAAAATATGGCCAGATTAAGAAAGACATTTGGAAGGTCACCAGTGTAGAATGTGATGTAAAAAGTGGTCATGTTAAGGCTAGAGATGTAGGTATGAACGAGGCTT
Source organism: Eumetopias jubatus (assembly GCF_037043125.1). Lineage (NCBI taxonomy): Eukaryota > Metazoa > Chordata > Mammalia > Carnivora > Otariidae > Eumetopias > Eumetopias jubatus. The sequence goes on along the minus strand of NW_028274821.1, from coordinate 50,867,945 downwards.
TGATGTCTTTTTAGGAGCGTGGACTTAATTCTGAAGGCAATATGCAGAAACTGAAGCATTTTAAGCACCAAAGGAATTGCCATCTGATTTTAAGTGGATCATCCTGACATTATCAGCACCTGCAGACTTCTATACTGAAACAGAGTTAAATTTGGAGATTTATGCCACCCACTTGCTGAACACAGATTAACCTAGCAAGATCCATTCCCACTGAGAGAGAAGACTGTAGTATTTTGTAGGTTCAGGTTTGCTATCCATCCTACCCATCAAGGCCTTGAACCAGTTATGGCTATTGTTTGAGCTTAATGAGCCACCTGGTCAACATGGCAGGGTTCTACTTTAATTTCCGATTAATCTTCCAGTTTCCCTGCCCTAAACCATCCAACCCAGCCTCCTTGAAAAGAATCTTTGCTGTCTGCCTATTCCTCATGTCCTTCTAACTTTTTCAATTGGGTAGGAGGTGATATTTCTTTATTTCCTGTCACTACCTAGGGCTTTGAGCAAAACTGGATGGTCTCTTAAAAAGTGCATTATATACTAACAATGTTTGGACCTAATCCTCTCAGAATACATTTTTTTTTTCTTCTGTGGACCCATACGGGTCAGAATAATTGTACTGTTTTGTATTTTTCTGGAGTTCAGGTTTTTTTTTTTAAAGATTTTATTTATTAATTTGACAGAGAGAGACACAGCGAGAGAGGGAACACAAGCAGGGGGAGTGGGAGAGGGAGAGGCAGGCTCCTGGCTGAGCAGGGAGCCCGACGCGGGGCTCGATCCTGGGACCCTGGGATCATGACCTGAGCCGAAGGCAGAAGCTTTATGACTGAGCCACCCAGGCGCCCTGTTTTTTTTTTTAAAGAATGGCTATACTGGATACTCTTTTCCAAACCATACTCTCCCTTTCCCCATCCTTGCTAGTTGATATTTTCCAAACAATTGACTCCTTTTTCTCTTTAAATGTATATCCTAGAGACTCATGGTATATGTAATAACATTAAATCTGACCCTATTAAATATTGATTTCAGCCAGATATTGGCATTGTAATTTCTTGAATTCTATAATCTGGACTGCTTGGCAATACACCAAAACTCCAAAAGACTTAGCCCTTGAGTAATGTAGTCCTAAAAGTTCCCCTGGAGCAACAGTGATGTTTAACAGTCCAAATGGTTTACTTCGAGGGAGACTAAAATCATCCTAAAGCACTCATGAGGTTCTTACCATTTTGAGTCAAAACAAAACAGCAGATTAGAAACAATGGAACATACTTGTATGAGAGGGAAAAAAAATGACAGCTATCTGCAGAAGAAGAACTCTAATTTACTTAATGGAAGCCCAGAAAATATAAAGCATTGTAGAAGATATGCAAAGCAAAACACTTACGCTATTTAGTAATGCACGTTAACAGGGATGAGACCAAATCACCGAGAAAGGGTTATATTTTGAATTACGTATTCTATTGAAGAAGTCGTCAAAATGTTGATTCATTTTCAAGCGATTTCTATTATAAGTGGCTAAAATATAAACAGGTGGTACTTAAGGTATTAGAAATAATTGAATGGAAGATGCTTTGGATTTTGGACTCATTGTTTTGAATTGCAGCAATATGTTATGTGCAACTCTGTTTCTCATATAAGGTTTGAATGTTGTAAATAAGCCACAATTTAGTGGAAAGATGATAGGCATAGGTTTATAGTCTGTAGACTTGGGTATTCTGCTTCTGTTTCTTATCAGTTGAACGATCTCTGGCAAGATCTTTAACCTGAGCCTCAATTGCCTTATTGGTAAAATGAGAGTAATTAATAAGCACTTTGCTATAATGCTCTAAGGATTAAACGCTGTAAATAAAGTGTCACTACCTGAACTGTGACTGCTAAACAAGTGCCACCATGAAAGATGGCAAAAATTGTAAAAGGTTAATCATTATTCTTAAGATAGTTTTACCCGTCAGGGGACTTTTAATATCAGGGATATTAAAACAATTTTCATATAAACACCCCAAGGTATATTCTGCATATTAATTGCTCTACCTATGGAAATGAGGCTGAACTTCACATCTCTCTAGTACAATAGGAGTTTAGACATTCTGCAGACAAGGGGACCAAGGTCCAAGAAGGATGAGAACCTTGCCTGAGAGCATACAGACAATAGCAAGTTTGTATCTCCAGCCTAGAATCTTTTTTTTAAAGACTTTATTTATTTATTTGACAGAGAGAGTGAGAGCGAGAGAGGGAACACAAGCAGGGGCAGTGGGCGAGAGAGAAGCAGAGTCCCCGCTGAGCAGAGAGCCCGATGCAGGGCTGGATCCCATGACCCTGGGATCATGACCTGAACCAAAGGCAGCTGCTTAACGACTGAGCCACCCAGGCATCCCTCCAGCCTAGAATCTTTACTAAGCCTTCAGCTCTTCGAGGTTCATTTTGGCATCTTAAACACCTTGCTGAGCATTTCCACTTTGTGTTCTATCATTTGAAATTAGTCCAGAGGTGGCCTGTAACTTCTACGTGTGTGGCTTAGAGGGAAGCACTTGATAGGGGGTATAGAAAAAAAGTATCTTGACACTACATTTAAACACCAAACATATGATACACTTATATTAGACTTCAAGTTTTTTTTTTTTTTTTCTGGGAATGGAATGTGAATCAGTACTAAAAAATCTCTTCCAGCCACCCTTAGCAATGCCATTGAATTAACCATTCTTTTTGTCAAAATAAATCAGATCTAATTATCCACACTTCTTTCCGAGAGCTTGCTATGCTTTCACCTGGGCTTGACGTTTCCGAATCATCCTTTTCTTTACCTATTTCTTCATTTGCTACATCCATTTAGCCACTAAATTTGTTGATGCCCCTTTGAAAACATCTCGTGTCCATTTCTCTTTAAGTAATTACCAGTATGGCTCTGGTCCAGGTGCTACATCTTTGCCAGTTAAACTGGTGCCAAAATCTTTTTATTATTTTAAAGATTTTACTTGTTTATTTGACAGAGAGACAGCAAGAGGGGGAACACAAACAGGGAGAGTGGGAGAGGGAGAAGCAGGCTTCCCGCTGAGCAGGGAGCCCGATGCGGGGCTCGATCCCAGGACCCCGGGATCATGACCTGAGCCAAAGGCAGCCGCTTAACCAACTGAGCCACCCACATGCCCTGGTGCCAAAATCTTTTAATTGGTGCCCTGTCCCACGACTCTCTCTTTCTCTGTTATTTGGTGCAGTGTTTTCAGACTAATCGTATGAAAACACCTCTTTCCTTTTGTCACTGCCTTGCTTGGAGCCCTTTGCCGGGTCCTCCTGGCCTGTAAAATGAAACACAGACTCCCTGGACCAGCATGCACCCCTTCTGGCTTCTGATTTCTTTTATTTCACATTATTGTTCTTTCTAATTTGTTACGACAAATACTTAGTTCTTTTATTCTTTTAATTCTTTTTTCTTACATGAATAGAAAGTGTTTCAAAGCCTGCTACTTGTAATTATAAATCTGGAAAGGATTTAGATGAACGAATGTGTTCAATAGACTATGCTGCATTGATATATTCTTTAAATTCACATGTGTGAAAACTTTCTAGCAGTGCTACTTATCCTCTGCATTGGGATAGAATTGTTTTCATTGTAAAAAAATCACATAACATGAAATCTACTCTCTAAACAAATGTTAAATTGTATATTACACTATTGTTAACTGTAAGCACAATGTTGTACATCATATCCATAGGACTTTCTCATCTTGCATGACTGGAACTCTATATCCTTTGAGTAGCTACTCTCCATTTCTCCCTCCCCTCCTACCTGGCAACCATAATTCTTCTTTTTTTTGGTTTGTTTTTTTGAGTTTGACTATTTTAGATACCTTATAAAAGAGGAATCATGCAGTATGTGTCCTGTGATTGGCTTATTTCACTTGGCATAATGTCCTCAAGGCTCATCTGTACTAATGGGATTTCTTTTTTATGGCTGATTAATATTCCACTGTCTGCATATACCACATTTTCTTTATCCATTCATCCATTAATGACCCACCTCTTGACTATTGTAAGCAATGCTGCAATGAACATGGGAGTGCAAGTATCTCCTCAAGATCCTGATTTCAGTTCTTAGGAACTAAACATACTCTTATTCATATGATCCGGCAATCACACATCTTACTATTTACCCAGGGAAGCTGAAAACTTATGTCTACATAAAACCTGTACGTGGATGTTAATAGCAGCTTTGTTCACAATTGCCAAAACTGGGAAGCAACCAAGATATCCTTCAGTGAGTAGATGGATGAATAACCTAGGGTACCTCCATACAATGGAATATTATTCAGCACCAAAAGGAGCTATCAAGCCATGAAAAGACATGGGGGAAACTTAAATGCATATTAGTAAGTAAAAGAAGCCAATCTGAAAAAGAAACACACTGTATGATTCCAACTATATGACTTTATGAAACAACCAAAACTATGAAGACAGTAGAAAGATCAGTGATTTTCAGGGGTTTGGGAAAGGGAGAGATGAATAGGCAGGCACAGGGTTTCTAGGGCAGTGAAACTCCTCTGTATGGCACTGTACTGCTGGATACATGTCATTAAATTTATCAACCTCCGTAGAACGTACAGCACCAAGAGTAAACCTTAATGTGAACTATAGACTCTGGGTGATAATGATGTCAGTGTAAGTTCATCAGTTGTAATAAACATATCCCTCTGGTAGGGGATGTTGATAATGGGGGGGAACACTATTCATGTATGGTGGCAGAGAGTATAGGGGCAGTCTGTACCTTCTGCTCAATTTTGCTGTAAGCCTAAAACTGCCATTAAAAAAAAGTCAATTGAAAATATGATTTATTCACCACCATTAGAGTATTACAGTATTGTCTATTTGACCATTTATTTACCCTTCCCAGGGAACTTTACTATGCTGTTTAGCACCCTTCCATTTCATCTTGTTGGACTCTCATTAGCATTTGTTGTAAGGCAAACCTACTGGTAATGAACTCCCTTGGTTTTGTTTATCTGGGAAAGCCTTTATTTTTCCTTCACTTTGACGGAGAAAATTTTGCTGTATTTGGTATTCTTCATTGACATCTATTTGCCTTTTTTAAAAAATATTTTCTATACCTGTTGATAATCTCATTTTATTCATGCATCATCTCGATTTAGTAGAGCACCTTCATGATGTTATTTTTAATTCTTCGTCAGGTAAGTCATATACTTCCATTTCTTTAAGGTCAGTTTCTGGAGATTTATTTTGTTCATTAGATTGAGACAAGTGTCCCTGTTTTTTCATTTGTCCCATAACTTGGTGTTGGGATTCATGAATTTAAAAAAAGAGCCACTTCTCCTAACGTTTACAGACTGCTTTCATACAGAGGAAAATGCTCACTAATTGGTCTGACTAGAGATTCTGGGGGCCTCTGAGGCATTTTGGGGGGTGTGATATGACTTCTCTGGACTTGTGTATGCTGGTTCTCAGTGAGAGGGCTTGCTAGTTTCTTTTTCAGGAGCTCATAATCTCTTGTACCCTCTGGTGTCTGTCTGCAGTGATGCAGGTCATTTTTTCTCCAGAAACCCGCTGCCCCCCCCCCCCGACCTTCTCGGCAGCAGATACCAGGCATTTAAAGTACACTGGCTCCCTGTCAGTGCCCCAAGTCAAGGGAGACGGATACTAGGTCAACTCTCCCAAAAGCTGGAACACTGGATGCACATCTCCCTGAGGGAGAAGCCTTGAGCTGTGCACCTTCTGCAGATTGTGCTGACAGCCAGCCACCCCCTCCCACCTTCCAACCCCACTCTCCTTTGTTCTCATGGACCCACATGCATCCAAATTATGCCAGTTCTGTGAGAGCTTCAGAGCTTCGAGTGAGTTGAGACAGAAACCGTCCCTCTGGCAACCCTCTCAAAAGCTGGAACTTTGGACACAGGCTCCATGCTTGTCTTTGCTGCCACAGGAGAAGTCATAGCTAGAGCGTTATCTCCAAGTGCTGAGCTGCAACAGCTTGGGTCAAGGCCTTGGTGCCCATAAAGTAAAATTGCTCTTTCCTCTTTCACTGGGGTTCTTCTCAGCTTTGTGTTCATCTAGGGAGCTGCAACTTCTTCACTGGAATATGGAAATCTCATAAAGTTATTTTGGTCCATATGTTGCTGTGAAGTCAGTGTTTCCATGGGGGAACGAGGGTTGGGACTTCTATTCTACCATCTTGCTGATGCCACTCCTTTTATTTAACTTTCTTCTTTAATGGGTAAGGCATTTAAGGCTTCACATATTCTTCTAATTAGTGCTTTCAGTGTGACCTGTAGGGTTGTGGTGGAAGTTAGTCCCAGTTTCCTTAATTTCTAAATACAAATTTTCCTTTTAAATGTATTTTTTATTAAGAGTCATCTAAGGTCTATATCTTAATTTTTAAGTATTCACTTAAATGTGGTCACTTGTTACTTTTAGTTTCTATTTCAGTAGGGCTATGATCAGAGAATGTAACCTATAAAATCTCGATTTTTAAAATATATCAAGGTTCTGTGTGACCAAGTATTGATTAGTTTTTGTAAACATTCCATGAACCTAATGAAAATCTATAGTCTCTGGTCAATGAACATAGAGATATTTCTATGAATCCATGGTATCAAATGTACTGACATCATTAAATTCCTATGCCATTTTTTTGTAACTAATCTATCCAGTTATTAGAGAGGTATATTAAAAATATCACACTTTAACTTAAATTCTTACCACATTCTCCTTGTGCACCCAATAATTTTTATTTATGTATTTAGATACATTGCTTGGTGCATAAGAATTTTTGTCCTCACATACCTTTCTTATCACTTACACTTTTTCTTTCTTATAATCTTTATTTTTAACCAAAAATTCTAACGTTATTAATAAAAATATTGTCACTTCTGATTTCTCTCTCTCTCTTTTTGGTTTGCATTTGCCTGTCTCCTTACTTTCAACCTTTCTATTTCACATTTCTTTTAAATGTGTATTTTTTAATAAGATATGACTGAGTTTTATTTTAAATTTCACCTACTCACATGAATAGTCTGTCTTTTTATGGGACAAGACAGTTCTTTCATATGTGTTGTATAGACTGATATAATTTATTTTATGTCCATAACTGATGTCTATTACTTTTTAAAACTATTATTTGCTTTTCCCCCCTTTTTGCAGTTTTTTTCTGATCAAATTACTTCTCATTTTCCCTTTGTAGCTGTAAAATTTTCATTAAAGTTACTAATCTTCAAATGAAGAAAATATCCTATTAAAATGGGTGTTAATAGCAACCTCAACAGAGAAAAGGAGATCTGAAAAGCAGTGTGAGGAGGTTGTATACAAAGAGGAAATGGTAGCCCAAGCCACTGGGTTTAAGTAATTAAGGATGTGTTCTGTGCTACACATAAAAACTTCAGGTTCTGTCTGAATCTGACAGTCTTTTCCCTTCTCCATTATGAGCTGCCTCCCAGAATCTCTCTTGAGTCATTCAACATATGCAGTGCACAAAGTGCGGTGTATGGCTTCAGGGGCCATTCACTGGATGTGAGCCTGGTGAATTTTATAGCTATTGAACTAAATAACCCCTACATTCCTTCCAGCTCAAGAAAGTTTGATTCTCTACAGATCCTTATCTCCCCTGAAACAATTAAGAATTATATATCTGGTACACTTTTCTAAATCTTAATGAGAAAAAATCAGGAGAAAAGATATAGCAATGTGCATTTACTCAGTGATTACTCAAGATCTTTCACCTTTATTACTTTTCTTCCAACCTATTCCTTTTCCTCTTATTGTCTGGCAACTCTTCCAGCTCCATGGAGCATACCCCACTAGAATCAGAACATAGATTTTTACTATGAGCCTTGGGCAGCAAAATGAAATGAAGAGCTGGAAATTTCCAAGTGAAGTCACTCTGCATTGGTAGGAAAACAAAAAAAGTATGAAAAAGTCTTTTTAAAATGTAGATTTTAATACAACAGATAGTATAGCACATTATGATTCCTTTAATATTTTTTATTTGGATATTTAAGCAGTACATTTATAACTGTAAGATAGTTAAGGGCTTCTCCTGTGATTCTCAAAACCGAGTCTACATCACCGTTTCCTGGGCAGGTTATTTTTAAATGCGAATTTTTAGACTGTACTCCTCAGAGTGTGACTTAGTAGATTTCACATGGGACCCATGAATCTATATTTTGAAATTTCCTCTTGGATTAGTCTGACCCATTCAAAGTTTGAGGAACTACTGAGAAAAATGCAAAACTCAATTTACTGTTTCTTACTCTTAAGATTGTTATGCATAACAATCTTAAGCTCAGAAATTTTGGCTATTTTGAATCAACTGTCCAGCCGATATGGATAGTTTAATTCCAATCAAAATAAATAAGTATGCAGCCCATGTATCAAATCTGAAGTAGTTGTGAAACTTTACTCGAAGCTCCCATAATCAGCTCTCCATCTTAGAGACAGCCTAAAACCCAAAACAGAGTTTCTGTCTTTATTTAATTTTAGAAGATTTTGTGTGATCAGTTTTTTGTCATATCATATATTTAGAGTAAATAAGAATGTAATAAACACGAAAGACATAAAAAGTTCAGAGCCACATTAAAGTTGAACACCAACTCACCTTTTACTGTGCAACATCACAGTCTAGCAGGAACAGGAGCACAAAACTATAACACTGGTTCAGACATGTTCTTGCCCACGGAGCAATACACTTATTCTAGTCTTTCACCTGCCAAAGTGCAGTGACCTATTTTAAAGGAATTGATGATAAGAGATACTGCATACATGCATGGCCAGCAAGAACATGAAAACACAGGCTAAGGTAGATGATTGATTACTCGTGGGCAAGCCATCCATTCATTCCATTTTGGTCTCATATTTGGAGATTTAAGTATATATATATATTTTTGAAAATCCAGTAGAGCATCAGAAAATTGATGCAACTGGATTTGAGACTGCAATTTTACTTTTAACATATGTCATATATATGCAGATTCAGTTGCAGTGAGCAGTCTCCCAGCACATAAAGGGAATAATCCAAATTGAAATTACTTGCTATAAAAGCCATCTTTTTGTCCAAACTGTATCTTTGTTTTGGTTTAAGATGTGAACTTGCTACCCTCTCCCACTCCTGACCTTGTGTAAAGAGCACTTAAAATGTTCAGAAAGGTGAAGAGCAATCATTAAACCACAAGAATAATTATTATCAAGGGAGAAAAACTAATCAAGTTGTTTAAAGGAATTAGACTTTAAAGATTTTCATTGTTGTTTAGTATATCCCCACTTTTCTTAACAATTGAAGTGTTGCAAACACACACTTTAGCTGTCCTAAGAGTCTTGAATGATAATTTTAGTGTTTAATACACAGGGCACAAGTTCATAGCTTATCTTCCTGATCATTCATATCTATAAAGTGGGTTACTTATAATTTTCTCTTGGTACTTTACAGGCAAATGATTTTAACACAGTACAATGGATATACTCTGTGTTGCTCTGTATCTTTTTATTTTTTATTTTTTTGTTTTTTAAAGATTTCATTTAACAGAGAGAGACATAGCGGGAGAGGGAACACAAGCAGGCGGAGGGTCAGAGGGAGAAGCAGACTCCCCGCCGAGCAGGGAGCCCGATTTGGGGCTCGATCCCAGGACCCTGGGATCATGACCTGGGCCAAAGGCAGACGCTTAACGACTGAGCCACCCAGGCGCCCCGCTCTGTATCTTTTTAATGGCGAAGTTGCTCCTTTGTAGAAAGTGAAGTACCTTGGATGATACATTGATATTTTCATCCACATGGGTTCTATGGAATGTTTTACACACTAATAAGAGGGCACTGTAGCTGTCTGAAAGTACCAGTGGCCCACTTCAGCCTCAAGTACCCTCATGTTGCCCATTCACTGTGGCTCACTTGCATAACAGGTATCTGAGAAGTATTTGACCAACTTGGTGTTCCTGTGAGAGTTATAATGATTCTTATCCTAGAGACATTATAGGACACAACCAAATACACTAAATAAATGATTCATCATGTCCCAGGGACCCTACATTGGCTGAGTCTCTTAGATTGTATATCTTTAATCTATACTTTGACCTTTCATTTCTTCAACAAAACAGAGAATTATCGTAATATAAATAAGAAAATTCATTTTGAAAGGTGTTTCCTGGGAAAAATAGGAAATCGCCATTTCTATAAAGGGAGATGGGATATTTATGAAATGATGAAGAGCAAGTGAGGATTGTATAGATTAAGCACCAAAATAACGATACAGAAAATTTGTGGAAAGAAAGGCTGGTGAGCATGAGAATGTTTGAGAAAGGATGTGGGCCTTTTGTTGGTCCTTTAATAGTGAAAGGGACTTAGAGAATTGTGGAAGAGAGACAAGGAAGGAAAGCCTATGGAATGTTAATAACATAAACACAAGCACAGAAATATTATAGCCCTTGGCCTATTTAGAGGCAACTTAGAAATCTCTTTGAGTAACTCTAGGGTTTTTTTGTTTGTTTTTTGTCTTTGACAGGAAAAGTAAGAAATAAGGCTGGAAAGAGAGGTTAGGGTCAGCAAATGAGCAAAAGATATGGATAGAAAATTCAAAACCCAGATTGAAAATGCCAGTGAGCACATGGAAAAATGTTCCTAGTCATATTGGTTGAGGGAATGTGCATTATCAAAGTTACTATTTAGACCCCTTAGATAGACAAAAGTTTAAAAGATCTAAAGTACCTAATATAGAGAGGATATGGAGTAAAAGGTGCTATAATAGAGACACCTAGTGTCTTTCTCTTTAAAAAAAAAATTATTTGAGAACAGGTGACACACAGTATTACATGAGTTTCATACGTGCAACATAGTGACTTAAATTCTCTGTACATTATGCTCTGCTCACCACAAGTGTAGCTACCATCTGTCACCATGCAGTGCTACTACAATGTCATTGATTATATTCCCTATGCTGTGCCTTTTATTCCCATGACTTATTCATTCCATAACTGGAAACCTGTATCTCCCACTTCCCTTCAGGAATTTTGCCCATCCTGCCACCCCTCACCCTTGTGGTCTGCTCTCTTGCTGGACACATACAGGAGTGTGCTCCTTTGCCCTTTTGCAGTTATATGTGACTAATCAATGGACAATATGAATAAGTGTGAATTCTGTATCAAAGCACTCAATTGTCATTGCAGTTAGCTTTTCTCCTCTTTTATTTACTGTCATGATTGTAGATGAGACTTTACATGATTGAGGCTTCCAGATGATTGTTGAGATGATAGCCCAATATTCAAACAGGCTTGAGTTACTTCACAAAGAATAATTTGCTTGGAGAATTGCCTGGATTCACATCTGATTTTACATGAATGAAAAATAAATGGTTTTTGTGTTAGCCCTTAAAATTTTGGGATAGTTAGTTGCCACAGCATAACTGAATCTACTTGGACTCACCCATATATTTTCCTACATTGATGAAAGAAATGTGAAGAGTTAAGGCTCTTTGGGAGGTAATCTAACAGCACCTACTAAAATAAAACATACATAAACCTTTTGACCGATCAAATTCACTGTTGGGAATTCATCCCATAGAAATAAAAGTACCAATTAGTAAAGCCATTACAAGGATACTTATTGTAGCATTGTTTTTTAATGGCCAATAAAAGAAACTCCCCCCAGATCAGGAAATGTTTCCGTAATTATGCTTCCTGAACCCAGCTACACATCACGGTGTCTTGGGCAGATTATTTTCCAAATGTTCATTCCACAGAATATTACACAGCCCTTAGAAAGAATGAATTTGAGTTCTAGGAGATGATGAAGAATTTTATGTAAGGCATAACTGTGTACACACTCTGATCCAATTTGTGAAAATAAATAATGATAAAAACTATGTTTAAAAATTTATTTATACATATATCTCTATAGGATTATATAAGTAGGGAGGAAAAACAGAAAGAGGCATATTAGGCTGTAGATGCTGCTTACCTGGGTAGGTAGTGATGGGAGACAGATTATTGACACAGCGAAGGAAGATGTACGAGTTCATCCTGTTCTGATTTTTCTCCCTTTCTCGCCCTGCTGCATATATTACATTTTACATATACATAATATTCACGTACATGAAAAATATTTTAAAGTTTTTTGAAAAAGCAAATCCTCTGTTGGAAGGAGTTAGTAACTATAAGGGAAACAGCTGATTACAAGGGGTGCACTGATTAACAACAGGGCTTTTTTTTTTCAGAGGGTTAACTATGAGTCCCAATTCATCCTGGCACAGCCCTGCAAATAACACTGAAGGCCATGAATTATATACACTGGAGGAAGCCTTATCAAACCCCCGAAGTTTGAAAACTTCAGGGGTTCCCCCCCGGATGCTGTCCTCCAGAGTTCCTACTAGCACTATCCCATTTTAATATCAATATATATTTAACATAATTTTAATTATGTAATATCAATTGTTAATTTTACTCCTTAAAACAGGATATTCCTTGCTTCTTCTCTACTCGATAGAATCTTAAAAAAAAAAAAAAAAGATGTTCTTTCTCAAATCTTACACTATTCCATTGTAACTCGCTTTGGTCATTTTTTAAATTCTTTGTATTCTTTCCTTTTGCATTTCAGAAATACAGTTTACCTGAAGTCTTTTTTTTTTTTTTATTTTATTAAGAGGTAAACAATCGATCCCTTTACGTCCATCTTAGAGGAATGGTAAGAGGATTTTCCAAGCCAAAATTCTACCTGTGGTCTCTCACAATATTCTCACAACATATATTACAACATATATATAACATATTACAACATGTACATATATATGTACAACGTATACAACATTAACATTCCCAGAGCACACTCGCATGGATTACTTTCCACATGTCTTTGCTTTTTAAATATTCACTTATTTATTTTGATATGTCTCTTTCTTAAATTCACACAAAAAAAGGAAGACAGTAAGTTTAATTTTCAAGGATTTACATAGCTTTATTGTTTTGTGCCAACACCAACCATTTGGGTTTGATAAGACTTGCATTGGTTGATACACTATTTTAGCCTTTCCAGAATAAATAATTATAATAAGAAACAACTATACTGACAAAATGGTTCATTATGATTAGTACATCATGGTTTAAGAGGCACCTGGTCTGAAAACATTTGACAAACATAAGCTAATTTCAATACCTTTCTTAAAAGAAACTGACCTTGTAGTGCCAAGAATTTTGGTCAGTTTAGTAAATTCAAAGAAAGAGCTATCAAAACAGTTTACTTAGTAGCATGTATCCTGCTGATTCCTTTGTTACTTGATTGAGATTTTGTTTTATAACACTGATACTCAGAGTATTTGAATAAATATTAACATGTTGCTAAATATAGACAATGTAAGCTTCATAAGAACAGTTTTGTGTTTTTCTCCTTTTACTTACAGGTTGACTACTGCGTACAGAAGCTAAAGCAATGCCTAGCATGTAGTAGACACTCAACAAGTTTTCTTCAAGGAGCTAAAATACAAATTTAGAAAAACATGTGGGAAACAAATATGGTGATGAGTCTGGAGTGGGGTTTAAACAAGACAGACTCTGTTGAAGTCACTGTATTTTGGTTTTTGTGGCTTGGTTGGGTAGAACCTTTAGAAAATAATCTTCAGATGGTTTGAGAAAGTATCCCATCTTCCAAATTAAAGATCTGGTAAAACAGGTTCTTTAAACATTTTGGTAGAGTACACGTAACATAAAAGTTATAATTTTAACCAGTCTTAGGTGCACAGTATAGTCGCAAGAAGCACATTCACATTGTTGTGCAACCATCACCACTATCCATCTCCAGAACTCATTTTCCCAAACTGAAACTCTGTACCCTTCAGGCAATTCCCCATTCTCCCTCTCACCCCCACCCTTAGTCCCTGGTAACCAATATTCTGCTTTCTGCTACTTAGAATACTCTAGAATTGAGTATTCTAAGTAGCTCATATAACTGGAGTCCTATAATATTTGTCCTTTTGTGTCAGGCTTATTTCACTTGGTAAAACAGTTGTTCTTAAGCCCAAAGTATATATACTAGGTAATTTGTACCAGTGGAAGAACAAATCATCATTTTTATAAACAAAACCATTTGTCCCTTCTTAGAGTTTTCCATCAGGCCTGAGTTAAGTGCAGACAATAATTGGAACTCCTTTGTTAGAATTTACGATAAATGCTTAATTCCTGTCTCCCTCGAGGCATAGTAATGGCTCACACCTTGAGAATGATTTTTGGGCGTTGTTGGTATTACTAGAATGAGGCATTCTGGATATGTTTGTCATGCCAGGAAATTGTTTACTATGTTTAAGGATGGAAAGTTTATCAAACCTACTGACCTTTTGGAGTATTTCCCAATAAGAAAAAGTTGCTCACATTTCTTGGTAGCATCAGTGTACATTTAATTACTTAGTATGCTTGTGGTATAATTTTTCTTTCCTATAAAGGTAGGTCAGCACATTAAAAAGGTTAAGAATCTCATTCTAATTGGAGCCACAAAATATCATTAATTAAATCCCCACAGGAGTCCCTCTGGATTGAACTACATATATAGAACTCATGGAAGATTATATAGTGTAATCCTTTTACTTCTCTAAAGGAGTATAGCATAGTTTCTTTTTCAATTATGGTCTTTAAAATGCACACTTGCATCCTTTTTACAGCTGACTATAAGATTTGTAAATCTCTTTACATTTACAAAAATGTCTCTTCCAGTGCATATTCCATTAATAATACTAATACTACTAATAGACCATGCAATGTCTTCAACCCTCAAAAAAGATGCCCGGTGGAAGATTTTCATTTTCTGTTTTTTGATGGGACAAAATCATAACCAGGTTTTCTTTATATCTTTGAAGTCCCTTTACAATGAATCCTTGTGTAGACTATAGTAAAAGGATTTCAGAGTCCCATCAGAGAAATTAACTGGTCCAATCCTGTTCCTTCTAGCAAAATTGTGCTCATAATGCAGTATACCCAACTTCCCAAGTGTACTTTGAAACGTTTTTACTGTAGGTAAATTCAAAGTATAATTTTACCTTTCTTTATAGCTCCATTTGCCCTCCGGTGATCCATATCAAGTTCAGGCAATTCTATGAAGTTCTTTTAAAGTTTATGTGGTTTTCCCTGGAAAGAGTTGGATGTGTCAACAACTGTTGCCTGTTGAATTTTTTTTTTTTTGTAAATTCTAAAACTGTGTCTTGTATAGAAGTCCCCTACAATTGCTGCCTTCCTGTGAAAGGTAAATGTCCAGACTTTCTTGATATGGCTAATAAAGCTCTTGAAGATATTTTCAGAACCAGTCATGCTATTCCCTGGGGATTTTGAACCAACTGAGAACCAACTGAGAAACAGACATAAAATTCACATACCAAATATAAGCTATTCCCAGCCCCCCCCCCCCCGCCCTGGAAAATCTGTATTGAAGGAAATGGCTTGGATTTCTGATCAAAATGGCCTTTTTATGTATTTCTCCCCCCCCCACCTCCTCCCCATCATTCAGTTATTGAGCAGAGAAACTCTACTCCCAACCTTTGGGCTCTCACCTATCACTTCAAGATCAGAAAGCAGAACATAGTCACTCAGTGTTCTGGGTAGGTTGAGAAAGAGGTAGTGTGGGTCACTCAACACATTAACCCTGCCCCAAAGGAGAATAAGGACCAGTGGATCCCATATTATTTTCTTCTCTCCAGTCAGATAAGAGATTAAGCAAGGGTTAGCTAAAAAGAGATACTATCCAATACCTCCAAGAAAGTAGCACTTGGATTTTTGTGTACCACCCACAAGTTGGGAGGAGGGAAATGATGGTGTCCCCTAAAGAGAGACCATCAATGAATTTGTCTTTGTTGGCTTTCTTTTTAATCTTTTACAGCCTCTTCTCCACCAATACCATCTACCTTATGGTATGAAATATCTCCAGGGCATGCGCATTTTTCTCTGCCTCTCATTCTATGAGCTCTCATGCTTCACCTGCTAAACTGGTTGTTAGTTGTCCTTTAAGACCTGGTTCAAGTATTATTTTCTCTTTTATGCCTTTCTTGACTCCAGATAAACATGACTCTTTTAGCTCCTATGTCCTCAAGGCACCTTATACTTACCTTACTATACTTATTAAACTGTGCTGCAATTATTTTTTAATGTGTTTGTCTTCCTAAATAGATTGTGAAAACATAGAAAGTATCTGGCATATAATGTGCTTATGAATGAATGAATGATAGCGAGAAACCATAAGTTCAGAGTGCTAATATTAGTTTTGCCACTAACCATGTTACATTCATTATACAACTTTCACAGTTATATGCCACAGGTAAATTAATCTAATCAACACCGTTATTGGACACCTATTTTTTGTGTGCTCTTGTGCTTCATGTTAGGTCAACAGTAGTTAAGGAGGAAAGCACAGATCTCATCTGCCTGAGCTTACATACTAGCACTCAAGAATGCCAAGAAAACAAGAATATTTCTGTTAGGAAATAAGTACAGTAATTGTTGTGAACACTAAATTGAAGATGGAAGAACATTGCACATTAACACATGTTAGATTACAGAGGTAGGAGGAACTATGGCCTATCTGGATTCAGCATGGCAGAATTACAGATCTTCTGGGGGGTAAATCCTAAGAGCTGACATTTAATGGGTGCACACTGTGTACCACGAAGTGATCTAAGTACCTCCAAGAAACCCAGGTAATGCTCACCACAATCTCCTCTCACAAGTGAGAACACCAGTGTAAGATGAGACTGGAGGTAAAAGGAGGGAATAGGGAGGGCGGAGCAAGATGGCGGAGGAGTAGGAGACCTAGATTTCGTCTGGTCCCAGGAATTCAGCTGAATAGGGATCAAACCATTCTGAACACCTACGAACTCAACAGGAGACCAAAGAGGAGAGTAGCAACAACTCTCGGAACAGAGAAGCGACCACTTACTGGAAGGTAGGACGTGCAGAGAAGTGAATCCGAGGCGATATTCAGGAGGATAGACGGCGGGGGAGGGGGCCTCCGTCGGCCGCTTCTGGCAAGTGCTAGAGCCGCGGAGCACAAAATCGGACCTTTTAGAAGTCGGCTCCGCTGAGGGACGTCACTGCAGTGGCTAAGCGGGGGGTGGAATCCTCCCGGGACAGTGTGGTCTCAGGACCCTTGGGGTCACAGAAAGACCGGGGGAGCCTGAGTGCAGCAGAGCTCCCAGGCATCGGAGCGGGGAAGCCGGCTGCAGAGACAGAGCTGAGGTGCGGGCTCTCAGCTCGGGGTTGCCATACACTGTGATCCGCGGCCCAGTGGGGCCACTGCTCCTCCAGCAGGGACCCAACAAGCGGCAGATCCTGGGAGATTCCCCTTCCTCCCCCAGGAGGAGCGGCGCCGGAGCGCACCACAGGGATCTGGAGACTCCACATGGGGTCGGGTGCCAGAGATAGAAACGCTCGGTGACAGGCCGGGTGTGCTCGGAGTGCAGCCGGAGACCAGGGAGACGGGAGTGACTGCTTTTCTCTGGGGGCGCACTGAGGAGCGGGGCCCCAAGTTCTCAGCTCCTCCGGGTGGAGATTGGGAGGCCACCATTTTCGCCCTGGTGCTCCGAAGCTGTACCGAGAGCTTGCAGGGAACAAAAGCTCCTGAGAGCAAACCCGAGCAGCTTGCTTAGCCCGGACCGACAAGGGTGGGGCAATTCGGCCTCTGGCAAAGACATTTGCAAACCATGGCAACAGGCCCCTCCCCCAGAAGATCAGCACGAACAGCCAGCCAAGATGAAGTTTACCAATCAAGGAGAATGGGAGAACTCCAGCGCTAGGGGAATACTGCACATAGAATTCATGGCTTTTTTTTTTTTACCATGATTCATTAGTTCATCAAAGTTAATTTCTTTACCTGTTTTTTTTTTTAATTTTTCTTTTTCCTTTTTTCAACCAACATTTTATCCATCCCTTTTTTAAAAAAAACATTTTTTATTTTTCATTTTAGACTCATATATTATCCCTTCATAGTAGTTACCCTTATTTTTGGCATATATATATATAAGTTGTTCTCTCTTTAAAATATTGAGATACAGTTTCTTCTAACAGATCAAAATATACCCTAAATCACTAGTGTATGGCTTTGTTCTAGTCTCCTGCCTGATCAAATTCTCTCCCTTTTTTCTTTTCTTTTTTTTTTAAATCTTCTTTCTTTTTCAAACAACTTATCAATTCCTTTTATAAAATCTTTTATAATTTTCATCTTTACAGTCATCTTCCATCCCTTCATTGTATCAACCCTTATTTTGTACATATATGTCTTCCTTCCTTTAAAATTTTAGGAGGCACTTTTCTCTAACAGACCAAAATACGACCAAAATCTAGTCTGTGGCACTAATCTATGCACTACCCTGATCATATTTGATCATATTCTGCTTTTTTTGTATTGTTCTGTTTTTGTTTTTATCTTTTTTTTTTTTCTCTTTTTTCTTTCTTTCCCTTTCTTTTCCCCTGGTTTCAGGTCTTTTCTGATTTGTATACAGTATATTTGCTGGGGACGTTGTAAACCTGTTAGCATTTTGTTCTCTCATTCATCTCTTCTCCTCTGGACAAAATGACAAGACGAAAAAAATCACCTCAGCAAAAAGAACAAGAGGTAGTACCGTCAGCCAGGGACCTACTCAATACGGACATTAGTATGATGTCGGACCTAGAGTTCAGAATCATGACTTTAAAGATACTAGCTGGGCTTGAAAAAAGCATGGAAGTTATTAGAGAACCCTTTCTGGAGAAATAAAAGAACTATAATCTAACCAAGTTGAAATCAAAAAGGCTATTTGAGGTGTAATCAAAAATGGGGGCACTAACTGCTAGGATAAATGAGGCAGAAGAGAGAATCAGTGATATAGAAGACCAAATGATGGAAAATAAAGAGGCTGAGAAAAAGAGAGATAAACAACTACAGGGTCACGAGGGCAGAATTCAAAGAATAAGTGATACAATAAGACAAAACAACATTAGAATAATTGGGATCCCAGAAAAAGGAGAAAGAGAGAGAGGGGCAGAAGGTATATTGGAGCAAATAATAGCAGAGAACTTCCCTAATGTGAGAAAGGAAACAGGCATCAAAATCCAGGAGGCACAGAGAAGCCCTCTCAAAATCAATAAAAATAGGTCAACACCCCGACATCTAATAGTAAAACTTACAAGTCTCAGAGACAAAGAGAAAATCCTGAAAGCAGCTCGGTAGAAGAGATATGTAACCTACAATGGTAAAAATATTAGATTGGCAACAGACCTATCCACAGAGACCTGGCAGGCCAGAAGGACTGGCAAGATATCTTCAGAGCACTAAACGAGAAAAATATGCAGCCAAGAATACTATATCCAGCTAGGCTGTCATTGAAAATAGAAGGAGAGATAAAAGAGCTTCCAGGACAAACAAAAACTAAAGGAATTTCCAAACACGAAACCAGCCCTCCAAGAAATATTGAAAGGGGTCCTCTAAGCAAAGAAAGAGCCTAAAAGCAGCATAGATCAGAAAGAAACACAGACAATATACAGTAACAGTCACCTTACAGGCAATACAATGGCACTAAATTCATACCTTTCAATAGTTACCCTGAATGTAAATGGGCTAAATGCCCCAATGAAAAGACACAGGCTATCAGATTGGATTAAAAAATAAGACCTCTCAATATGCTGTCCGCAAGAGACTAATTTTAGACCCAAAGACACCCCCAGATTGAAAGTGAGGGGGTGGAAAACCATTTACCATGCTAATGGACACCAAAAGAGCGCTGGGGTGGCAATCCTTATATCAGACAAATTAGATTTTCAACCAAGACTGTAATAAGAGATGAGGAAGGACACTATATCCTACTTAAAGGGTCTATCCAACAAGAAGATCTAACAATTGTAATATCTATGCCCCTAACATGGGAGCAGCCAATTATATAAGGCAATTAATAACAAAAGTGAAGAAACACATTGACAACAATACAATAATAGTGGGGGACGTGAACAACCCCCCGACTGAAATGGACAGATCATCTAAGCAGAAGATCAACAAGGAAATAAAGACTTTAAAGGACACACTGGCCCAAATGGACTTCACAGACATATTCAGAACATTGCATCCCAAAGCAACGGAATACACATTCTTCTCTAGTGCCCATGGAACATTCTCCAGAATTGATCACATCCTAGGTCACAAATCAGGTCTCAACTGGTACCAAAAGATTGGGATTATTCCCTGCATATTTTCAGACCACAATGCTTTGAAACTAGAACTCAATCACAAGAGGAAAGTCGGAAAGAACTCAAATACATGGAGGCTAAAGAGCATCCTACTAAAGAATGAATGGGTCAACCAGGAAATTAAAGAAGAATTAAAAAAAAATCATGGAAACCCATGAAAATGAAAACACAACTGTTCAAAATCTTTGGGATACAGCAAAGGCAGTCCTGAGAGGAAAGTATATAGCAATACAAGCCTTTCTCAAGAAACAAGAAAGGTCTCAAATACACAACCTAACCCTACACCTAGAGGAGCTGGAGAAAGAAGAGCAAAAAAAGCCTAAACCCAGCAGGAGAAGAGAAATAATAAAGATCAGAGCAGAAATCAATGAACTAGAAACCAAAAGAACAGTAGAACAGATCAACGAGACTGGGAGCTGGTTCTTTGAAAGAATTAACAAGATTGATAAACCCCTGGCCAGACTGATCAAAAAGAAAAGAGAAATGACCCATATCCACAAAATCATGAATGAAAGAGGAGAGATCACACCCAACACCAAAGAAATACAAACAATTATAAGAACATATTATGAGCAACTGTATGCCAGCAAATTAGATAACCTGGAAGAAATGGGTGCATTCCTAGAGATGTATCCACTAACAAAATGGAACCAGGAAGAAACAGAAAACCTGAAGAGACCTATAACCAGTAAGGAAATTGACGCAGTCATCAAAAATCTCCCACGAAACAAAAGCCCAGGGCCAGATGGCTCCCCAGGGGAATTCTATCAGACATTTAAAGAAGAACTAATACCTATTCTCCTGAAACTGTTCCAAAAAATAGAAATGGAAGGAAAACTTCCAAACTCATTTTATGAGGCCAGCATTACCTTGATCCCAAAACCAGACAAAGACCTCATCAAAAAGGAGAATTACAGACCAATATCCTTGATGAACATGGATGCAAATATTCTCACCAAAATACTAGCCAATAGGATCCAACAGTACATTGAAAGGATTATTCACCACGACCAAGTGGGATTTATCCCTGGGCTGCAAGGAAGGTTCAACATCCGCAAATCAATCAACGTGATATAATACATTAACAAAAGAGAGAACAAGAATCATATGATCCTCTCAATAGATGCAGAAAGAGCATTTGACAAAGTACAGCATCCTTTCTTGATCAAAATTCTTCAGAGTATAGGGATAGAGGGTACATACCTCAATATCATAAAAGTCATCTATGAAAAACCTACAGCGAATATCATTCTCAATGGGGAAAAGCTGAGAGCTTTTCCCCTAAGGTCAGGAACGTGGCAGGGATGTCCACTCTCACCACTGCTATTCAACATAGTATTAGAAGTCCTAGCCACAGCAATCAGACAACAAAAAGAAATCAAAGGCATTCAAATCGGCAAAGAGGAAGTCAAACTCTCACTCTTTGCAGATGATATGATACTGTATGTGGAAAACCCAAAAGACTCCACCCCAAAACTGCTAGAACTCATACAGGAATTCAGTCAAGTGGCAGGATATGATATCAATGCACAGAAATCAGTGGCATTCCTATACACCAACAACAAGACAGAAGAGAGACAAATGAAGGAGTCGATCCCATTTACAATTGCACCCAAAACCATAAGATACCTAGGAATAAATTTAACCAAAAGGCAAAGGATCTGTACTCAGAAAACTATAAAATACTCATGAGAGTAATTGAAGAAGACAAAGACAAAGCAGAAGAAAGACAAAGAGATGGAAAAACGTTCCATGCTCATGGATTGGGAGAACCAACATTGTGAAGATGTCAGTGCTACCTAGAGCAATCTACACATTCAATGCAATCCCCATCAAAATACCATCCACTTTTTTCAAAGAAATGGAACAAATAATCCTAAAATTTGTATGGAACCAGATAGACCCCGAATAGCCAGAGGAATATTGAAAAGGAAAAGCAAAGCTGGCGGCATCACATTTCTGGACTTCCAGTTCTATTACAAAGCTGTCATCATCAAGACAGTATGGTACTGGCACAAAAACAGACACATAGATCAATGGAACAGAATCGAGAGCCCAGAAATGGACCCTCAACTCTATGGTCAACTTATCTTTGACAAAGCAGGAAAGAATGTCCAATGGAAAGAAGTCTCTTCAACAAATGGTGTTGGGAAAATGGGACAGCCACATGCAGAAGAATGAAACTGGACCATTTCCTTACACCACACACAAAAATAGACTCCAAATGGTTGAAAGACCTAAACATGAGACAGGAGTCCATCAACATCTTAAAGGAGAACACAGGTAGCAACCTCTTTGACCTCAGCCACAGCAACTTCTTCCTAGAAACATCGCCAAAGGCAAGGGAAGCAAGGGCAAAAATGAACTCTTGGGATTTCATCAAGATAAAAAGCTTTTGCCCAGGAAAAGAAACAGTCCACAAAACCAAAAGACAACCGACAGAATGGGAGAAAATATTTGCAAATGACATATCAGATAAAGGGCTAGTATGCAAAATCTATAAAGAACTTATCAAACTCAACACCCAAAGAACAAATGATCCAATCAAGATATGGGCAGAAGACATGAACAGACACTTTTCCAACGAAGACATCCAAATGGCGAACAGACACATGAAAAAGTGCTCCACATCGCTCAGCATCAGGGAAATCCAAATCAAAACCTCAATGAAATACCACCTCACACCTGTCAGAATGTCTAAAATTAACAAGTCAGGAAACGACAGATGTTGGCGGGGATGTGGAGAAAGGGGAACCCTCCTACACTTTTGGTGGGAATGCAAGCTGGTGCAACCCCTATGGAAAACAGTATGGAGGTTCCTCAAACAGTTGAAAATAGAACTACCATACGATCCAGCAATTGCACTACCGGGTATTTACCACAAAGATACAAATGTAGGCATCCGAATGGGTATGTGCACCCCAATGTTTATAGCAGCAATGTCCACAATAGCCAAACTGTGGAAAGAGCCAAGATGTCCATCAACAGATGAATGGATAAAGAAGAGGTGGTATATATACACAATGGAATATTATGCAGCCATCAAAAGGAATGAGATCTTGCCATTTGCAATGACGTGGATGGAACTGGAGGGTGTTATGCTGAATGAAATAAGTCAATCAGAGAAAGACGTATCATATGACCTCACTGATATGCGGAATTCTTAATCTCAGGAAACAAACTGAGGGTTGCTGGAGTGGTGGGGGGTGGGAGGGATGGGGTGGCTGGGTGATAGACATTGGGTAGGGTATGTGCTATGGTGAGGGTGTGAATTGTGCAAGACTGTTGAATCACAGATCTGTACTTCTGAAGCAAATAATGCAACATATGTTAAGAAAAAGGAAAAAGAAGAAGATAACAGGAGGGGAAGAATGAAGGGGAGTAAGTCAGAGGGGGAGATGAATCATGAGAGACGATGGACCCTGAAAAACAAACTGAGGGTTCTAGAGGGGAGGGGGGTAGGGTGATGGGTTAGCCTGGTGATGGGTTTTAAAGAGGGCACATTCTGCATGGAGCACTGGGTGTTATCCACAAACAATGAATCATGGAACATTACATCAAAAACTAATGATGTAATATATGGTGATTAACATAACAATAAAAATTTAAAAAAAAAGGAGAGAACAGTTTATACAGAACCTTGTATCCTAAGTTAATAAGCTTGAATTTTAGTTTGTGGTATTGGAAACCACTGTTGGACTTCAAGTATTACTAGATTTGTGTTTTAGCAAAATTTGTGGCTACCATGAGGAAAATGCATCAGGTGGGGGAGGGCAAGACCTCAGTAATCCAAGTAAGGGGATGCCAATCATAGTAGCAGTCATTATTAGTGAAGTAGGGACTGTTGGTTTGAAAGTAGTAAATGATCAAAGAGACAGAAAGGGAGAAATACCAGATGATGGATGATTCACTGGATACATGGTTTGAAATGAGAGTAGTGCTTCCTAATGTGATAGCTAATACCTAATATCTAATGTGATAGTTGTGGGAATAAATTTTACCATTCAGCAGAGAATATATTTATTAGAGAATATGGAGGATTGGGAGGTTTGAGGGGGCATGGTATATATTTTAGATTTATATGTTGAAATGAGGTATCAGTGTATCACAAGAGGGAATATCCAACTTGTATTTGTCAGTACAGATCTGGAGAGGGAGTGTGAGGGATGCTAGGGAAGGAGTGCTATGAGAACATGTAGAAGACACCCCTAATCTGTCATGGCCAGTGGTCAAAGAAGTCTTTCCAGAGAACATGATCTTACCTGCAAAGTCACTATTCCTGTAGATTGTCTCTGTTCCTTTCTAGTCTTTGTTGCTTTTGGTCTCTCTTTCCCACTCAAAGAGTGCCTTTTAGTATTTCTTACAGAGCTGGTTTAGTGTTCACGAAGTCCTTTAGTTTTTGCTTGTCTTGGAAATTCTTTCTCTCTCCTTCTATTCTGAATGAGAGCCTTGCTAGATAGAATATTCTTGGCTGCATATTTTTCCCATTCAGCACATTGACTATATCATGCCATTGTCTTCTGGCCTGCCAACTTTCGGTGAACAGGTCTGCTGCTTACATTATGTGTCTACCCTTTTAGATTAAGGACCTTTTGTCCCTAGTTGCTTTCAGAATTCTTTCTTTATCTTTGTGTTTTGCAACTTTCACTATGTTTTGTCTTGGTGTTGACCTGTTTTTGTTGATTTTGAGGGGAGTTCTTTCTGCCTCTTGGACTTGAATGCCTGTTTCCTTCCTCAGATTAGGGAAGTTCTCAATTACAATTTGTTAAAATAAACTTCCTGCCCCTTTTTCCTGCTCTTCTTCTGGGACTCCTATGACACAGATATTATTGTGCTTTGTGGAATTGCTGGAGTTCCCTCAGTCCGTATTCATGATCTAATAGTTTTCTTCCCCTCTTCTTTTCAGCTTCATCATTTTCCAAAATTTTATTTTCTATATTACCTAATTCAGTCCTCTGCTTCTTTCCTCTCATTGTGATTACATCCAGTCGGTTGTGCATCTCAGTTATAACATTTTTTATTTTGGTCTGACTAGTTTTTAGGTCTTTTATCTTTGCAGCCAGGGTTTCTCTGCTGTCTTCTTCTACTTTCAAGCCCAGTTAGTAGTCTTATGACTATTGTTCTAAATTCTTGTTCAGATATATTGCTTGTATCTGTTCTGAGCAAATCCCTCACTGTGATTTCTTCTTGATCTTTCTTTCGGAGCCATTCATCTGTTTTGTCATTGTGTGTAGGCTTCTTTTTGTGTGTTATGAAAGCTTGTTATGTTTGCTGTTCCCAAGAGTAATACTGTATAAAGAAGTGGTCATACACTGTCTAGGGCCTGGTGCTTCAGGAAGTGTTTCTGGCATATGCTGTGTGCACTCTGCTGTTGTGTTTTGGTTGCTCTTTCCCATGGTCAGTCCTCTACAGATTTCCTCCTTGCTTGCTTGCAGTGGGGAGTGTTTGGAGTTCACCTTTAACTAGGTGTTCTTTGATTTGTTAAGATAAGCCTGATTTTAAAAAAAGGTGAGGGGGTGATCTGAGAAAAGGAAAAGGAACAAAAAAAGCAAACAAACAAAAAAACCTAACCCTGATTCCAAAGAATAAGAAAGAAAGAAGGAAAAAAGAAAAAAAAAGAGCCTGATCCCAAAAAATGAGAAAAGGAAACAAGCAAACAGACCAACAAATGAACAAAAAACTATAAGCCTGATGCCAAAGGAAAAAAAAAAAAGAGGAAGAAATAAAATAAATAAAATATAAAATATAAAAAAGAAAAGGAAAAAAAAAAGAAAACCTTGTCCTATTTCCACCAGAACTAAAGCTGACCCTTTGGAGCACTCTATGATCAACAGACCTGGTACATGCACGGGGGTCTGTGTTGGTCTTCTGAGGGAGAGGCCCCCTGGGCTGGCTCACAGTGAGACCTGTCTTGGCAAAGATGCCCTTCCTGGGTGCAGCTGGGCGGGATTTGGTATAAGTGACTCCAGCCTCCACCGGAGGTGCTGTGTTTCTCTCTAAAGTCCAACCATGCTGGTGGGGTGGGGGTGGGAGTGGGGTAGAAAATGGTGTCACCCTGCCTCTCAACACTGGGGAGGGGAATTCTCAGTGCATTGTTCAGGAGGCCCTCACAGAAAAGCGAACAATCTCCCTTCCTTTGTCCCAGGCTTTCATCAGATCCCTGCCTTCAACCTGTCTGTGCCCGGGTTGTCAGCATGCCAGGCACCACAGTTCTCCTGTGTTTTATCTCTGGTGCAGGGCTGGGATTCAAAACTCCAAATTTTATTTTATTTTATTTTTTTTAAAGATTTTATTTGTTTATTTGACAGAGAGACACAGCGAGAGCAGGAACACAAGCAAGGGGAGAGGGAGAGGGAGAAGCAGGCTTCCTGCTGAGCAGGGAGCCCGATGTGGGACTCGATCCCAGGACCCTGGGATCATGACCTGAGCCGAAGGCAGATGCTTAACGACTGAGCCACCCAGGCGCCCAAAACTCCAAACTATAAAGGACCCGGCAAGGCATGGACCCACTTCCCTCCTCTGGAGGAGAACCTTATAGCATGCCTCGCACCATTCTGTCCCAGAAAAGCAGTTGCTCAGTGCATGGTGGCTGGAGTCTATTGTGATGCACGTGAAAAGCTGAGACCAGCTTATCTGCCCTCTGTGGGCGCCTCTGTCCCCTGCTGCTGAACAGCCACTCAGTGACTTCCAGTGGACCCTTTGTCCTTGGAGAGGCAGAATACCCTCTTCCAAAGGTACTCCAGGAAGGGGAGCAATTTCTCCCAGTGCGACCCTGGGGGATCCCCTCACCGCGGTGTATTGTGCGAATCCTGTGCTCCACTCTCTCCCTCTCTCCCTTCCCGGCACCATGGTTTTTTTCCTCCCCCAATTCATGGCTTTGAACCTTGCATCTGCCATGTTCTCTCCCTCCAACTGTGCAGATTGTTTTCTCAATCCTGAGATTGATTTCCTGGTTGTTCAAAATATTTGATGTTAATCTAGTAGTGTTGAAAGGACAAGGCAAGATTAGGGTCCCCCTACTACTCTGTCATCTTAACTCCTCCCCTCCCCAGGGAACGTGATCTTAAGTGGTATACAGACTATCTCTTAGCAACACTTTTTCAAATCAGATTGAAACACTTAAACCTTAACCTTTTTGCAAGTTTTATGATACTGCAATAAGCATTCTTTAAAAATGTAATAAGAATTGACATTTGTTGGTCAGTGAAAATGACTGAAATGCTACAATACCCTAGATGCCTTCTAAAATATACAAGAAAAAAAATCAATACATGCTTAACATAGTTTAACATTAAATATATTCCAATATCCTTAAGACTAAAATCTAATTTCTGGCAGATATGGGAACTACTAATCAAAATGTTTGCCTAATAGGAATTATAATAGCTAATATTTATTGAGTGCTCCCTACATGCCAGGCAGTAATATAAGTTGCTTACATGGATTAACTCATGTAAGGCTCATATCAACCTCATTTTAGAGATAGGAAAGTTGAGGCATATAAAGGTTGAGTTAAGTGGAAGAAACCCTCTCAGAACCATGACAGGTTGGCTATAGAGTCTGCACTGCTATTGATGACTTATCTTGTGGCATGTCCCTGTCTGGTCTCTCTGAATAAACAGCTGATAGTATTCCTAGCTATGTTGAGCACTGATAAAACTGTATGTGTATGTATGTATATATATATATATATATATATATATACATACACACACACATATATATATAAAGATTTTATTTATTTGACAGAGAGAGAGAGACAGCGAGAGCAGGAACACAAGCAGGGGGAGTGGGAGAGGGAGAAGCAGGCTTCCTGCCGAGCAGGGACCCTGACGTGGGACTCGATCCCAGGACCCTGTGATCATGACCTGAGCCGAAGGCAGACGCTTAACGACTGAGCCACCTGATAAAACTATATTAATAGTGAAATTTGAAGACATTAATTTTTAAACATTAGGTTATTCGGCCAAAAACAAAATGGAAGTTTTTCTTAGGGCTTTACTCAGCACATCTAAAGTAACTGAACAATCCTAATGGCTTCATGTTTTTTTTGTGGTTAGAGTCTGGGGATCACAGAAAAAGCTGATTTTTGGCACTTTTAGTCATAGCTAGATAACATATACCAAGCGTTAAAGAAAGTGTAAAGATAATTAAAATCTCAAATTAATTTTTCTGCTTAAGTTCAAATGCTTTATTAGCAAATAAGATAGCTAAATATTATTATATAATCACAAGATGTTTAAAAAGAAAGATTATATAATCACAGATTATATATTTTAAATATATAATCTTTTTATTTTATAATTATATAATTATATAAAATATAATATAATGTATTTTATATATAAAATATAAAATATATATATATTTTACAAAATATAAAAAATATATTTTTATTTATATATAAAATATAATTTTATTTATATATAAAATATATTTTATATATAAAATATATATTATATATTATAAAATATAATTTATTTATATATAAAATATATTATAAAATATATACATTTTATATATAAATATAAATGTATATATTTTATATATAAGATATAAAAAATATATATTTTAAATATAGAATATAAAATATATATTTATGTATAAAATATAAAATATATTTTATATATAAAATATAAAAAATATAAATTAATATATTTTATATATATTATATAATCTATATATAATTATATATAATATAATAAAATATATAATCACAAGATGTTTAAGAAGGATTATTATATAATCACAAAGATTATATAATCACAAAGATGTTTAAAAAGAAAGGGACTCAGAATATGATAAACACCAAGCTCCCAATAAACATATGCCTACATAAAAAAAATGTTTGATCAAACACATCTTCCCTTCTCTGTCTTGTTTCACACTTTCCCTTCCCTATCTTGTTCCAGATAGCTACAAGACTGTCTAAAGTTACCTTGCTATGGAATTATATGATCCAAGATCACTTCTCCACTGTTCTCTGCTAGTCTCCTCCATGTACAGAATATCAAAACAATATGCCCTTTTCTTCTCAGTGAATTTTCCATGATGACCATTTTCTCACACATACACACATCCATCCTTCCAACCATCTTTCTTTTAATTTTCATGAGGTTACCTCATAAGCATATTCTTACTTCCTACTTCCTTTGTTTCCCGCTCTTTGTTTTGAGGACTTAAAAATTTAATGCACACCATGGTTTATAAACACAAAAGCAATGCTGCAAGTAGATACAACTGTATCAAGGAGAACCAGCGCCTTATGTTTCAAAGTGAAATAAGACAGTGACGGGAGCCACCCTCCTGAGTTCTTAGCAGTCCCCTTTAGACTCTCCATCAACATCTCCATCTACTCCCTCATCCTCTTTTAATTAAAACTGTGCCTCTATAAGCAGTAGCACTAAAGAGAAATAAACCACTATTTTTTTATTCAAGTTTATAGGTTTTTCTGTTTTGTTTCATTACTAGTTGCAAGAAAGTTATTTTTCTGCAACAAATGTTCTGAGTTTCAGCTTCATTATGGACCAAATAAGTTTTTATGTGTTGGCCATGGGACACACCGTACCACCGTTTATAACATGGTTTTATGGGAGAAAATGCTGTGAGTTCCACACAATCAATTTCCAAATGAACTGCTGGAGCATCACCTGTTTGTCAATTGGGAACTGCCTTTAGGGTTCTGACTCTGTCCCTGCTGGTCCTGGATCTGTAATGAAAGTTCTGTGTGTTTGGCTGAGAACTCTCACCCTCAGTTCACAGAATGCAGTTTCTCTCTCCTCCCCCAGCACATCATGCCTAAGCCTCTGACCCAAACAGGAGTCTACAGACACTTTGTGCAAGACTTTCACACCAACAATATGGAATTGGATAAATATACTTTATTTCTAGTCGTTTAGCAAATAAACATTTTACATGAAGAATTCCCAACTCCACCTCCTTAATTAGCCAGGATCCCTAGGAACTTGTTTGGCACAGTCTCTTATTCTTCATATATATGTATGTGTGTTTGTGTATATGTATATACACACACATGTTATTTTTTATCTTTCCTATTCTGTTCACCATTTTAATTCCAGAGCATAATCAGATTCTTCTAAATTATTGGACAAGCCTTCTTAGAAAGAGTCACAAATAGGTTTTAAATCACTTATTCAATTTATTAGCCCATATACAAATGTGTTAATAGAATAAGCTATACTAAATTGATCCATTTGCATTAACACAGGCATTTAAAATGTTTTTCTGGCATAGGGAACTCACTATAGGCATGAGTGGGAACAAGAGGAACCACAAGAAGGCTGTTGAGCAATAATCTATGTGGGAGATGTTGAAAGCTTGGATAAGGATGGATGTGGTGAAAATGATGAGAAGTGGCTGGATTCTAGATGGTTTGTGAAGGCAAAGCTGCCAGGACATGGAGTATTGAGTGTCAAAGAAGAGAGGAACCAAAAATGATTTAGAACTTTTCTGCTTAACCAAGTAGAAAAATCAGATTGCTGAAAGTCTTCATGGAAAGTAAGTGGGATGAGACTGGGTACCAAGAAGTCTCTGTTGGATTTGTTTAGAAATTCCTACAAACCTTCCAGGTACAGACATTGAATCAGAAATTGGATATATGAATGTTAAAAACAACAACAACAGCAACAACAAACCAAAAACAGCATTAAGAGGACAAAGACTATCTCTGGCAATGGAGAATGTATATTCTTCTAGAACATTTCTAAGACCTGAGAATAGTTGTAGGTTGCTGGGCAGGGAACCCTCCAATAGGAGAGAGGGATAGCACACTTAGAGAAGTTAAATGACCTGGCCCAACGTCACACAGAATGGCAGAGTCAAGATCAAAGCTTAGATCTATCTGATGCGCTTGGCAGCCTGTTCCTACCCCCTACGGTGAAATGCCTCATTAAATATAGCTTATTTTTTTTTTAACATTTCTGCAAAGAAGAGTTCTGTCCTCTTTTTCAAAACATTTTATAGTCATTTTGAACACATATGCACACTTGATCCATCATACATTTTTTTCTCTGTGACATCATGGATTCACCAAACACTTAGTGCTATTTTCAGGTTTCCCTTTTGCCCTGTATTCACCCTGTCTTGTACATTCCCTATCCAACATAAACACGCAAAAGAAAGGCTTTGTTTTTTTTACCCAGTGCTAATGGACTGGATTGAACCCGCCCCACCCCCAAATTCATATGTTGAAGTCCTAACCCCCTAGTGTGATGGTATTTAGAGATGGGGCCTTTGGGAGATAATTAGGTTTAGAACAAGTCACAAGGCTAGGGCCCTGGTGATAGGATTAGTTCCCTTATAAGAAGAGCTTACTCTCCCTCTTTCTCTCTGTCATGTTAGGACCCAATGGAAAAGACAGCCATCTGCAAGCCAGGAAGACAGCTCTTGCCAAAACCTAATCACACTGGTACTCTTGTCTCAGACTTCTAGCCTCCAGAACTGTGAGAAAATAAATTTCTGTTGTGAAAGCCAGCCAGTCTGAGACACTTTATAATGGAAGCCTGAACTCCCAGGAAATCACATTCTTTAAACATTCAGCTAGGTGCTGTGTTATACCCTGGATTTACTTTCTCATATGTATAAAGCATATAAAACACTTAGCAGTTTGCAAAGAATTTTCCATATGTTTCTCTTGCTTACTTGATCATGACAGCAACCCTATGCAGGGGATGGGGATCATGGATCATGGATGTCTTAAAATTATAACACATCCGTCCCCCTGGTCTCAACCTTGGTAGGTGGTGGTAAGTGGTAGAGGTGGTAAGAGGTAGAGGTGGTAGAGGAAACTCAACTCTTCTGATTTCAAGCCCTGTGCTCTTTCCATAATAAGAGGCCTCATGACCACCTATTTGCCAGGTAGTGATGTGGGAGAGAGGTAGTTAATAGCATAAGCTGTGGAGCCAAACTCTGAGCTTAAATCCTGCCTCTACTACTTTCTACATTTGCGACTTTAGGCAAGTTGCTAAAGTTTCTGTGTCTTAATTTCCTTCTCTTGAAAATGAGATAATAGTACTATGTGAATTGTGAGGATTAAATGAGCCAGTTCAGGTAAAATGCCCCAAACAGTGCTTAGTTCATAGAAAGCACCCTGTAAACATTAGCAGTTTAAATATGAATTTACCATTTTTCTTATGATGCATTTCTAAGAGCTGTGTAGTGTCTTCACCAAGTCCTTAGTACAAAAAAAGAAGAAATCACTGTTTAACTTTTTCTTTCTCATCTGTTGTTTTGTTCCACATTGTACATATGATATTTATCATCATCTATTTTATTATAACTCCAAAGATTAATTTTCCATAATTCCTCTTATATCCAGGCTGAGAGATATTAGTAATCAATTATGTCTCCTCTAATCGTCCTCATTATGGACTGTCAGGCAAAACCTCTAATCTCTCTCTCTCTCAACCTTTGCCCTCTTTCTCTCTTCAGATACATTTTTCTATTGCTTACCATTTAATCATCCTAAGATAAATCCTTCTCTCATTAAAAAACAAATTTATTTCCTCTAGAGAGCATTACTTACTGTTAGTAACTTTCTACTAATGAAGCCAATCTTTTCACTGGTTTGCTTTTACCTGCCTATTTTACTCTATGGGATATTTTCATAAAAATTGATTTTGTTTGCTCCTATTCTCATTCTCTATTTCAACTGAACAACATGTTTTGTTAGTGCTATCTGCAGCATGTTAAAGTTAGAATCCTTCTAATTTTGAAACCAGCCCTTTTATACTATTGTTGCCCCAATCATTTTCCAAGTATGCCATTTTAGAAACTCTTGACAGAAGATGGAACGAGGTAGAGCACTATTTCTAACTTTAATAAGTATGGCTCAATGGAATTACATGTTAGCAGTAACTTGACATATTGGAATATAAAAAAAGTATGATTCAAAATGGACTGTTAATAACTTTAATAGAGCATGTCAATATGCACATCCTTTGTGACTGTAAGTATCAGTTAGAGTGTAATGGGTAAGAACACCATCTCCAGAGTGAGCCTGCGTGAATATGTGTGTGGCCTTACTATGCCCTAGCTTGGTGACCTTCAACTTCTCTGGACCTCCTTTTCCTCATCTGACAGTCATAAGACTATCAGGAAAATTAAGTGAGTCAGATATGTGTTACCAGTCAGAAGATGTCAGAGTACACTGAGAAGCAACCTAAAAGCTCTGTGGCTTCTTGCAACAAAAGTTGACTTCTCATTGACACAAAGTCACTTACGGGTTGGGGTAGGCCTCCGGGGCAACTAACCTCCATGCAGCTGCTCAGCATCCAGACTGCTTGAATCCTGTAGCTCAGCCATCTGGACAGGAGACCTCTGTTTTGCTGCAGCAAGAGAAGAAGCCCCATAATGAGGAAAAAAAAAGGAATGTTTGTTGAATATCACTGGCTCTGCCCCAGGATATAAAACACTTAGAGCCCCGTTGCTGGCCAGAGAATAAGAAGCCAGTCCATGTTAGCTATTGTTGTGATCCACTGAAGAGCAGAATGTGGTGCTAAGGAGTCAGTGCTGGGCTGTGGCTAAGGGCTGTTACTAGGTTTTGAAGAAAGGGAAGTAGGAAATGAATTTGCATGTTTAGAGGAAAATTCTATAGTTCTGTCTTGGGGTTCTCATCCCTGCCTGCTTTAAATTCAAGTTGCCTTTCCCAATTTTGCTACCTAAAAATCTTGTGTCATTGAAACAGCCTTTTTACCTTTTCATAATTCAGGTATCTCTTTTGTAAAATGGAGGTAATTACAGCTCCTTGCTCAGAGGATGCATTATAAATGGCTAATCGTCCTCATGTTATAGATCACACATAGTCTGAAGTCATTTTGGCTGTTATTACTCTAGGATATACAACTTTGTATATGCTCTTGATCATTTTTGTTCTGTTTCACCATCTGTATCTTGATGGTATGGTTGATATTATCTCTAAGAATGCCTCCATACACTCTTATGCACCAGTGAGTATCTGTAAATTTGAGAGTCTCTAGGCAGGAGTGTCTGTTTCTAACTTAGGTGGTATTAAGTTCACAGGATTCCCAGTCACCTGCCTTTTTCTTCACTCAGTCATTCCCCAATTCCAAGGATTAAAGCTGACTTGAGAAATATTTTACTACCTCTAGCCCCAGCTTATGAAACTCCACATTAAGTTATCCTGGTTTTTATTTCATCCTTATTCGTATTAATTATGCTTAATGGCATCTGCCTTCCTCTACAGGTACACCCCCATATGTCCCATTGCTTCATCATTCAGATGAAGCCCATTCCCTACTCCAATGGATGGATTCTGCCTTCCTCTTGTAAAACCTTTCACCAGCATAGAAGCTCAAACTCAATCCAGCAGGCCAGAGCCTTCTCTTTACTGATAGGCATCATCATCAGGAATAGTTGCCTGTATATCTAGATATCTAAAGATTACTCCCTTTGAATTCTCTAGAGATATGTTCAACTCATTAGTTGAGAGATTCTGATGCTTCACTAACCAACGGGTGACCTGGTCTATGGCAAAAAATTACATGTCTTCTGGAGTTTGCCATGCAACTCTAACAGTTAACGGAGGGTGTGGTCCAGGGCTGTGGTCCAGGCCTAATCTGTCCTGATCACCTCTTTGTGATAAGGCACCCATGCTGTACTGACCTGAAGAAGTCACGTGCATGGGATGTTTTGATGCCCAGGAAACAGTAGAAGACACTCAAGAGGTAACATGTCAAAGCAACATCCAGAAATGGCCTATAAAAGTAATTTCTTTTAAGGAGGACTTGCCTAGGTAACACATATAAAGAACATTCAGGTTCTGAATCAAACAGAACTTGGTTCCCACTCTGGCTTTAGCACCAACTATTTCAGCCATCTTAGAGTAGCATTTTGATTCCTTGGGTATTATATTTTCCCTATCTATAAAATGGAAATAATAGTATTAATGAGTTATCAGAGTTGTAAAAGTCAAATCAAATACTGTAATAATCTACACTTAACACAGCTGAGGGACTTTCAGGAAGCCCCACAAATGGTCTGTCTCAATTGCCTCATTTACCAGGGGGATAATAAGACTGCCTACCGCATAGGATTATTGTGAGGCTTAAATGACATAGTATGTTAATGTTAGTTGTTATTAGTCATTACTATAAATTACCCAAGTTCTTTCATAGAGCCATGAAAGATCATGGGAGTGTTATGACTCAACCAGGCTCTGGCCCAGGGCAGCTGTTAGGTTGCAAAGAAAAGGAGCCAGGAAACTTTTTATTTGAGTTTAATGGTGATAGTTTGTGTTGGACCAACCAAATCCCTGTGGCGCTACTGCTAACAAAGTGAAACCACTGGCAAAATTCTTATAAAACAGAATGAGTATCTGTGAGCCTCTGCCTGGCTGGTCTTGAGTAACTGACCCCTCAAACCTCAGTGTGTTCACACTTAATAGAAGGTATTGGGTGAGTTGACTTCTGAAATTCTGTGTAGCTCTGAATTGAATTGAATTTCTAGCACATACAAGCCTGTACCTCATTATTTGTCATACATCTTAAAAAACATTTTTTAAACCATAGTTTTCAAAATGTTTTAAGCAGGAAAGTCTAGCCTAGACCCTTGCAAATTAAATATGTATATGCATGAAAACATGGTAGGTAGAAAAAATTATAGGTCTATTTGTTACTCTCTTATTATCTCAGTATCTGTCATACAGAGGTATTTGTGAATTTCACATTTTGGACTTTCCTATTTTCCATTTTATAGATTTTTTTTTATTTTATTATGTTAATCACCATACATTACATCATTAGTTTTTGATGTAGTGTTCCATGATTCATTGTTTGCGTATAACACCCAGTGCTCCATTCAGTACGTGCCCTCTTTAATACCCATCACCAGGCTAACCCATTCCCCCCCCGAACCCTCAGTTTTTTTCTCAAAATCCATAGTCTCTCATGGTTCATCTCCCCCACCAATATCCCGCATTTCATTTCTCCCTTCTTACTTTTTTTTAAACATATAATGGACTATTTGTTTCAGAGGTACAGGTCTGTGATTCAACAGTCTTACACAATTTGCAGCGCTCACCATAGCACATACCCTCCCCAATGTCTATCCCCCAGCCACCCCATCCTTCCCACCACCCACCACTCCTGAAACCCTCAGTTAGTTTCCTGAGATTAAGAATTCCTCATGTCTTTCTTTGATTGACTTATTTCGCTCAGCATAATATCCTCCAGTTCCATCCACGTTGCTGCAAATGGCGATTCCATTCCTTTTATTGGCTGCGTAATATTCCATTGTATATATATACTACCTCTTCTTTATCCATTCATCTGTCAATGGCCATCTTGGCTCCTTCCACAGTTTGACTATTGTGGACATTGCTGCTATAAACATTGGGGTGCACGTACCCCTTCAGATCCTTACATTGGTATCTTTGTGGTAAATACCCAGTAGTGCAATTGCTGGATCGTATGGTAGCTCTATTTTCAACTGTTTGAGGAACCTCCATACTCTTTTCCAGAGTGGTTGCACCAGCTTGCATTCCCACCAACAGTGTAGGAGGGTTCCCCTTTCTCTGCATCCCCACCAACATCTGTCATTTCCTAACTTGTTAATTTTAGACATTCTGACTGGTGTGAGGTGGTATTTCATTGAGGTTTTCATTTGGATTTCCCTGATGCCGAGCGATATTGAGCATTTTCATGTGTCTGTTGGCCATTGGATGTCTTCTTTGGAAAAATGTCTGTTCATGTCTTCTGCCCCTTTCTTGATTAGATCATTTGTTCTTTGGGTGTTGAGTTTGATACGTTCTTTATAGATTTTGGATACTAGCCCTTTATCTGCTATGTAATTTGCAAATATCTTCCCCCATTCTGTCAGTTGTCTTTTGGTTTTGTGGACTGTTTCTTTTGCTGGGCAAAAGCTTTTATCTTGATGAGGTCCCAAGAGTTCATTTTTGCCCTTGCTTGCATTGCCTTTGGTGATGTTTCTAGGAAGAAGTTGCTGCGGCTGAGGTCGAAGAGGTTGCTGCCTTTGTTCTCCTTTAGGATTTTGATGGACTCCTGTCTCACATTGAGGTCTTTCAACCATTTTGAGTCTATTTTTGTGTGTGGTGTAAGGAAATGGTCCAATTTCATTCTTCTGCATGTGGCTGTCCAATTTTCCCAACACCATTTGTTGAAGAGATTGTCTTCTTTCCATTGGACATTCTTTCCTTCTTTGTCGAAGATGAGTTGACCATAGAGTTGAGGGTCCATTTCTGGGCTCTCGATTCTGTTCCATTGATCTATGTGTCTGTTTTTGTGCCAGTACCATACTGTCTTGATGATGACAGCTTTGTAATAGAGCTGGAAGTCCGGAATTATGATGCCACCAGCTTTACTTTTCTTTTTCAACATTCCTGTGGCTATTCGGGGTCTTTTCTGGTTCCATACAAATTTTAGGATTATTTGTTCCATTTCTTGAAAAAAGTGGATGGTATTTTGATAGGGATTGCATTAAATGTGTAGATTGCTCTAGGTAGCATTGACAGCTTAACAGTATTCTTCCAATCCATGAGCATGGAACATTTTTCCATTTCTTTGTGTCTTCCTCAATTTCTTTCATGAGTATTTTATAGTTTTCTGGGTACAGATTCTTTACCTCTTTGGTTAGATTTATTCCTAGGTATCTTATGGTTTTGGGTGCAATTGTAAGTGGGATCGACTCCTTATTTTCTCTTTCTTCTGTCTTGTTGTTGGTGTATAGGAATGCCACTGATTTCTGTGCATTGATTTTATAGCCTGCTACTTGACTGAATTCCTGTATGAGTTCTAGCAGTTTGGGGGTGGAGTCTTTTGGGTTTTCCACATAAAGTATCATATCATCTGCAAAGAGTGAGAGTTTGACTTCCTCTTGGCTGATTTGGATGCCTTTGATTTCTTTTTGTTGTCTGATTGCTGTGGCTAGGACTTCTAATACTATGTTGAATAGCAGTGGTGATAGTGGACATCCCTGCCATGTTCCTGACCTTAGGTGGAAACCTCTCAGCTTTTCTCCATTGAGAATGATATTCGCTGTGAGTTTTTCATAGATGGCTTTTATGATATTGAGGTATGTACCCTCCATCCCTACACTCTGAAGAGTTTTAATCAAGAAAGGATGCTGTACTTTGTCAAATGCTTTTTCTGCATCTATTGAGAGGATCATATGGTTCTTGTTCTTTCTTTTATTAATGTATTGTATCACATTGATTGATTTGTGGATGTTGAACCAACCTTGCAGCCCAGGGATAAATCCCACTTGGTCGTGGTGAATAATCCTTTTAATGTACTGTTGGATCCTGTTGGCTAGTATTTTGGTGAGAATTTTTGCATCCATATTCATCAAGGATATTGGTCTGTAATTCTCCTTTTTGATGAGGTCTTTGGTTTGGGGATCAAGGTAATGGTGGCCTCATAAAACGAGTTTGTAAGTTTTCCTTCCATTTCTATTTTTTGGAACAGTTTCAGAAGAATAGGTATTCATTCTTCTTTAAATGTTTGGTAGAATTCCCCTGGGAAGCCATCTGGCCCTGGGCTTTTGTTTCTTGGGAGATTTTTTTTTTTTATTATGCAGATGATGCCTCCATTTTATTTTTTTTCATTTTTTTTATTATGTTAATCACCATATATTACATCATTAGTTTTTGATGCAGTGTTCCACGATTCATTGTTTGTTCATAACACCCAGTGCTCCATGCAGAACGTGCCCTCCTCAATACCCATCACCAGGCTAACCCATCCCCCTACTCCCCTCCCCTCTAGAACCCTCAGTTTGTTTTTCAGAGTCCATCATCTCTCATGGTTCGTCTCCCCCTCTGACATACTCCCCTTTTCTTCCTCTCCTGTTATCTTCTTCTTTTTCTTTTTTCTTAAAATATGTTGCGTTATTTGTTTCAGAAGTACAGATCTGTGATTCAACAGTCTTGCACAATTCACAGCGCTCACCATAGCACATACCCTCCCCAATGTCTATCACCCAGCCACCGCATCCCTCCCACCCCCAACCACTTCTTGGGAGATTTTTGATGACTGCTTCAATTTCCTTAGTGGTTATAGGTCTGTTCAGGTTTTCTCTTTCTTCCTGGTTCAGCTTTGGTAGTTTATACATCTCTAGGAATGCATCCATTTCTTCCAGATTATCTAATTTGCTGGCATATAGTTGCTCATAATATGTTCTTATAATTGTTTGTATTCCTTTGGTGTTGGTTGTGATCTCTCCTCTTTCATTCATGATTTTATTTATTTGGGTCATTTCTCTTTTCTTTTTGATAAGTCTGGCCAGGGGTTTATCAATCTTATTAATTCTTTCCAAGAACCAGCTCCTAGTCTCGTTGATCTGTTCTGCTGTTCTTTTGGTTTCTATTTCATTAATTTCTGCTCTGATCTTTATTATTTCTCTTCTCCTGCTGGGTTTAGACTTTATTTGCTCTTCTTTCTCCAGTTCCTTTAGGTGTAAGTTAGGTTGTATATTTGAGACCTTTCTTGTTTCTTGAGCAAGGCTTGTATTGCTATATACTTTCCCCTTAGGAAGCGGCTGACAGAGGACCCCTCCCCTGCCTTCTGTCCTCCTGAGTATTGCCTTGGATTCATTTCTCTGCACGTCCTACCTTCCAGAAAGTGTTCGCTTTTCTGTTCAGAGAGTTGTTGCTATTCTTTTCTCCGATCTCCTGTTGAGTTTATAGGTGTTCAGAATGGTTTGATCCCTATCTAGCTGAATTCCTGGGACCAGACAAAATCCAAGTCTCCTACTCCTCTGCCATCTTGCTCCTCCCCCCATCCATTTTATATAATTTTTTAATGCTCTTTTTTCTTCATGAACTTACTTTCAACTTTTTTCTCCTCTACATAAAACAGATGCTCTAATATTCAGGCATAAAGCTATATTGCTTGATGAAAGTGGAAAAGAGAAGTAGAAAACAGCAGGAATCCAGACTTCTTTCACTGGGCTATTAGGAAATTTGAAGTATTATTTGGGTTGCCTCCTGAAAAATGTGGTCCAGGTCAAATATTATTAACTTTCTTCTTTTGTTTGTGAAATTACAGGTCAGTCAGACTCTTGGAAAAGGACTCTCTGGTTATTATTTTTGTTTTTGTCATTGAAAGTTTTTCACATGCTACATGAAGTCCCTGAAAATCTAAGTGGGACAAAGTTACATTACATATTTTAAAGCCCAATACTACAATTATGCTAATGTAATTAAGCTTCATGAATATAGTATGCAAATCAAATTGTCAAGAACTATACCAAATAGAATTGTTCTTAAAGATAGAACAGATTGGTTCTGAAATTCTTATAAGGATCACTGTTTCATAAATTCCTAAGCAGAATATCATTTTGTTCAATGAAAAAGTACTTTAAGAACATTGTCATCAATATTTAATTTGCACTTTTTTCTCCGTGGAAGTGACACATTTTGATGTAAAGAACAGAAAAATTATATGTTTGTAATGGAAAGGTTTAAAATATCAGTATCTGGAAAGGGTTTACATGTTTTTCTTTCCCAGCTTTATTGAGATATAATTGACATATAATGTTATGTAAATTTAAGGTGTACAATGTGATGATTTGATATATGTATTACAGAATGATTACCACAATAGGGTAATGTATCCACACATTCATCGCCTCAAATAGCTACCTTTTTTTATGGTGAGAATTTTTAAGATTCACTCTCTTAGCAACTCCTCAGTATAGCAACTTTCCAGTATAGCATAGTATTGTTAAGTGTAGTCACCATGATGTACACTAAGAACTTATTCACCTTATAACTGGAGTTTTGTACATTTTTGACCACTTCCACCCATTTCCCCCACCTCTCACCTCTGGTGAACAGCAGTCTGCTTTCTGTTTTTAGGAGGGTTTTTTTTTTTTTTTTTTTTTTATATATTCCACATATAAGTGGGATCATATAGGATTTGTCTTTTCCTGTCCAATTTATTTTACTTAGCATAATGCCTTCAAGGTTTATCTATGTTGTTGCAAATGGCAAGAGTTTTTTTTCTTTTTTATGGTTAAATTGTATGTATTATATATATATATATAATATATATATCTCACATTTTCTTTATCCATTCTTCTGTTGATGGACTCTTAGCCTGTTAGTCTTAGCTATTGTGGGTAATGCTGCAGTCAATATGGGGGCAAAGATATCTCTTGAAGGTAGACGTTTTATTTCCTTCAGATATATACCCAGAACTGGAATTGCTGATTCATACAGTAGTTCTATTTTTAATTTTTTGAGGAAACTCCACGCTGTTTTCCATAGTGACTATACCAATTTAGATTTCCAATAAGTGTTCAGGGGTTCCCTTTTCTTTATGTTCTTGCTGGCACTTATTATCTCACATATTATTGCTGTTATATATTATATATGAATAGGCTTTTCTCCAATTGAAACATAGCATGATACACCACATTACCTTTTATGAAAAATAGCTTAAGTGGAGATGTTCTATGTGGTGTTGATTTTTACCCCATAAATATAATAACAGAAAAGCTGGTTTGAGCCATCAGAGTGACCTGGAATTCCTCAGCTGTTATCATATGAAGGTCATGAGGAGCTATTTGAAGGGCTCATTGAAGAGAACAGTGATAATTGGGTTGTTTCCTCTGCTTTGGGCCTTCTTGCCTTTCATGTTGACCCAGCTCTTATGTCTGGTTGTTTTCTGTGACTTTTCTCTGCTGATCACCCCTTTCCTACCCCCAGTGTTTAAGCTTTCAGAGAACTAACCCAAAACAGGATCATGGGGGAAATAAATATGGGCAGGAAGACTGAATTGTTTTGTGTGCGGTCTTTTATATTTTATTATAAAATTAATATTTGCTCATTTCAGAAAAATGAGAAGCAAAGTGAAACAAACAAGGAAAGAAGAAAAATCCCCAAACCCTATAACCCCATCACTAAGAAATCTTCTTTTATGTCATTTTAGTATCATCCCATTTTTTGTTACTTGTTTAGCATAACACATACATTTCTGTTTAAGTGGTCTGTACACACACACACACACACACACACACACATACACACACATATTTTGCTTTTTTAACTGAAATAATATCCTTTGTATTTTTCTGAAGTTATTTGATGTCATTTTTAATGTCATTCCATTCCAACATATGACCGTAGCTCAGTGTACATAATGTTCCTCCAGTGCTGGGCAGGATTTGAGTGTCCTGAAGCACTGCTCCTGGGCTTCAGCTTTGTTGGCAGAGACTGAAGAAGGCAAGTGAGAAATCACCTCCCTGTCATTTAAAAACGTTTTTTTCCTCTGTCCATCAAAGCAGAATATTCTGTGAGATGACTATATCCAAATAATGTAAAAGTAATTCTTCAGGCACCCCCAAAATTGTATTATAGTAGGTACACCCTATGCCTTCTACTAAAGTTTAACAAAATCATGAATTTCACTTTGAGAAGAAGGATAAAATTCATTATTGAAAGTACTGTCTGCTCAACCAAAAGCCATGATTGATTGATGGCAGTGGGTGGTGTTTGAATCAGTTACTCTACATTCGCTTAATTAAATAAATGATTGTACTGGTATAGGGCTTGTGTAGCTTATGTTGATTCATTTCTGTCTGATGATCATTATGGAGTTTCAGACCTTGACGTCTCCTCCCCAACTTTCAGTTTTGCAATAAGATTATTTTTAGGGTGAGTCACACACTGGCTTGAACTCTGCAACCATTCACCACTAACTACCTGACCTTTGCGTGAGAAGGTCATGCCTCAAATGGTGACTCCTTTGTAATGTAGCATCCCTTTTAACCATGGATTCCCAGGTGCCTTCCTTCAGTGGTTTCTATTAAAACTTTCATTCTAATTTCCTCTAGGCTATTTGTGGCTGATAATAAATAGAAGTTTCCTTTCCAAAGAGACTGAAGTATAGTGCTAAGAGCATTAAATTTTACCAGAGTCTTTGCAGATGTTAGCCTTGCATCGTGAGGGGTGCAAGAGGCAGGTAACATTAGGACTGTTGTATTTCTTCCTCTGCATGAGATCTCCATCCCCGCTTTCTCTCTTCAGCTCCTGTCTTATGGCCCACTGCCTGCTGCCCATTTGCTCTGCGTTGGCCCTCTGAAGCCTAAAAGCTAGCTACCTCATTCTGAAATTTATCATCATTGTCAACCAATTTTTTTTAAAGATTTTATTTATTCATAAGAGACGGAGGGAGAGAGAGAGAGGGAGGGAGAAAGAGAGAGAGAGAAACAGAGGGAGAAGCAGGCTCCCGTGGAGCAGGGAGCCCAATGCGGGACCGATCCCAGGACCCTGGGATCATGACCTGAGCCGAAGGCAGACGCTTAACCATCTGAGCCACCCAGGCGCCCTGTCAACCAATTTTTGATATTTTTTTTCTCAATTTCAATTGTTGGCTTCACCATCT
Organism: Eumetopias jubatus; assembly: GCF_037043125.1. Classification (NCBI taxonomy): domain Eukaryota; kingdom Metazoa; phylum Chordata; class Mammalia; order Carnivora; family Otariidae; genus Eumetopias; species Eumetopias jubatus. The sequence goes on along the minus strand of NW_028274821.1, from coordinate 50,824,399 downwards.
TACTGATCACCTAGGCCAGAAAGCTGGGAGTCATGGAGGTTCCTCTAACTGCCTCACTGCTTACTCTTAATCAGCTGGAAAGTCCTGACATTTCTATCCCTACATGTTTTCCAAATCTGTCCTCTCCGCTGAATGCTCTGTTCCAGATTTGTCTCATCACTTGATTGAATTATTTTAACAGGCTCCTAACTAGTTTGCACATTTCCAGACTTTTCCACTTCAAACCAATAGCTCCACAATGGGTTTCCAAAAGACAAATCTCATTTCTCTGGATAAAACTCCTCAGTCCTGCCCAGCATCTGTGCCATATATTTCAAAGCATGCTCTGCTAATCATCTGCTCAAAAATCACTGGGGGAGGGGTGTTACACAAAATTCAGATTACTGTACCAAAGGTTTTTAATTAGAATTTAGTGGGGACAGAGCCCAGGGAGCTGCATCATAAACCAGCTCCCAAGTGACTAAGTACTCAAAGCTTACCCATCACTGACCTACCTATAGAATAAAATTCAAGTCTTGCTCAGACCTGGTTCCTGTCTACCTCTGTAGACCCTTTCAGCTTCATGCTTTCTGCCCTACTAAGAGGCACCTGCTCTGAGCATCCCCACAGATCTCTGGCTCCCATACGCTTGTCTTGCTAGCTCATCCTCAATAAGTGCCCTTTCCCAGCTTCTTGGTTTAATCATGACACAGTCAGGCATGGGGGGGTCTCCTCTTACGTTGATATTCAGGGTATGGTCCTCAGACCAGCAGCTTCCACTTCACATGGAAATGTGTTAGAAATGTGGAATCTCAGCCCCCAGGCCCAATGCACAGAATAACAATCTGCATATGGACAGTTCTCAGGTAATCTGTACACACAATTCTATTTGAGAAACCTGCTTTGGGAAAAGTTACTAGATCTCTCCGTTTGGACAAAGTTGTGTTTTTTGCAGAGCACTCTGTGTACACATCTGTCTCTTCCACTAGACTGGGGGCTCCTGGAGGGCAAGAAATCCTCCTTATTATCTCTATACTTTCAGCCCCTCTTATTGTCTGTGGCACATGGAGTGGCTCAACAAATGTTTGTTTATTTAAACTGAACTGACCTGTAGGTCAGCCTGGAATGAAAATGCTGCATTCCTGATGAAATGTCCTTTTGCACAAATTTGGTTGCACTTTCATTTTTGGATGCTCTTGCTTTTGGCTGAGCTGATGCTGTTTTTGCCTCCTCTTTCTAAATTCACAGATGGTCTAGAGCGTTTGCTCACAGAGAGAGGATTGCTGCCCGATGTAGATTGCTGTGGGCCAGGCAGCTGGGCTTCCCTGTTGGGTACTGGCCAGACCCTGCTGATTGAAACTTCCTTCAGGGACTGCATATTTGTTTCTTCTTCCAGGAGGAGCCTCATTTGAGTTCAGACGTGTGTGTGTGTGTGTGTGTGTGTGTGTGTGTGTGTGTCTGTGTGTGTCTGTGTGTTGTGTGGTGTGCAGGGAAGATTCTTCGTTTTTAGGATGTTTTCTCTCTCCACTCATCTAAGTTACTGAAGTTGTTTATGCCATTTTCTTTTCAAACTCTAGCATGAAACCTCTGCAACTTGGCTCCAAAATTGATTCCAACTGAAAGCTTTCTATCAGTTTCCATCCTCTCTCTCATATCATTAAACTTCAAACTACATAAAGGTGGAGTGTGTCTATTTTTGATTAATATTATATCTCCTAACATATGTAAAACAGACATATCAGTACCTATTTAACAAAATTGTAAGAAATGAATAAAGTTATCTTATATCAGCCACAGACAGTACTTTGACATTCCCCTAATAGTTCCTGAGCGTCTTTATTTCTTTGCCTTTGTAGAAAATAGAATGTATGTACTTGGTATATTCTTGCTACCTTTTTTATAAAGACGTTGTAGCTCCTTAGATTCAGCATTCATCAGTCTTACATCTGTCCTCCCAATTCACATTTTTTACCCCTCATTTTAGAAATAGTCATGTGTCACCCCTTACCTCATGTTTGTAAGTATATGTCTGGTTTCTTCCATTGTATTTTGAACAACTTGAGGGCAGATCTATGCCTTGTCCATCTGTATTTCCTACAGGACCCAAAATGCTTTGCACAAAATAATGCATAAGTCTTGTATGCAGAATTGAAAAACAGTTTGGTTAAAAGCATGGAACTCAGAATTCTGGGGTTTTTTACTGGTTTCATCACTTATCGCCTGGGTGATATTAGCCATCTTAATTAATCTCCATAAGCCTAGATTGCTTATCTGTGAAACTGTGAAATGGGGTTAGTATTAAAACCTATCTCCTAGAGATGCCATGAACATTAAATGAATTAATCTATGTAAAAGGCTAACACTTACTAAGCTCAGTATTTAATATATTTATTTTTATCTTCATATTTTCTTTGTATATAGTTACAAGCTGCCAAATAAGCCATAACTGAGCAACTTGGCAACTTGACATTGCTAATCCTCCCTATTCAATTTCAGGAGAAGTCATAACTGATGCTAGAGAAGAACAGCTTTTGAAGGCAAAGCTCTAACTCAGAAGCCATAAAATTTTTTTTTGATGGGGAGTTTTAAGATGCAGGAGGTAACTTAACCATCAGGGTATTTTGGCTGCAGTTCATGACAAATAAACCTGTTACAGATAATTTATGTTGAAGCTGCTCATGTCGCATGGAAGAGGGTTCAATTTGCACAGCACATACTTCTTTATTACCGGATGATTCGTTGAAAATCACAATTTGCGGTTATCTGCCTAGCGGAAGGGTTGTTGGTCATAAAAACATCATAGAAGAGAATTCGACAATGAATATTATTTATGCCAAAGACATACATTTGTATTAGCTCCACACATCCCAATGTGTGTGCATTAAAATTATGACGGTACTGACAGTCCAAATGAGAACAGGGAAAGAGTGAGTGTCAGCATTTCTGATAAGCTGTACAAGATAATAGTTTTTGATACAAAATGAGTTCAACCTACATACCAAAGGATACTTTTAATGACAAAGCCACATTTTCTTAGGTCCTACTGTTAGCAAAGGGAACACAAGGGAGAGGCAAAGAAGTAAAGAATGGCCTTCTATACCAGGTATTTCCAACAACCTGAACTATTTCCCGCTACTTTCAATAAGCACAGGAAAGCAAATTGACTCATTCTGGCCTCATGGGTACCATCAAGTGCCCTCCAGAAGAAATGGTGTAAAAAAAGATGATGATACTTGCTAAGTAATAGATGCTAAGTAATCTAATTGCAATTAGATGCCTTGTATGAAATGTCCTTTGTAGATACAAATCTTTCTTTCTTAAACTTCAACAATTAAGGTATTTTATTTTAATATGCAGCATTTCCCCCTTGTTAATTTTTAGTTATTGGGGCTTTGAGTTCTTCACATATATGAAAGAAATTAGGCCCATCATAACCTATCCTAATATGTTCAAGGAGATACAGATGTGGCAAGGGGAGATAGTAGTTCTGTGAGAAACACATAATACCCTGAGTTACTCCATATTATATATTCTTCTTTAATCTGTCATTTTGTTTCCTGTAGATACTGATTTGAAGTTCTGCCAGTTTAAGAAACATTGTAGCTTTGTAGTAGGTTCACTGAATGTTATGGTTATATAACAGTTTTTATTAATTCATGATATATGTGATTATGTGAATATGGAATAAAAACCAAATAATATGAGGCAACAAACAACTGTCCTTTATAAATGTATTTAGCATTTGTTCCTAACTGATATGCTAGTCTAAAGCTTATCAACATTATTTCATTTAATTCTCAAAACAGTTCTGTAGGGGTACCTGGGTGGCTCAGTCATTAAGCGTCTGCCTTCGGCTCAGGTCATGATCCCAGGATCCTGGGATTGAGCCCCACATCGGGCTCTCTGCTCTGTGGGAAGCCTGCTTCTTCCTCTCCCACTCCCCCTGCTTGTGTTCCCTCTCTCACTGTATCTCTCTCTGTCAAATAAATAAATAAAATCTTAAAAAAAATCTATAAAACAAATCTTATTTTTTATATTTTTTATTATAAAGGTGCACTTGGTAAAAAAAATCCACAAATATATAAAGTGAAATGATCTCTCCTTTCATTTCTGCTCTTTGATTTCCCAGAGGTATTTTGAATTAACACTTCAGTGTATGTACTTCAAAGTCTTTTTTTTTTTCAGTAAGCGTTTCTTTAATAAACTCTTTATTTCCAGTTACCACAGTGAGCTATATTGTTGAAAATATTTGTTAAAGCCTTGTCTTTTCATAGATAAATTATTTAATTATCTTTTCTGTCACAAGGAATGCAATGTAGTATCAGCTTTTCTGAACTCAGATTCTAAACTGATAAAATTCTAGAACACCAGCTGTACATCATAAAATAAGCCAGTGCTTTCTGAATGATAATCTAATTATTAAGAATTACAATGATACCTTTCCTAGACACATGTACTACACATGAGAAGTTAAAAGTCTTCCAAAATAAAAAATCTATACTGTACTATTTTAAAAGAATATTATCTTCAATGTATTTGAATGATTAACAAGCACATTTTAAGTGTTATGTCTGTCATAGTAACTTTTTAAAAATATTTTCGAACAGGTGTATAGTTTATAAAGAAATAGGGAAATGATAAAAGGAAGGAAAAATAGACTTTTTCACATACCCAGGTTTATACCACTTCCTATGTTCAGTCTTTTTCGAAGTTCCAAGTTTTCCATCGGATGTTTTTTTGCTTCATCTTGAAGAGCTTCTGCTTCTTTATAATTTCTTGTAGTACCGATCTGCTGCTTTGAGTTGTCTTTTATCTGAAAGTGTCTTCATTTCACTTTCGTTTTTCCCAGTTTTATTGAGAGGTAATTGACATGTATCACTGTATGAGTTTAAGACATACAGTATGATGGTTTGATTTGTGAAATGGTTATCACAATAGGTTCAGCTAACATTCGACTAATCTTATAGATAAGATAAAAAAGAAAAAGGGAAAAAACTTCTTGTGATAAGAGCTCACAGAATTTACTCTTTTAACAGCTATCTTTTATATCATATGCAGTCTTAGCTGTAGTCATCATGTGTACATTACATCCTCAGTACTTGTTTATCTTACAACTGGGAGTTTGTACCTACGACTCCCTTCTTCTAATTCCACCTCTCCCCACCCCCTGCCTTTGTTAACCATAAGTCTGATTTCTTTTATCATGAATTTGGTTTGGGTTTTTTTTTTTCCCCTTTTATTTTAGATTCCACATATAAGTGAGATCCTATAGTAGTTGTCTTTCTCTGTCTGACTTATTTCACTTAGCATGATGCCTTCAAGTTCTATCCATATTGTTGCAAATGGTAGGATTTTCTCATTTTTATGGCTGAATAATATCCCATTGTGTGTGTGTGTGTGTGTGTATACATATACGTATATGTAGTATATGTATATATATATGTAGTGTATATATATATATATATACTACAAGTTTTTTATTCATTCATTCATTCATTCATTTGTTCGTCCATGGACACTATGTTGTTTCTAGGTCTGGACTATCCTAAATAATGCTATATGAACATAGGGATACAAATACCTTTTTGAGTTAGTGTTTTTGTCATCCTTGGACATATTAACAGAAGTAAAATCACTGGATCATATGGTAGTTCTATTTTTAATTTGGGGGGAACCTCCATACTGTTTTTCATAGTGGCTGCATCAAGAGCCTTTTTTGTTAATGCATAGATAACATTTTGCAAAAAAATATTACATGTTCTGTAATGTGCTGTTTTCATTTAGCAGTAATTCATGGTTTTATGTTATTCCTGAATACACATATGTCATATACTTTTTGTCTCATTCCAGTTTTACAAGTGGAAAACTGATGCTTCAAAAGGTACGTTTTCCACTAAATAGTCTAGCTGAGATTGCAGCTTGTATAAGTCTGATTCTAGAACCCATACTTATAACCACTACACATTTACCTCTTTGAATATATCGTAAACACTTAATTGCAGATAATCTGAGGACTAGAAAATTATTTTTCAAAAGTTTTTATAAATTCGTTTTTCCTGCTCTCTTAAATTCAAGAAGGTTATTGATGCCTCAAAATACATAACTTTAGTCTAAATTATTTACAGTGCTATAAAAAATCTCTTCAGGAATGGCACTGAGCTACTTGGGACAAAATGAAATGCCTTTATACATTTTAAGAACTGCTTCATTTTTGGAAAAAAATATTTTTAACAGCCTGTTCTATAACTAAAAGTGATAGTGAGAATGATAACTTTCTATGTGATGAAACAATTCTCTTTCCTTAATGCTTTGTCTGACTTGGATGGAGAAGAAATTGACATAGAATCCTTGAGAAGACTTTCAAGAGGGCTGATGGAATCCTTATTCATCTAACAGTGGTCACTGAGCACTTCCTGTTTTCAAGGCACCAAGCTAGTTTCACACAACTAAATTGAGAGCAGTGGAGGACAATCTTGGTTCCCACATTCTATTGGGGACAATTTAATTTTCTCACGGTAGTAGATAGAGATTGACTATAAGCTGCTTCCAGCTCATTATGAAAAGGGATTGGTATAAATTACAAGCAAATTACTTACATCCAACTTCGACTGGCATCACCACTTCAATTTTGCTTTTTGCCAGGTACTAAAAGTCTTCAAGGATATCATCCTCTAGTAAATAAAATCTGTCCTTAAATACCCTAGCCCTCTCTTCATTTGTGCCATTGAGTTAAGTAAGGCCTTCCATTAACCTGATACTTAATTTGGTATCACTGTTCTTCCGAGGGAGACCAGTCCTACCTGACTTAATTCTGGATCAGAACTTCTGGACAGCTTTATTATTATTCTTGTTTTTCTTAAGGTTTCGCTTTGGAAACAAAGTGATTGAGAGGCACATTCTAAGAGAAACTCATCAGGATGAGTTCAACCTCTGCTGATGATGATTTGAAAGTTGGTGGTATTTTTGGGAGGTCAGATTAAGATCTGGCATTTTACTGAGCCGAATCCTCTGTTTAATTATAGAGGTGAGATAATTGCCAGGGGAGTAGTTTCGTTCATAAGTATAGAAATCCCAATTTAGCAAGAAAAACAGGCTAGAACAAAAACTGATTTCAGCCAAACTGATTGTCAGAAATGTGAGGTTTTGAAAGTTATTTATCCATTGGAATCAAATTGAGTTGCATAATGCATTGCTGTTGTGGAAATTCCTCTGTCTCCTCTTAGATAAACACTGAGTTAGATTTCTAAAACAGCTGTTAAGGCAAAGCCTGGACAAGAGAAAAACTAGAATATTAGAAAGTTTCTTTGTAATAAAGGCGGGCTATATTTTACTGAATAAAAAACCAGAAATAATAAGTTCTTCTAAAACTCTTCTGAACAAACTAGACATATGAAGAAAGGAAGTGGCAAGTATGTTGAATATATTAATTTTTTCCCCATCAAATTAAAGTCAGTGAGTGTATAGGATTTAATTGACAAATGGACAGCTCTCCCTAACTTATGTTGTTATAATTAATCAGCGGTACCAGGAGGATTCCTATTAATATCACCACTATCGCATGCAATTTGTTTTACAAAACTTTGTGATCCATATGAGTCAATTCTTTGTAGAACAGACCCAATTATGCTTAGGATCCATGTTTTCAATAGTTAATATTCTTAAGATTTTGCAATGATACTGCATAATGATATATTTCTTAAGTTACATTAAACCTAAATGCTATATCTAGTTCAATGGTTGTCAAAGTATAAATTAAAAAATAACAGAGTTGGGGCACCTGGGTGGCTCAGTCAGTTAAGCGTCTGCCTTCGGCTCAGGTCGTGATCCCAGGGTCCTGGGATCGAGCCCCACGTTGGGCTCCCTGCTCAGCCAGGAGCCTGCTTCTCCCTCTCCCTCTGCCACTCCCCCTGCTTGTGATATCTCTTTCTCTCTCTCTCTCTCTCTGTGTCAAATAAATAAATCAAATCTTAAAAAAAATAACAGAGCTGTGTTTAAACAGGAACATACCCATTTGTACTTATAATATTTTTTAAATTTTATTTTATTATGTCATGTTTGTCACCATACAGTATGTCATTAGTTTTTTTATGATTTCTATCATTTTTATTTATTTATTATTGTTATGTTAATCACCATACATTAATTAATTAGTTTTTGATGTAGTGTTGCATGATTCATTGTTTGCGTATAACACCCAGTCCTCCATGCAATATGTGCCCTCTTTAATACCCATCACCAGGCTAACCCATCCCCCCACCCCCCTCCCCTCTAAAACCCTCAGTTTCTTGGAGTCCATAGTCTCTCATGGTTCATCTCTCCCTCCAATTCCCCCCCTCATTTTTCCCTTCCTTCTCCTAATGTCCTCCCTGCTATTCCCTATGTTCCACAAATTAATGAAACCGTATAACTGACTTTCTCTCCTTGACTTATTTCACTGTACTTACAATATTTTTAAAGAAATGTGTTTTTGACTGCTCTCTTAGAGATGTTTTAAAAAATAAAATTTTCATGCATTTTTCTCTATTTTTAAGACACAAATAATTGTAACAATGTTTCCTCCATTCCCTCAGTTAGGGAAAACACTACATTCCTTTATATTTTTGTTGTTTTTGAACAGTTTCTTAATTTTAGTCCTATTATAAGAATTACATATAACTGCTTATGGTGCAGGGAGGGATCATTTTTTTAAAAGATATTAAGGCTGAGGCCAGAAAAAAGAGAGATTGTCAATCCTTCCCTGCAGTTTTGTGTGGAATATTTGGGGTGGGAGTATGAGGTGACATTGCCCCCCCTCTAAACTACAAATCTCTTCCTAGTGTTCCTCTTCAAAATCACTTAATAGCTTTCCATTCCTTAGGGTAATAGGAAATGCATGTGACATGATGTACAAGGCCCTTGTGATGAGTCCTGTGTGACTGGTCCATATCCAATTCTCTATGCATCATTAGAGTATCATTTCAATTTTTGAATGTACCCTGCTTTCTCTCTTTTTTGACTGTTCATCTCTGGTTCAAGCACTCTTACCTTCCTCAGTGGCAAGCTAATTCATACATATTCTTCAAATGTGAACTTTATTCCCTGTGTTAGTACTTTGCAGAGCCTTTTCTGAAATCTTATCCCCCTCTTTTCTGACCCTTTGGACACACCAATAAAATGACAATGGAAACCTGGTTAGACACTCTTATTTGCAGCTGACGTAACACCTGTACTTCCGTGATACAGGTACTTATTGAAATTTACAATGATTGTTCACTTAATGATATGCCTTCCCCATTAGAGAAAATAATCATTTATAGTTATAGATATACTCAGTATATGTTGAGTGCCTTGCACAGTTCTTGACATGATCAAAATACTTGAATGGGTCTTGTTCATAAATATATAATTGGAATAATACCTCACTCAAAGATTGCCTTGAAGAATAAAACAGACAATGCCTATCATAGTGCCTGACCCCACAAAATGTTGTTTCTGTAACTTTTTCTTTCCTTCATGGAAAAAAAAAAATGTTCACTGTACCAGGTATCTCCTTTCAAGTCCTGAGGTCAGTATGTTAATTTGGTTGACAAAGATCTCCAACAAATGCCACATACCTTCTGTGGAAAAGAAATTGGATATTTAATTTTTATTTGAAACAAATTTAGATCTTTGGATCTTGCAAGCTGAATTCAGATGATAGGACCTTCACAGGAAAAAAAAAAAGAGGTCTCAGACTGATTTTACACGTTACTGTTTTATCATTGGGTTCAATTACATAGAATGGGTTTTGGGGAAAAAAAACATTTTTTTATTTTAATTTTTTGTTATGTTAATCACCATATATCACATCATTAGTTTTTGATGTAGTGTTCCATGATTCATTGTTTGTGCATAACACCCAGTGCTCCATGCAGTATGTGCCCTCTTTAATACCCATCACCAGGCTAACCCATCCCCCTACCCTCCTCCTCTCTAGAACCCTCAGTTTGTTTTTCAGAGTCCATCGTCTCTCATGGTTCGTCTCCCCCTCTGACTTACTCCCCTTCATTCTTCCCCTCCTGCTATCTTCTTCTTTTTCCTTTTTCTTAACATATGTTGCGTTATTTGTTTCAGAAGTACAGATCTGTGATTCAACAGTCTTGCACAATTCACAGCGCTCACCATAGCACATACACTCCCCAATGTCTATCACCCAGCCACCCCATCCCTCCCACCCCCCACCACTCCAGCAACCCTCAGTTTGTTTCCTGAGATTAAGAATTCCTCATATCAGTGACGTCATATGATACATCTCTTTCTCTGATTGACTTATTTCATTCAGCATAACACCCTCCAGTGCCACCCACATCATTGCAAATGGCAAGATCTCATTCCTTTTGATGGCTGCATAATATTCCATTGTGTATATATACCACCTCTTCTTTATCCATTCATCTGTCAATGGACATCTTGGCTCTTTCCACAGTTTGGCTATTGTGGACATTGCTGCTATAAACATTGGGGTACACGTACCCCTTCGGATCCCTGCATTTGTATCTTTGGGGTAAATACCCAGTAGTCGAATTGCTGGATTGTAGGGTAGCTCTATTTTCAACTTTTTGAAGAACCTCCGTGCTGTTTTTTACAGTGGTTGCACCAGCTTGCATTCCCACCAACAGTGTAGCAGGGTCCCCTTTCTCCACATCCCCGCCAACATCTGTCGTTTCCTGACTTGTTAATTTTAGCCATTCTGACGGGTGTGAAGTGATATCTCATCGAGGTTTTGATTTGGATTTCCCTGATGCCGAGCGATGTGGAGCACTTTTTCATGTGTCTGTTGGCCATTTGGATGTCTTCTTTGGAAAAATGTCTGTTCATGTCTTCTGCCCATTTCTTGATTGGATTATTTGTTCTTTGGGTGTTGAGTTTGATAAGTTCTTTATAGATTTTGCATACTAGCCCTTTATCTGATATGTCATTTGCAAATATTTTCTCCCATTCTGTCGGTTGTCTTTTGGTTTTGTGGACTGTTTCTTTTGCTGTGCAAAAGCTTTTTATCTTGATGAGGTCCCAAAAGTTCATTTTTGCCCTTGCTTCCCTTGCCTTTGGCGATGTTTCTAGGAAGAAGTTGCTGCGGCTGAGGTCAAAGAGGTTGCTACCTGTGTTCTCCTTTAGGATTTTGATGGACTCCTGTCTCACGTTTAGGTCTTTCAACCATTTGGAGTCTATTTTTGTGTGTGGTGTAAGGAAATGGTCCAGTTTCATTCTTCTGCATGTGGCTGTCCAATTTTCCCAACACCATTTGTGGAAGAGACTGTCTTCTTTCCATTAGACATTCTTTCCTGCTTTGTCAGGATAAGTTGACCATAGAGTTGAGGGTCCATTTCTGGGCTCTCGATTCTGTTCCATTGATCTATGTGTCTGTTTTTGTGCCAGTACCATACTGTCTTGATGATGACAGTTTGTAATAGAGCTGGAAGTCCGGAATTGTGATGCCGCCAGCTTTGCTTTTCTTTTTCAATATTCCTCTGGCTATTCGGGGTCTCTTCTGGTTCCATACAAATTTTAGGATTATTTGTTCCATTTCTTTGAAAAAAGTGGATGGTATTTTGATGGGGATTGCATTGAATGTGTAGATTGCTCTAGGTAGCATTGACATCTTCACAATGTTGGTTCTCCCAATCCATGAGCATGGAACGTTTTTCCATTTCTTTGTGTCTTCTTCCATTTCTTTCATGAGTATTTTATAGTTTTCTGAGTACAGATCCTTTGCCTCTTTGGTTAAATTTATTCCTAGGTATCTTATGGTTTTGGGTACAATTGTAAAGGGGATCGACTCCTTGATTTGTCTCTCTTCTGTCTTGTTGTTGGTGTATAGGAATGCCACTGATTTCTGTGCATTGATTTTATATCCTGACACTTGACTGAATTCCTGTAGGAGTTCTAGCAGTTTTGAGGTGGAGTCTTTTGGGTTTTCCACATACAGTATCATATCATCCGCAAAGAGTGAGAGTTTGACTTCCTCTTTGCCAATTTGGATGCCTTTGATTTCTTTTTGTCGTCTGATTGCTGTGGCTAGGACTTCTAATACTATGTTGAATAGCACTGGTCATAGTGGACATCCCTGCCGCATTCCTGACCTTAGGGGAAAAGCTCTCAGCTTTTCCCCATTGAGAATGATATTCGCTGTAGGTTTTTCATAGATGACTTTTATGATATTGAGGTATGTCTCTTCTATCCCTATACTCTGAAGAGTTTTGATCAAGAAAGGATGCTGTACTTTGTCAAATGCTTTTTCTGCATCTATTGAGAGGATCTTATGATTCTTGTTCTCTCTTTTGTTAATGTATTGTATCACGTTGATTGATTTGTGGATGTTGAAACATCCTTGCAGCCCAGGGATAAATCCCACTTGGTTGTGGTGAATAATCCTTTTAATGTACTGTTGGATCCTATTGGTTAGTATGTTGGTGAGAATTTTTGCATCCATGTTCATCAAGGATATTGGTCTGTAATTCTCCTTTTTGATGGGGTCTTTGTCTGGTTTGGGGATCAAGGTAGTGCTGGCCTCATAAAATGAGTTTGGAAGTTTTCCTTCCATTTCTATTTTTTGGAACAGTTTCAGGAGAATAGGTATTAGTTCTTTTTTAAATGTCTGATAGAATTCCCCTGGGGAGCCATCTGGCCCTGGGCTTTTGTTTTGTGGGAGATTTTTGATGACTGCTTCAATTTCCTTACTGGTTATAGGTCTGTTCAGGTTTTCTGTTTCTTCCTGGTTCCATTTTGTTAGTGGATACATCTCTAGGAATGCACCCATTTCTTCCAGGTTATCTAATTTGCTGGCATACAGTTGCTCATAATATGTTCTTATAATTGTTTGTATTTCTTTGGTGTTGGTTGTGATCTCTCCTCTTTCATTCATGATTTTGTGGATTTGGATCATTTCTCTTTTCTTTTTGATAAGTCTGGCCTGGGGTTTATCAGTCTTGTTAATTTTTTCAAAGAACCAGCTCCCAGTCTCGTTGATCTGTTCTACTGTTCTTTTGGTTTCTAGTTCATTGATTTCTGCTCTGATCTTTATTATTTCTCTTCTCCTGCTGCGTTTAGGCTCTTTTTGCTCTTCTTTCTCCAGCTCCTCTAGGTGTAGGGTTAGGTTGTGTATTTGAGACCTTTCTTGTTTCTTGAGAAAGGCTTCTATTGCTATATACTTTCCTTTCAGGACTGCCTTTGCTGTATCCCAAAGATTTTGAACAGTTGTGTTTTCATTTTCATGGGTTTCCATGAATTTTTTTAATTCTTCTTTAATTTCCTGGTTGACCCATTCATTCTTTAATAGGATGCTCTTTGGCCTCCATGTATTTGAGTTGTTTCCGACTTTCCTCTTGTGATTGAGTTCTAGTTTCAAAGCATTGTGGTCTGAAAATATGCAGGGAATAATCCCAAACTTTTGGTACCATTTGAGACCTGACTTGTGACCTAGGATGTGATCAATTCTGGAGAATGTTCCATGGGCACTAGAGAAGAATGTGTATTCCGTTGCTTTGGGATGCAATGTTCTGAATATGTCTGTGAAGTCCATTTGGGCCAGCGTGTCATTTAAAGTCTTTATTTCCTTGTTGATCTTCTGCTTAGATGATCTGTCCATTTCAGTTGGGAGTGTTCAGGTCCCCCACTATTATTGTATTGTTGTCAATGTGTTTCTTCGCTTTTGTTATTAATTGCCTATATAATTGGCTGCTCCCATGTTAGGGGCATAGATATTTACAATTGTTCGATCTTCTTGTTGGATAGACCCTTTAAGTAGGATATAGTGTCCTTCCTCATCTCTTATTACAGTCTTTGGTTTAAAATCTAATCTGTCTGATATAAGGATTGCCACCCCAGCGCTCTTTTGGTGTCCATTAGCATGGTAAATGGTTTTCCACCCCCTCACTTTCAATCTGGGGGTGTCTTTGGGTCTAAAGTGAGTCTCTTGCAGACAGCATATTGATGGGTCTTGTTTTTTAATCTAATCTGATAACCTGTGTCTTTCCATTGGGGCATTTAGCCCATTTACATTCAGGGTAACTCTTGAAAGGTATGAATTTAGTGCCATTGTATTGCCTGTAAGGTGACTGTTACTGTCTATTGTCTGTGTTCCTTTCTGATCTATGCTGCTTTTAGGCTCTCTCTTTGCTTAGAGGACCCCTTTCAATATTTCTTGGAGGGCTGGTTTTGTGTTTGGAAATTCCTTTAGTTTTTGTTTGTCCTGGAAGCTTTTTTATCTGTCCTTCTATTTTCTTTTTTTTTTTAAAGATTTTATTTATTTATTTGAGAGAGAGAGAGAATGAGAGATAGAAAGCACGAGAGGGAAGAGGGTCAGAGGGAGAAGCAGACTCCCTGCTGAGCAGGAAGCCCGATGTGGGACTTGAATCCAGGACTCCAGGATCATGACCTGAGCCAAAGGCAGTCGCTTAACCAACTGAGCCACCCAGGCGCCCTCTCCTTCTATTTTCAATGACAGCCCAGCTGGATATAGTATTCTTGGCTGCATATTTTTCTCGTTTAGTGCTCTGAAGATATCTTGCCAGTCTTTTCTGGCCTGCCAGGTCTCTGTGGATAGGTCTCTTGCCATTCTAATATTTCTACCATTGTAGGTTACATATCACTTCTCCCGAGCTGCTTTCAGGATTTTCTCTTTGTCTCTGAGACTCGGTTTTACTATTAGATGTGGGGGTGTTGACCTATTTTTATTGATTTTGAGAGGGGTTCTCTGTGCCTCCTGGATTTTGATGCCTGTTTCCTTCCCCAAATTAGGGAAGTTCTCTGCTATAATTTGCTCCAATATACCTTCTGCCCCTCTCTCTCTTTCTCCTTCTTCTGGGATCCCAATTATTCTAATGTTGTTTCATCTTATCGTATCACTTATCTCTCGAATTCTGCCCTCGTGATCCTGTAGTTGTTTATCTCTTTTTCTCAGCCTCTTTATTTTCCATCATTTGGTCTTCTATATCGCTGATTCTCTCTTCTTCCTCATTTATCTTAGGAGTTAGTGCCCCCATTTTTTATTGCACCTCATCAATAGCCTTTTTGTTTTCGAATTGATTAGATTATAGTTCTTTTATTTCTCCAGAAAGGGTTCTCTAATAACTTCCACGCTTTTTTCAAGCCCAGCTAGTATCTTTAAAGTCATGATTCTGAACTCTAGGTCCGACATCATACTAATGTCCATATTGAGTAGGTCCCTGTCTGATGGTACTACCTCTTGTTCTTTTTGCTGAGGTGATTTTTTTCGTCTTGTCATTTTGTCCAGAGGAGAAGAGATGAATGAGAGACCAGAATGCTAACAGATTAACAACGTCCCCAGCAAATATACTCTATACAAATCAGAAAAGACCTGAAACCCGGGGAAAAGAAAGGGAAAGAAAGAAAAAAGAAAGAGAAAAAAAAAGAAATAAAAGATAAAAACAGAACAATACAAAAAAAGCAGAATATGATCAAATATGATCAGGGTAGTGCATAGATCAGTGCCACAGACTAGATTTTGGGCGTATTTTGGTCTGTTAGAAAAAAGTGCCTCCTAAAATTTTAAAGGAAGAAAGACATATATGTACAAAATAAGGGTTGATACGAGAAGGGATGGAAGATGACTGTAAAGATGAAAATTATAAAAGATTTTATAAAAGGAATTGATAAGATAAGTTGTTTGAAAAAAAAGATTTAAAAAAAAGAAGAAAAAAGGGAGAGAATGTGATCAGGCAGGAGACTAGAACAAAGCCATACACTAGTGATTTAGGGTATATTTTGATCTGTTAGAAAAAACTGTATCTCAAAATTTTAAAGAGAGAACAACTTATATATATATGCCAAAAATAAGGGTAACTACTATGAAGGGATAAAATATGACTCTAAAAATGGAAAATAAAAAATGTGTTTTTTTTTTTTAAAAGGGATTGATAAGATGTTCGTTGAAAAAGGGAAAAAGAAAAATTAAAAAAAAAACAGTTAAAAAAATTAACTTTGATGAACTAATGAATCATGGTAAAAAAAAGCCATGAATTCTCTGTGCAGTGTTCCCCTAGCGCTGGAGTTCTCCCGTTCTCCTTGATGGGTAAACTTGGTCTTGGCTTGCTGGCTGTTCCTGCTGATCTTCTGGGGGAGGGGCCTGTTGCCGTGGTTCCCAAATGTCTTTGCCAGAGGCCGAATTGCCCCGCCCTTGTCAGTCCGGGCTAAGCAAGCTGCTCGGGTTTGCTCTCTGGAGCTTTTGTTCCCTGCAAGCTCTCGGTACAGCTTTGGAGGACCAGGGTGAAAATGGTGGCCTCCCAATCTCCACCTGGAGGAGCTGAGAACTCGGGGCCCCGCTCCTCAGTGCGCCCCCAGAGAAAAGCAGTCACTCCCATCTCCCTGGTCTCTGGCTTGTGACTGAGCGTTTGTATCTCTGGCACGCGACCCTGTGTGGAGTCTCCAAACCCAGCAGATCCCTGCGGTGCGCTCCCGCGCCGCTCCTCCTGGGGGAGGAAGGGGAGTCTCCCCGGCTCTGCTGCTTGTTGGGTCCCTGCTGGAGGAGCAGTGGCCCGACTTCCAGTAAGTGGTTGCTTCTCTGTTCAGAGAGTTGTTGTTACTCTCCTCTTTGATCTCCTGTTGAGTTCGTAGGTGTTCAGAATGGTTTGATCCCTATTCAGCTGAATTCCTGAGAGCAGACGAAATCTAGGTCTCCTACTCCTCTGCCATCTTGCTCCGCCTCCCCAAAAAACCCATTTTTATATCTCTATTCAACCAGCTCTGAAGGCTCCATTTATATGCATCCTCTGTCCTTAAGCTTCAGACTCCCTCAAAGGAGAAAATAGAAAGCTCTTGAAAGAGTGGAGTTGAAGATGATGATAGTGATAGAATTTGTACTGGTGGAGGTTTCCAGCTATTGGCACTAACTGTCATTTAGCCATAGGTAGATCATTCATTCATAAAGGAGGTATGAGTTTGTTTATTTTATATTTTCTGTGTGTAGAATAAACATCATATTTAATGGCACATAGAAAATCAAAAAAGGGTGCTGCATTCTTACACATAGGTTAAAGAAATGACAAATTCAGGTAGGGATATGGTGTCATAAGATGAATCAATAAAATTTTTGCAGTAATTATGTTTGTGTCTTCATTATAGAACAGGCCTTAAAGATTCACTGAACATTAAAGAGTACTCTAAATTTTTCCCAGCACAAAAATAGCTGCAAACCCAAATGGTTTAAAATAGGGCCAGATTTAGAAAATGGCAAAAAGTCACACTAAAAGAGAGATTTTATGTGCACACTCGGTAGATAATTGTAATGGCCACATTACCCAGACCTTTGATTTTATCCAGGTACGTTTCAGTGGGATGACCATGGTAGCTGAGGGATTCTTTTTTCTTTTGTAGGTATGAACTGTGATTGGGGAGCATTAGGATATAGTCTTCATTGGCTTTAAAAGGTGTTCTAAATTTAAGTCACTTGCAAAATATTTCAAATTAACCTACATGGCGTTTGGACTTAAAGGTCTAATATTAGGACTCTCAAAATTAACATGGGGAAAACAAAACATTGATTACTTTTTCCACTTCCAAACATGCTTTTCCCCATATTTCCCAGTAAATGGCATCACCATCCACAATCCATGTAGCTCCACAAGCCAAAAATCTACACAATGTCTTGATTCTTCTCTTATCCCCCATATCCAATCTGTCAACAAGTTTTATTCATTCTCCTTCCTATTGGAAGAGACATTCTTCTTTGGATCCTGAGCATCCCTGTATATTCTATTTGTACCTAGAATAGAAAGCCCTGATTGCTCTTTACTTGGGTAATTTCTCAGGATTATGTTTGCAGCAAGCAACCTTGAGGAATGATGCATTGCTTCCCTTGGATCTGAAGAGCAGGCTTGCTTCCTGCTTGCCATGAAAGTATTTGATTCCCTAAGTTCAGTGCTTCTCTGGCGTAACAGTCTACCACATGTCGAGACATCCATGGGTCAAATAAAAAAATGGATAGGTTTTTTTAGTATAAATATGTCCCACTTAATACATTAGGCATATTTATACTAAGAAGGTATGAGTTTTTTATCTGAAATTAAAATTTAACTGGGAACACTACATATTTAATTGAAACTTGTATGTAGATAATAGTACATTCACATGCCATCGTAAAAGATGATACAGAGAGATCCCTTATGCACTTTGCATAGTTTCCCATAAAGGTAACATTGAACAAAACTATAGTGCAATATCACAGTGAAGATACTGTCATTGACACAACCCACTGATGCTATTCACATTTCCCCAGTTGGATTTGCGTTCATTTGTGTGATTGCGTGTGTATGTGTGTGTGTATAGTTAGTGCCATGCAATTTTATCATTATGTTTTGCATGTATCCACAATCACATTTTTGAACAGTCCCTTTACTACAAAGGTCTTTTGTGTTACCCTTTAATAACCATCTAATTGCTATTTGTGTTTGCTCTATATCCTTTGCCCTTGTTAACTCACTGTTTCTAGGTATTTTGTTTTTGTTTTATGATCTGTTGGCATTTTTATATAGAATATGATCTATAATTAGTTAAATTTCTTTCTTTACAATTTGAATGCCTTTAATTTCTTTTTCTTATCTCATTGCAGTAGCTAGAACCTCCAGTACTATACTGAATAAGAGTATTGAGAATGAACATCATTGCCTTATTCCTGATATTAAAAGAATTCAGTCTTTCACTATTAAGAAATATGTTAGCTGTAGGTTTTATATACACATTTATCAAGTTGAGTAATTACCCTCTATTTCTAGTTTTCTGAGAGTTTTTTTATCATGAATAGAAATTTGATACTGACAAGTGTTTTTTTTTTCTTCCTGTGACAATTGATATGAACATAAAATTTTCTTTCTTTAGAGTTTGGATACAGTAGATTACATTGATCTTTGAATGTTAGACCAGCTGCCTTATTTTGGCTATAAAATCTAATTGTTTTTATACTTGATTGGATTTAGTGTGTTAGTGTTTTGTTAATGGCTTTTGCATCCAAGATCATAGAAGATATTGTTTTCCACTTTTCCTCTTTTGTACTCTTTTCTGATTTTGCTATCAATACTGGCCTCATAAAATGAGTTGGGAAGTATTCCCTCCTTATTTATTTTCTGTAATAGATTGTATAAAATTTGGTGTTCTTTCTAAATGTTTGCTAAAATTCTCCAGTATAACCACTGGGCCCAGATATTTCTTTGGGGAAGCTCTTAAATCATGAATTCAGTTTCTTTAGTGGTTTCAGGCTATTCAGACACATCTTTCATCTTGGTTGAGTTGTGCTAGTTTGTGATTTGGGGAAATTTAGTCCATTTCTTCTACACTATTAAATTTATGAGTATCAAGTTATTTGTGATATTTCCTTACTATATTCTAAATGATAGCAGGATCTGTGGTGATAACTCCATTTCATTACTAATGTTGGTGACTTGTGTCTTCTCTTTTTTTATTTTTGTCAGTCTTGCAAGAGGTTTCTCAATTTCATTGATTTTTTTAAGAGCTAGCTGTTTCTTTCATTCATTGTCTCTGTTGTTTTTCTATTAAAATTTTACTTATTTCTGCTCAGATCTTTATTATTTACAGGCATACGTTAGTGATATTCAGGTTTGGTTCTAGACCACAATACAGTGAATATCACAATAAAGCAAGTCAAATGAATTTTTTGGTTTCCCAGTACATATAAAAGTTCTATTACACTATATTGTAGTCTGTTAAGTGTGCAATAGTATTGCAATGTCTAAAAAATGTACATACGTGAATTAAAAATACTGCTGAAAAAAATGTTAACCATCATCTGAGGTTCTAATGAGTCATAATCACTGATCACAGATCACCATAAAAATATAACAATAATGAAAACTTTGAAATATTGTAAGATTACCAAGATGTGACACAAAGACACAAAGTGAACAAATGCTATTAGAAAGATGGCACCCATAGTCTTGCTCAATGCAAGTTGCCACAAATTTTCAATTTGTACCTCTTATATAGACTTTACATAAGTCTCTACAATACACTTATAATAGAGTCTATTGGTGTCAACATTTTACCACCCTAAAGTGTGGAAAATTCATTTCCACTTTGGATTCTTTATCCTCTCCACTTTTACATATCATTGTCTTGAATGTCACTTGGTGTTACAGTTTGTGTTTTAATTATCAAATACGACTGATAAAACTCATGAGGAAAATGATAGTCTATTGTATGTACCCATATTTCTGCTGTTTATTTCTTGTTCCTTCCTGTTGCTCTAAGGTTCTTTCCTTTATCATTTCCTTTCTGTTTGAAGATATTCTTTTAGCCAATCCTAAAGGATCATACTGCCAACAACCAATTCTGTTAGTTTTCCTTTGTCTGAGGATGTCTTTATTTTTTCTTAATTTTTGTAGGTTAATTTTGTCATATATAGAATTCACCTTTGACAGTTCTATTCTTGGAACACTTGAAAAATACTATAAAACTTTATCCTGGCCTCCATAGTTTCAAATGAGAAATCTGCTATTTGATTAGTGTACCTTAATATAATATGCTATTTCTCTCTGGCTACTTTTAGCATTTTTTCTTGTCTTTAGTTTTCAGATGTGCATTTTGATGTAGATTTCTTTAGATGTACCTTGTTTGGAGTTTGATCACTTTCTTGAATCTGTAGGTTTGTGTCTTTCATCAAATTTGGACTGTTTTCACTCATTAATTCTTTGAAAGCTCTTTTAGTTTGCTCTCTCCTCTCTTTTTGGAATTCTGACGATACAAATGTTGGATCTTTTGTTACTGTCACAGAGACCTTGGAGGATCTGTTTATTCTTTTTTCAGTCTATTTAGATTGTGTAAATTCTGTTTAACTGTTTTTACAGTTTACCAATATATACTCTTGTATCTTTACTCTCCTATTGAGTTGGATCCAGCAGTGTTTTATTTCTATTATATATTTCAATTCTATAATATCCATTTGGTTCTTTTTTTATACCTTTGAACATATCACAAAACTACCTGTGCTACATTTTTTTCTTTATAAAATAAAGCTTTGAATAAAGTAATCCCTGAAATTCCTCCAGTATGATATTTTAGATCAGCTTGTCATAAAAATATTATAGATAGGTAACTAAATCAGGCTTATTTTTACTCCCAAATTTTTACTTTGAAAAAAATTAAAATGTGTAAAAAAGTTGAACAGATAGCACATGAATATCCATATACCCTTTGAAAATATTCATCAATTGTTAATATTTTGCTACATTTGTTTTATGATTCTTTTTGTGTGTAATGTCCATCTATTTCTGGAGCTCTTCATATATACATTTTCTTTTTTCTTTTATTTCTTTTCTTTTATTCATATATAATTTTATTCTTTAAAGTATACTGCAGGTGCGCCTAGGTGGCTTAGTCAGTTACGTGTCTGCCTTCCGCTCAGCTCACATTCCCAGAGTCCTGGAATCAAGCCCCGCATCAGGTTCCCTGCTCTTCAGGGAGTCTGCTTGTCCCTCACCCTTCTCTTACACACTCTCTCTCTCTCTCAAAAAAAAAAATAAGTAAAATCTTTAAAAAAATAAAGCATATTGCAGCAATTATAATGCTTTACTCCTAAATGTTTCAGTATCTATCCCCTAGCAACAACTTGAAAGGAGGAGGTATCTCTTCTTGAAAACTTGGTATTATGGAAAGAGGAGAAAGCCAAGAGTGTAAATTTAAGGGCCTATAGAAATGAATGAGAATCAAAATGGAATGAATATCAAACAAAACCCAAGGAAATTTTCTAGAACTAAAAGTGGAATCTAGATACTGAAGTTGACCAAATGTCATACCTGAGGAAAAACTGACATAGAAGCAACACCTCTGAGACATCCTAGTTAAACAATTACACTTTATTTTTTTTTAAAGATTTTATTTGAGAGAGAGAGAATGCTAGCAGGGGGAGGGGCAGCGGGAGAAAGAGAGAATCTCAAGCTGACTGCACTGAGTGTGGAGCCTCTTGCGGGGCTTGATATCACAACCATGAGATCACGACCTGAGCCAAAATCAAGATGCGGATGCTTAACCGAGTCAGTCAGGTGCCCCAACAATTACTCTTTAAAGATAAGGAAGAAAGCTTCAGGACTCCTGATGAAAAATACAAAGTATGTTACAAAGTAAAGAAAATTTTGTCACTGACAGATTTCTGAACAGCAACATACAGAGCAAAACAGTAGAGCAATGTTTTTTTGATCAGGAAAAGAAAGTGGAGGACAAGTATTTTCTTTCTACTCAAGCTATCCATCAGGTGTCAAAACCATAAAGAAGAAACAAACAGTTATAAACATGCATAAATTTGGAGTTGTCATATTAGTCATTTACTTCTTAATTTTACATTTTTTTTATGGAGGAGGTTTTAAAAACCTTGGATAGGAGGGAGAAACACTAATATTTATTGCTACCTATTATGACCTAGATATACCTAACAATTTTGAGTTAGGTCTAATTATCTTTATTTTATAATGAAGAAACTGATACAGCAGTTGTTTGACCAATGTGACTCAGTGAGTATGTGTCAAAGCCAGGACTCAAACCCTATTTTCTTTCACCCTGAAGCATTGATCTTCTATATCATGCTCACTGTGGATTCTCCACACTCATTGCCTACTCTATAAATGCAACTATAGTTTTGTATTGTTGGTGGTGTTTTAATTAACAGAGAGAAATGATCCTCCTTTGTACTTTATTTAATACTTTTTCTCTAACTGGTAAAGCTATTCATAATCCTCCTTAGCTGACAAGTAGTTCTACTATTTTTGCAGTAGCTTGAGCTCAGAACACAATAAAAGGCATAGTGATTTAATTAAATGCTTGAAAACAATCAATTCAAAAATACAATGGTTTTACATGCTCAAATTTCCTCCCTCAGAACCAATCATATCTGATAATAAAGACAAGAGCTGAAAATCCTAAAACTTAGCTTTCAAACATTCATTGAGTCTGTTTTTGAATACATGTAAAATAAGCAACATTTTCACCATAAGTACTATCCCCGATAGGAAATTAGCAGAGCATATTAGATTACAAGTTTTAATAAACTGGCATTAGCATTATCACTTTCAAGCAGAGGACAAAGAGATCATTTGGTGCTATTTCTGAGACTATAGTGTCTTATCAGCTTCTGTGAGAAACCACTCTCGAGTACCTAGTGCCCATGCTAATTAGTTTATAGCCTACCAGCCATGTGTCTACACAGAAGACAGCAAAGCCATTCAAAAATGTTCCTTCTTTCTCATAAAAGTCAAATACAAGCAATTCTTATTCAGCATAGATGCTAATGCAGGGAATCATAATGGTGTCTAGCTTCCAGAAGACAAGAGAAATATATCACCTAATTAAATCCCACACACTGTTTGAAAGTTGGCATAAGTCTTTGTGTCTGACTTCAGAGTTTCTAAAACACAGACTCACCTTACTAGTCAAATAAATGGGGTAAAAAGTCCCTGAGAAACAGAATTAGAATGCTTCAGAAGTTCCGGTCAGCTGTCGCCTTTCTACCAGTGAGGCCAGAGTAGGGACTTAGCATGGTCAATATATATTTTTAGCTGAACTGCCGTTTCTATTACTGGAACAATTTTTTTAGCAATTTATAATTAGGACATATTAATTTTCACCATCATGAAACTTGACAGAAATTGTCAGACCGAATGTACTTTGAAGAGTACAACAGATCTACTTCGGTTCATAGATAATTTTAAAATATAACAGTGGCTAGGTCTCTCACCAGATCTCTCTTCTGAAACAGAGGGCAGGATTTTAGATGATTTGGGTAATTCTTTTATTCTTTTAATCTTAATAATACTATTTATTTTATCACCTTCCCCTTTGATTTTGGTAAAATATCAAACACTCCTTAAGATGGGAGAATTTGAAGGGGTTATGAGGCCAGCTTCATAATTTTGTTGTAAGAATTAGGGGGATAACACTGCCAGGCAGGTGCCCAGAACAGGGTCTGGTGGATTGCAGGCACTCCATTCATATGAGTTTTTATCTTTGCCTTTGAAAAAATGGAATGCCATCACTTAGGGTTATTAAGAAAGAAAAAGAAAGAAAGAAAAAGGAAGAAGGAAAGAAAGAAGAAAGAAAGGAAGGAAGGAAGGAAGGAAGAGAAAGAAAGAAGAAAGGAAGAAAGAAAAAAAAGAAAGAAAGGAAGGAAGGAAGAAAGAAAGAAAGGCAATACAGAAAAACAATATTTCAAAGGAATCTAAACTTAACTTGCAATATAGTGCCTGGTAAAATTACTGTCACATAGTTAAACCAGAAAAAAATATAGAAGCAATGAGGAGAAAAAGCAAATTCTAATGGAGTGGACACTAACTTTTAGCCATTCCTTAAATAAAATTACTAGTTTTATTAATAAGTAATAAAATTACTAAAATTACTCAGTATGGTTTGCTTCCTATGAAGTAACAGCCACAAGTTAGTGAATAGCTAACAAAAGCAATCACATGTAAAAACAAGCGCAATAAGAAAAGAGCCATAATCTTCTAGGATGTATATTTCTAGGCTACTTTAGGGAAGTTGGATTAATTCTTTCACCTCATTATGATCTAGCTCTGCTTGATACAGTAGCAAAATAAGAAAGAGCATTCTGCCCAGTCATGGTATATGCAGCTCTGCAGAGGTGCCATGGTATATGCAGCTAGGGAGCAACTAGCATAGGTCCAGGAGAGGCTGGTCCAGTGTTCCGAGATTAATTCACAGAATGATTGGGACTCATCTTCATTGCCTTGCTCGATATAGAAGGGGTGATACATTATTTTCCTGGGGCCTCTGACTCTGAAGAAAGGTAAGGACAATGTGACCTTCCTAGAATTGACAGCTACTGCCTAAATTCTACCCCGTAAGGGCAAAAGGCAAATTTATTTATTTTTTATTTAGTGGAAAATCAGAAATTTAATAGTCTGCAATGAGTTACCCCATTACTAATGCAGAATTAGCCAGAGTTGACTCTGTTCTCAGACCCCAAAGAGCTCCCAGCGTGAGCTCATTTTCTATAACTGTCACTTTACAAAGTGGAAAATTGAGGCAACAAGTCATGAATATAAACTCATCAATACCTGTTCTTGTCTCAGTTTATTTAGCTATTTTAAACCAAGAGATTGAAGTGTAAATACTTCATGGATATTAGTGATTATTCCCATCTAATTGAATGAGAATGTAACATGCCCCGTCCTAATGCCATATAGCTAAGGAGATATTAAAATCATCCCCTAAAAAGTACGAGTCAACAGATCGATGAATTTGGTGTTTGGGGTCTATATGTTACCAAGTAAGAGAGAGATGTTTGGTGATTTAGTTGCAAGTTAAGTAGTAATGTTGGCAGCCTATAGCTATAGATGAACAGTGTAAATATTGTAGAGATCAGAAAAGTGAACTAGAAAACCTCTCAGAGCTTTTGTGTATCAGATCAGCTTTATCCTAACCATGGAAGAAGGGTCAGGTAAAGGTGAAATATACTAAAATAAGTAGATTATGGTTGAGTGAGGAAAGAGAAAAAAGAGTCTTATACATATACTTAATTTTAAAAATGCATTATATCGTCTTAAAACCATTGTGTTATACCTTTGTATTTTGAAGAAAATATTAAATAAAATATTGTTGTATTGCAAACTCCCTGTGAAGATATTTCTATGCAACATCATGAAATTTTTAGACAGTTTCATATTTAAATAAAACCTACAGATAAAATTCATGAAATTATAGTGATGGTGAAATTTCATCATTTTCTTTTTAGAAATTTAGATCAGCTATAAGAACTTCTTGAAAGAGCATTGAAGACATTTAGACATTAAATAACTCATTCTGAATCTAGTATCCCTTTTAGCCCAGAGACCAACTCTGCTAGTTGAGAATGTGAATTTTTAAATTTTCCTGGCCTTCTGTGTGCTTATTTTTCTTTGTTTGGTCTGTGAATATTTTAGTAAGGATTCACCTTAGAAGTAATCCTGGTCCTTGTTTTTTGCTTTGCAATGTTTGAGAAAATGACTAGAGGAGCTTTAATGGTGTCTTGTTCATCAGTGTGAATCAGATAAAAGATTAAAAACAATACCTAGAGTGTAGCTCTCAACTTGGGTTTCTGTCTGTTGAATTTTAATTCCATGGTGAGATTCTTGTTCAGACAGAAGGTAAATAAATAAATAAGTTCATAAATTCCACTCATTTCAGCAGGCTTTGTCGCTGGGGATGCATTATTTTTTTTTATTTTTTTTAAATTTTTTATTGTTATGTTAATCACCATATATTACATAATTTGTTTTGGTGTAGTGTTCCATGATTCATTGTTTGTCCATAACACCCAGTGCTCCATGCAGAATGTGCCCTCCTCAATACCCATCACCAGGCTAACCCATCCCCCTACCCCCCTCCCCTCCAGAAACCTCAGTTTGTTTTTCAGAGTCCATCATCTCTCCTGGTTCGTCTCCCCCTCTGACTTACTCCCCTTCATTCTTCCTCTCCTGCTATCTTCTTCTTTTTCTTTTTTCTTAAAATATGTTGCGTTATTTGTTTCAGAAGTACAGATCTGTGATTCAACAGTCTTACACAATTCACAGCGCTCACCGTAGCACATATCTTTCCCAATGTCCATCACCCAGCCACCCCATCCCTCCCACCCCCGACCACTCCAGCAACCCTCAGTTTGTTCCTGAGATTAAGAATTCCTCATATCAGTGAGGTCATATGATACATGTCTTTCTCTGATGCATTATTTTTAAACCGAAATATCATCCGTGTTTTACATGATTGTGTTAGAGACTCCAGTACCCTCCATGATTACTTTTCAAGACTAGGACCACCTGTTTACCATGCAGAGGCTTTGAACATTAATAAGGGAAGCAAAGGAAGAGTCAGTGAGCAGCCTCACCAGACAACTGGTTGGTAAGGATATGACACATGACATGGCACAATTCGCCTTCTCAGGACTTTCAGACATTTGAGCAAGTACCACTAGTTTCCACTTCCCCTTCCTCTATTTTGTCTTCTACTTTGGAAGACAAAATAGTGGGTGTTGGGATTGAGATGCAGGCCATGGAATGTGGAAACCTATACAACTTTTGGACTGCAAATGCCAGTATTTTACCTCTAGAGTGTGTCAGAATTCATGAAATGACGGTATTTCCTCTTCACCTGCCTGGGGAGCAAAGGAGTGTGGCACTAACACCTGTCAAGGAAATTACAGGTGGAAGCAATTATTGAGTTGGGGGCATTAAGGAGAAACAATTATGCACATTTTCAGTCTAATGTGATGATAGCCTCAGGTTTCTGGATCCTTGCCAAGCCAATCGCTTGAGTTGTAAACTGAAGCACCCGGCTTTTAAAAGTTAAGACACTCTTGTTTTAAGCTTGTTGATTGGTTCACTGTGAAAGGAGTGCAAAACAAAGAAAATGGCTTTTTTAGAAGCAAGTTTCATAAATTTTACTACAAAACTTAATTTTTTAAATAGTACTATGGCAGGTTTATGCCTTTATTCTGGTTTCTGTTGTCAAATGTGTTTATTTATTCAAAATTTATTTATTTAAACAGCCTTCAAATACTTCCTGAGTGTCTCCTTGTAGATATCACAGACACAACTATGAATAAGAGAAATAAGACCCCTTCTCTCACAGATCTTGCGGTCTAGAAAGGTCTGTATCTGTACACCAATGATACATGTGTGATAAAAGTCATGAGAGACATCATGGGATTATGCAGTTGGGGACATAATATGGTTTGGGGGAGAAATATCAGGAAAATATTCCCTAAAGAAGTGGCTTTTAAGATGAAGATTAAGAGATGAGTTGGCCAGATGAAGAGTGATAAAGAATATTTCAAATATAGGCAATACAATACAAAGGCTCTTAGATAAGGGGCAACTTGTCACACAAGAGGAAATGAAGAAAGGTCAGTTTGGAGTAAGTCAAAATGAGCAAGGGAGAGGTTGGCTCAACAGCAAAGTTCAATTTGCCCAGGACTTTGTAGGTCCTGGTAAGGAGTTAGGCTTGATTCTAAGATAGTGAGTAACTACTGAGAGATGTAAGCATGGAAGTTTTAAGAGCAGATTGATGCATTAACTGATCTGAGCACCTACTAGACACCAGTCATTATTCTGGTAATTGAGGTGTAAGGTCAGTGTGAGATGGTCCCTGTCTTCCAAGAGCTTACCACCTTAAGTGGGAAACAAGAAAATTCCCCGTTGCAATAAATGGATTTAGGTTTGAATGTAGGCATGAACCAAATATTACTGGAGATATGAGGGGAAGCAAAGAAAAAGGTCTTGAACTTAGCCTTTAAGTGGGTATCAGGATGAGTGGGTGTCCACAAAAGATGGTATTTCATTCAAGTCTGGAAGAATTAAAGGAGTTAGCTACATGAACAAAAGTTGGGAGAGCCTTCCAGATAAAGAGAAAAGCATGCCCAGAGACCTGTTTGGCACACTTTGAGAATTGCCTGTAGATTTAAGGATAGCTAGAGAAAAGGGTG
The DNA here is from genome assembly GCF_037043125.1 of Eumetopias jubatus. Classification (NCBI taxonomy): domain Eukaryota; kingdom Metazoa; phylum Chordata; class Mammalia; order Carnivora; family Otariidae; genus Eumetopias; species Eumetopias jubatus. The sequence goes on along the minus strand of NW_028274821.1, from coordinate 50,795,973 downwards.
TGGGTAGGAGTGAGGCAGAAAATGTAGCTGGAAAGGTTTATGTAGCATACCTTTGCCCTGTTAAGGAGTGAGAGCTTTAAGAGATTTGTATATTGTATCACCTTCTAATTTTTGTGACTATTCACCAAAGAAAATTCTAAACTTTGCCTTTGGAAAAAAAAAAGAGAAAAGAATCATTAAATGGTCCAGTTCTCAGTAATACAGGTTACTGTTCTAACCATTTCTGTCACTTTTCAAAAGTCTACAAGAATTTATATGTATTCAACGAATGTTAATTTATGCTTCAGGAAAAAGAACAGAGGAATATATACCTTAAGGTGATCTTTTTTTGCATTTTGGATCTGAGTTTTGCATCAACCTGAAAAATGGAATACATTTTCCAAAAGAGACATCAAATACTCAAGAGAAGAAGAAAAAGGTCCCTATTTATCATGTTCCTGCAATCACCGCTGAGTGATGTATTGTGATTACAAGTTTTTTTTTTTTTTTAATTGGCAGACTTCTGGGTTGCTATGGGAATTGGTGACAAGATGATGGATCAGTTTCTCCATATTGGCTGGTTGATCTGACAAACCTAAAGCAGATATTGACATTTGTCATTCAACATTGGAGCCATACAGACTCCTCTGCTGATTAGTCAAATACTTCACCTCCCTTTAATTAATGTTTTAAGAGAAGAGCCTCACAAAGATGCTCAAGGGAGCAAAGTTTTATAATATAATGGAAAGGAAAGGTTACATAGTACCAGTTGAATAAGAAGTGAGGAGGGGGGGGTGGAGGAAGAAATCAATGACAATGTTTGAACAGCTTAACCCTGTTGGCCCTTGCATGTTAATAGATTATTTATGCATCACTTTGCCAGCAAGAAGAAATTAGTATGATTAACATTTTCTGTTTATTGACTGCTCATCACAAATTGGAAAAAAATGTTTACATGTTATTTTTGTTTATTACCTTGAAAAATCATTGACAAGAAAGGTCAGGAGAAGACTCATCTTCTCATCTAAACTCAAAGAATTTTGTCCTAATTAAAAAAGTGTAAATGAACAGAAATGTATTTTTCATTGTGCTGTGAAGAAAAGGGAAAACTATGTTATTTCCAGAGAAAAGCCTTTTCAAATAGATAGGAAAGAGCTTTGAAGTATGACATGAGTACAATCTCATTCTTTAGTTAATAGTCAAGGATTTTCAAAGAATCTTTATGATGTTGGCAGAAAATTTTCACTCCTTCTCTGCCTCCCCCTGTCCCGATCATTTCTAAGTTTCCTTGACCATACAACTCCAATCATCTGGAGAGGAAGAGAGCTGAAAACTTAACCTGTAATAGAGACAGTGAAACAGGGATGCTTAGGGAAGAATCCAGAAAGGGTTTGCAACTGAACTAATGTGAGTTCACTACTTGGTGAGTTATAGTTAGAAACCACACCAGGTGGAGTTATCACACAAAGCTAACTTTATCTGCAGCAAATATGGAGATCACATGGGGAATAAACTCCCAGAGCCATGACTCCTTGAGCAAGGGTGCATGGGTTCCTTTTATTTAGGGTTAGGATGAATATTTAAGTAGGGATACCTTATCTATGCAGAGGTGGCATAAGGTTGCCCATAAGCTTTAAGGAAACATGCCTATGCAAACATTGTATGTTATGCAAATAAGGTTTGTGCTCCTCTTTGGGAAGGGATTTTAGTATTATAATGAGGTAAAGGTAACTAGGTCATTCCATACATTATTATGTGGTCCATCTGCGCAGGTGTGAGTTGGAGGTTGAGCTCAAAGTTCTCAGGGTGGTCTGGGCTGACTGGAGCTCTTCTTCAGGGCAGTCATTATTGCTTGAGGGGTAGTTTAGGTTTCTGGCTTGTAATGTTGTGCCTGCTGGGTCTTTTGCCTTAGTTAAGAGACAAACTGAAGAGAAGAGCTTAAGGACAATTATGAAACAAAGGTTGGTTGGTGAAAGCCGGTGAGCAGTAAAGGTCAAGTGTTGGGATCTAGCTGGTGACAGGTTTAGATTTCTACTTTAAGTATCTTAAAAATGCACAAATGTAGGTTAGGAATTATTGAGGGAAAATGAATGTTGGAGTCTAAGTCTTATGAAAAAAAAATCCACAGAGATCTCAGCTGTATTAATAACCATAGGAGCAGGGACCAAATGTAGGATCCCAAACCTGGGATGGATTTCCAATTGTCCTGTCTTGATTTTTGGCAAACTGAAATAAACAGACTCTGGAGAGAGACAGATTTCGATTTGCATCTGAAGTCTCTTACTTTCCATAAGTAACCTTGGGCAAGACTTAAAAAATTGAAGCACCCTAAAGATTTTGTGAGGTTAAAAGAAAATCTCTCCTTCTCTTTTTCTATTTATCTATCATCTACCTATCATCTATCTAAACATGTGTTAATTGCCCTTCTCTTCACCTTCCCATCTACCTGGACCTCCTACTGATCATTTTGAGACAGGTAGAACAAAGAAGGATACTGACACTTCATATTGTTGCTAATTACGTCTCCAGCTTTCAAGAAATGTCATATTCTTTACTCTTATCGAAACAGTCACTGGATTCAGCAAGGGATTATAGATTTGGAAGTGACATTGTTAGAATCAATGCTTAGCATTCACAAGATTGAATAAAGACTGTCACCTTTTAGGAGAACATCTAGGAAGAGTTTCTTGTGATATAATATCACGTTTTATTCCCAGGAAGAAAGAACCACAAGTGTCCTCTATTTCTAGGATATGTTCTTCTGAAATCTAGTCCTTATCATCAGAATAAATGTGAATGCTTGATATCTATGATTCTCTGAATTAAAGAGGATACTGTGAGAACAAAACTAATGCTGAAAAATCAATTTGGTAAGAAAAGTCAGTGTGAACAAATGTTTACATGTAGATTTCATTATTTTAAATATACTGAAAAGAGCCCTAAAATCATTTGTAGCTATATTTAAATGTAATTTTCAGGGTGCCTGGGTGGCTCAGTCAGTTAAGCATCTGGCTCTTGATTTTGGCGCAGGTCATGATCTTCAAGTCGTGAGATCTAGCCCCATGTGGAGCTCTGCTCTGGGAGTGGAGCCTGTTTAAGAATCTCTTTCTCCTTCTTCCTGTGCACTGCCCACCCCCTCCTTGCACATGCATGTGCGTATGTGCTTTCTCTAAAAAAAATATTTTTCATTTTATCAAAGAAATATACATATTCACATATATTTCAAAAAAATGAGAGTACAAAACTTATAATAAAAATTACCACAAATCCCATTTGCAAGGACATTCCTTTTTTATTTTCATTCTTTATATCATATTCCTAATTAACAGCATAATAATGCTGTTTCTTGATTTTCAGGTTTAGTCTTTATTTGTTGATTTTCTATTAAGGATTAGAATTTAGATTTTTTAATTGTCCTTATACACATTTACACACTTTCCTTTTTCCTAGTCTATCAAAACAAATGTATCACTATTTTGGATCACTTAGTATTTAGGGTCAACCTTATTATAATTAGGGAAATCTTATACATGGAGGAGCTACATGATATATTATGATTACATAGTTTTTCTTGTATGTTTTGTTTTCCTTGAAATTAACTATTGTCTACATATACACACCATACACTTTTCTTTATATTGGCTGTTGATTTTGGCAACTCTACCTCTCACCTGTCTTTCAAGACCCATATTACATAGATTAAGTAGCTCTTCATTGTATGAGACTTTGCAGGTACAAATTAAAAAAGAAAGAAAGAAAGAAGGCTAGCTTAAAGACTATCTCAAAATATATTCTTATATTTAATCTCATATTTCACAGCGGTGGCATCAAATTCAGAGTTAGAATAAGGTGGAAGCTTTCCCTAATGCTGACCAATTCCTTCCTTGTTCTTTAGTATGGAAAATGAGCGTTGTTGTTATTTATTTATTTTTAGTATTGATATAGAATCTTCAACACTATTCTCCAGTAATCCACCTTCTTAAACCAGATGACCACTCTTAAGTTTCTATGATGTAGAAATTCTATAACTCTCACTGATGCTTCATAGTTTGAATGTAGTTTATCTCCTTTTGTGATTCGTCTTGTAATTTGGACTTCAGAATGAGATAGTGATTTTCTGTAGCAATTTTAAGACAAAAGTAAATGGAGCAGGATCCAGGATGTGACTTAGGGGAACTCAGAACTCCAGCAACAGCTGATGCAGAAGGAGTCAAAAGTCACAGCAGGGAAATCCAGTATTTATTACTCAGAGATTTGCATCTCTTGTCTGTGTCCTCACTTTACATGCAACCCATCACCTGGAAGTTCATGCAATCCAGACCTACTGAACTAGACCTACTCAAATTTGAAAAGCACTGGTCCAAGTGGGTAGTTGATGTTGAACTTGGTAGACAGCTGAAACTATTCAGTTGTGTCTCCTTATCCAGATTAGCCAGAAAAAGGTTGGGACTTGGCATTAAGGAAAAGAAAGGAAAGATATTAAAACAAAACTGGAAATATCCAGGCAAAAGGAAAATAGATGGGTATTAAACTAGCATAGTTTTGGAGTGGCAAGAAGCTCATTGTGGCTTAAGAGTAAAATCAGGTAAGGATGAAAGTGTAAGCAAGACAGAAATGATGGAGGACGTCAAATGATTTACTAAGGACTTTAAATTTTATCTTGTAGGAAATTTGGTATCTGTTGGAATGTGTTAAGAGGCAGAGTTATATAATCCATTTTTCATTTTAGGCAGATTAACTTGTCTACACTGCAGAAGATATTTTGGACTTGGGAAAGAGAATGGAGAGACTAGTTGAGAGATGTTGCCATTGTTCTAAACAGTTGAGTAAGATTTGAATTAAAACAACGATAATAGGAATTGAGAAGAGGAGGTACATTGGGGCCAAATTAAGGATGTAAAATGGACTTGTGTGGCTTAATGACAGAAGTAATTGGGCAATACAGTTGATCTTAGGAAAAGTGAGTTGTATTCTTGTTTAGTTCTTTGGTTAGTAGAGTAAGCTAATTTATTTTGTAGTATAATGGGTTTCATTGTATTCAACAAAAATATATGTTCTGGAAGGATATTGCAAAAATTGCCTGAGCTACCAGAGACATCACAAGGATGAAGAAATGGCATAAAATGGCATGGTTTTGTAGGGGGCTCTGTCAACTGGCTATCAACATCCAGTCCCTTTCCTAAAGAAGTTCTCTTCAACCATTAATTCTTCTTCTGTGTAGCCCTTGTGACTCAGGGGATGCTGACTTCCTATCGACTCTGGGTGTAAATGCTGATTAATTCAGTGAGTGCATGACATTTGCCTGGTGATTCTTACTGATTATGGTGTGGACATGTGGCCTAAATTGGCCAAATCAAATTAAATGGAATAATTTATTCTCCACATTTGAGGGAGCTCTTTTGCCTTCCCTCCTCCATTCATTCATTAGCCTCTCTTTCTTCTAATGTGAATGTAAAGCACAGGTTTTCCTATTTTCTACTGGCAGCCATCTATTACTAGGAGGGAAACTAGTCTGAAGATGAAGCAATGTATAAATCGTATATCACATATATGAATACAACCTTGCTCCTCATTGATATTTCTGGGCTACTGAGTCAAGCAACTCTGAAGTTGGCCTTCATTATAGACTTACTGTTATATAAGATAATAAATGTTTTGTTTGTTTAAGCCAAAGAGAAAAAGAAGAAAGAAAAGATACATTCAAGTCCTCACCACTGGTACCTGTGACCTTATTTGGAAACGCGGTTTTTTGGATACAGTTCGTTGAAAGGAGGTCATACTAGAGTAGGGTGGGACCTGATCCAATGACTGGTGTCCTTAAGGAAAAGAGGAGAGGACAGAAAGAGACAAAAAGCAAAGGCCATGTGAAAATAGAGGCAGAAAATAGTTATACAGCTGTGAGGCATGGAATACCTGGAGCCATCAGAAGTTGGAAGAAGCACACACAAAAAAAATCCTCCCTTTGAACATTCAGGGGGAGCATGGCTCTGTCAACACCTTGATTTCAGACTTTTGGCCACCAGAACCATGAGAATAAATTTCTGTTATGTTAAGCCACCTAGTTTGTGGTAATTTGTTATGGCAGCCCTAGAAACTACTACCCATAATTTTGAATGCATCTTTTTATAAATTTGTCTCATTAATGTAAGAAAAAATTGTCCAGAGCTTATAATTCTTACTCCTTTTCCCTCCTTTTGACTAAAAAAAAGTAAGATGAGGATTTCCTCTTTTAAATTATTTAATCTTTCATTGTGAGTGAGGAGGGATGTGAGTAGTCTTAGTTTTCTACACTCAGGATAGAATAGTGGTATGGTTGGAGAAAAAAACAACATGGTATTTTGAGGTACAGGGTCTAAAACAATAGGAAACATTTTGTTTTACCAAATATGAGTTCTAGTAAGGTTAACAAAGAGAAAATAAATTAAGAAAATCAACCTCCTGCAATGTAATAAATAAGACTTTTATCTATGAACTGAATCAAATAACTTTAGAAATATTAAAAGTTTGAAGATTAGCATTCTATAGTTTGCTTGATTGATCTATAAAACCTGTTAAAGAAATGAATTGTTATTACCTTTTATAACCACGTTCTTCATACACAGTCTGCGTTATTTGATTCTTTTTTTTTTTTTTTTAAAGATTTCTTTATTTTAGAGAGAGAGGGAGAGAGAGTGTGTGCCCGGGGCAGAGGCGGGGAAGGGAGAGGGAGAGAGAGAATCTTAAGCAGACTCTGAGCATGGAGCCGAACATGGGGCTTCATCTCACAACCCTGAACTCATGACCTGAGCTGAAATCAAGAGGCAAATGCTTAACCAACTGTGCCACCCAGGTGCCCCTATTTGATTCTTTAAATTAAATTTACCATGTCAGTGGAGAGTGACCTCTAGAATATCTTTAAATTGCTGGAATTTGCATAGGCTTACACTTTTACTTTGTTTGGAATCCCCTATGGATTCCTTTTTTATCTCATCCTGTTTTTATTCATTAAAATCTCACATTTCTTCATTTGTTTGCAATATGCAAACAGCCATTTTCTTGTCATTTTCATACAGAGGGAGAGTTGTGCCTTTGCCTCTTGAATGCTCTTATTGATTTCTCTGTGAATCTGTACAATTCTGTTAGATGTAATTATTTATTATTAAATTTGGGCTTGATTTTCTTGCTTTTGGGAAGAAAAACCTAGAAGTGCTCCCTGGTTAGTGAAAATGTTTATATTGAAAGAATGAGATACTAGCACATATGCATTGAATTTAACATACCATTTAGATATGTATGCATAGGCATATAGACATTTGGATCTAGAGGTATGTTTATGTGATAATGTATGCTAAGTGTGAACAAATGCATATTTCAGGTTTATTTAGTGATGTTAAATGTAGAGTTGGAATGTACAAATTTTTATTTTTGCCAAGAGAGTAAACTAGAAGGGGTTGCTGACCATTGCTACTTCTCCCATGGAAATAAACTTGGAAAAATTATAGACATAAGAGAATAAAACATGGATTGCAGGAACCAGCTCCCAAAGAGAACACCATAGGGTTGGCTGAAGACCATCTTGAGTTGGGTGTGTTGGGAAGAGGTAGGTGAGTACAGCCTAGGAGGAAGGCCACTGGTGCAATATTTGGAAAGGGTGGAAGGAAGATGTTTAGAAATCTGCTCTGCCATTTAGAAATCTATCTTATGGCACTGGGGAAATTGTTGCCTGCCACTTCACAGCAGAAAGCAGGAGCAACATTTGCAATCGTCCTGGTGTAATATCAGCACTCATGTCCTCCTGGAGAGAAGCTTGGGTGGAAATAGGTGCTACTGACCAGTTTTTCTCAGGCATTCACTCCTCTATCCTTCCCCCTTCTTAGCCCCCCAGGGCTTCTGGATTATAACCTATACTTTTCTCCTATGTTCCTAACACTGCTTCTTCCTAAGTATTTAAAAGTGAATACTGATTGGGTGGATTGCCAGATGCTGTGGCAGCAGAACCTATGATCAGTAGTGGCTCTGTGGTGCATTGGGTACATGGCTTAAAGATTTTCCCTTCCCTTAAACTCAACAGGACTGACAGAGGCAGGGGGCATCACAACAAGACACAGGCCTTTCCCCAACACATAGTAGTAAATAGGGTAGCTATACTTCACAGAGAACATGAGATTACCAGGTAAAGCTAAAACCTGAACACCCTGAAAGGAACACTGTCCTCAAAAGAGAGAGACAATAAACTGAACAATATGTACAAATTTTGATGGAATTAATCACTTAAACTAAGGCAGAAATTACTTTAAGCAGATGGAGAAGATATTGGGATTATGAAAGGATAAGGGGCTACACGAAAGCAAGTGTAAATATTAGATATTAAAATACAGTAGCTGGAGTAAAGGATACAACAGGGGAATAATGAAAGAATGGAATTGGCTGAAGAGTGAATTAGAGAACTGGAAGATTATGTTGAAGAATTTATCCAGAGGTAGCAAGAAAAGACAGGCAGGAATGTATAAATGGGAACTATGAATATGGAAGACAGAAGTGCCAAAATTCAGAAAAGTAAGAAGAAGAAATATTTGAAGCAATGGAAATACATTTTCCAGAATTAAAGATGAAAGACTTCATACTGAAAATGCACATCAAATTACTTAAAAAAAGAAACAAAAAGCTGAAACTGGACAAATTATAGAAAATTCAAGAATATCAAAGATGAACAAAAAATTCCAAAATATTTCAGAGAAAAATCAGTCCTTCCAAAGAGGAAAAAAAAAAGAGAGAAAAGACAAAAATTATCTTCTTCCTGCCCCAAAAAAGATTGGCATCTGATTTCTCAAGAGTTACTAGATACAAAAAGGTAATAGAGTACATTTTTTGTTGTGGTAAAATACACATAGTATAAAACTTACCATTTAATCATTTTTAGGTATACAGTTCCAGGACATTGACTACATTCACGTTGTTGCACAACACTAATAGAGTATTTTAAAAATATGAAAGGAAAAGATTTTAACCTAGAATTTTATATCCTACTAAACTTTCACTTAAATGTGAGGTGTAATAAAAATTATCATATACTTCAGAAGTTTTACTGAAAAAGCAACCACATTAAAAACTTTGTAAAGAAGATATCAAATAATTATAGAAACTAAGAAGTGAGGTAAAAGGTATGAAAAATAAAGGTAGCCAAATACATGCAAATTGGTGAAGGTTATTGTGGTCTTTATAAAACCAAACAATTAGTGAAATAAAAACATGCCATTAAATTAGCTCTTTATTTTTCATGAATCATTCATTATCTCAGCCCATCATTTCTCTTACTTAATCATTTTTTTCTTAAAATCCTAAAATACCTAAACCCATTTACTCTTTCCTCCATTCCCCCTCATTCACGAGCCTATGTTGCCCCCCTCCTTTTGTTTTTGGTCCATTTTTCTCCATTAGATGGTAAGAACATGAGGGGCAGGACTATATTCTTGCAGAGAGGTAGGAAAGATAGAAATCATTTGTGAACTGTGTCCTTGTTTTAATTTGCTAGGGCTGTCATAACACAATACGATGGATGTGTGGCCTAAACAACAGAAATTTATTTTCTCACAGTTCTGGAGGTTAGAAGGTCAATATCATAGTATCAGTAGGTCTGGTTTCTCCTAAGGTCTCTCTCCTTGTCTTGGAGATGGCTGCCTTCTTGCTGTGTCCTCATATGAGGCTTTCTCTCTCTTTTCTTATAAGAACACCAGTCAAATTGGATTAGGGCCCCACCTTCATGAATTTATTTAACCTTGATTACCCCTTTAAAGACCTTATCTTCCATTATGGTTACATTCTGAATTATGGGGGCTTGGTACTTCAATATATGAAATTTGAAAAAACAAAAGTAAGCTGATAATAGTCCTGTTTTACAAATCTTTGTATGAAGGAATTAAATGCTAATGCCTAGATAACAATCCTGAGAGCCAACAGTCATTTAGTACCAGATGATTTTCTAAAGGCTTCATATATTATCTCATTTGATCCCCATAACAAGCCTATGAAATTGGTACTAGGGTTTTTTTTTTTTAATTTTTATTTAAATTTTAGTTAACATGCAGTGAAATATTGGTTTCAGAGTAGACTTCAGTGATTCATCACTTACATAAAACACCCAGTATTCATCACAAGTGCCCTCTTAATACCCATCCCCCAACTAGCCCACCCCCCACCCTACTCCCTCCATCAACTCTGTTTGTTTTCTATTGTTAAGAGTCTCTTATGGTTTGTTTCCCTCTCTCCTGCCCCCCTTCCCATATGTTCATCTGTTTTTTTCTTAAATTCCACATATGAGTGAAATCATATGGTATTTTTCTCTGACTGACTTATTTTGCTTAGCATAATACACTCTAGTTCCATCCACATCATTGCAAATGGCAAGATTTCATTCTTTTTGATGGCGAGTAATAATTCAGTGTGTGTGTGTGTGTGTGTGTGTGTGTGTGTGTGTATTACATCTTTTTTTTTAAGATTTTATTTATTTATTTGTCAGAGAGAGAGACAGAGCACAAGCAGGAGAGTGGCAGGCAGAGGGAGAAGCAGGCTCCCCTCTGAGCAGGGAGCCCCATGTGGGACTCGATCCCAGGATCCTGGGATCATGACCTGAGCCAAAGGCAGCCGCTTAACCGACTGAGCCACCCAGGTATCCCTACATCTTCTTTATTCATTCATCAGTCAGTAGACATTTGGGCTCTGTAATTTGGCTATTGTTGATAATGCTGCTATAAACATTGAGTTGCATGTACCCCTTCAAATCTGTATTTTTGTATCCTTTGGATAAATACCAGTAGTGTAATTACTGGATCATAAAGTAGTTCTATTTTAACTTTTTGAGGAACCTCCATATTGTTCTCCAGAGTGGGTGCTCCAGTTTGCATCCCTGCCAAGAGTGCAAGAAGGTTCCCCTTTAACACCTATTATTTCTTGTGTTGTTAATTTTAGCCATTCTGACAGAAGTAGGGTGGTATTTCATTGTAGTTTTGATTTGTATTTCCCTGATGATGCGTGATGTTGAGCATCTTTTTGTCTGTCTGTTAGCTATCTGGATGTCTTCTTTGGAAAAGTGTCTATTCATGCTTTCTGCCCGTTTCTTATCTGTATTATTTGTTTTTTGGGTGTTGAGCTTGATAAGTTCTTTATAGATTTTAGATATTAACCATTTATCAGATATGTCATTTGCAAATATCTTCTCCCATTCCATAGGCTGCCTTTTAGTTTTGTTGATTGTTTCCTTTGCTGTGCAGGAGCTTTTTATTTTGAGGAAGTCCCAGTAGTTCATTTTTACTTTTATTTTCCTTGCCTCTGGTGACATGTCTAGTAAGAAGTTGCTATGGCTGAGGTCAAAGAGATTGCTGCCTGTGTTCTTTACAAGGATTTTGATGGTTTCCTGTCTCAAATTTAGGTTTTTTATCCATTTTGAATTTATTTTTGTGTATGATATAATAAAGTGGTCCAGTTTCATTCTTCTGTATGTTCCTGTCCAGTTTTCCCAACAACATTTGTTGAAGAGACTTACTTTTTTTCCATTGGATGTTCTTTCCTGCTCTGGTGAAGATTAGTTGACCATATAGTTGTGAGTTCATTTCTGGATTTTCTATTCTGTTCCATTGATCTCTGTGTCTATTTTTGTGCCAGTACCATACTGTCTTGATGACTACAGCTTTGTAATATAGCTTGAAATATTGTTTTTTCTTTTTCAGGATTGCCTTGGCTACTTGGGCTCTTTTGTGGTTCCATACAAATTTTAGGAGTGCTTGTTCCAGCTCTGTGAAAAATGCTGGTGGTATTTTGATAAGGATTGCATTAAAAGTGTAGATTGCTTTGGGTTGTATAGATATTTTAACAATATTTGTTCTTCCAACCCATGAGCATGGAATGCTTTTCCATTTCTTTGTGTCCTCTTCAGTTTCTTTCATAAATGTTCTGTAGTTTTCAGAGTACAGATCCTTAACATCTTTGGTTAGGTTTATTCCTAAGTATCTTACAGTTTCTGGTGCAGTTGCAAATTGGATCAATTCCTTGATTTCTTTTTCTGCTGTTTCATTATTGGTGTATAGTGATGCAACAGATTTCTGCACGTTGATTTTATACCCTGTGACTTTGCTGAATTCTTTTATTCTAGCAATTTTTTTTGTTGCAGTCTTTTGGGTTTTCTACATAAAGTATCAGGTCCTCTGCAGATAGTGAAAGTTTGACTTCTTCCTTGATGATTTGGATGCATTTTATTTGATTTTGTTGTCTGATTGCTAAGGCTAAGACTTCCAGTACTGTGTTATGTAGTAATGGTGACAGTGGACATCCTTATCTTGTTCCTGATGATAGGGGAAAGGCTCTCACTTTTTCCCCACTGAGGATGATATTAGCTGTGGGTCTTTCATATATGGACTTTATGATGTTGAGGTATGTTCCATTTATCCCTACTTTGTTTTAATCAAGAATAGACTCTTGTATTTGTCAAATGCTTTCTCTTCATCTATTGAGAGGATCATATGGTTCTTTTTTCTTTAAAGATTTTATTTATTTATTTGAAAGTGAGCATAAATGTGGGAAGGGACAGAAGGAAAGGGAGAAGCAGACTCCCTGCTGAGCAGGGAGCCTGACTTGGAGCTCAATCCCAGGACCCTGGGATCATGACCTGAGCCAAAGGCAGACACTTAACCAACTGAGCCACCAAGGCATCCGAAGGAAGATCATAAAGTTCTTATCCTTTCTTTTATTAATTTGGTGTGTCATATTGATTGATTCTTGAATATTAAACCACCCCTACTCCCCAGGGATTAATCCCATTTGATCGTGGTGGATAATTCTTTTAATGTACTGTTGAATTTGATTTGCTATTATCAAGAATTTTTGCATCCGTGTTCATCATGGATATTGGCCTGTAATTCTTTTTAGTGAAGTCTTTATTTGGTTTTGGAATCAAGGTAATGCTGGCTTCATAGAATGAGTTTGGAAGTTTTCCTTCCTTTTCTCTGTTTTGGAATAGTTTGAGAATAGTATTAACTCTTCTTTAAATGTCGGGTAGAATTCCCCTGGGAAGCCATGTGACACAGGATTTTTGTTTATTAGGAGATTTATGATTAGTGATTCAGTTTCTTTGCTGGTTATGGGGCTGTTCAAATTTCCTATTTCTTGCTGTTTCAGTTTTGGCAGTTTGTAAGTTTCTACAAATTTGCCCAGTTTGTTGGCATATTTTTTCATAGTATTCTCTTTTACTTGTTTGTATTTCTATGGTATTGGTTGTAATCTTCTTTCATTTGTGATTTTATCTATTTGGGTCCTTTGTCTTTTCTTTTTGATATGTCTGCCTAAGGGTTTATCAATTTTATTAATTTTTTCAAAGAACCAGTTCTTAGTTTTGTTGATCTGTTGTACTGGATTTTTTTGTTTGTTTGTTTCTATATCATTTATTTCTAGTCTTTATTATTTCCCTTCTTCTCATGGCTTTAGGCTTTATTTGCTATTCTTTTCTAGCTCCTTTAGGTGTAAGGTTAGGTTGTATATTTGAGACTTTTCTTGCTTCTTGAGGTAGGCTTGTATTGTAATATACTTCCCTCTTAGGACTGCCTTTGCTGCATCCCAAAGGTTTTGGACTGTTGTGTTTTCATTTTCATTTGCTTCCATGTACTTTTTAACTTCTTCTTTAATTCCCCAGTTAACCCATTTATTCTTTTGTAGGATGTTCTTTAACCTCCATATATTTGTGATGTTTCCAGATTTTTTCTTGTGGTTGACTTCAACTTTCATAGCATTGTGATCTGAAAATATGCACTGTATGATCTTGATCTTTCTGCACTTGTTGAGGCCTGATTTATAACCTTGTATGTGATTTTTTCTGGAGAATGTTCCATGTGTACTCAAAAAGAATGTGTATTCTGCTGCTTTAGGATGAATGTTCTGAAAATATCTATTAAGTCTACCAGTCCAGTGTGTCATTCAGAGCCTTTGTTTCCTTGTTGATTTTCTGCTTAGATGACCTGTCCATTGCTATAAGTGGGGTGTTAAAAGTCCCCAACTATTACTGTATTATTACCAATGAGTTTCTTTATGTTTGTTATTGACTGATTTATATATTTGGGTGCCACCAAGTTGGGGCATAAATATTTACAACAAAAGGCACATTATAGTCAAATTCACAAAATACACATACAGGGAAAGAATCCTGAAAGTAGTAGGTAAAAAGTTCTTAACCTACAAGGGAAGACAGATCAGGTTTGCAGCAGATCTCTCCACAGAAACTTGGCAGGCCAGAAGAAAGTGGCAGGGTATATTCAATGTGCCAAATGGTAAAAATATGCATCAAGATTACTTTATCCAGCAAGACTGTCATTCAAAATAGGGGAGAGAAAGAATTTCCAGACACTAAACAAGTTCGTGACCACTAAACCATCCCTGCAATAAATTTTAAGTGGGACTCTTTGAGTGGAGAAAAAAAGACCAAAAGCAACAGAGACTAGAAAGGACCAGAGAACATCTCCAGAAACACCAACTCTATAGGTAACAGAGTGGCACTAAATTCATATCTTTCAGTAATCACTCTGATTGTGAATGGACCTAGTGCTCCAATCAAAAGACAGAGGGGGCACCTGGGTGGCTCAGTCATTAAGTGTCTGCCTTAGGCTCAGGTCATGATCCCAGAGTCCTGGGATCAAGCCCCGCATCGGGCTCCCTGCTCAGTGGGAAGCCTGTTTCTCCCTCTCCCACACCCCTGCTTGTGTTCCCTCTCTTGCTGTGTCTCTCCCTGTAAAATAAATAAATAAAATCTTAAAAAAAAAAAAAAGACAGAGGGTATGAGAATGGTTAAAAAAATAAGGTACATCTATATGCTGCCTACAAGAGACTCATTTTAGACTTAAAGATACCTGCAGATTGAAAGTGAGGGGATGGAGAACGGTCTACCATGCTAATGGATATCAAAAGAAAGCTAGAGTAGCCATACTTGTATCAGACTAGATTTTAAAACAAAGACTGTAACAAGAGACAAAGAAGGGCATTATATCATAATTAAGGGGTCTATCCTTCAAGAAGATCCAACAATTGTAAATATTTATGCCCCCAACTTGGTAGCACCCAAATATATGAATCAATTAATAACAAATAGGCCCGGCTCCCATCAGATCCTGCCTTCACCCTCCTGTGTCCCAGCTGTTTTATCACAGGTTCAAGACTAGGTTTCAAAAGTCCAAATTTTAGGGATTCTCATGGGACGGACCTTTTCTGATCCTCCTGGGGAGGGTCTCACCTCTCTTTTGCTGTTTGCTGGCCTGTGCCAGGAAAACGGTTGCATGACTGTGCAGTGGTTCAGAGGTCATGGCAAGGTGGCACCCAGGCTTGCCCTCATGTGGAGTCCCTGCTCCTATGCCAGGAAGAGTGCAGCATGTTCACATCACCCTTTCTTCTTGTGACCCACAGGATCCCTAGACTGTGCTGTCCGCTCCTGGGTCTCTGCCCTGTTTTCCCACTGAGCACCTTTAAGCTAGGCATGACCCCAGTGGTAATGAATTTCTAAAATTTCAGATTTTATGCTCCACTGCTTATAATACTTTGCAGTAGTCTCTGTAAGCAGGGTTCCCTCCCTCCCGCAGTATCCACAGTTATACCTCCCCCAAATAACCTCCTCCCACCTCCTACTTTCCAGAAGGTGGTTGCTTTTTTACTTGTAGACTTACAGTTCTGTTCTCTCAGACCTCAGACTGATTTCTTGGGTGTTCAGAATGATTTGACAATTATCTAGCTGTGTTTGAGGGATGGGGTGAGGTTAGGGTCCCCCTACTCCTCCACCATCTTAACTCTGTCTCTCAGTACTACTTTTCTAATCCTAATTTTACAGTTGAGAAAGCATCATTTAGGTACCTGCCTAAGATCAAACAGGTAGAAAACAAGAAAACCAGAATTTAAACCCAGGCAGCCTGACTCTAGCACCTACCGTCTAACTAACTCCCTGATCGTGCTATGCTCCCTTTTGTAAGCTGAGGAACTGGACATATGTTTATTTGACTTCACAAGGTGTTTTGTTATGGATGTTCACTGTGAAAGTCAAGATGCTAGTTCAAAGAGCACTGGCTGTGGGTTCTTTCTTCACCTGAGCCAAGGAGTTGTTTTTGAGAGACCTTAAAGGTGAGCTTAATTGAGGAGCACGGCTCTCTGTGCAAGATATTTTATACCAAGCAAAATAAACTCACTTTGGAGTGTCAATGGAAGAAGAGCTGAGAGCAAGTTTGTTTTTTTTTTTTTTCTGTTTTGATCATTAAAGGAAATGGAACCTGTGCATCAGAACACAGGCTCAGAAGCAGATCAAGGATGAGTGCTTTGAGAACACAGGTAACTAGTTACTTCCTTACTCCTGCAGCTCCGTTTGGTTCATGAGTTCAAGAATTTTTTTGTAAAACCACGAAGAGTTCAGTGAGGTGCAATGTTAAGGTATGTGTCTTAGGAGAAAAGATCTGAGAGAATTAATTTGTTGTTTAGAGGTAAAGAGCTGTTCCTGTAGGTTAGCTGTTCTATTTGGGGGCTTGGAAGAAGTGATTAACATTTTTTTCTGTTCTAGCAGGCTGTGGAATAAGACTCAGAGTATAAATAGAAGGAACTGTCATGCTTCTTACAGGCAGAAATCAAAATCACATGGGAGCTAATCAAAGTCCAGTAAAGACAATGTAGGCATTATTTTGACCAGTTCAATAAAAAGATGTTGGGGTTTAATTGAGTTTGAATAGAGAAAACACATTTTGGGAAATGCTACTTCAGTCTTAAAGTACTTTGCAGGAATTACCTAAATTGTTTAATGTGTTATATGAGGTATCTGAATTAAAATGCCAATGAGTATTTTCTCCTTGAACTTAATCTCAAACTCCAAAATTAGGCCTTTGTAAATTATGTGGTGTTACAGTCTCTAAATTTTTCAACTATTCTGTGCAAACAAAAGATCATTCTACTGAATTATCTATCTTGCTTCATTTCTAAAGAAGGATCTAATGAAATGATAGAGTAAATGTCTTTAAATATATTTTTAAGCATCATAGCTTATTTATGAATATATTTTATTTGTAACGGAGTTAATACAAAAGTGTATAATGGAAAATGTGGAAACTTCCTTTCTTCTCTCTCCTATAATCCCACTCTTCTCCAGAGGTATTTGTAATTATTAACTTCATGTTTCATTTTCTAACTATTTTTCCTATGATTTTATATGTGTACACATATATCTTTTTTTTTTTGTCAGCTGTATTGAGGTATATATAATTGGCTTGCAAAAACTGCATCTAAAGTAATGTATACAGTTTGTTGAGTTTGGACATAGACTTACACCAGTGTTACTATCACCACAATCAAGGTAATAAACATATCCATCAACTCCAAAAGTTTTCATGGGTCCCTTTTGGTTTGTTTTTGTTTGTTTGGTGTTAAGAACACTTGTCATGATATCTCCCCTCTTAAATTGTTAATGCTTAATGTATTATGTTAACTACAGGCACTCTAGAACTTACTCATTTTGTATAATTGTAACTTTATATCCATTGAACAGCTACTCTCCCTATCTTCCTCCACACCCTGGCAACCAGCATTTTGTTGTTTGTTTCTGTAAGTTTGACTTTGAGATGCCTCATATAAGAGGAATCGAGCAGTATTTATCCTTCTGTGACTGGTTTATTTCACTTAGCATACTGTCTTCCAGCTCCATCCATGTTATTGTAAATGGTATGATTTCTTTCTTTTTGTTAAGACTTATCAATATTCACCTGTGTACATATGCTACCCCAATTAACTTACAGATTTAATGTTGTTGCTGCTAAAATGGCATATTTTACAGAGATAGAAAAAAATATAAAATTCATTTAGAATCACAAAACACCCCAAATAGCCAAAGGGATCTTGAGATAAAAGAACAAATCTAGAGGCATTATGTTTCCTGATTTCTAAATATGTTACAAATTTACAGTAATTAAAATAGCATGTAATGGGCATAAAGACAGGCAAGTAGATCAATGGAATAGAATAGAGAGCCCAGAAATAAATTCATGCACATACAGTCAACTGATCTTTGATAAGGCTGCTAAAAATACACATGGGAAAAGAGCAATCTCTTCAACAAATGGTATAGGGAAAACTGGTTATCCAAATGCAAAAGAGTGGAATTGTTGGAACCCCGTCTTACACCGTAGATAAAAGTTAAAGTCGATTAAAAACTGAAACGTAAGACTTGAAATTATTAAAACCCTAAAAGAAAACACAGGGAAAAAGCTTCATGACATTGTTTTGACAATGATCTCATGGATATGAAAGCAAAAGCAAAAGCCAAGTAGAGAAGTGGGACTACATCAAGTCAAACAGCATTTGCACAGCAAAGGAAATAATCTGCAAAGTAAAAAAGCAACCTATGGAATGGAAGAAAATATTTGCAAAGCATATATCTGATAAGACCCCTCATAAGGGGTTAATATCCAAGATAATACAAGGAATTCCTACAACTCAGTAGCAAAAACCAAAACAAAATGAAGTAAAAATTTGATTAAAAATGGTCTAAGGACTTGAAGAGATGGTTCTCCAAAGAAAACATACAAATGCTCAGTAAGTATATGGAAAGGAGTTCAAAATCATGAATTATCAGGGAAATGTAAATCAAAACCACAATGAGGTGTTACCTCATACCCCTTAGGATGGCTATCATAAAAAAAAAGTGTTGGTAAAGCTTTGGAAAAATTGGGACTCTGCATGCATTAGTAGAAATGTAAAAGGCTATCTGGTAGGTATGAGATCTTGGGAAGTTATTTAAACCCTCTGTGACTTGATTTTATCATGTGTAAAATGAGGCTAGAAAAGAATACTCATAAGGCTGTTAAGAATATATATACATAGCCATTTATATATAAATATAAACATATTTATATATTTGTACAGTACTTTCAAAGTGATTATCATGTATTTCAGCTATTTTTATATATTTATATATATAAATACATGCATATTCACACACACACACACACACACACACACACACACACAACATTGCCTGGTATATAACAATCACTTTGGAAGTATTGTTTGTTAGTGTTATTACTATAAACAAGTCCTTTTTTTCTACATCTTGACCCACACTGGATATTTTTTAACTTAGAAACTAAAAAAGAAAATTTAATATGCTAACTCATGGGAATCATGTAATTTTTAAAATTGTTCTAATTTTGGAGCCCTGATAAGGGAGTAACTTTTTATCTGGATTGGCCATCTGTAGTTCTATAAATTACTTGCTCTTACTCTTACCTATTTTTGCTCTCTTTGTTTTATTTACATATTGTTATGTAAGAGTTTTTAAATATATACTTGACTTTAACCTTTGTGTGCCATACATATTGCAGCAAGTTTCTTCCATTATATATCTTATCTTTTAAATTTACTTGGAATTTTTGTAGTCATACAGAAGTCTTCAGTTTTTATGAAATAAACCTGTAATCTTTTTCTCCTATTGTTCTGGAAGATATGACTTACTGAGGAAGGTCTTCCATAGTCTCATATAAAGATACATTGTATTTTCTTCTAAAGCTTTTTGTTACTTTCATTATTAAAATAATAACTCTTTAATCCATATGGAATTTACTTTTATGTATGTAATGAGTTTGGGATATAACTTCATTTTTTTCTCCAAATGGCCAATTGTTGGCAATCCATTTACTCAATGTCAGTTTTCCGTATTGATCTGAGTACACACACACACACACACACACACACACACACACACACACACATTTCTGGACTTGCTTGTCTTCCATTAAGCCATTTGTCTATTCTTATAGCAATATCATACTGTTCTAATTTTAGTGATTTTATTATGTTTTATAGAGAAAGCTTCCCATCCCTATTCTTCTTTTGATATTTGATGTTTTTTTATTGGAACTACACTAGTTTTGTTAACTTTAAATACAAGGACCTTTGTAACAAAGTACCTGAACTCCAGTTTCATAATCTTATGTTGTTCTTGTTGTTGTTAATGTTATTGAGAATTGCAGAAGGTTAGGAGCAAACATGGAAAGGGAAATAATACACCGCACAGACACACATTCATATATACACATTCATACATACATATATACATATATATACACACACATGCTTTTTTAGTGCCATTGGAGAATAATTAACTGGTTGGTCTTATGAAACAATAAAGCATATTTACTGAACACATTACCAACCAGGCACTCTAAATACGTTATTTCGTTTAAACCTCCTGATAGTGCTATGAAATGAACATTTCTACTCCTATTTCCTGGAAGAGAAAATGGATACTTAGAAGTTAAGTAATTTGCCCCAAATCTCACAGCTCACAAACACTAGGCCTTGGATTCAAACTCCGAACTCTGTAAGTCCAGAGTTGTTTTTTTTTTAATGTGATTATTTTCTACTTTTCATTAGTTTTTTCATTCACATCTGACAACCCCCCCAACACACACACCCTTTGCTATGCCTACTATCTAAAGATACATGAGTTCTGTATTATAAACCAGGCTGAAACTGGTGATGCTGGCCAGGTTTATACATGAAAGATTGTGGTGATTCTCTTAATTTCACAGTACAGGCATACCCTATTTTATGGCTTTTCACTTTATAATCCTTTAGAGATGCTGCATTTTTTTTTTTTTTTTTACACAAGGGGAAGGTTTGTGGCAACCCTCCATCAAGCAAGACTATAGGTGCCATTTTCCCAGTAGCACTGGCTCATTTTGTCACATTTCGGCAATTCGCACAATATTTCAAACTTTTTCATTATTATTATATTTGTTATGCTGATCTGTGAATGTGATTACTTCTCACTGAAAGCTTAGATGATGGTTAGCATTTTTTAGCAAAAAAGTATTTTTAATTAAGGTATATACAATTCCTTTTAGAAATAATGCTATTATACTCTTAATAGACTGCAGTATAGAGTAAACATAACTTTTATTTGCATTGGGAAACCAAAAAATTTATTTGCTCACTTTATTGCAATACTTGCTTTGTCGCAGTGGTCTGACCCAAACCTGCAATATCTCTAAGGTATGCCCATATACGTTAATTTTATAGGGCAGGAATTTATTCTGTAATGGACCAGACAGTATTTTACTATAAAGGACCAGGTAGTAAAGAACTGGATAATAAGTATTTTAGACTTGAGGCCACAGGGTAGTATAAAAAGTGGCATAGACCATACATAACTATATATGACTATGTTCTAATAAAACTTTACTTACCAAAGGAATTGGGAAGAATGATCTGTAGACCCCTCATAGAAAGGATCTACAGTGCCTTGTGGGGTTGCCTATCTTCCTTTCCTTCTGTGATTTCCAGTTTTGTTCAACAAATAGTTCAGTACAATCAGCATTTATTAACATCTACTATGTGCCTTGCTGAACTTAGAATAAATATGAAGAAAATGCAATCCCTGCTCTCAAGGAGCTCAAATTCATTTTCTTTTCCTATTCTTTCCACCATAAACTTGTTGCTCACATTCTTTTCCTTTGAAATTTGGATGCAAACCTTTTGTTTAGTTGCCTTAGTTTGGGTTTTTTAATTAATAGTCATGTATAAACATGACTATCTTATAAAAGATAATAGTTATAGCTTTTATTTATTTGTGTATAGTACCTTTTATACAACCTTTTAAATATTGCATTATCGTGGAACATAAGTGATGAAGAAATGTAAATGAAGTAAATGAAGAAAATAACATTTTAGTGAAGACAAAATAATTAACTGCTGAGGTTACTTACCTTTGCTCTAGTTTTAATCCTTTCTTGTGAATGATGATAAAAAAGACTGAATTCTTTCTATGCATGAATTCATCTACAATTCAACCTGGTGGTTTGCTATTATCGAAGTCTTTTTTAAAGTTTTAGTTAATACATATGTATGATCTCTCCAAGGACAATATGATTTATCCTCCAACCAGTTCCTATTGCATATGTAACTTCAATAAGCTTCAGAGGATAATGAGGTGGTGTGGTCCAGTGTGTGGAGCAATTACTGTGCTTTATCAGCTTCCTAGTCCTTTCTGAGGTTCCAGGAAAACTCTTCTTGGGTCCCCGGGCATGGGTGACAGTCTGCGCCACCTTCAAAGTAATCTAGAGGTTGGAATTCCACTGTGGTTCTCAATCATTAGCAAGAGCCTGGCTCAAAGCATTAGCTGAATTCTGAAGGTGTTCTACTCCAGAAGACCTCATAGATCTTTGATTTTATTTCTACAAGCAAAGACAAAAAAAAAATGACATTCATCCCCATTTAGTATTTCAGTATTTGCTTTGCTTTTTTGTTAGTCTTTTGATTAAAACAAATAAATCAAAAACCACGAAAGTTTTTATTTTTCCTGTCAGCTTACCTGTTACATGATTCACAACAAAATACAACATCGGAATTCTCTTCAGTCTCATAAATAATGGGGCTTCAGCCATGCAACAGGAAGTTTGTACCACTGACCAGTGTCAAGTTGAATAATCTGCATTACTTTTGTTCATCCACATAAAAGAGGCTTTTGGGGGGGATTAGTAGAAATTGCTCTGCGCTTGATTTTTCAAGCATGAGATCTTTGAACCACCTAAGAAGGAAGGGAGTTAAAGAAAAATGGTTGGAGAAGAAAGACAGTGGAAAGAAAGCCAGTATTTATTGGATACCTCCTATGGTGCAGGTATTGTAAAAATTTGGATTCTGTGGACAGAGAGATCTAGATTCAAATCTTTGCTTCACCACTAACTAGCTATGTATTTTATGCAATTCTATACTTCTTTGGGCCTCAGTGCTATCATCCATAAAATGGGAATAATAATAATACTAACTGCCTTATAGAGAGGATGCATGGACTATCTTTAAAACACATCTCATTGGGGCGCCTGGGTGGCTCAGTTGTTAAGCGTCTGCCTTCGGCTCAGGGCATGATCCCAGGGTCCTGGGATCGAGCCCCACATAGGGCTCCCTGCTTTGCTGGGAGCCTGCTTCTCCCTCTCCCTCTCCCCCTCCTTGTGTTCCCTCTCTTGCTGTGTCTCTCTCTGTCAAGTAAATAAATAAAATCTTAAAAAAAAAAAAAAACCTCATTCAGGGTAAGTGTTAAATTCTTACAATCTGTTACCATTAGCTATTGATTTTCAGTTACATTCCTTGTTAATAAAAGTCATCATAAACATTCTTCATTCTACAGATATTAATAAATTAATACCACTTGCTAAAAATCAGTGCTAGAGTTATCTTGTTACAATCATTCCTGTCTTATAGAATTTTAGAGTCTAGTGAGGAATATAGACAAATATGTTAGAGCCAACCTGCAAAAATGTCAATTATATGAGTTTATACAGGGTTTTAAAAGTAGTACACAGGAAGCATATTTAATGTAGAGGTAGGTAGGAGTTAGGAGACAAGAAGTGGTGACATCTAAATTAAGAACAAAGTATAAATAAGAAGTATGTAGGTGATGGAGTAAGGGAAGAAGTATTTTGTAGGCAAAAGGAACTGTATATGCTGAGTGAACTTTGCTCATTCTGAAAAAAACAAATATTTCAGCTTGACCAGATGTAGAGTAGGAGGAAGGGACTAACATTGGTTGCATCCAGAGGGAATGAGAAAGCAGAGAGAAAAACATCAAGTTTCTAGATTCAGGACTAATGAATTTGACACTTATCCTGAGAGTAGTGGAAGTTTCAACCAAGGGAGTTAATCCACTGTAAGGCAGGTATTATAACCATTTTACAAGTGACGTAACTGAGGTTTGGAGATAATACATAATATTACAAAATTAAGAGATGGTTCTATTCTGCCACTTACATTGTAATTAAATTTCATGTTCTCTGCTTTTGAGATACTTTGGGAAAAGCAGAATATAGTTGTAAACTAGAGTTGTATTTTTATTTGACAAAAACATATGCCCAAAAGAGTAGGTGAACTTACAAGAACTATGGTAGGGTCCTCTCCTGTCCTAACATCCTTCCCAGTCATTTTGCCTGTCCTAGTCTAGGAACGGTGTATGCAAAATTAAAGGCTCAGACACCCTTGCAATACAACTCACTCACCCCAGCCCAAGACTTCCTGTTATGAAGAGCAATATAAGAGATTTTGGCATACTTCTTCCACATTCTTAGGATATATTTTGAGGACTTTTTCGTTTTTCTTTCATTTTGAGGAAGATCAAAAATGTAAAAATGTCTTAGATTTAAATAAGGTTTCTAATGGCTATAAAAAGAATCTGATCAATCAGACGCTATATAGTGGTTCTTCCTGACTTTATGTGTAGGAAAGAAAAAGAAGTAATTCATGGAAGAAGAGGATTTAGTGGCTACTGTGTTTTTGGTTCTGTACTAGGTGTGTTATATTAATCATCTGATTTAAACCCACTATTCACTTTACCATTTGGGAAGTGTTTACAAAAAATGTAAATGAAAAAGCACATTGTTGTAGGAGTACCTCTTGATATGGTTTAGTGGAGCGTAGGGAGATGATGTCCCAGCCTTCTGACAGGGAAATGGAGAAAGGAAAGTTGATGGAGATTTGCTGGTACCCAGAAGAGTAGTGCAGCTGTCTTTTAAACCCACATTATAGCAATTGGATGACTCCAAATGATCTAGCTTCCTTGGCATCAACATCAAGGCTGATTCAACCTAGAATGGCTCTGGTATTTAGGCAGACACTTGGGCATTAATTTTCATCCATAAATACAGCATATTACCACTCTACCATATGGAAGATCAAATGAACAGTATTAGGGCATCGGACCCTCAAGTATATACTCGTGAGGATACCAAGAAAGTGTGTAAAAAATACAAAAATCCATTTATGGTAAGTTGGGGAAGTTTATTGTTCATGTTTTCTCAAGCTCACCTCAGAAAAGCACACCTTGATATACACCTTTGGAGATTATAGAAACCAGTCTTAATGTGTTGAGGGGTCATTTTACAAGCTATCTATCTCTTTGGTGGCTTTTGAAATATCCTTTTTTTTTGATGTTCTACAGTTCTACTCTGATATGTCTACATGCATTTATTTGCATTTATTCAATTTGGAATTTGCTAGCTGAGTCTGGAATTTCAGATCTGTTTCATCAATTATGGTAAATTATCGGCTGATATATTTTCTCTGACTGTGCTTTCTATTGTTCTTTAACTCAGATATATGTTAGACCTTCTTATTCTTCCTTCATGTCTCTTTCATATTTTCTGCCTCCTTGTCCCTCTGAAATACAGTGTGTGAGCAACTTCTAACTATACTGCAATCAGTATTTATCTCTTTAATTCTATCTAATGTAAATGTATTCAATTTTAATTGCACTTAAAATGTTATTGCTAAAATATATACTTAATTTTTCCCACATTAGCCTGGTTTTCATTTTTAATATTTTTTCCTCTTGCCAATTTTGGTACCTTATGCTTACCCATACACTTTAAATACATGTAGTTGTTATACTGTATCTGATGGTTTTTAAATCTAGATTTCTGTGAAATTTAGTTGTGTGCTTTATTTTTCCACTGATCCTTCTTGGGGTGGCTTATTTCCTCATGTGTTTGTTATATTGTGAGTTCATATGTGCCGAAGATTTATGTGGGGTAAATGAAGCCCAAAATGAGGGTGGGACCTCCAGAAATGATTTTCATTTATTTCTTCTACTTGCCCCCAAAGATATTGCCAACCAAGGACCAATCTATGTTACTTTTTAATGTTGGGATTTCCAGAAATATTTAAGCCAAACTTGCATTGGGGAAGTTCTCAAATATCAAATTCTTGGGGTAGACTTGAATATTTTAAGTAGATTGCAGCTAAGGTAGACACATTTTCTTGTCAACAATCCCCTTTCCTCATGGACAGTTTCTGGTCTACCTCTGAAAGAAGGCATAGTTACTCAGTTCCTGCCCTTAAGAAGCAAGCTCTTTTCTCACACATCAGCTTGCTTGGGCTCAAGGTCATTTCTACTGTTTGGGGCACAGCCATTAAAACCTAAACTTCTTGGTTATGGAGATTGACAAGCTCCCCTAGGGCATCCATGGCTTTAACATCAGCTTGCCTTTCTCACTGCTGTCTCTTTTGAATTCTGGACTCTGGAGACTATCTTTACTTTCTAGAGAGTTCAGTTGTGCAATTAGAAGGATATTTGTTATATTTTATCTAACATTTCTACGTGGTTTGCATTGGGAAAATTTTGAGAATTTAGTTTAAAAACATTGCCAGAACCAAACTCCATAGAGCTTCTCTTTTTAATGTTTCAGTTGGTAGAAATTTCACAGATCAGAGGGGCCATGGCAAAAATATTAGACATCAGCAAGGCTTGTTTTTTCACAATTACCTAGTTAACCAAAGTTAGCCAAGGGCAGTGAAACAAAGTCTAGAGGCAAAGGCTGAGAATTTAAATTTTTTAGACTTAAGGTGGTTATTTCCTTAGAAAGAATGGGGAAGGCGGGCTCCTGGGTGGCTCAGTAGGTTAAGCATCTGCCTTCGGCTCAGGTCATGATCCCAGGGTCCTGGGATTGTGCCCTGTGTCCGGCACCCTGCTCAGTGGAGAGCCTGCTTCTCCCTCTCCCTCTACCCCTACCCCTGCTTGTGTTCTCTCTCTCTCTCTCTCTCTCTCTCAAATAAATAAATGAATAAATAAATAAATATCTTTAAAAAAGAATGGGGAAGGATTTTAATGTGTTTCTGCTTGTCAGCACACCTTATTACATTTTAATATTAATTTGTATAGATTAAAGTTTATTAATAGTGGGGAATATTGATGGGGACTTTTGCATATTTAGAGAGAAGGGGAAGAGGAAGATGTGAAAACATGGCAGAGGATTCATACAGTAGGATTCAATCACTCATAGTGTCTCCTTTCAGTCAGTGGTCACTAGCTGGAGTAGGAGTGTTGTGAACATAGCAGAATCAGCATGCTTTCCCTTTACCAATCAGAATAGTGAACATTTTGGTAATGACATATCTAATACAACAAATAAAATGTTTTAAAATGAACATGAAGATTGATAGCTAGGATAAATATGGATTTTAGTGTGGTTTAGTTGATAAACTAATAGTACACATTGACCTTACTGCCCAGACTGATACCAAGCACAGTGCAAGTACAGCAAATCTGGGTAGACTGGACTGGTCTTTGGAACTTTCCCTTCATAACAGCAAAACAAATACAGTTATGTTATACAATTCACCAAGTCTCTTGTTTAGTTAAACATGGTAAGTCATCTGGCTAGAAGTCAGGACTCCCTCTTTTCTTAGTTAACTTATGCTAAGGTACAGATTCGGATAGACAAATAGTAAATTTCGCTGATTCAAGTTACATTAATCCCTGTTGATGTGATTATGGGATACTCAATGTTTTCTTTTTCTGCATCTAGATAAGATCAATAAGATCAGATTGGCCAATCTGGAATTGGCCTGGTAGTGTACATTTTGAGGAGGGGCATTCACATTTACAAAATCTGCACAACTGTATGTGATAGCCCTATCTGGACAAAAAGATAAGGTTATGTTTCTTATTCACACATTGGTCAGTACAGGAAAACCTTTTTATCTGTCCCAGAATTTTTCCTCCCATTATTATCCCCAAAGTATCTGCCCCTTTCTTTCATCTGTCTCTTTTTCCTTCTCTTCCTTCCTTCCTTTTTCCTTTCCTGCCCAAATCAGCCTGGAACTGAATGCTTGTCCAGCTGTTGTCACACTCAAGCCTGCACCCTGAAGACTGAAAGGCTCAACCATCGCCACCTGAATGCTGATTCCATGCTATCAGGATGGGATGCTGCTGCTGAAGCGTCCGGCAGATACAGCCCAGAACATGAGCAGGCATGGCTGGCCCCATGATGCAATTATAGGTCTTGTTCTCTCAAACACCACTGCTGGTTCTCCACAGCCTGGTCATGCTGAAAGGCAATCTTTGCCTTTGCCTATGCAGAGCATATCACTCTGCTCTGACATGTGCAAAGGACAGTCCTTTGCCAGTGCCTTATAGAGAGAGACTTTGCAAGGTGCTGCCACTGCTTTCAATTTAATATTTGTACAATTTGATGCTGTTACTTTTTCCTGCAGAAATTATCAGGGCACAATAACATTGCTGTTCAATATCCAGCAGAAAAGCAAGAGAGCATCTCTCTTTCATTGTTATTATAGCTACTGTTGTCTCCTACCTCCATTAGAGTGGGATTCTATAAATGCATTTTTTCCTTTTATTTTCATGTGCATGGTCATTATTCCCAGAGCACTCCCATGGTGCTAGTGTGCTTTGGTCCAAAGAAAAGTCTCACTTCTGCCACATGTTGAAATAAAAATGTATGTCCTCACTGTTCTCTTGATAAGTGCCTTCTTGAAGATTCCTTTCCTTAGACTTGCTCTCGTTTCTTCAGAGATACTCTCACTACAAAAGAAAAGATGGACCTTTTCCCCTTCTTTAAGGAATCGGTGCAACTTGGCTAACTTGTCCCAACACTTTAATAGGACTTAAAATAATGGTTTCCTTATATCTTTACTCAGAATATTGATAATTGCATTATAGTTTTATGATTAGACCACTCATAATTCTCACAAAAATAAAGGAAATCTGCTCCAAAGTGACTTGTGGACAGAACCACTTGCCTGGCTACTTCTGCATAGCATGTACCCTGGGAAATAAAGAGAAAGACAGCAAAAGCAGGAGGGGAAAAAATAGACTTGCACCTTACTAAATAAGGTGGGAGGAAGCTGTTACAGCAGCTATCCTGCTCTTTATCCATTCTTTTTACCAGAGAGAAAGGAAAGAGCAGGTGATTTGGTCTAATCTCACCAACTGGACCTCTGGGTAAATAAATGGATACCATTTGCTATGAGGAAGGCTTCTTATCTGCAGAATGCCCTTAGCAGGATGTTCATGGTTAAAGAATTACTTATAGTAAATAAGCCTCT
The DNA here is from genome assembly GCF_037043125.1 of Eumetopias jubatus. NCBI lineage: Eukaryota > Metazoa > Chordata > Mammalia > Carnivora > Otariidae > Eumetopias > Eumetopias jubatus. The sequence continues at coordinate 50,767,131 of NW_028274821.1, read as the reverse complement.
AATCTATGTGGCATGGTTCCCTTGAGAATGTCACTTACGCTATATGATTCTCTGGGTATAAAATGGAAATTTTTTATATCTTAAATGCTCCCTGCTGTAGGAGAAATCTCACAAAACCTTAATAGAACTCAGCTATTGTTCTGTGCCAGAGAGCATGCGCCAGTATAGAAAGAAAGGGCTTAGGGAGCCGCCCTTGATGTCCCCAGAACTCTGTCTGCTTTGTCTTTTCCTCTTATTTGCCTGTATCCTTGAATTTATTACTGCAGTTGATATTTGGTAAGATCTCTGGTTAACATGAGCCTCATTTGACAGTGTAGATGTTCCTGTATGCAAGCTAGGTTATATCAAAGTGTTATTAGAATGGCAGTGTTTCTTTTAATACATTTGCATGCTCTACTGTAATCTTTCATTATTCCAAACTTAGACCTATGCTACATGATCTGGAATTCCAGGATAATTTGACCAAGCATAAAAGAAATCCAACTTTGGAATTCTTATTTAAATTGACATTCACCTATGTGTGATATTATTATTTTTTAAGTACTAAAAGCAAATATAACATTAACCTTGGTTTAAAAAAAAAAGACAGCAAAATGTATAAATATTTTGGGCAAAAATATTTTGAATTAATATGAAATGTTGTTCCAGTAGAACACAGGCCCCATAAAAGAATATGCTAATACATGATGTAGAGTAGCTCAAAAACTTATTTTGACACTTTGTTTTGATTAAGTTTCATGTGATGATTAAAACATTTAATTAAAGGTGAGAAAGCTAGAGAAATTGAAACACACTTCCATTAGTCACACCCTTTACTGTGTGACTTCAAAAAGTTCATTCTGAATTCCATTCCAGGCATGGGTTCAAGACCCGTGTAAATTTGGTTAAAAAGAAGAAATGAGCAGTACTTAAAAACAGTCACTTTGGAATTGGGCATTCTTGGATTCAAATCCCAGCTCTGGAGTTGGGCACCATTTGGAAAACAGTTATTAAGCTCTCTTTACAGAATTCTCTTCTTTGTAAAATTAGAGGTAATAAAACCACCTTCTTAAAAAAAAAATTGAGTGAAATAATACCAGGAAATAACTTCCATTTGGCCTCTAAATTAATTTTAAAATTAAGGGCAGGAGAACATGTTTGATCTTAATTCACTGAAAACACTTCATAGTAACCGGACACTTATAACAACAAAAACAATAACAAAAGCCTATCGCTGGGTTGAATACAACCATTCGTCTTACCCCGTGTCATCCCCTCTTGGTCTCAGCATAGGATGTTTTCTGGTCACAGCACTCTTTCTCAGGTTAGATAAATCTTGCAACTGGGATGATGCCATTTTTTTAAAGAGATTTTTATTTATTTGAGAGAGAGAAAAAGAGCATGAGCAGGGGGAGGGGCAATGGGGGAGGGAGAAGCAGACTCCCCACTGAGCAGGGAGCCCAATGTGGGGTTCGATCCCAGGACCCGAGATCACCACCTGAGCTGAAGGCAGATGCTTAACTGACTGAGTCACGCTGGCACCCTGGGATGATGTCATTGACCTTCCTGTGCAGTGGGAGTGCCGACAGTATCACTGGGTACCACTGTGCAGGTCAGGTACAACTCTAGGTTATGATATGAATGGTGCTCCCTAGAGTTAGACACTGCACAGTCTGTAGAACATTGCATGGTAGGTAGCCCTTGTTGCTAGTTCCCAAACCTATTTATTCCAAGTGAAGACAAGATGCCAAGTAACCTCAAAAGACATTTTCTAAACAAAGAGTATTTCAGCACTACAGTGCCACCCTATGATGAAGATTTAGTCTTCTAGCACTTTTTCCCTCTGTTCCTGTCACTAGACAACAGACCTATTCCTTGCTGGTCAGCAAGGTTGATACACCAGAAGCTTGAATATGGTGTAATTGATTAATTTTCCCCTTAAGACCCATTCATTAGATATGGAGATGTATTTTTATTGGGAATGCAAAGTTTTCTCAAACTCGAGCTAAAACAGTTTTGTTTCCAATGTTTATTAATTAGATTGTTACTTTTGCTTTCTTGTAATTCTTAGGATTAGTGAACAAACCTGGTTTTTGTTTTTGTTTACTTATATCTCAAGGTGAAATGATCGCAAATAAAACTTTTAGAAACCTTATATTTCCTGACATGTAGAATATGCTATTATTATATTATTAGTATTATGGATGGTCATTGGTGTAAAACAGAAACTAGACACACTAGGACCAGGCTAAATGATTTGAATAAGAAAGGATCTTGAGAGATTTCTGAGGAAATTAGGTGTTCTTCTGGGAGGTTTGCTGGGAGTCTTTGGGGATGTGGTGGGGTGGGTTTAAACTCAGGGAGTTTAAGCACCCTGAGCCAGGTTTGAATATTAGTATTCAGTAGGCATTCTCATCCTGAGCCTTGAAGGAAATCCTGTAGCAAGCACATACTGGAAATATTTAAAGGAAAACATAGAATTCTAAAGTCTCTGAAAACAACGTTGGATGGAATAAATATACTTGGACTCCCCTCTTCCATATCAATTCTTCTAATAGCTTGTGAATTATAAGTGTAATGGGACAAGAAATTTTTTTCTGATGCAATAAATTAATTATAAAAATATATGATTGATATGAATGGAAACCATCCTAATTAGGTGATGATGAGAATTGCATGAAGGATAATGCATGACAAGTGTACCATTTTAAAGTTGTATGTCTGTTGAGGGATTTAAGTAATTCATACTTGTTATTTATAAGATATTTAAAAGCCCCAAGGTAAGAATACAGCTGTATGTTCATGCATTTCCCTTGAATTATCTTGTATAGTATATTTCATGGAATTTCTAGCTGGTTAATATGTATTATGTTGAAGTTAATAGTGATTTGAACACTACATGATGAATTTTTCCAGATGCTATGACATACAAACAGTGATAGCTCTTTCAAATCCTATTTAAAGGCTAACATGCAAAGAATACAAGGACTTTTTAGTAAACATCCAAAACCATTTTCCATGATATAATGTTTGCCTGAATGCATATTTACATTAGCTAGTTATTCATCATAAGTGCCTTTTCTCAAAATGAAGTATAGATTAACTAGATAATAGATAAATGAATGTGTGATTTATTCTTACATAGCACATCGATCTCAGTGAAATCATAATGATATAAATATAACATTAAAGCATAATGAATGAAATAATGTTACATTTCAGAAAATCTGGGGATCTCAATTTAAAGCCATGTTATATTTTATAGGGTTTTAGGTTGTAAAGAATCTTAAATTACTAAAATATTATGATGTTTAGTGTGAAATGCCCACGAAAGGCTAATGTTTCAAAAGTATGATCAGATTCTTTTTTAGCTCAGAAAAGAGAGCAGTGTTTCTAGTGAGGAATGGGCTCCACAGCTCACCCCATGGGCTCCACATATTATTTCTTTCATTCACCAAAGAAGTGGGTTGTTGCAGTAAGATTTCAGGATTAGCCCAAAGATGATGTGTGAATAGTAGGCAGGACTAAAGATCAGAGGATCTGTGCACTAATCCTCTGTGTGCTGCTGCTGCTGAAGAGGGAGAGTTCTCTTCTATGAAGGAAGGGATCATGGTAAAACTTGGCAGCCTGATTCATCAGCCTAACCCTGGATGGTCAGATGAGTCCAAGCCAATGGAGGGACACTTTGTCGAGGGTTGACATTGGGACAGACTGATCAGATTCTCCCACATTCTATGTTTACATCATAAAGAGACAAAGGGAAGGTTTTCTCCTTGGTGAATAAAAGCCACCAAATCCACCAAGTTATATTGTTAATCATTGATGGGTCAGGGAAAGTAAGAATTGTTTAAGCTAAGGCCAAGGATAGAATAGGGCATTACAGCAACAATATATGAACCAAGACACATGGTAGGAGTGGCTACTATGGAATATTTGTTGGCATAAAAGACATCTTAGCATGCTGTGACCTCTGATGGTCCTTCCTGGGTCTATTATTCTAAGAATTTTATCTTCTTTCCCATTTTAATACTGTCCTAGGTTCACTTTTCTTTCCAATTTATTTCCTTTTGCTTTCTTCATTTTCTTAGGTGCATTTTGATCTCTATCTCTACTTTCTTGGGGAAATCAATAGCTTGTTAAAAAAAGGTAGTAACACCTGAATGGGCAGGGCTAATGGTTCTATTCAGGAAATCATTGTGCTGACTGGGTTTATAAACCATATCTAGCCTCTTCTTTTCAGAAAGGGCCAAGGATCCAAATGAACGACGTGAAGGGAAGTTATTTTGGCTGGTGGGGAGGAACAGGAGAGGAAGAGAGAAAAGACAGTCTTTTTTTTCAATACTGGAAGCGATTCTTTTTGGCACTAAACAAAAACTAGTCATTACTATATTGTTTTTGGTTTTAAGATAAATAATTAAGACATCTTAAAATATTATTTAACAAAGGAGCATAGTTCTTTAAAATAAGGAACATTGCATGGGAAGATGTTATTGAAAATGCTGCCTTTGGAACCAACTATATTTCTGAGGAGATGTTGCTTTTGGAAATAAGGCTGTAAAATTAGATGATCTGAAAATAATGGTATTAGGCTTTGGGTTTATTACTAATAAAAATAACAGGAGAAAGCTAAAGAAAATAATCAGATTAGCAGAAGTATCTTTCTTCTCAGACATGGCTGTCAGAATTACCATTTCAGCCATTTTCCCTGGCAAAATAGCCAGCCAGAAAGATAGATAGTTGGTCAACTACCCTAACTTCATTTTAAACTTTTATTTCTCATTTAATAAAGCCTGAATGGTTTTGCATGTGGTAAATGTAAGTCTACAGAATGTAACTAATTGCTGCATAGTCTCACCTGTGCTGTTCCAACCTTTATTGTACCTATTTCTTCATGATTGCACAACAAGGGAGATGGAGGTTGGGAAGGAGGGTAAATGAAACAGAAGATGATATGGGGCACCTTGGTGACTCAGTTGGTTAAGCCACCAGGCCTTGATTTTGGCTCCGGTCATGATCTCAGGGTTATGAGATGGAGCTCTGTGTTGGGTCTGCACTGGGCATGGAGCCTTCTTGGGATTCTTTCTCTCTCTCCTTCTGCCCCTCCCATCCTGCTTGCATGCTCTCTCTCTCTGTTTCTCTCAAAAAACAAACAAACAAAAAAAGAAATAGAAGATGATGACAGGACATAAGAATAAAGATAGACGGATGGTAGAGAGCAGAAGCAGAGAGAATAATAAAGAAGCAAATCCTGTGGACTTGAGGTTTAGGTCCTGGCTCACTAGCTCTCTTGATGTAAGCCATATCCTTTTTGTTACCTGATTTCAGAGTGGTTGTTATCTACTTGAACTGCTCAGTGTACAGAGTAAGATGTTGGCAAAATTCTCCAGTTTGGGAACCAAGGAGGAAGCTATTTATTTACTTGGTGACTTTCTCTCTTGTACTTTGTCACCCAGGACTTTGATCTTTGGTTTCCTCTCTGTAGAATGGAGATTTATTTTGTGGGCTGCTTGCAAGTCTTAAGTTAGATAGTATATCTAGAGTCTTACTCAGACCTGACAGGTCCCAGGTAAGCACTCAGCAAATATTAGATTAAACCATATGAAATTGCTCTTTTTATAGATCAAAAAAGATCAAATATTGGTAATTTTGTGTGGTTCAATCTAAAATTCATTTTCCCCTTTTCCTTTAAGAAGCTGGGAGGTCATAGGCCAACACCCCAGACACTTAACAGTTTCACATTCTGCTCAGACTATGCTTCCGCTCTGTTGCTCATGAGCAAGACCCAGCTTTGCACTGCTTGTTCATGATGTGAATCATTGCTTGCTGTTCATTCTGGGACTCAGATGACTCCACCTATGTATATATTTCTTCCTATGGCCAGGTGATTGGGCCTCTCTCACTGAGCTCGGGGACCTGGGCAACATACACAGGACCCATTATACCACTAATGGAGCCATGGCAATTTTTTGGCACTTGATGACTGTCTGGATTTCATTTCACTTAAACTATCATGGGTTAGGAGCACTGTGCTTTCAGGGAACAAAAAGCCTACCCTCCAAGTGGTAATAACAATTACCAGAAACTGACCATTGTTTAAATGGAGCCTGCCCTCATGTCATAACAAACATCTATAACTCAACATCTCTTTCTATGCTTTTGCATAGGCTTACCCCTCTGCTGGCAACACCCCTATTTTCCCTCTATTGACCTGACATGCTCCTCCTCTTTAGGCTGCAAGAGACAGCTCATATGTTATATACTCCGTAAATATATGGATTATAAATATATATTTGTCTGAATTCCCCAGGCAGACACACCTGCACTGCCCCCATGTGCCCCTTTATAGCCCCTGTATACAGCAGCCTTCACAATCTCCCCACTACATCCAGGTCTGTCTCCCCATTTAATCATGAGCTCCTTTGAGCAGAAACAATATCTTTACATTAAAGTATTCCCGATGTTTGTCACAATAACTGAAACACCGTAGGCACCCCTTAAAATATATTTCCTGAAAAAAAATAATAAATGGATGAACCAACTTCTTTTAAGAACAGATTATTTACTTTGGTATTAGTTGTCTTTTTCTCCCTTTCCCCCCCCCCCCCCACACCTTTTTTCTCCCTCCATTCCTATTATTCCTTTCTTTTCAATTCAGGGTTAGAAATTCCCAGTTTACCTTCTTGTTGAGAAGCTTAGGGGAATTTTGAAGGTGCTGGTTTGCACAGGTACATAGAATGAAAAAATAATCACACACACAAAATAAATAGACTCCTTGGCATCTTTAAACTGACTGCTATATTATCTCCTTTAATAAGACACCTCAGAGTCTGCACATTTTCCTGATAAGAATAACTGCTGTCATATTTTTTGTTTCAATTTGAACATTTTAAAGGCATTTGCTATTAGCACTAATTAGATGTATAAGAGCCTTCCTGAGCAAAGCAGATAGTCACAGCTAATTCATAAAGAATTAATGATAGTAGCTAAATTGCCACATAGATTTGCACTTTGGGTAGGGTTAAATTACCAAATAATGTGAATACTGTTTAAAATAAATTTAATATTTAATGTAAATCATAGTTTTACTAAATTCATAATAACTTGAAATTTTCTCAGTATTGTTCCAAATGAGCATCTGTATAAAATCTCTTTAAAGTAAATAATAATATGGTAATACCAGCAGAGTGAATAATAATATTAGTCATTTATAGAACACATTATTATTATTACTTTTATTAGTATTAGGTTTTTTATTTTCTGTTATTTATCATACATGCAGTTCAAACCAAGTCCCTCCAGTTTGGATGTGAGACATTTGGGATAATTCCTCAACTTTTTGAGTCATTACAGTATTGACAGAGCAGAAGCAATTATTTGTTAAATGATTTCTTAGTAAATTTAAAGTGGTTGGCTTATATGTGCATGTGTGTGCTCAAAAGTTATATTTTTTTCTCAAAGTAGTTTATACACTGAGAGTCTGTTTAAGTATTACTTACCTCTTATTGAATAGAAATTAAGTTTCAGTCCAATTAAGTGGAAAATCTGAGGGATAATTTTAAAGCAGGAGTGACATCCAAAGTTAAGCTGTCAACTGAAACAGAATTCAAAGAGAAAAGGAATCCTTAAAATCAGGAATTAAGGACTCATCCCCAAGTTTTTATCTGCACTGCAGATGATTTCCTGACTTAGAGAATGCAAACATTTCATTAATGAAGACCCAGAGCCCGTTTTTGGCATACTGATCCGACTTTTCTACTGATCTATCAAATTAGGGGATGGAATACAATGGGACTGCATTCCCTTGTTTTGTCTATCTTGTGTAAGCTAATTTTGTTCCAGTGCCATATATATGTTATTGTACTTATCTCACAATTGGGTACCTATTTGGGGAAAAGAAGGATTTCTAAGAGTATTCACGTTTCCTTCTTCGGTTTTTACAATTTTAGTAATGATAGCTCTACATTCTGCCAGTTTGAAATTTTCCTTAACAAATGGCTTTGGGATCAGAACATGCCACAGACAGAAGGAAAGAGGAAAAGTGCTAGAGGGCAGTCCACCTGGCCTGAGGATCGGGTTATCTTCTGTATTCATTCTGCCAAGACACCAGGCATTCTTGGAATACAATGGATTATGCTTAATAATTGTTTTTTTGAGTGAGGGAGTAAAAGAATAAAACACCTTACAGAAATTTGCTTGCCATCATTGGATTGTACAGGCTGGTTTCCCTTTTGTTTGCCTTATTAAGTTCTTGAAACCTTGCCCTCCTTCAGTACCTTTTCTTATAAATTTAGCGTTTTCCTGACAATAAGCAACACTACTTTCTAGTCTTGTGTCTTACACACTTGGTTTTGCATTAGAAAACTGATTCCTCAGCCCATCTAGCTGTCATCTTGGCCTCCTGACTTCTATATCACTGGTTTCTCTTCTTTGAGATCAGAAATACTTAAATCCCAGCTGTAGCAACCCAAAATGTTGTCTTCTCCCTATCCTCTCCCCATATTCCAAGAGACTAACTTGAAGATGTTGCCAAACATGACCAATAATTTGTATTCCAGTAATTTGGGGGTGGTTTTGTTTCAGTTTTTAGCATTCCCAGAGTATATTCCATTAGGAAGAATGATTTTAGCTTCTTTAGCTTGAGTATATGATAGTGGTAGGGGAAAAGATGAAGGCAGGTATTTATGTCTGTGTCTAAGAAAAAGTGCCCAGGAAAAGACTCTTGCCTTTGCTGCTAATCTGCAGTCTCAAACCACACTTCCTTATGACCTCGCTACCAAAAGCTATAGCTTTCAGCATAATACCTTTCTTTTTTCTGTTTCCTGCAAAAATTCAGTAAATATTAACTCTCACTATAAGGATAGGCACTGTTTTAGTAGAAAATATAAATTTCTAATAAAAAAGTAAGCTATTTGTTTTTAAATTTTAGTAACTATTTCCACATCTGTCCAAATCTATCTCAGCTTTGAAGAGACTACATAAACTAGGAAAATTTTTCATGGGGAGTGGAAACTGCCTTGATTAACCACGCACAAAATAGGTAAGCATAGGCTTAACTGGAAAAGAAGTGGAATGCATTATTCATTGTGTGCTGCATATCATCTTAAGACATTCATCGTTGCTATAAAGTAGACATTGGAAGCTATGAGAGAGGTGGAAGAACAGTGGGGGTGAGACTGGCTTATTGGAAAATCTAAGATTAGAATTGACAGCAAAAGTAGCTTGATGGATTTCTTTCATGGCTATCACTCAATCTCTCTTGATAAGCACTTGATCACCTACTCCATAGAATGAATGCTTTGTCACCCGCATGCATGATCTTCTGAAATTTCAAGAAATTCTAGCAATCCTTAAACCACATTTCCATTTAGAAATAATCATCTGGAAAAGGTAGTGATTCCTCTAGGTTGCCAGAGTTTGCACCATTTCCCTATTGCATTCCTAGTATTGGAATGAAGTGACAATTGTTACAATACAGCAAAGTAATTTCAATTCAGAGTATATTTCATATACTCATGTATCTACCAAAAGTAAAGAACTTGAGTTGTCAGCTATATGTTCAACATTACTGTCACTACCTTTTACGGTTTTCTTTGTATTTGTGCTGCGTTGTTTGCAATGACCTCTGTGTTCTTGCTCCCCTTAGACCTTCCAATAGTTATGTAAGACTTTAATTTCCTTCATTTAAAAAAAATCATAATGGGGATACATACAATATTTTTGGACCAAATTCTGACAAATATGTATTTATATACTTGGAGTAGTTTTGGGGAAGTAGAATATCAAATAGAAGAGTTTGAGATGGGTTCAAAAGATGTTAAGATAGTAATGGCATTATTGCATTGCTATTGGAAAAATGACACTTTGGTAGTCAGTACCAAGCAATAGCAAAAAACAATTACTTATCTGTAATTGGAATGAAGTGCTTATGAAAGGAAAGACTGTCAAGACCAAGCTTTTTTTTTTTTGCAATAAGGCATCAGAACGGAATTATGAAGTGGGATATCTTTTTCTAATTGTACTGTAAAGCTTATATACAGGTCTTAGATAACGACACAGACCAAGAACTGAAGAGCTAACTTTTGATTGCCCTAAAAGCATCTTTTATTTTATCTAACTTGGAGGGTTGAGGCTTTTGAGAATTAAATGCTAAATTTGATCATGTAAGTAGCTGAGTTACAATGTAAGTTGAATTCACAACCTTGTCTTGTCTCCTATTAAAAAATCAGGGCATTTATAAGATGAGTAGAATTCTGAGAATTGGATAACATGTCCAATAAGTTTATATGACTATATAAAGTTTCTGTCCAGAAACTTTATATGAATATTTTTTATACTTGGCTTATTTGGGTTGGTATATTTAAGTTGGATAACATGTCCAATAAGTTTATATGACTATATAAAGTTTCTGTCCAGAAACTTTATATGAATATTTTTTATACTTGGCTTATTTGGGTTGGTATATTTAAGTTCCTTGACACTGTGGATCCCCCTAGTGTGTATGAATGACTGAGGCTTTGTCAATTAAGGGATGTTTGTATGAATGTAGTGGTTTGATGGTTTTAACTGAGGCCAGGTTTAAGTAGGTCTCAGGGAAGAAGTAAGACACTGCAACCAGTCCCGGTCGCTGTTGAAGTCTCCCATTTATTTGGACAATATCATATAATAGATCCAATAGTGTCCAAAGTTCCCTATACCTGGAACTGGTTTATGGATGCTGTGTGAAGCATTTTTGGTAACTATTAATAAAGTTACAGCACAGTGCAGCCCCCTAGAGTCCTGCCTCCCTATATAGAAAAATATTCTCCCGTTGATAATTAGTTCCTGGCCTGTCACCAAACCCTCATGTGGACTGAATTCCTGACAGTGGGTTACATGCACCGTGAGCTGCTCATAATTTAGTGGCTAGATCTAAGTCATAAAACAGGGCGTACACAGCAGCATTCAGTCATCAACTGGAAGTGACATAAATGAACGTTGACTCAAGTTGGACATGAAGACATAAGTATCATGAACAGCTTAGGCTTCCATGACACATATTCATTCCTGCTATATTAACATCTTCCTTTCACCCTGTACTTTATGGCCTCATGAGGAGTTCTCTATCACTAGCCGAATGTGAAAGGGAAAAATGGCCTGATTTACAGGTGGTTGTGAGTGACATGTTGATATAACCCTGAAGTCGATGATTGCATTATTGAAGTTTCACTTAGGTGTGGCGCTGAAGAATTTGGGGTTGGGGGGGAAGAATTCCATCAAATGATCAGTTTTGTACCACACATCTGTTATGTACATTACATGAAAGAAGGCATGGCTAGAAATATAGATCTGAATCAATTTGTGGGCACTGGTAAACACTTGGAAGAAACACCATTGGGAAAACTGGTGAAGACCTAATGTAAATGGACCTCTGAAAATGGCAATGAATGGAGATCTCTGCATTCTGCAGGAATATTTACCAAAAATAATCAGCAATATTTGCCAAAAATTGAGAAGCTCTATGTATGTTTAGTGGATTTATGAACAATGTAACCATAGTAATAGAGATGGAGGTTTATGCATGGGATCAACAGACATAGATTACCCCCAATAGGGATTTTCTGACTACGACCACAGCTGCATTCATTCCAGCCTGCTAATAGCAGGAGCCAATGCTGAACCCTTGATATAGTATTTCCTCAGGACAGGATAGAACCAGTCATTTGGGGACAAGATTTGGATTTCTTCAATTCTGGAAATAGCAGCAATTTGTCCTCGCTGGAATAAATTCTTATTCTGAGTATATAGTTGCCTTTTCTATCCCATACACCTCTGCCAGCATTTACCAAATGTTTTGTTTACAATCAAGGTATCCTATACGACACTGCATTTGACTAGTGTACTCATTTAACAGCAAAATAAGGAAAGCAATGTGCTTATACCCCTGGAATTTACTGATTGACTCTCTAAGACCTAAACAGGTGGTAGTCTAGTGGAAATAGTTAAAATGTGTACTGAAGGCTCAGTTATGCCAATTCTTGAGTTACAGTTTGAGTAGCTGAGGTGTTATGCTACAAATGAGATAACAGTCTTTGATTCTCTGACTAATAAGTGGTGTCATTCGTCCAATTATGATAAAACACAAATCTGGGAACAAAGGATGGCAGTGGGCATTGCTTCTCTTTTTATTGCCCCTAATAACTCAAAAATTTTTTTGCTTTCTGTACCGCAACTTTGAGTTTGCTTTTCCAGAGGGTCTAGTAACAATGGTGCTTTTATCAGGAGGCACAACAACTTCCTATATTGGGAGCTGAGTTTGCCACCTAATCATTGGATTCCTTCTGACGCTGAATACACAGACCAAATTGGGGATTACTTTACTGACTTGAATGATTGATCCCCTGAGGGCACGGAGGAGGTGGCCTGGAAGTCAGAGCATTCTTCAGGACATTTTGTGTGAAAAATGAGAGACTACAACCAATTATAGGCAGGACCAATAATACCTCAGATATCTCATGAATGATTTTGTGTCACCCTAAAAAGTAAAGAATCCAAATCAACTGAGGTGCAAGCTCAGGACAAAGGGATCACAGAATGGGCAGCACAGGCAGGAGTTATAACCATGTGGCTACTTGGAGAAATGGAGATTGTAGTATCTATTAATATTTTTCTTGTTTTGTAATTATATTTCTTATATATTAACTATTTTTCCTCCCCCTACTATATATTATAAGCTGTGTTAATATTAACAGTGATTAATGCTATGCAATCTTTAAATTACAATATGACAAAGTAAGATTATGACTATGCTAGAAAAAGAATATTACCCAAAGATGAATACAGGAACATAATGGAATTTACATCTCAGTTTTGGGGAAGAAGTGGGGCAGGTCTTTGGTTGATCAAGGAATAAGCTGCATCATGCTAGGTAGAAGAAGGATGTTGATTTTGTTATTTGAAAGTTTAATTGTGTCTAAAATGGTAAATGTGGATGCTGAGTTGGTAAAGTGTAATGCAGAAGAGATGCTGCACACTACACATCCCAGAATCCAGATATAATCCCTCTATCATCACAGATTCTGGTCTGTTCATAAGAGGCACCAGTGAGACTGAGAAGAAAGAGGGCAGGTGCAGAGGGAATAGAAGATAGATGCTTGGATCGGACCACAGGTGTGAGGTTCAGAGCACTTATATTATACTTAGAATACATAGACTGACTTCTGTTTTCCTTACTGAAGCCTGACTGGTTCAGTGGGAAGACAAAAAATCCCAACCTCTGGGTTAAGAGTAAAGTGATTATTCCTCATCTGCTTTCCTCCAATGTAAACCCTGGAGGCATTTAAGTCTGTGACTGTGGAATACATGATAGTTTATGATAGGTGATAAAAATGGCTCTAAACTAGTTCTCTGCCCTGAAGCACCTTTTAAAACAGAATATATATATTAGAGAAAATTAAAGTCTAAAGTGCCATGACCTAAGAATGAAACGAAGGTGCAGAGGAAATCTCTCCAAAATTCCGGAGAGGTAGCACGAGCCTCTCTCTTGCTTTAGAGCCCATGCTTGCACATTCTCCACTGCCTGGAGACTTCATTCAAAGGCCAGTCCTTTTGCATTCTTCAGGTCTCCGCTTAAATATCTTCTTCCTAAATTGGCCGCCCCATCTAAATTAAGCTTAGTTTCTCTCTTTCAGGGTGCCCAGTTTTTTGTTTTTGTTTTTGTTTTTTTTGCCTTCATGGCACTAATTACTATTTGAAATGATTTCTTTATCTCCATATCTATGTGCTTGGCATGCATCTCCTCTGTCAGACTGTGAACTCCAAGAGGGCTTAGGCCATGTCTCTCCCCCCCGCCACCCCTCGCCCCTCCGTAAACTGTTTCCTATCCAGGGCCTAGAAAACAGTGGGTGTTGAATAAATATTTGTTGAATGAATAAATGAATGAATGGGTGGTTAGTGAAAGCAGAGACAGTAGGGGATGGGTGAAAACAATCTTCTTGAAAAGAAAGACAGTGGTATTTGCCTCAGTGATATCAGTCAATAATGTGAAATAATGATAAGGGTTTGTTTGTTCTTTTGGTCCTTGTGTGGTAAGGAGACAAAATGGTGACATACCATTGTTTACTAAAAAGCAGTCTTTCCAGGGAATGGGAAACGGGGAAGGGAAATATTCTTGCCTTTTTCATACATTCTTCAATTTGTATAAAGCTGCAATTCCAACTGATGAGATTTATAATCCTCCATTTTTCTATGGTATCTATAAGATGGGAAAGTATTTTATATGATATTTATTTTAAAAGTTCTTAGGTGCAATGAAAATAAATATATCTCATGGAGATATACGTGGAACTATTTATCTAAAATTACTGTTTTGCAGCAGATTTTTAAAATAGAGATTTCTGCTTAATGAACTGAAAAAGCAAGGTGAAACTGACAATGTTTTGATAATTTTGAGATGTATTATAAACACTGTGAAAAGACCTGCCTTCTTGTTTGAAGCGGCGCTGATCAATGCATTGACCTCTGTCTGGAACTGCATTAACCTCTTTCTACAGTGAAGAAATTTGAGAGCCCTGCTATTTTTCTTCTTTAGAAACTTTCACTAAGATGCGAAGCATTTTTTGGCAGGTTGCATTATTTTCATTCTCACTCAGGGAAGACAGCCATGTCTGTATGTATGTGTGATATATAAAGCTACAGTTTGTGTAATCCAAAATATAATGTAAAAGAGGAACTGTTTGAAGTGTTTAGACTCAAAACAAATTTGCATAGTTCTCACAAGCAAGGCTGGTGCATGAATTATGTGCATCACTGCCTTATTTGCAAGAAACTGCATGCATTTAATATTTAGAGAAACTTTACTTACTTTGTTCCCTGATGGACTCTCCCAAGAAAATGAATTTTTTGATTAGATCGAATTGAAGAAGAGGAATATTTAAGCCAGGAAGTCCTCTCTAATTACTGAATTCTAGTGGCCCTTTTTGTTTAAATCTGGACATTTCTTTTAAAAATATTGTGATAGTATGTCTATTACCTTAAAAAAATGAAATGGTAATACAAATCAGTTAAGTGAGCTATTACCTATTTGGCTTACTTAGTTTTAAATCTCAGTAGGATTTTTTTTTAAATCATTTTTATTTCCTAGCGTATCCTGAACCCTAGGTTATCTTTGCTGATGCTATTCTTGCATTTGAGAAGTTCTGAGTTCTCATGATTTGAATGGGGTGCAACACTGGCAAGATTATATCAGGAAGAAAATGGAGGTTACTTGAGGCGCCACGACCCCACTTCTCATTAATTCTCTACTAAAAGGCCACTTCCGGGGTATCGGTTAATTATTGACAACATTTTGTTACGTGACAAGCGACTCTGAAGTCTTCGAGTTCCATACCAATAGGCATTCACTTCTCTCACATCTCAGTGTGCTGGGACAGGTTCTCTAGGCTGGATTTGGCGGCACGGCCCTCCTTCCACCTGTGGGGCTGGCTAGGCATGCTCCCCTGGTTCTGCTCTTTGTGTGCCTAGTCTGGGTCCTGAGCTGAAGGGAAGGCAGTCATCCAGAAGAAGCTGCTTTTGTAGCAATAACAGGAGGCTGAGAAGCAAACTGGAAACACAGGAGGCCTCTTAATGCCTGGCTTAGGAACCAGCACACTGTCACTGATGCCCGTTTTCCTCTGACCCAAACAAGTCTGCTGTGGAACTCAAAGGCCAAGGAAGTACAGTTTTTATCTTTGTGGGAGGAATTGCAAAGTTGCCCAGAAAAGAAGATGTGAAGTGGCAATAATAGTTCAATCTGTTGTTGCCTGCACCGACCGACTTTCATGATCTTCAGGCCGAAGTAGCTGGTGTCCAAGGTGATTTTCTATGTTAAAATCATGGCAACCCAAGGTTCTTTGGATTATGATAGCAGGAATAGCAGCAGTGACAATATAAGATTCACTCTACAAAAAAAAAAAAAAAAGTCAAAAGTTAAAATTCATGACTCAACCAAAAATTTTAAAAATCAGGTAATAAAATGTTTAGCACAGTATTAACTCTTGTGTCTTAATGGGTGTTTTTGTGTTAAATGGAGACAGGAAGGCCCCAAAGAAATAATGCTTATTTTCATTCCCTTGGTCAGGCTGAATTGTCCATTTACCAGCAAAGTCGTCTTAGAGAAATATTTACTATTGGGCGTTAAATACTATTTTATTACATGGAAATCTCTAAGGCACAAATCATCCTTTAATTATTTTATTTAAAGATATTTCAAAGTTACTTTTATCTGCTTTTAAGTTGTTTCATTTATTATTTCATAGCTGTCTAATAAGTAGATATAAAATGTTTCTGAAGATATTCCTGATGGTACATTAGATATATGAAGTTTTTTAGGATATTATTAATGATACAGAACTTTTTAATTGTGTTATTTAAGGAAATACACCTACTCACTTTCTCATATGGCTTGTTAATGGTGCTCATTTGCCTGACAGTGTGGGTGAGCTCCAGAAGCTTTCCTCAGTGCAGTCCTGGAATGTCTACAGTCCTCTGGAATATTCTCCCACTTTTTTCCCTTTTCCCCTATGGTTGTCAAATGAAACATCATGCTACTATTTGCTCATCAGAGAGTATCATGACAAAAACGACCAGACATTTGTTTAACCACTAAAGCAATAAAGCAGTATACTAAAATATTTATGCCTGAAGTATGAAACTGATTTTAAAAGCCCAAGTTCTATTCATTTTTAGAATTTTCTTCAGTGAACAGTTTGCACACATTATCTTTCAAAGTGCAATATGGGAAACCAGCAAAGAAGATCAGCCTATTTATAAATTTCTAGTATTAAATGCAGAGTTTTTCAGCTCTGAGCGATCTAGGGTTATAGAGATGGCTAAAACCACTAGCTATCTTTTTAGGTGTATCATACTCTTAGTACTGCTATTACAAGTCCCTGTGTGAGAGACTAAATATCTATTCTTACCCAGTAAACAAACTCTTCTACTTTTTTTCTAGTGGAAACTCTAGAGCAAAACATTTGTTCGTAAGGTCAGAGTTCTGTCTTGCTATTATTAATTTATTCCACCAGTCAATGCTGATATTCAACTGGTCTGCACCAGTATAATCATACCTCCTATTAAAGTATTAAAAGAATTACGTAACAGTTACTAAATAGTAGCTGTCCTGAGCCCCTGAACACCCTCCTTCACTGTTGATGGTCCTTCCAGTAATCCCTTAGTTTTGAGAATATGGCAACTTAAGGGTCATCATCTTTCTGGCTTTCCAGGGGCCTTCAGGATCCTTCCATGCACTATGTCAGGCATCTATGCTGACTCATCAACTCCCAAGCCCATGCCACTTTTAACTATTTTTATTACTGTTCTTGCAGCCATGGGGAGAAAATGTGTGATGACAAATGTGGTCCAAGAAAGGAGATAGGAGGGGAAGGACTCATGTGCAGGAAGTGGTGAGGTGGCTGTAAGAAGACTCTCAGAGGATATGAGCATGACCCCTGAAGTCACACAGACTTCACTTCCTGTCCAGGTTCTGTCACTTAACAGTTACTTGTCCTTGGTAGAAATTGAACCACACACCAAGCCCCAACTTCTTCATCTTTAAAATGAGCATGATAATGTCCATTTTTTGTATAGGATAATGTATGAAACCTGAGATAATGCTTAGGGGTGCTTGACCCCATTGTAAGCAATTAAGAAATGACACCATCTGGACTCATCACTGGGTTCATTATAAAGGAGCAAGTAGAATTTGCATCCCCATACTCCTGATCTCTCTCCTTCAGTCACTGACCTGAAAACAGCTGCTATGACCAGCCCTGGCAGCAGGAGGGCTTCTGTTTGGCCCTAAAGAATGTGGCCTCTGAGATTGAAGGAACACAAAGAAAATCATATTTATTTCTTCTAACTTGCTACAGGGTATTGGCACTCTGGCTGTCTACGGGTAAACTTAATATCTTGATTAGCTCTCCTGAGAATGCCTCAGGAAACTCTGACATGAAGTGGGAGGTAGAAGAGTGGCTAATACTCATAGTGGCTTCAAAATAGTTTGCAGAGGTCTGGTTGCTTGGAATTGTCAGGTGTTTGTTACCTTGACAACCACAGGCAGCACAAGGCTGGGTTTTGAGTGACTTTAAATTCCTTTGCAATTCCTTATGGGGATGAATGATTTGTATGTCTAATCAATGAATGGCAAAGACAGGTTATTTAATAAGATTAATGAAGCTCGTGTGAAGCATTCTTTACAGTAGGCCCAATGGCATGGCTTCTTTAGAAATGTAGTTAACATTCTAGAATGTTTGTCCTAAGGAGAACCGAAACCTTCTTTAGTACTACAAGCTGAAGTCCAGATTGGGGCATAACTGTATTTTCAGTTGCTGCTGATATGTGGTCTCAGGATCTGGCCTAGCCCTGAATACTATGAGGAAGATTTGCTTTTTCCTTTTTTCTTTTTTTCTCCCTAATTATTGATGATCTGGCTAACACTTGGATGACTTCTACACCTAATACCTCCCCTTAATAAATCCTGGCCCTATGCTTTTGCAGTTGGCTGGAAACAATGAAAACAAGTTTTTTGGTATCTTTGCACTGCTTGAGGAAATTCTGGACTGTCATTTTCCCTTCCCTGATGTCCCTCACTTTCTACTCCCTCCCTGCCATGGTCTGATTTTTATCCTTCCAACTCCGGCTCATGCTTATTCCTTTCAGTCTGACTATAATGAACACAAGTCTCAGCCTGCAAGCACAGAAATATGTGTTCTTCATTTATCTATAATTGAAATTATTTTCTTGGATGTTGTACTAGTTATTTATTGCTGTGTAACAAATTCCCCAAAGCAGCAGAACAACTGATGCTGATTATTTCACACAGTTTCTGAGGGTCAGGAACCTAGGAGTGCCTGAGCTAGGGGTTCTGCCTCAGAGTGTCATGAGATTCTTGGACTTATAGTCTCTAAGACTTGACCTGGACTGGAAGATCCACTCCCAGGTTCATTCACGGAGCCATTGGCAGGCATCAGTTTCTTGTCACATAGGCCTCTCCAGAGGGCTGTTCTCTCACCTCTAGAGTGGGCAATGAGAGAGATAGCAAGAGGTCTCTTTTATAACCTGGTCTCAGAAATGATGTACCATCACTTATATTTTATTCTTTTGGTCACAGAGACCAACTCTGATACAATGCGGAAGAGGACTACACAACAAATATAAATACCAGGAGATGAATCATGGGGAGGCCACACATATTTTTGTGTAGAAAGTTAATTTCAGTCAATGGAAGATCCCCTCACCTCCAACCCTCATTCCTGGAGTTGTGTTTGAATCCTTAAATAGCAACAAATCTAGGGTTATTGTTGTTGTTGTTTAAGAGGGTGGGCTTAAGGGAGCAGGTATATCTGGTTTTTGTTACTATTTTATATCCACCCTGCAAACTGATGACAAACTACAGTAGATACTGCTAACACATCTCCCACTTAACATCCAGCCACAGCATGATCTGTTTATGTCTCCAAAGATTTGGTGATTTAACTTTCAATATATTAGGACACTCCTATGTATCCCTTATTCCAGATGGAGGGAGGAGAGGCTCTCGACCTGCTCTGTCTGGTATGGTAGCTACTAGCCGCTGTGGCTATTGAGCACTAAAAATGCAGTAGTCTGAATTGAAATGTGCTGTAATTGTAAAATACACCCCTATTTTGAAGACTTTGAAAAAAGAATGTAAAATATCTCAAGAGTTCTATGTTGATTACACTTTGAAATAATATTTTAGTTATACTAGATTAAATAAAATATAGTATTAAAATTTCATGTTTTTACTTAAAAAAACAGTTACTGGAAAAGTTAAAATGACATATTTGGCTTGTATTTGTGGCTCACCTTATATTTCTATTGGGTAGTGGTACTCTAGATACTTGGATGAAAGATGACAATAAAAAAGAAATGCCTTCTTGTCCTATATAACAGTCTGAGGCATTCCTCCACAGGTGGTATTCAGTGAAAGTATAAGGGTAAGAATAATAAGGATCAGATTCAAGTAAAAAGAATCAGAAGTAAACATCGCAGAGCCTGAGGACATGGTATATATAGCACATACTGTTAATATCTTGCCCATGTGCCCTCAGCACTCATGATCCCATAAACATTGATTACTTCTTCCTGAAAACATTCAAATACTTCCTGAAGATTGCTGTGGTAGTAGGGATGTCCTGAGCAGGACTAAGATGGAGGGTCCTGGGCATTAGCATCCTTGAGAGCAGCCTTCAACTAAGACGAATGAAATTGATCGATAAATGTTCCAATTTCTTTGCCTCTAATGAGGAAGTACACTGAAATGGGTTTGCATCTTCTCCCAGAAGTGTCCCTGTTATGGAGTCCCCAGTTGCTTATAACAATTACTAGCTCACTAACATACCTTGTGCACACTTTCTTCTCTTCCTACTCCCCTACTGGTAATTCCTGGGATTACTCCCCGGACAAACTTCTTTTACAAATCAGTAAACCTGATAACTAAGACAGTGTATGTATATGATAGGTGTGTGGGAGCATACAAGCACAAAGACTGAGAGATAGCCCTCTGTATTTCCAGTTAGTGTAAGTGTTCATGGCTAAATCTGACACAATAATTCTCCATGACTGTTTTCTTAGTGTACTTACTTTCTTGTCCTCTGGTTCTACATTCATGTCTCACCATTCTGTCCAACCCGCTTCCCTCAAAACCATATCCTCTGGATGGCTCTATTCACAAAGACTGGCAGTTGCCAAGTCGGGCCGGGTTCTAGAAATATGGGCCATATGTGACAGCCTAAAAGTTTTCCCTTTAACGTCTGTTGAAAGGCAAATCAGTTTTCTTCCTCTGAAGATAGCATGAGAATGACACTTAACCTTCCGGCATCCTCATATTATGACAAGTTGATAAGCGCTCTATTTTCACCCTCCTATTTTCTCCATCATAAATGGGTCTCAATTTGTGTAACCTATGTGTGCAGTTTCATCTAGAAGCAGGGAAAAAGGAACACTGCCCTATTTTAGCTCAGCAGGGCAAGAGCATTGGAGAAGATGAAAGGTCAGAGTTACCTACCACAAATGCATCAGAATGATAGCACTGACAATATCAGAATAAAACACAATGTTCCTGGGGGAACATTGCCCTTGTGACATACAAGTCATGTTATCTCAGTGTCTGGGTTGCCTTAAAACAAGCACAGTGATAATTACAATAGACAATGAAAACAGTAGAGAATTTACCACTTCTCATAGGTGAAGTACTTTCTGGGTTGTGAAACACTTTCCCAAATATCTTCTCTTGATTCTCTCAACAGCATTGTGAGGGAAGCAGCAACGTTTTCATGGATATGCTGGTGACTTCTTAAGCACCACAGTGATACCCATTCATATTCTTGGAATAGCTGATCTGTACAACTCAGGTTTGTGACTCTAAGGACACAGCCAGGTCCAGTGGAATGAATAAAACTGCCACAAGGAATCGTCTGATGCTTGAACACTCAGCATTTACAACTTTAATTTCCACCAGGGATTTGACCAACTTAGCTCGCTCCATGCCACATCCCTAACCATTTTCTTTCCTTATCTTCTTCCAAACCATAAATTATACAGATATATAAATTATACCCCTTACTTAATTTCTCAGTCAGTACATTAATCCTTCCCACTAGCCTGGAGCTTGATTTTGAAAGCACTCTGGCTAATAGACTTCTTGGTTTGGTCCCAACACTGCCTCTGGGTATTGCCAGTAATTGGCATCCTTTGTGGATATGGCATAGATTTGCAGTGTAGGCCGAAAACTGATACACAAATGTCTTGTTACCATGTTGTTGTTTCACCTGCTACTTTGGAGACACTACAGAGAACTCAGAGATGTGTTGGGAAAACAGCACCTGTCAGAAGGCTAAGTTGTATTATAAGCCATGCTAAATAAATGATTGGTCAAAACTACAATAAGGGCAGAAATGTAAAAAGCCCTTGATAGAGTGGGTAAGATGGGAATTCGTAAATGCCATAAAATGCCGTGTTACCAGGCAGGGTGAGTTCGTGACAGTTACCAGAAAATCAATTTTTTTTTAAGATTTTATTTATTCATTTGACAGAGCAAGAGAGCACAAGCAGTAGAGGGAGAGGGAGAAGCAGGCTTCCCGCCGAGCAGGAAGCCTGATGTGGGGCTCGATCCCAGGCCCCTGGGATCATGACCTGAGCCAAAGGCAGATGCTTAACCATCTGAGCCACCCAGGCGCCCCAGAAAATCAATGTATTGGTCAACGTTCCTGGTGGAAGTATTTGACTTACATTTGTACAGAGGACAGTGTCACACTTGAATGTAAAATGGGTTGAGGACAGGTCTTTGTGAATCTTGTTTCCCACTTTATCACGAGCTCCCACTATAGTGTCTGGCATGTAGACAGCATGCACACACACTTTTTTTTTTTTTTTTAAATAAATGAGTACCTAAATGATTAAATGAACTTGGCATATAGTCTACAGTGGTTATGTTTCCATTCTGAAGCACTGGTATCCTCTGGTTCCCTAGAAAGAAAAATACAGGCATGTTTTAAGGAAGGAAGTTGAATAGCCCCTTTAAATTTTCTCAAGCTTCCACTAATGAAGCCAAGGAAAATTCAGTTACATTTTGTATTTCTCAGTCAGGAATGGTCTGGCCACGGGGCTGAATGATATTTTTTAAATGCAGGGAAAATAATCCACCAGTTTAATCTGCACAATGTTTAACACAAATATCCTCTTCATTAACAATATGGTGCAAGAGAGAGTCTGGGGGTCATTAGAGGACCTGAAAACGCCCTGCAATGTGTTTGTGCAAGATTAGCCCTTCATCGAAAAGATGTATTCATTCTCGATATGGCCTTATGTCAGGGTTGCTGGCCTTAATGTGTGGAACTTTTCCAGTTCATCAAGGCAAGCATGCCCAGAGCTATTTTCT
The DNA here is from genome assembly GCF_037043125.1 of Eumetopias jubatus. Taxonomy (NCBI): domain Eukaryota; kingdom Metazoa; phylum Chordata; class Mammalia; order Carnivora; family Otariidae; genus Eumetopias; species Eumetopias jubatus. The sequence goes on along the minus strand of NW_028274821.1, from coordinate 50,744,240 downwards.
AGGTTTGAAATAAAAGAGCAAGCTGTGGTAAGCCCGAAACCTTTGTTACTATTTCTATTCCTCTCTTCTCACTCTGTTTCCTGCTCTCTTTTTTATCCACCTGTTTTTTTCCTTGCTTAGTAAACAGAGCTACCCATATGGCAAGTTGTGATAATCTTTCTTTCCCCACTCCCCACCCTTGAATTTGGCTTTGGTTTTCATACCAGGGAGTTTCAAATATTGAAACAGAGGCAGCCATTCTTCTCTGCTCACTACAAGCTCAACTCAGAGCCATGTCCTCAAAGATCTGAATGAATCCAAAATCTGTCTAGTGCTCCTGTAGTGTGGCTTATGTGCTCTTCTTCTTCTGTCCTGTCTCTGGCTAGTTTTGAATTTATTTCCTATCAGTATAAATCTTTGATTTGATGTTTAAAAATCTTGTTTAAATTGAAAATATTCACAGGTGTTTTGATTTTAATTCAAACTGAGTTCAAAGAGAAGGGAGAGGAGATCCATCCAGGATATCCAGTCAGTATGGGGTATGTTGCGCTGCAGAATGTAGCCACGCAAACATCTTCAAACATGAAGGTTGAGCTCAGGTTACATACCTGTCACCAGTTGGCAGGGAACTTTACCCCTTAGAGTCACTCAGAGTTCCAGGCTGACAAATGGGTCACCGTTTCAAACATTGCTACTCTAGCCAGCATCTCAAATGTTGTTGGTTTCTGTGCCAGAAAAAGCTACAACTAAAGCAGTGCTTTTTCAAACTTTAATTTGCACCAGTTCACCGGGGGATCTTGTGAAAATCCCAATTCTGATTTAGTACACCTGGGCAGGGTCTGAGACTCTCCTTCTAAGAAGAGTGCAGGTGATGCTGATGGTAGTCTAGTAGTCACCATTTTTCCTTCCCTTCCCTTCCCTTCCCTTCCCTTCCCTTCCCTTCCCTTCCCTTCCCTTCCCTTCCCTTCCCTTCCCTTCCCTTCCCTTCCCTTCCCTTCCCTTCCCTTCCCTTCCCTTCCCTTCCCTTTCTTTCCCTCCCTCCCTCCCTCCCTCCCTCCCTCCCTCCCTCCCTTCCTTCCTTCCTTTCTTAATTTTTTCAGTAGTAGAAGTCTAACCAAACTGGCAATTAAACATTCTGGCCCAGAAGTACAATTTCATTAGGCACATGGCTCCTCCCAGCCACAAGGGAGCTAAGAAGTACAATCCAATCAGATACCCAGAAGAGAGAGCTGAAATATTTGGTGAACATCCAGAAACATTAATATGGTTATTTATATAGCACAGAAGCAAAGTAAATACTTTTTTGTGGTTTTTATGCTCAACTGGCCAATGTGTTAAAACATTAATCAAAAAAATTGGGCAGGGATTCTCAGTGCTTGGCTGTATATCAGAATCAGTTATGGGGATTTTTTAAACATAAATGATTATTCTGTGGTGGGTGTGTGGTGGTGCTTGGATATTTGTAATTTTTCTTTTTACAAACTGTTCAGGTAATTCTCTAGCCAGGGTGGAAAAACACTGAAAGAGGTGCTCCTAAGCATCTTTTTGGTGCTGTGGAATATAATTTAAAGAATTCTTTTAATCATAGATATCCTCCACCATACATCAATGAAACATACCATAAAAGCTGTTTATTTTAATGACATAAATTTATGCCTGTGTTGAAAGAAATATTTTTTCCCCAATTAAAAAACATCTTACTTTTTTTTCCCTTTTTAATTATTGTCAGTACCTAAGGGAAAGCCTCCCATTTTGGGAGGTGCCTAAATTATATATTACATTAATAAAGATATCACATTTCAGTTGCTTAAATATGAAAGTTTGTTACCCCAAATGCTGATTTATACAAGTTCATGAGATAGTTGACTGAATGAAATAAAAGCTGCCAAGGAAGGCTGGAAGGCAAGAGAGGAAGGGAGGAAGGTAGAAGGAGGGAAGGAAAGAGAAGAGAAGGTAGGGAGAACAGGAAGGGGAGGAAGAAGCTGACAAATGGCCCAGAACCAGAGCAGTGGAGGAAAGCCAGCGAGCACAAACCCTGGAATCAGCTAGCAGGGAATTAAATCTCAGATTCAAGTTCTAATGCTTTATGAATATTACTAAAGTGAATCTCCTTGTGCAAGTTACTTCGTTTCTCTAAGACTCAGTTTTCTAATACTTAAAATGGAGGGAAGAACTACCTCGTGAGACTGTAATTAAGCTCCTTGAGAAAAGGTGCAAATCTCTTAGCACAGAGGCTAACATTGTTAATCACCAAAATGGGTAGTTACTGTTTTTGTTGGCATGATGGAAAGGAGCTGCCTACAATATGGCTCTGATAGCACGAGTAATAGAAAAATGCCCAGCTGCCTCATTTCCATTGGGACCATATAATACATACAAAGGATTTATATTTCCTTTTTAATATTTTGTGTCACTGAACTGTGGTAATGTTTGAAGTTAAAGGTAACTACTAAAGGGTACAAAATTAGTGAAACAGAGGCTAGATTTGGCAGGCTTCCCCAACACAGTGACTTTGATGAAAGCTGCACATTGATAAAGAGAGTGTAAAAGGGGAAATGATTTCACGATGAGATCTACTTCATCTCTGTAACACGGTGGTCAGGAAAATAGGCTCTTGAACCTCAAGATAGATGACCCCACTTCCTAGCTATGTGGCCAAGGTCAAGTCACTTACCTTATCTAGGTAAGGGTTTCTTCTTCCATAAAGTGGGTGTGGAAATAGAACTACCATAGAGATGTTGTTATGTTGTTATTTCCAATATTGACTGAAGAAAAAAAAGAGGCTCAAGGAGTTGTGTTATGGTATCACACAGGTTTTGAGTCAGCTTGTGATCAAGTCGGCCTTAAAGTTTTCCTCAGCTTAACTAAACTCTAGGTAGGTTTCTTCCTCACCCTAGGCCCCTGGGCTCCCTTTTCTTAGGGCATTGATGTTAGAACACTTACCATTGTAAGTTCTTTTGACGGAGAAGCTCATGGGAGACCAATTTGACTCTGTCACAACAATTAGAAAAACTGCATACGGTTTTTAAAAATAAGATTAGAAAGATTTGATTACCACTGAGGCAGATAGGAAAGAAGACAGCTTAGAGAAGGGAGCAGAAGACCTTGCTCCCCTCAGGGTATCTACCAGTTTTGGTCCTGGGATGGTGAGAATCTGAGAAAAAAGCAGAGAACCAGAGCCAGGGCAGCTAAGTGGACAAGATTTTGGCAGCTGCATGGAGCTAATAAATAATTTTTGTTTTGGGATCGCCAAATAAGACCTGGGCACAAGGATCTTAGAGAGTTCATAGGTGGGGAGAAGTGAACACTGCAGCCTGGACATTTTCCCTTTGAGGCATATACTTAAGAGGGACATGGTAAGAGGCTAAGAAGTGAAAACAGCAGGATGATGCAAAAGAGAGTAGAGTTTTCAGCATGCTCAGGTAGCTGAGGAAACAGTCATTCCAAGTTCAGATTCTGCCAAGAAGGAGGGCCCCCCTAAACACTCCAGGCTCTCAGTTGGAGCCACTAAAGAACAACATCTTAGGAATGGAGGAAAACTAAAGGTATCTGAGCCTAAGGAGAACTATAAATCAACTTTGAATCAGACTGTCCTTGACTGCATTAAAGTGATCTGCTTCCATTCAGTCTACCTCCCAGAGGACAGGTAAATACCTATGAAGGAAGAGAATATGGCCCAGAGATGACAGCTTTTTATGTTTAATTTCTGATGTCTAATCAAAAATTATCAGACACATTGAGACAATAGAAACTGTAAGGGACTGCACTGTGTTCCCCCAAACTTTGTATGTTGAAGCTCCAACCCCCAGTGTGGCTGTATTTGGAGATGGAGCCTATAAGAGGACACTTCTGGTTATTTGAGATCATAAGGATAGAGCCTTGACTCCATAGAATCAGTGTCCTTCTAGGAAGACGCACTAAAAACTCACATTCTCTCAGCCATCCACAAGCCAAGAAGGGAGCTCTCACCAGGAATCCAATCAGTGGGCACCTTGACTTGGTCTTTCCAGTCTCCAGAACTTCAAGAAGTACATTTTTTGTTGTTTAAGCCCAGTCTGTGGCATTCTGCTATAGTAACTTCAGCAGACTAATAAGGAAACATACCCACAAAAAAATCCAGCTCCATTTCTGATTTGCATCTTAGTATCAACAGACTGGAGGGTACCCCTGTTCAGATTTCCAGAGCTCTCTCTCTCTGGTGTAACATCTCACAAATTCTAGCAGCATTAGCCTAGCCAGACTCTGACATGAGGCTCTTCACTTGAGTGTGACGGCAGCATTTCCCTAACATTTCCCCTCCTTGCATTGCAGTCTGGAAAGGCCTTCAAGAATAAAGCTGGAAACCCATAGGCATCACTTGACTTGTTTCCCTTTCCTCAGGAATCACAGCCCCACTTATCTCAATGTTTAAAAACACTCGTATCATATGTTTGACCAGTTTTTAAGTTGTTTACTGTGGGAGTACAATTTCCATGCTCCTTCCTGATCAGAATATGAATTCCCCCCATTCATGTTAAAGATATTTATCAAACCAGAAACGATAATTTAAAAAAATATGATAAAACATATCAAAATTCCTCCAGCAAAAACTATGAGGCTTATGGTGGTGATCATTTTGTAATAAATACAAATATTGTACATATACAATACTAATATATGTCATTAACACCTCAGTTTTTTAAAAAAATCACCTTGAAGGTAAAATATTGAATGACAGAAAATTGGAAAGAGAGAAGGACAAAGATTCCTTCTACAGTTGCTTCAATTCAGTATCATTGGGAGAGTCTTGTCAGTCCACTAAGACAAAAAAAAAAAAAAAGTAAAATCAAACACCTAGGAATAATTCTAAGGAAAGAGATATAAGACCTCCACATACAAAACTACAAAACAATTCTGATAAATTTTTAAAGACCTTTATAAATCAAAGTATATACTATTTTCATAGAAGACTCAGAATTTTAAAGATACTACTTTTTCCTAAATTAATCTTTAATAGGTTAAATGTAATTCTAACTACTACATTCTTGTGAACTAAGTGACAAGATTGGTAGAGAAAATCCAGATGAAGGGGGGGAAAAATGGAAAATTTAATTCATCAGACATTCAGATTCCTTATGAAGCTATAGTGATTGAGATAGTGTGGTATTTGGCAGAAGGATAGGCAAAGAAACCATAACTGGAAATGGGAAGTTGAGAAACAGACCCACATGAATATAATTTCCTACAATGCCGGTAGAGAAAAGAATAGTTGTTTCCACTTAGTGATTCTGAGTATCTGGACATACAAATATATTATTACTCAGAAATTATACACTTAGGCATGTACTCAATGGAAATGCACCTAAAGTGTCCTCCAAACCCATGTACAAAAATATTTATAGCAATATTACTCATAATAGCAAAAAAAACTTGAAGCAGATAAAATGATTATCAATAGTAGAATATATAAAAATTGTGGTATATTCACTCAAAGGAAATATTATACTCAGGAAGGGGGATAAACTGCTAATGAATATAGCTCAAACATATGCTAAACAAAAGAGGTCAGTCACAAAATAATACATAATGAATAACATTTATATAGAGTTTGAAAACAGGTAAAACTAATATGTGGTAATGGAAGAGTAATGGTTACTTTTGGCATGGGGTGGCCACTGGGAAGAGATATGAGAAAGGATTCTGGATGCTAGTTATGTTCTATACCATTTATTTAAGTGGTAGTTATATAAAAGTGTCTATGGTCCTAAAAATTCAACAACATCTATACTTGTGGTACTTTTTATACTTTTCTGTATGTATAATTTCTCTGTGTATGTTTATACTTCAATAAATTTTATGCAAGCACAGATATTACTACAAAGATGTTAGAGTAGAAAAGACTTGTATATTGAAACCTGTAATCTTGAGCAACATATGTCAGCTATTAGAAACTTACAAATAAATGACCATGTTATAGTTCTGAGTAGAAGAAGATTAGTTCCATGTTGGCGAAAGGTGCATAGAATTGGAGGCTTTCAGGAGGAGATGAAATTTGAGATGAAGCTGAAAAGCAGGTGATTAATAGTCAGAAATGAAGAGCAGCAGGTCATCTAGCAGGAGGAATAGCATCTCCTTCTCAAAATTAGTTAGGTATGTAAGAAAAACTGAGAGCAGTTTTATTTATTTGGATTATAATCAATAACATGAAATTAGGTTGGAAAGATACTAGGGCTAGATTTTGAATTACTTCATTTGAACGTCATTCCACCTGCACTGAAGCTCAAATCCAGCAGCAGCAGAAGGGGTCAGGACCAAAATAAATGTTTCTTTATTAACGACTTCAAATAATAGAGTAAGGAATTTTGGATTTCAGTAGATGCTGAGGAGCCATTTAGCATTAATGAACAGAAGAAAGTCATGATCAAAATTATGCTCCATAAACATAAATCCTTTGACCTCAATATTATTAGAAGAGAATTGATGTAGCAAGAAAATATAAATGGATATTATGAAAATCTAATTTATTTTCATTTATCACACAGTTATTAAATGTCCACTGACTGACTCAGGCAAAAATTAGTGAACACCTAAATTAGATCATTCAAGTGGGAAGGTGACAAGTGACATACATGACATCTCCATTAAGGAACAATTTGAAAAATTCTTTGTTGAGCACTACTAATAAAAATTTATGGCAGTATATGAATTAAGAATATATTCAGCTGCCATAAACAGAAATTGCAACTAATTGTAGCCTAAGCATAAAAGAGTTTATTTTTCTCACATGATATGAAGACCATAGGTAGATATTACTAATGTTGGTCCAGCTTCTGAAAAATATTGTCACACCCAGGATTTTTAACTTTCCTCCAACATCTTGAGGTTGTTGACTTCTTTCCTATGATACTTCATGATCACAAAATATCTTGTCACATTTTCAACCCAGATCCCTGATCAGGGAAGGTAGGAGGAAGGGCAATGGCAGGAAGTTCTGTAAGATTTTTATAAGAAAGACAAAGTTTTCTCAGAAACTCTTCCTCTTTGTTGCCACTGGCTGTGACTGGATCACATATCTAACCCCACCTGAAATAGAGACCCTGAAAGTGGAGAATGAGAGGAGAATATACATGATACACTCCCCTGGGCTGGACACACTGCCCCTCACAAAATCCATACCACCAAATTATGATCCTCATAAGCAACAAAAGCAAAAATTAACAAGTGAGACTACAACAAACTGAAAAGCTTCTGCAAAGAAACATTCAACAAAATGAACAGGAAACCTATGCAATGAGAGAAAATATTTGCAAGTCATGTATCTGATAAACAGATAATATCCAAAAAATATGAAGAACTCCTACAATGCAATAGCAAAAAAAAAAAAAAAACCACCACCACCACCACCACGAACAACAAAAAAGACAAAAGAAAAAAAACAAAAACTAACAATCAAATTAAAAAAATGGGAAGAGGAACTAAATAGACGTTTTTTTCCTAAGAATGCCTGCAAATGGCCAATAGGTTTGTGAAAAGGTGCTCGATATCACTAATCATGAGGGAAATGCAAATCAAACCACAATAAATTTCAGATTATATTATAAAGCTTTAGTAATTAAAATAGTATGTTATTGGCATAAAAACCGATATGTAGATCAATGGAACAGAATAGGAAGCCTAATTAATTGATAAGAAAGGATAGTCCCTTCAATAAATGATGTTGGAAAAACTGGATTACCACATTCAAAAGAATGAAACTGAATCTCTGTTTTGTACCACACATGCAGATCAAGTCAAAATGGATTAAAGACTTGAAATAACTCCTAGAAGAAAATATAGGGGGTAATTGACACTGGTCTTGGCAATGATCTTCTGGACTTGATAACCAAAAGCAAAGGCAACAAAAGCAAAAATAAACAAGTGGGACTGCATCAGACTAAAAAGCTTTTGCTCAACAAAGGAAACTATGAACAAAATGAAAAGGCAACCTATGGAATGGGAGAGAATATTTGTAAACCAAATATTTGATAAAGTATTTAATATCCAAATTATATAAGGAACTAATACAAATCAATAGCAAACAACAACAACAAACACACAACTCGGTTTAAAAAATGGGCAACGATCTAAGTAGACATTTTTCCAAAAGAGACATACAAATGGGTAACTTGTACATGAAAAGGTGCTCAGCATCATTAATCATCAAGGAAAGCAAATCAAAACCACAATGAGATATCACCTCACACCTGTCAGAAGGGCTGTTATCAAAAAGATAATAGATAACATGTTGGTGGGTGAGGATGTGGTGAGCACTACTGATGGGAATGTCAACTGGTACAGCTACTATGGAAAATTATGGAAGTTCCTCAAAAAATTAAAAATAGAGTACTGTATGATCCAGCAATCCCATTGCTGGGTATGAATCCAAAGGAAATGATAACAGGACCTCAAAGACATATCTGTACTCATAGCATTATTCATTAGTCAAGATAGAGACTAAGTATCTGTCAATAGATGAATGAATGAAGAAAGTGTGGTATATATACATACAATGGAATACTATTAGAGCCATGAGAAAGAAGGAAATCCTGCCATTTGTTACAGTATGGATGAACCTGGAAAGCATTATGCGAAGTGAAGTCAGAGAAAGACAAATACCGTATGGTATCACTTATATGTGGAATATAAAAAAGCCAAAATCATAGGAACAGAGTAGTATGATAGTTACCAGGAGCTTGAGGTGAGGGAAATGGGGAGATGTTGGTCAAAGGGTACAGACTTTGATTATAAGATGAAAAAGTTCTGAGGGTAGAGTATATAGCATGCTGATTATAGTTAATAATATCATATTATATACTTGAAAGTTGCTAAGAGAGTAGATCTTTAATGTGCTCACCACAAAAAAGAAAAATGGTCATTGTGTGACGTGATGAAGTTATTAGCTAGTTCTATGGTGATAATCATTTTGCAATATATATATGTATATCAAATCAACGTACTGTACACCTTAGTGTTTTATGTCAATTATATCTCAATAAAGCTGGAAAAAGTTATTCTGTTATCAAAGAGAAAGTAGAAAACTGATAATCCTAAGAGAATTTTTCACAGCCATCCCCACCACGCACACTATATACATAAAAAAGATGGTGCTTGATCTCAAAGAATATATGTGATAGCTGTGGGAATATTGTATGTGCCCATAAGAAATGACTCCATTTAATATGCAATTGAGAATTTCCATCTAACGTGTGGGATATATTTTCCATTTGTTTGCATATTTTTAATTAAGTTGGCCATTCTTTGCTACTTCCAAAAATTGTCTTTGACCACATTCAATGCAAAATTTAATATAAAAATGGACAACAAAATCATTACAGAAAATAGAAAAAAAAATAGAAACAGGTTTGATCCAATGAGATAATTATATGGCATGCATTCTGCATTTCATTGCAACTTAGCCAAAAATAGAATTAGTAAAAGATTTCTCATGCTTTTTTTTTTTTTTAAGTAAACAGTTTTATTTTGAGGAATAAACTTTCTGTCATGGAAAACATGAAGGATTAATGTGAATGTTTTAGACTTTATATGAGAAATATTAACAGCAAGAAGCTGAGGTAAGTTATGACCTTAATAAGAGTGGCTTCCTTATAGACTTCAGTTTTCGGGTATAATTAATTTCCCGTTCTTTCCCTTAGGCTTCATTATCTGAACCTGATCATTTTACATTTATTTTAATGATTTTAAGTTTTTATTTTTTTTAAAGATTCTATTTATTTATTTGACAGAGAGAGACACAGCAAGAGAGGGAACACAGGCAGGGGGAGTGGCAGAGGGAGAAGCAGGCTTCCCGCGGAGCAGGGAACCCGATGTGGGGCTCAATCCCAGGACCCTGGGATCATGACCCGAGCCGAAGGCAGATGCTTAACGACTGAGCCACCCAGGTGCTCTGATTTTAAGGTTTTAATATGGCTACATCTTTAATTGCCATGTTTCTGGGATTTCTTAGTCCATTTTTTTTTGCTTGAAGTACAGACTGAGTGTCCCTGCTTCCTTACCATATTTCTTTTGTACATGGAAGGCAATCAGTACATATTTATTGAATTAATAGGTAGGTGAGATAAAAATAAGAATAGGGGATATTGTGCTTTTTCCTCAGCAGGGATTCTAAAAGTTATATTAATATTCCACATATGGAAAGTTTTGCTATTAACCCTAACAGTCGCAGTCACAACATTCAGTCTTAAATGTCTTATGCCTCTTTTTCATCTGATACTCCAAAGCACCCAGGATGGTATCTGCTACACTGGGTCATTCAGTGGAATAATTGATGTTCTCCTGGACAGAGACATTCCTGAGAAGAGTTAAAAAAATATTATACTGGCACATTATTTCTGAGTTTTTCAGTGTCAGGATAGAGTTTCTTGAACTAGAGAAATAAAAGTTTTAACATATCCATTACACTACTCTTCCTAAGTATTAGAGGCTCTAGGCAGCCTTTAGAAAATGCTGCATCATAGCTAATTCATAGTTCTGTTCTGAAAGTAGTGCCTGAGTGCTGTATCATCATCGATTCATGTGCTTCAGAAACAAGCGGAACAAGAAGTTGCATTTTGTTGTCAATGTCGAGGAGGCTGACTTTCATTCTGGCTCAGACAGATGGCATTCACCCTTCTTCACAGAGATAGCCCGCAAGGATATTTGCAATCAGGCCAAGAGTTTTTCCACAAAAATTAATTTGAACAGAGTTTTGAATCCACTAAAGCATTTGGAAAATAAACAAATCAAAACCCCAGATTTATATACAGAACTTTATGGAAAAGGCTATTCGGCATGAACAATTTTAATGGTAGGTGGTCACTACTCAACTGCTTTGACCATCTGAGGGCGTAACTCTGGTGCCTCAATAACGTAAGTGTACATACATAAGTTTTTTACACTCCTCGGTGTATTGTATTATACTTTTCATATATTTCACCCAAAATTATTTTAAATCGAGTGAGAAGGGGAGGTATAGTTAATGGAAAGAAAATTGCTAACTATAATTCTGAAATTTTGAGCCCCAATGTGAAAAAAAGTAATTATGCTTTGCACAGAAAAAGGAAAGTAGGAAAGGAAAGTGTAGTCCATTTCAGGAGTCCTAATGCGCAATGCAATATGGAATTCTTGTTCAGGAATTGTTTGAAACCCGAATTAAACAGAAGTGGAAGAAAAAGTTTGCACCAGATCTTAAGCAAAGCCCTTAGTGAAAAGCAGTCATCAAGACAGAGTTCTGGGGAGGTTGGGGAAATATCCAGTCAGTACACCTAATCCTGATTGTCTCACTTGGGTCCTGCTTTACTCTTTATCTCCTACTCATTACCTGTCTTTATTTGATTTCAACCTTTTCTGGCTTCATATTCCATTTCCAGTCCTGCAGTTGGTATCCCCGTACCTACCTGACAACCAAGTTAACATTTCTGGCCTTCCAAAACTTGTCTCAACATTACGCTCTCCTTATGAGCGTCTGATCCAGTCCAACTAAGGGGAGTTTGGACAGGTAATATCTCTTACCTTTTAGGAAGAAGAAAGTATAGTGTTTAATAATACCTTTACAGGCAGGACATAGTTATTCAAAATAACACTGTATAGGAGTAATAAACAATGTATTTAATCATGCTCTACTTTTTATGGCATGCAAATGCATACACCTAATGATTAAGAGATTACTTAGAGCGCTAGCTGTGAATCACAGTGCCCCTGTGACACTCTTCAGATTGCACCAGAAAAGAGAGTTAAAAAAAAAAGTAAAAAGAGATTTATATTGAAATAATACAAATTATATCTGCTAATATCCATTGAATGCTTGCCATCTATCAGGCACTGTCTGGAAATCTTATAGCAAATGTTAAAACAGTAAAGATGTCTGGAACATTTCTGATTGATCTCTAGTTTCAAAATGATGAATATAGGAATACAGGATTAGGAATTAAACCATGATTACTTTAATTTACACATTTCAAGATTATAAAACATTTCTAAAATTTAGGATTTCATAATGTGTTTGGGCTTTTTCTATCTACCTCAGATAAAACTTGGAGGAGGAAAAGGATTTTCACCTGAATTTCCTGATTAGGAGGCAGCACTTGGTGGTGCTTAGAGTGGCTCTTTCAAGTAGTAGAGATAAAATAACCATCTCAAAACACATTAAATAGTAAAGGACTACTTTGGATGCCATTTATATTCCAATGCTTTTTCAAATGTTCTCTCCTCTTGTGATAGTCCTTTCTCTATTCTCCATCTAGAAACTTCTGTTCCTTCTTTGAGACCTGGCAGTTATCTATCCTATCTCCATTTGAATGCTTAATAAGCCCCCTAAACTTAAAATATCCAAAATTGAACTTGTGATATGTGTCACCCCTTTGGTTCTAGAGTGAGTATTACTCTGATCTTGCCTAAAATATCTTAAAATCAAGGCCCAGTGTTTTTAAGTAACTTAAATGTGTCCCAGAAAAAAAACTCAAGAATATGTGTGAAAGTATAAAAATAGCCAGGCCCAACAAAGTAAAATTTGTAATGCTTGGCATCCAATCAGAAATTACCAGGGTTACAAAGTAGCAAGAAAATACCAAATATAATGTTGAAAATAATCAGTCAAACCAACTCAGAACTGTCACAGGTGTTAGAATTAGCAGACAAGACTTTAAAACGGTACAATAATTGTACCCCATATATTCCAAAAATTAAAGATATGGAAAATATTTAAAAACCCAAACTTGTAGAAATGAAATTATGATGTGCGAGAAATACACTGGGTGGAATTAACAGAAGACTCTACATGGTAGAAGAAAATAATAGTTAACTTGAAGGTAGAGCGGTAAAAATAATTGAAAATGAAATGCAGAGAGAAAATGGGCTGAAAAAAAAAATGAACAGATGTGAGTGACCTGTAGGACAATGTCACAGGCCTAATATACATATAATAGGATTCCCCAAGTAAATGAAAGAGAGCAGAACATATTTGAATAATGTAATAGACAGAATTCTAGCATAGCTCCAAGATTTCCCAACACCTGGTGAGCCCACCCTGAATAGGCCTTGGGGAAATGGATGTGGTAAATTTTATTCTCTTGATTAGATTATGTTATATGGCATAATTAATCTTAAGATGGGGTGATTATTCAGGTGGTCCTGGACCTAATCACATGAGGCTTTTGAAAGAGAGCCTTTTCCAGCTGCAAAAGAGAAAGATTTGAAGCACAAGAAAGATCTAACATATCAGTGCTGGCTTAAAGAGGGAGCAGCCATGTGGCATGGAGTACAGGTAGCCTCTAGGAGCTGAAAGCATTCCCTGGCCGACAGCCAGCAAGTAAATGAGAACTCAGTCCTAAAACCACAAGGAACTAAATTCTGCCAATAAAAAGAATGATTTTGGAAGAAGATTTTGTACCCGAGCCTCCAGAGGAGAACTCAGGCCAATAATTTAATTTCAAGGATGTGGAGGAATTGGAACGCTCATACACTGCTGGTGGGAATGTTAAATGATATGAGCACTCTGGAAAACAGTATTCCAACTTTTTAAAAAGTGAAACATACATGTATCATATGACCCAGCCATTCAATTCCTAATTATTTACCCAAAATAATTGAAAGCATATGTTATAACAAAATTTGGTGTGTTATGGAAGGTTTATGTATACAGTAGTCCTCCCATATCCACAGGGCATGAGTTCCAAGACCCCCAGTGGATGCCTGAAACTATGAATCATACGAAATCTTATATACGCTTTGTTTTTTCTTATTCATACCTACTCATGATAAAGTTTAACTTATAAATTAGGCACAGGAAGATATTAACAACAATCATAAAATAGACAATTTCGTAACAATATACCATAATAGAAGTTATGCTATGTATTCTCTCTCTCTCTAAATATAATCTTATTATACTATCTTACTATATCTTATTTACCCTTCTTCTTGTGATGGTATGAGATGATAGAATGTCTAAGTGATGAGATGAAGTGAGGTAAATGATGTAGGTGTTGTAGCATCAGACTACCATTGGCCTTTTGACTGTATGTCAGAGGGAGGATCATCTGCTTCCAAACTACAGTTTACTGAGGGTAACTGAAACTGTACAAACAAAACCACAGGTAAGGGGGAACTACTGTAATAGTCATAAACTCCAAACAATACAAAAATTCCATCAATTGGTGAATAGAAAAAAAACCGACAAATCCTATTCTATCTATAGAGTGGAGTGCTACTCAGAATAAAAAGTGAGGCATTACTGACATATGGTCACTTTCAAAACAATGGGTCACTCTCAAAACAATGATGCTGCGTGAAAGAAGCCAGACACACGCAAAAGTGCATATTGTATAATTCCACTTACATAAAACTCAAGAAAACGCAATTCTGATCTATAATGACCAAAAGCAGATCAATGGATACATGGAATGGGGGTGTGGAATAGGTACTAGTGGAAGAAAATAGTTACAGATGTGCATATGAAAACATGGGGATGAAGGATTATATTATGTAGATTATGATGATCGTTAAACAGATGTCGATGTGACATTAAAATATATCGAATTTTGAACTTTGAATATGTGCAACTCGTTGTCTTCAATTATACCCCAATAAAGCTGGGTTTTTTTAATTGAAGTATAATTGACATATGGTATTATATTAGTTTCATGTGTATGGTGTCATTATTCAGCAATTCAACACTACTCTCCAGATCCTGGACTCTTAAACTAGGCCTGTGTAAAGGTGTGTTTGGAGTACTTGAAATAGTGAGCACATAAAATTTATTCAAAATTTGAGGAAATGTTGTATATTATAAGGTAAGAAACACCTCTATTATAGTCAAATACAAAATCCCCATGAATTTATCAAACAAAATATGAGGTGTCAAACGCATACTGAGATTGTTTTAGATAGTTTCTTTTTTAAATTACCAATATGCTTTTAGCAGACTACAAACCTGTTGGGACTTAACTGACGTATAACAGTGGGTAAAGGGAGGACACCCAGACTGGTGAAAGCCGGAGAGAGAAGAGGTTGACTGCCAAGGTGAGGTTATCAGGGGTGTGATATGGTCCTGAGGACCGTGAGAACCATGGATTTGAATTGGACTGGCATTGCTCTTCTGTTGACTTCAGGTTTAAATTGGTTGAAGACATGAAAGACAATTTTCATCTTTTGGGGGTTGGACATAACATGAGTACCAGCTAATCAGGTTGGAGTTGAGAACACAGCTCCTCTGGGCAGCAAGAAGCTGGAGCTGAAGCTGAAACCAAGTATGAAGGCTGAGCCAATACAGGCAAACATTGTGGCTCTAGAGGCTTCTGAATTCTCATCATCTCACCCAGCCAGTGGGTCTGTTGCAGCAAAAGTAAGTCTCAACTCCACTTACTTTGAGGCTGAAACTTCCTGCCTTGATCTGCATTTGCTAAAAACTGAGAAAGCCTAAGTGTGGCCTCAGAATAAAGTCATCATGGTAAGAAGTGTACTGACTACCATCAACTGGCAATTTGAAGAATAATAATATAGGAGAAAAGGAGAGGTTCTTTTCAGGATCAATTGTTTTTTAGTCTCCAGATAGCCTTTTCTTGAAAAAAAAAAAGGTGCAAGATATAGGAAAGGGAAGCACTGAGAAAAGTCGTAAATATTTCAAGAAAACACACATCTTATTCTCACAATTCAAAAGAATGATGTACCATTTTGTCACTTTTTCTTGAGAGAGACCGTTAATAAAATTAATAAAATTGAGAGTTAACACTGAAGACTTAGTCATGAATTAGCCACTAGAAAGAGACATGCTTAAATTGCAAATTACTTTTAAAGTCATTAACCACCCCAAACTTAATAAAGTGAAATCTTCACACTGTTAAAGCAAGTAACAGATGTTGTTTTTAATGTTTAATGAAAAATATTTATCTGCTGCTATAATGAAATCCTGTTTTCCTGACCCTTTCTTTCCTCCTCTAGTTAGGTTAGTTATGTTACATTAAAACATTCTTTTGCAAGCCGATCAGTACTTTTTTTTTTTTATAGTTACTCAGGCTCAATCTTACATAAATGTTATTTTTCATGGAGTCCTCCCTAATGCATATTTGAAGAGCAAAAGCAAGTCCATAGAAATCTGTGAGAGTAAAACGGAAAAATGGTATTTTTTTCCTTCAGCCAAGATGGCAGATGAAGATCTGTAACCACAGAAAACCATGTCTAATTAGTGCAGCTTCAAGCTATGAGAGAGACTCAGTTGGCAACTGTGCTTTCTCTTGGATGGTATTTTCTTTTTCTTGTATTATTTAAAGGAGACTAATTTCTTAAAGCCCGAGGCAACAGGGTCACGAGCAGTAAGCAAAACTTGTATCAAGAGAATAATGATGTTGGGGAAAAATACCCTCCTGGCCAGGAGGGAACCCATCAGAACTTAAACTGCTGCAATCTGGAAGCTTCTCCTCAGGACCTGTTTACTGCTGGCTCGCTGTTTTAGGGCATAATGTGCCAAACAAGTGGCAGGTGGGAAGGTTATGTAAAAAAATGATCTGCATGACTTAAGTGACTATAAAGGTACAAAAGGCAAACACGGAGGGAATGAACCTTCCCCCTAGAAATAATGAAAAGTTGGTGAGCCCTTCTACCAAGAGACAAAACTGGCTTCTATCTATGCAGACCTGAAGTGAATCATTACAGTATGTTACCTCATTAGCCAGTGTAGGTAGAGCTCCTTCTGATTTGAAAATGTGTTATACCTTCTCAATTTTGTGTAATAACACAGAGAATACACCTTGATTTCACCTTCTGGTCTTAGAACTAGTTCCTAATCCTTTTCTTTGCAGCTCCAAGAAAGAAAAATAGCAATCAGGGAGAAAAAAAATGAGAGAAAAGCATAAAACGTCAATTTAGTCTCCCTGAAACATCTGCTCCCCGAAGAAAGGAACACTTTTTCCTTCTTTTAGATAGATCCTGGCAGATTGAAATATTAAACAATCAAAGTTTGCTCTTATCAGTTATATTGTGATGAAATGCCAAAAGTAACCTTATCCTTTACCATAAATGAAAAGATCATTACCTTCTGAGGAACTGCAAAGATGACCTAGAAGGTTGTGTGGAATATAAAGATATTATAGTTAAAAATGGACTATGACTAACAATTCAAGGCTACAAATATTTACAGAATATAGCATTTATTATAGGCCAAGAACTATGTCAAGTACTTCAGCAATCAAACACAAAGATGGCCACAGCATAGCCCCTGACTCAAGGAAGCTTAAAGTTTAAAGATTTTTTTTTTTTTTTTTTAATTTGACAGAGAGAGACACAGCGGGAGAGGGAACACAAGCAGGGGGAGTGGGAGACTTCCCGCTGAGCAGGGAGCCCGACGCGGGGCTCGATCCCAGGACCCCGGGATCATGACCTGAGCCGAAGGCAGACGCTTAATGACTGAGCCACCCAGGCGCCCCGGAAGCTTAAAGTTTAAAAGAAAGATTAGAACAAGCACATAGACTGTAATAGGCAGAAAAAGAAAAAGAACGACTTTAGAGTTGTGCAAAGATGTTTAGATGAGGAGCTCTGAAGTTTAGAGAGAGACCAATTGGTCACTCATAATGGGTTTTGTGGATTGAATAGGGTACCCCCCAGGGAAGGTCAAGGTTGGTGATCCCGGTTGGGAGACAAATGAGCCAAAGCATCAAGTGTGAAGTGAAGATGCCAGTTGGGATGTCAAATGTGAGAATTGTTGACAACTATTGTGTCATGTATTTCTTCTACACACCGTGATCATGGCTGGTGTGTTTATTTTAAACTCTTTCAAAGGAAGAATGACATGGATAACCAAAAAAACAATGAAGAAGCCATATAGATGCATGGAATTTCCCAAAGTGATTGCTTCCCTATAGCCAGCACCTTGTTCAGTAAGTGATATTACCAGCATCCAGAGGGGCCCCTCTCGCCATAACCTCTTTCAGTCACACCCCACTGATGATCATTATCCTTATTCTTCCATTGCATGACTATAGATTAGTTAGTTTGGAACTTAATATAAATGAAATAATATAGCACATACCTGTGTGTCAACCTTCTCCTTCCTGTTCTATATAACTATAGTTTGTTCTAATTATTGATTAGTATTCAGTTGTATCGACTTGTAGGGATGATCTATTGTTGATGTTACATTTGAACATGTGAGGTTTTTGTTTTTTAATCTTAACTTTTCAATCAAATAAGTGGCCTAAAAACAACTCAGTTTCAAAATGGGTAAACAAATGCAGTCACTGTTTAACTTAAACATGTACGCAATCAGGTATTTATTATATTCAAGTATGAATATTGATCAGTAATGTTCCCTATTAGAGATGAGTATCCACTCTGATGAGAAGACTGCGGGGTGAATTGGGTCACTTCTTTGTTCTCTTTGATTGCTTCTACTTTGTTTCATACACTGGCCCATGCTGACTTTTCTTTGAGTTCTGTGCTATCTACCTGTGATGGGTGGAGTCCTTGGATGTACCGTACGTGTTATTTTCTGGTGCAAGTTTTTTGCCCCAGCTGAAAAAGCTTTGGGACTTCTTCTAACTATGTCATGTAAAAAAAAAAAAAAAAAAATCCTTGCACTTGTTTTGTTTCCCAATTCTAGAATAACTCTGTTGAAAACTCTTACTCTATCTGATGGAAGGAAGTGTTATCTTCCTCTTGAGGAAGCTCTGTGTTTTGAGCAGAAAAAACTAACTTTCAGGGCTGCCATCTGGAAGGTTTCTCACTCAGGAAACTTATACAAATTCTCTCTCTATTGTCCTCAAAAGGATCGTCCATCCCTGGATCTGTGACTCTCACCGTGTCTTACACAGTTAATGTTTATCTGGGGGAAAATAGCAATTCTTAGGATCATAGGCAGAGCTTCCCATCTCAGTTACCAATTCTGATCATTACCTCCTTCAATCCCTGATATCTGCTTCTATATGCTTTTGAGGGGAATAAAAAGAAAGAACCAAGAAAATGGGGAAGGAAGAAGATGGCGCTTTCACCATGCATTGTGTATACCTTCAGAAATTCAGTAAATTTGAAGACTGCTGGGCACGGTACTCTGTGGGAGCTCCAAATACTACTTGTCCCCATAGACTGAGATTAGTGTATTTTTTTTTTTTTAATTTTGGAGGACAAAAAACGTAAAAGTTAGCAGTATGAGAAACTTGTCCATTTTAATCTTTCTTGCTAGCTATTATGAAACTGTGAATTTCTGGGAAGTGTTAAAAGTTCATTTCCTACCATCCATTCAAACTACAGTTCCATTGTATGTAAACACACTCGGTGCATTCTAGGACTACTGTATAAAAAAATGTATTAATCACTTGGGTGGAACTTACAGGTGATTTGGAACTTAAATAGCACCAACAATATTTCCATAAAGATATGGATATAGGACAAGCATCTTAAGGAGATATAGTGTTGCAATTTTCAAGTTGTGGCAGGATTTTTTTTGAAATTAAATTTTATTGTAATATTCAGTTTATTACAGAAGAGCACTTCCCCTGAATAAAATATCTCACATGATAACACTCAATATAATAATACTGCTGTTAGGGTATTTTTAAATTTTCTAAACAATGAAGTGTTGAATTTTAATATTATAAGTGAGAATTAGAATACAATCTTTATATCTTAGCATCAACTGAATGCCCATTACTCAACTACTTACTTTAATTCCACAAATGCTTACTGAGTGGTAGCTGATGTTTGTCAGATGTTGGGAATGTAAAGTTAATTAAATCACTTGTCCTCTATTTCAGGGAGCTTATGGTATAACCTAGCAGGCAGTGAACAAATAATAATCATTGTGAGATACATTTCATGATGGAACTATATAGCACCTGTGAGAAGGCAGAGGAAAGATGTTTTTGTTGCTGTTTGTTTTTGTCAAACTTTTATATGTAAAGCTTCCCCAAAATTTAAGCTGGATGGATTTGGAAGACAGGATGAGTTTTAGAAAGTGGCAGTTGGGAGCCAAATGCAGTCCAGAGGTAAACTTTATCTCATTCATCTTGACAGCACTCCTAAGAGGTATTATCAACCATAGTTCACAAAAGACATAGGCATAGTTCACAAAAGACATATATAAATCTCGGCACTGATTTCTGGCTAAAATCCATTGTATATGAAAGCCCGTTCACTTTTCCACTCTATAAAAACTGAGGTGTTAGTCTGGAGGTGGTTTATTTTAATACCATAATTTCTCTTATATAATAATTCACAATTTCAAAGCATCTTCACATTAGTCACCTTATGCTAAACTCACAATAATGTTATAGAGTAGAGGGTAGGCATCTTTATGCCCCTTTTCATATGGGAGAATGGCTTACAGTGACAAAGAGACTGGCTCACGATCACCCCAGACTGACAGAGTAAAATCTAAGTCGTTCCAAATCCTATGTTTTATTTTTGTGCCTTCTCTATTTCTCAGTCTCGCAGTTACTGTGATAAAATGGAAAATCACTATGGCATGTGTATTCTTACGTGGAGTTTATGATCTCTTAAAGAGTATAATTAATAAAATTTGAAAAAACAGAGTCCTAATGGAATCAATTCAAAGAAGAATAGAGGGCATAAACTAAAAAATGTAGAATGCATGAAAAGATACAGGTGTCTTGGGAGGATATCTAAAAGGATTTTCACATAGAGTTTCACTCTTTTAAGCAGGGAAACAAAACTTTTTCAAGCAGCTTCATGATCCATTTGCTATATGCAGGCTGAACAAAATACTCTCATAAGTCTCCAAGAAACATAGATGCTCTTCGAGCCCCCATAGCACTGCTGTTAGTTGGTGCCTCTACCAGTTTAGTTAGCCAGTAAATCGTAACTGAAGAAAAAAATCAAAGAATCCATGGAGCTTATACTTAAAAGAGGGATGCTTTTAGAGAATACGTAACATTATCTAGCCAAATTTAATCCACAGGGCCATGTTATATGCATGAGAAATTACTCCATATCTCCTGCAGTTCTATCGGCTATCTCTGAGGGGTTGTAAAGAATACTATAAAGTTGGGTCAGTCACGTATGTATTGAGACTGACAGTGAACAGGGAGAACTAATGAGTTGATCCAAAAGATGTTCAAAAACCACAGTTAAATTAGTTTAGAAGAGTTCATAATTCTCGTTTTTATCATGGATTTTATTTTCCTCTGTCAAAGATGTAATAGTACTGAATGGACTTTAACTGATATAAAGCTCCATAATACTTTTATTCTTCATATCTCATTAATTACTTAATATTATAATGAAGGCCAATCCATAAATGGAAATACAAAAACAGGCTACAGTGATGGACTATAAACCTTGCCTTTTGCTGAGATAAATTTGAAGACAGTGCATATTTAAGATGCTTTGCTAGTTAAGGTCCAGGGAAAAGAAAATTTTGCAAAATCAAATGTAGTGCTTCTACATGGATGAGGTAATGATAAGTTTGTAAAGCATCACACAGTCTTTTTCTCTCAGATCAACAATTTTTCTGGCATATCTTCCAATTGGGTGCCATATTATCTTTTTCTGAGAGACATGTACATGAATATATGAGAAGAAAGAAAAATAAAGTACAAATGTGTCCTGTGTTTTTACTACAAAGTTGTATTGTTTCCATACTGGAACCCCTGTGGAACTGTAATTCCCAAACCTCATTGGGTATCAGGACAGTCTTAGTAATGGTCAGAATGCAAGTTTGGGGGTGCCATCTTTTCCTACTGAATCAGAACACCAGTGCTGGGTTGCCCATGAATCTGTATTTTTAATACTCTCCATTGTGATTCTCATGCACAGCTAGATTTGAAAAACACTGTGATAAGATATGCATACCAAATATTAAGTGTGTGTACATATTTGACCCTGAAAATATTTGTAAATATTTTAAAAGTTTCTTTTGGGTTGTTATAAAGTGTATAAAAGAATGATTTTACGATAAGTACCTTCCCAACCCAACATCAACATCACAGTTAAATGCTACAAAGTGTTACACCCCTAGCATAATGCCTCTCTGTAGCTAGTTGTGTTGGTTTAGCTCCTGGGTGGTAGTCAGCGAGAGCTTCCAAATGCAAATTTGATCAATACTTCAACACTGTACTGAAATGGCGAGCATTAACTTCCAGGGGTGAAGAGCATGTGACATCAACTTAGCAGTAGCCCTAAGAGCGCCTTTCAGAGTCTTTCACATATCTACATATAGGTAATCACCATTGAGTACACTCTTAAAGTTTTCCTAGGTACTCTTTTAAGTATTTGCAAAATTATTTAATATCATCTTCCCAAAAGAACCATGAGGTATGTGTTAATTAATCCACTTTACAGTCTAGGAAACTGAGGATTGCAAAGGGACATCCAACTCTATTAACTATATTTTAAAAACAGCAAGATAATAAAGCCACCACACAAATGTAGTCACTTGACAGGTAACAATGATAACAAAATGTTGTCTTCATAAATATAGATAAAATGACTAAGAGCAAAATATGTCGGAGCCACCTTCCTGACTACCAGAGTGCAAGGGACCCTTCCCCCACACTCCCTCCCATGCCTCTAACATGCTTGGTTCAATGAGGGGAGCCTGCTAAGTTTGGGACTACATCAATCAGGAACTGTAGGGCCAGTGGGCATTAGAGACCTTCTATTAGGTTTTCTTATGAGTCACTAGTGAAGCATAGTAGTTTCCTGCCTCTGGCACTCTGTAGAAAAAACCAGAAACAACAGGCAATTTGCCCCTGTCACATAGATTAATCAAGAAAGGCATAACCTTTGTATCTTTGGCTGGTCTCTGATAAGGGGAAAAGGGCACTGTGATAGATACCAGCAGGAATCACTTCAATCATCTTTAACAGTCCTGGGACATAAGGCAAGGGGCTTAAAACTTTCATTTAAAACATGTTTTGTTGTTTTTTTTTTTCTATTGAAGTTTCTGTAATTATTGCCTGTGCTCCTTCTATCATGCCCTATTGTGAACAACTTCAAAGAAAAGAAGCAAGTTCTTTAGATCAAAGAAAAAAATTGACTGGGGGAAAAATGGATTGTCTTTCTACTAAACACACACACATATTCTGTTGTTATGGCAACATAAGATCTAAGAATGACACATCAAGTAATATGGTACCAAAGCACATTACTATCATCAAATGTCACAGTAAATGTGCTTCAGCTTCTGAATAGGACATACCAGGTTTTTTCCTGTTCCTTTCAGTTCTTTTACTTGAGGCCAAAGCAACTTACTCTAATGGGAACCAAATATCATCCATCACCCTTCTTAGTGGATGTTTCTTGCACGAAGAGATCCACTAACTCCACCAAAGAGATATGCAGTGGAATGAAAACTGAGCTCGTTCCTAAGGGGACAACAGCTTATCCTTTAAAACCCATACCTATATGGCAGTATGTCCAACTGAGGAATTCATTTGTATATATATTATTTGTGTTGGTGTGTATAACTGTTATATACAGCTAAATTATACAGCTAAATAGGTGTAGACAAAGTAAATCATACTTACGTGATAAAGCAGCAGATGGAATTTTACCATTTTTTGGATGCTGCTACATATTTATATAGGAGCTTCGTTCTTTATATTTTCTCTAATATGCTTACATATATTAATGTTTCATTCTTGACTTTGACTTGCAACTATATTGTGTGACTTTGCCGATGGAAAAAGCAAAAAAAAAAAAAAAAAAGGAAAGGGTAGGTTATAAGTCAACAGCAGTTTTCTGTCAAAGAATATCGAGACATCATGAGTGAAAGGTCAGACATCTAGGAGATCTTAGAGATGATGGGAAAAGAGCACACAACTGAAAGAAGCATGTGAAGTACCAAGCTCTAAACTGTGAGACTGAAATTGGCTTCGGGGACTGTTTCCTCTTTCATGTGGGAGCAGGAGTGGAATAAAAAGGAAGGGCTCTGGTAGAGTGGAACCCAAGGCTTCAGAGATCGGTCTTTGGGTGTGTGTCATCCTTATGCCCCATTGCCCTTCTGTCTCTATTTTACCTTCATTCTGCACTTGGTGGAGAGGGGTTTAAACCAAGAATCTATCCCCAAGAAATGTAAATATAGGTTTCTGAATCATGCCAGTCCATTTCCAAAGAGTCTTCTACGGTTATTCTTAGGAGCTCATTTAAATAGGAATAAAAAAAATCCATAAAATAGCTATTCAGTTAGTGTCAGCTAATTCCACTGCTCTGGTCCCTATTTATTTGAAAAATGTGCCATCACACCATATATTTGTGATAGGACTGAATTAAGGGTGATAATACTGAACATACTAATTTAAAATATATGCTAGAGCTCTTAGCTTAGTCAAACACATTTAATGTTTCTCTTCTCAATATTATTCTCACCAACTAACCATTTCAAGAAATAATTTAACACAGTGGCGAGCTCTACACTGATAAAGGAGGTCTCTCGTCCCTAAACCATTTGCTATCAGTTTACTTAGAGTATCTTAAAATGCCAAAGAAAATGAAATTCCAACCCAGTAATTTAGCCATTGTGCTAAATGTATTTTCTGATGAGATTGCAGCATATTACTGAAGACCAAATTAAAAAGTCGGTGAAAATGGATTGGAAAATAGAAAGATCGCATAAGGAGGACAAAGATAATAGCACAGTGAACATGGACTTCTGTGCATGTTGAAACAATACTCTGTGTTATTTTTATTTAGAAGTCCAGGTTGCTCTGCGGCACAAAGCATGCGGGACCTGTTCATAGAAAGCGGACAGGGGGCATGAAACCATCTGGAGAACACCTATAAGCACCTCTCCAAATGGCGTTTGCTTATCACTGATAAAAATGAAACATTGATTCAGGAGAGGTCCCGGGCACCCAGCTGGAGAGAATGTTGATTTCCAAGGTACATATAGGGGACTTGAGCATACCAGATGCTGAAATCCCCATCAACTTTTGAAAGGTTTCCTCTTGCATAGGAAGACAAAGGAGGGAAAGGCAGCACCCTTCTCATTTTTCATTTATAGGTAGGACTGGCACAGGTGTGCCGCTGTTTCCTGTGGCTGTTACTGTTTAGCAATCATGAAGAACCTTAGATTTCAAAATACCCTCCCGCATTAATCATCAGTTCCTCACACTATGAGATGGGGTCTACAAAAAGTTCCCCTAACGGAGCTAGAAAGACAGCACTGCACACACACACACACACACACACACACACACACACACACACACACAGAAGATTGATTTTTGTCATTCCTTACATTCATTTATTGGTCATTCTACATGTTGAGTAAATAACTATAAGGAGAATCAACGCTAATATGTACTTAATATGTAAATGTAATTATAAAAGAGGGATGATCGTTTTAGTGGTTTATATCCTTGAGTTTTTTGGCCACATGAGGACATATTACCTCCAGCAGGAAAAAGAATCATAAGAACATTGATTTGCTTCCATAATTATTGCTTAGAAATATCAACCCATGTTCGCCTCCTGTCTTTTGCAGTCGTTCGCTTTTGCAGTCGTTCACTTTTGTGTTTTTTTCTCATTTCACTTTCCTTCTCTCCTAAAACAGCTTGTCCTCTCTGGACCTGCTTGCTCTTTCTCCCTCTCTTGTGCTTCCTCCCTTGTGTATTTGTCTCCCATTCCTGAACCCTGATTTTCTGCTAACTCCATTCTACTTTCTGTGCCACTCAGTTACTCTCCCTCTTGATTATCGCTTCTCTTTTGTCCTAATATTTATCCGTCTCTTCTCATTCAGCTTTTTGTCCTCTGGTCTTTTTCTCCCTCTATGACAAATGTAGGTTCCTCATATAATGGATGTTTTTCGCTTTTCTCATAATTTAAGATTTCCTTTCTCCTTCTTTCCATGATTATTCATCTCCTTTATGTTTCTCAGCTAGTTATTTTTGTTTTTACTCCCTCTTCCTCTGCATTTTGTCCCCACCTTCTTTGTTCTCTATTCTTATGAGGAAATACTCGACTTATATCTTGTTTTTGTCTGTGTTTTATAAGAATTTTTCTCATTCATTAGTTCTGCCCTCTGAATCGTCTCCTTCATAGATATTGGAAGCAATGTTGCTAATCTCTCAGTCCTTACACAGGACATTTTCTATGTTTTTAAAAATTTATTTAAGGTATCTCTACACCCAATGTGGGTGTAGAGCTTACAACCCTGAGATCAAGACTTACATGTTCTTTTGAATGAGCCAGCCAGGAGCCCTGGGACATTTTCTTTCACAAAGTAGCCTAGGCATGATTTTTCCTGGATATATCATTAGAAACATTATTGCCCTACATTTCATACTCCAGCTTACATATGAATAACTTAATAATCCTGTATTTCCTTACCTCTATTTAGAGGTTGATTAAATTCTATCACAATTTCTTCTTTACTACACTGCCTTTAAGTACTCATTGGCTAAATAATATAACATAATTTGGAAATTAACTTGGTAATACAATAAACACAGAAATACTTTTGTGTGTTTGAATAATCTACCTTTACCTTTATCTTTTGTTGATTATATTTTCATCACATAATGCAGTGTCTCTGTTGAAGGTTACCTGTGCTGTTCATTAACTGATACTTTTTTGAAATTATAAACCAATTTAGGGCTAATTAAATATACTATTTCATTCTATCATTTATAAACAACCATCACACAGTTTTTGAGGGCTGAACTCTGTAAACGTCCTGGAGAAAAACATTGAACAAAAAGAGAGATTCTCATGTTATGTGTTAGATAAATTAATAATGAAAGAATGAACCACATAAAGACATGACTTTTAACACGATAACTGGTTTGGGGTATATGGAGCACCAAAAACATGTAAAGATTGATTCAATTTAATCAACTTCAGGGAAGGCTTCCCTGATCAAATGGAAATTAAGAGGTTTTAGGAAGAGTGGGTGATACTAATTGAGGAAATGTCTCATGCATTTTTGTTTCTTTTTTTGTTTTTATTTTATTTTATTTTATTTTAATCACCATACCTTACATCATTAGTTTTTTATGTAGTGTTCCATGATTCATTGTTTGCGTATAACACCCAGTGCTCCATGCAGAATGTACCCTCTTTAATACCCATCACCAGGCTAACCCATCCCCCCACCCCCCTCCCCTCTAGAACCCTCAGTTTGTTTCTCAGAGTCCATAGTCTCTCATGGTTTATCTCCCCCTCCGATTTCACCCCCTTCATTTTTCCCTTCCTACTATTGTTTTTTTTTTTTTTTTTAACATATAATGTATTATTTGTTTCGGAGGTACAGGTCTGTGATTTTTAAAAATACGGACCCAGCATATTTTTAAGTTAGCTTAAATTAGGTTTTAAAAATTATTTTATCACTACCAAGAACTGGGTCCTTTTACTAACATTTTTCATATGTATAAATAAACTTATTTTCAAGTAATTTTCACTTGATTATCACAGAATTTTTCTTAGATAATTATACTACTTTTATTTTTATTATATCACAATGATGATATGCATTCTATTTTAGTTTTCTATTTCTGCATAACAAATTACCATAAAATAGTGGCCTAAATGGGCAACATTCTCCCTCTCACAGTTGCAGTAGGTCAGGAGTCCTACTGATTAAGCCCACCAGGATAATCCCCCTTCTTATTAGATTAGTAATCTAATCGTGGAATTGATACCCAATATATTCACAGGCACTGCCTGCACTCAAAGAGAGGACATTGTCCAAGGTGTGTACATCAGGGGGCAGGAAATGTGGAAGCCATTTTAGAATTCTCTTCTCACAGATCCTTAACTCATTCAAGTTTTTAATGGGAGAGCCACAATGAGTAGAATGTGAGTTCTTGGCTTAAAATCAGTATCCTTCATAATGTGGGGAAATATTCAGTTATATCCATCTTTTTTATAAAGTATCCTGTTAAACAAAAATATATTTGCATTTTATTAAATGCATTTTGGCATCTTTTGAGATGACAACAGTTTTTCCTTTTTTGCCTCTGAATGTTTTGTATTACAGATTTAAGAAAACTAATTACTGGGTCACTTGGCGGGTTCAGTAGGTAGAGCATATATGACTCTTGATCTCAGGATTGTGAGTTCAAGCCCCACATTGGGTGTTGAGCCTACTTAAGGAAAAAAAAGTAATTATTATATGATGCTCTATTAGTTTGATAATTATTTTAACTGTATTTGATAAGGTTTTTGCTGTAGTTTTTAGGAATTTGAATTAACACATATAAATATAACCCTATAATTTCTTGGTTTTGTTATATTTTATGCTCTTGGTTACTCTTAAATGATAAAACTGAGAAACCTTCCATTTTTCTCATATTTATAAACAGATTATATACTATTTTTATATCTATACATGGTCTCCTCTTCAAGTTTCAAGTATCTTCTTTATCTTTTGTTATATCTTTTCTTATTTTTAATTTTGGAAGTGTCTTGACATGTGCATCAGTTACCTAGTATCATTTAATGCTCTATAACAAACCAAAAATATCAGGGGCACACAACAATAAGCATTTGTTTAGCCCATGAGGCAGCAACTTTTAGCTGATCTGGGTTTGGCCTAGGTGATCCCATGTGGACTTGGTCATGTGCCTGTGTTTAGCTGTGGGTCACTGAGGCAGGTTTTCTGACTGTGGTTGGGTTTGTACACATGTCTAGAGATTGGTTGGCTGTTGGCTGACCTAGTACAGCTGGGACAATTGGGGCAATTAAGCTCTATTCCATATATCACTTTTTTGTAATAGGCTAGAGCAAGTGTGTGTTCACGACCATGGCAGATGGTAAGAGCAAGAAGCTGAAATCGTGCAAGCACATCAAGCCTCCGCATGCATTACACTAACTCCCATCGGCCAAAGGACACACATGGTCATATCCAAATAGAGTGGTAAGCCCTGATAGTTTACATGGCAAAGGGCTCAGATATGAGCAGGGTTAAAATTCGACATCATTAATGCAATTCATCTTCCACAGCAGACAAATTTAATGATAACAATAGAAGCTCAACTTCAGACATGCCTAGTAAGAGCCAAACTGATTACTCATTTTAATTTAGTCACTTAAGGTTTACAAGCCTATCTATTCCTATTAGAATTGGAAGTAAACTCAAATAAAAGGAATTATTCTTGGGCTTTCATTCCCTTACTCAAAATCCTCACTGGTTCCTCATCTCCCTCAGGATAAAAGCGAAAGTTCTTTTAATGGCCTCCAAGGTTTTTACACTCTTCCTCTGTCATTGAGCTTACCTTCTCCTTCTCATCCCTACCCACACTCTTCATTTGTCAAACTAGTCTTCTTTTAATTACTCAAAAATGCAAAATATGAACAGTTGATTCTTGAACAATGTGGGAACTTGGGTTGCCAACACCTCATGTGGTCAAAAATCCACGTATAACTCTTGTCTCCCCAACAACTAAGAGCCTACTGAAGACTGGAAACCTTACCAATATTAATTTATACACATTTTGTATATGTATTATATACTGTATTCTTACAATTAAATAAGCTAAAGAAAAGAAAATGTTAGTAAGAGAAAATACATTTAAAGTTCTGTAATGTATTTATTGGAAAAAAATCCACTTATAAGTGGACCCATGTAGTTTAAATCTATATTGTTCAAGGATCAACTGTAGCACTTCATGGCTTTTGCATTTGTCATTGGCTCTTTTGAGAGCACCCTTTCCTCACCATCAAAAAATTCAAGTTCTATTCAAAATGCCTTTTCAGGAACAGTTTCTATCACTACTTTTCCTGCTTTATTTTTCTCCATGACTTTTATAACAATCTAATATGCTGTATGTTTTACTGATTTTTTTTTTCATAGTGTATCTGCCATGACTACCTTATAATCTCCATTAGGAATGAGATGGAAGGAAGGAAGGAAGGAAGGAAGGAAAGAAAAGGGGGGAGGGAGGGAGGGGGGAAGGGAGGAAGGGCTTTCTCCCTATTTTGCTTACCACAGTATACCTAAAACATAGAAGAATGCAGAGACACAGGTACTCACTATCTATATTTTTGAATGAATACATGTGTCTATAATAACATAAATCAATCTGCATTCTTTTAGCTTGGTTCAAGGTTTTATAAAACCTACATACTTTCTTTATGCAAAATAAGTGACCCTGCCTTAAATCCTGGATATAATTATCAAACAAAGACAAGTTTAAGCAATTTGAGAAGCAAAATAAAATGTTTTGCAAATAAAAGACTCATGTAAACATCATCATATTTCCCTGGGCATGGGGTCCTTTACCAAATACAGTTTGTGCTGTATTTTAATCAACTGCCTAACTAACTCTGCAGATGCCAGGTTCCTATTCCACAAATTTTCGGAATTAAAATTACTAAATTGGTATTATGACCCTCAATTATATTAAATCAAGAAGGCATTAAGGCCTTCAAGCAACAGCAATTGAATTATGTTCCAGGCACTTTGCTGGCGGTGGGGAAAAAAAAAAAAAAAGGAACAAAACATGTTTTCTACCCTCAGGTCCAGATCATATTACAGGATTTTTAAAGTAGCTTTATCATATATAAAAAAGAAACTTATAAGAGCTCATTAAGATTATTATTATTAAGATATTATTTATTGAATCACATTTTTCATCTTCCATATTAATTAAAGCTTTTGGTTACTCTCATCCACTATGTCTGTTTCATTATCTTAAGGAATTCTGCTCTTCCCCCCCCTCCCATTTATATTCATTCTTTTTCTTCTTGTTCTTTGTTCATTGTCATCGTTCTCAGGTGTCATGTAAGTCTCAGGGTTGGTTTGAACACAATTTTAGTGCTCTATTACCTTTTCTTCCAGAGTGTCTCAAATTCTTCAACATTATGCACCCTCCTTTTACACTTTTTAAGCCTTTACATTATGACTTCTAGTCACACTTGCTTATCTCTGTTTCCTCCCAGATGGCTACTAAAATGATACTGAGGATACAAAATGGTATAAACCCACAAGGACAAAGATTATGGGAAAAAGTGGCAGATACACTGGAAAGCAAAGGGTGGAGTGATAATTCAGCTGGGTGGAAGACCTAAATCCTCAGATGCATATACAGGAGAATACTGAAAATGAAGCCATTTGTTCATGACAAGGGACTTTTAAAAGGTTTGGGGCTTGGAGATATCCATTCCTCGGGTAGTGAGAGGAGTGAGTACAAGGCTTTTTAAAAACAGGGTGAATATCTGCAGTTCTATGTCTGCTCACTCCATATCCCCACCTCACTAGATGAGTGCCCTCAGGCAGAAGATCAAAAGTTTACACTTAGGAAGAATTTAATAGGATGGAACTAGCAATGATCGACTTAAGCGTGTGGGGAAACAGACAGATTATGGAGATTTCATTGAAGGCCTTGCACTCCTGGTCCTCTTTGTTCTTAGAATAGCTGAAACTGGATAACCACAGGCAAAAATACCACTACATACAAGCCTCTGGGTGACCCTTGTTAAATAGGTGCCCCCTCCTCCCTGCCCCATCAGTTACTAGACAGCGAAACTCATCGATCAGCAATTCTGAATGTGCTCGCAGAGCTGATAACGACTCTTCTGTATGAACAGATACCAAGTATAGTGGATGGTATTATTGCCAAAATACTCACTGGCCCTCCCCATGAGACATATTCCTTAGAAGGATAGCTGTTTTATCCCATTGACATAAACCTTGTTCATGTGATTTGCTTTGGCTGATGAAATGTGAACAAAAGGGATGGGTGCTTCCTCTGATCTGAAGTTGTATGCTATCATCTGGTTTCATTATTTGTATTTACCTTCTGCAGTCACACCAACAATACATAGGAAAGTGATGGTTGCCTGGGTGGCTCACTCCGTTGAGCATCTGCCTTCAGCTCAGGTCACGTTCCCAGAGTCCTTGGATCAAGCCCTGCATCGGGCTCTCTGCTAAGTGGGGAGTCTGCTTCTCCCTCTCCCTTTGCCTGTCATTCCCCATGCTTGAGTTCTCTCTCTTCCTCTCTTTCTCTGTCAAATAAATAAATAAAATCTTAAAAATACAGAGGGAAGTGATAGAGGAGAAAGGTAGTGTGAGAAAATTTTGTTAAGAGAAGTGCATGAAATACTATATTGAAAATGCCTCTCAAGTATCCATTGCCCAGGACAATGGATGAAAGTAGACTCACACAAAGACATATCATGACATTTCAGAACACCATCAATTAAGAGATAATCCTGTAAGATTCTGGATTAAAACAAATCATGACCACCATCACCACAAGCCACTTAATAGATAGCATTGGGAAGCAGGATGGAAATAGACTTCTCTATAGCAATACTGAAAGCAAGAAGACCATAGTGAAATGCCCTCAAAGTCCTTAAGGAAACTCTGCTTTAAAATTCTGTACACAGCTAAAATGTCCATCAAGTACGATGGCAAAATACACACTTTTCAGGCCTGCAGGCAGTTAGAAAAGAGACCATTCATACACATTTTTTTAGAAAATTATTTAAGGATGTCCTGCAAAAGGAGGCTTTCACCCAAACCAGGTGATTCACTAAGGAATCCATCTAAAGTAGGAGGAAGGTGAGTGAAAATCCAGATGCTAGATGAACAGCAGACTTAGAGAACCATCACACTGAGTTGAAACAGGTGGATGGAGGGCTCCAGGAGGCTTCCATGAAAATGGGAGCATTGAGTTTCTTTATTTTTAGAGAACATTTAGAGGGTGTTGCTGATAAAGCAGTTGGAGAAAAAAATAGCCATTCGTTGAAATCTAGCATGGAAAAAACAAACATAAGTACATATTTAATATATTTATATGTAATATATATAAAGTTACTAAAAATTATCAGAAAAAATAAGAATCTATATACTATGTGGCTATTTGGCTTTATAGTATAAATGATATATATAGCTCATGATAATGAACACTGATTTTTTTAAAACTAAAACTCTCATATAACTACGTAGGAAAGGTAAAGATAGATAAATTCTGTCTATGGTTAATTAATTTATAATATATAAAATTTGTAAGTCAGAGTATAAATATTTTACTTAGATACTTAAATACTTAAAAAATGGGCAAAGCAGTTAAAAAATGACTGTCTTTAGAGAGCAGAGTTAAGGAGTTGTAATAGAGATGGCTTCTTTTAAAAGCCTTCCAGTATTGTTTAATTTTTAAACCATGCACATTTATTATTTAATAAAAATATCCAATAAAAGACAAAATATCTTTTAAAACTGACAATATGAAAGATTAATGCTTCTTTAAAAACTTATATGCACACATTAAGTGCAAAATAGTTGACATTTATTTAACATTATGTGATATAGAAAGTCTGGATTTACTTTCATTAATAATAAACAATAAATGCTTCAAAATGCATACAACTTTCAAGCATTACTATTGTCAATGATCAGTGAATTCATTTATAATTGACCAAAAAATAGAGCAGTTGTTTTGATCACAGAAAAACCACGCTTACCTGAAACATGAGGGAATATGCCTAAG
Source organism: Eumetopias jubatus (assembly GCF_037043125.1). Classification (NCBI taxonomy): domain Eukaryota; kingdom Metazoa; phylum Chordata; class Mammalia; order Carnivora; family Otariidae; genus Eumetopias; species Eumetopias jubatus. The sequence goes on along the minus strand of NW_028274821.1, from coordinate 50,710,869 downwards.
CTTTATTTAGACATGTAATTGAAGCTTTAATAAAGTGAGATGTACTGTACAAGATAAATACCAGGAAAAAAGGTGACACTATGGAAAAGCCAATATTTCAAAATGTATTTTGAGCTATCCAATGATGCAGTACACATTTTACCAGAAACTAACAATAATAAAAGCATACATGGTATATGACAAGCAGACATTGTACTCTCAGTGAAAGCAATTATTCAAGAAGTCCCTACTGACTGTTTGTAATAAGAACGCAGAGGAATTTATGATTGAGAAGAGACTAGTTGTGGAGTATGTTACTATTGTAGCAATGATGCATACTGAGGTTTAAAACCAGAAAGGAGCTATGCCGGATCTGAAAGTAATACCCAATCTGAAAACATAACTGGCTATATTCAGGTAATATGGACCTTAGGCTTGTGTTAAGAACTATTCAGAGCCCTGGCAGAGCCAGTCACAGACTGATTTCTCTTCACTGATGACATTTAGCTCCCATCACGTTCGTTCGTGACTCTTCTCACCACACAGTGAGCCTGCAGGACGGCATAGTAACTTAATATCAGCTCCTCCTTCCTTGGCATCTAACACAAAACAAATAACCAGTAACAAATCTGAGTGGCCAAGGGAACATTTCCCTGTTATGACAGTCCACGAAACTTAGGCTAGACAAAGTAGAACTTCCGAAAACTGAAAAACAAAACAAACAAAAAACCCAAAAACCCAAAACTAACTGCCTTTGTTAGAAATCTTAATTTGTAGGCTTTTAGGCAAATTCAGTCCAAACCAGTGATTTCTTTGTCCAACTTAGATTTGATTCACTCAGTCTCGGGGCACGGTTCTACCCTCTATGCACCTCTCCGCTTGTTTGTGGGTTTTCTTGCAAGCGTGAAGACCGGGGGTGGGGGATAGGAGGTGTAGCTGTTTCCCACGTTCCATCTGCTTCTGAGTCCTGTTCTGTGTAACTCCCGTTATCCTTCACTGTCATTCTCACAACAGGTATAGTGGCCAGTGCTGCTTTTGACAGATGTCACTTTCAGCTCCATAACACAAGAGACCTTGTGACCATGCAGCTAGTCCCTGCGTTCCCAGGAGGCGGTGCACACACTCACCTGCAGCTACTCTTTCCTACCAGACCTTCTGTTAAGGACAGGACAGGAGCTCAAGCCCCTGGTAAACTTCCTTTACCAAGCAGTACTCACAAGAATGGCAAGGTGAGCTCTGTTCTCCCCTCAAAATTGTGATCCAACATTACAACTCAAGTTGCTGGGTAAAAATGCTGTTTGCTCAGCATGTGCTATATAATCTGCAAAAAGTGACTTAATTACCTTTTACAGCTGAGTGGTGTTTGCTGGTATAAATGGACTACCATTAGTTTAACCATTCATCTGTAGAATGATATCTGAGTTGTTTAGAGTTTTTGGCTATTAGAAATAGACTGTTATGAACATTCCAGTACAAGCTTAGCATGAACGTAAGTTTTCATTTCTGGTGGGATAAATTCCCAGAGGTGTAATTTCTGGATTATAGGGTAGTTTCAAGGATGGTTAAAATTATTCTTAATACGTGTTTCTGAACTACAGTAGTTCCTGGAGTGGCTATACAATTTTATATTTCCATACTCTCCCTGAATGAGAGATCCAGATTCTCTGCATCCTTTGCAACATTTGTTCTTGTGACTGTATTTTATTTTAGCCATAGGTGTGTAGTGATATTTCGTTGTGGATATAATTTATGTTTCCTTAATGGCTAATGATGTTAAAACCGTTTTCATATGTCATTCTATTGTGATTTATCTACAGTGTTTTTGAGTGTATCTCCTTGTATACTTCATTATTGTTATTTTGGTTGTCCTAGGTATTATAGATATATAGATGAGTATAATAGATATAACTTATCATCTGTATATCTGCTTTGGTGACCAGTTGTTCATAGCATTTCCTTTTCCTTTTGACATCTGCAAGATCCATAGGGATAATCTCTATTTTATTCCTGATATTGATAATTTGTGCCTTCTCTCTTTTTTCTTTGTCAGTCTTGTTATGTTTGTTCATTTTATTGCTGTTTTCAAAGAACCAGATTTTTATTATATTTTAAATTTTATGTTATCTTTTTATGAATGTATGATACATGTTTTTCTACATTTTTACTTTTAACATACCTATAACATTATACCTGAAATGAGATTCTTGAATTTGGGTCATGCTTATTTTTTTTTTTTTAAGATTTTATTTATTTATTTGACAGAGAGAGACACAGCGAGAGCGGGAACACAAGCAGGGGGAGTGGGAGAGGGAGAAGCAGGCTTCCCGCCGAGCAGGGAGCCCGATGCGGGGCTCGATCCCGGGACCCTGGGATTATGACCTGAGCCGAAGGCAGACGCTTAACCCACTGAGCCACCCAGGCGCCCGGGGTCATGCTTATTAGTCTACTCTCTTAAAGTCTCTCTTTTAAGTGATACATTTAGATCATTTACATTTAATTATTGGTATGCTAGAGTTTAACTCTCCCATTTTATTTTTTGTTTCCTGTTTGTTCTCTTTGATTTTTATCTCTCTTTTTTTCTTGTCTTCCTATGGGTTACGTGGATAGTTTTTAGAATTCTATTGCGATTTATCTACAGTGTTTTTGAGTGTATCTCCTTGTATACTTCATAATTGTTATTTTGGTTGTCCTAGGTATTATAGATATAACTTATCACAGTATATGGATGTCAATATTTTACCAGTTCCAGTAAAGTATGTAAATTTGCCTCCCTGTAAATTCCTTTTCCCCTTTATCTGTAATTGTTTTAAATATATCCACTATCCACATTTAGAACCACATCAGTGTTAAAATTTTTGCTTCAATGGACACTCATAATTTAGAAAAATCAGAGGGAGAAGTAAACTGTCTTGTCTTTACTCATTCTTTACTCTTTTGTTCTTTCATTATTGCCTTTTTATCATTTCTTTTCTATTTAAAAAACTTCCTTTGGCCACTCTGTTAAAGTAGACTGGCTGGTGACAAATTCCTTTTTTAAAATATCTTAATTTTACCTTTATTTTCACTGCATGTGGAATTCTGGGTTGGCAATTCTTTTTTTTTTTTTTCAGCATTTGAAAAATATACCACTTCCTTGTGATGTCCATGACTTTTGAACAGAAGTATACTTTTGTTCAAATTGTCTTCCCCTGTGGTAAAGTATCATTTATCTCTTGAGGCCTCCAAGATTTCTTTTTGTCTTTAGTTTTCAGAAGTTTGACTATGATATACCTTTGCAGGAATTGCTCTCATTTTTTCTTGAATCTTTTAAATTTATGCCACTGGACAAATTTGGAAAGTTTTTAGCCGTTATTTCTGCAAGTAATTTCTCAGGCTTCTTTTTTATCTTCTTCTTTTTCCAGTCTCTGGCAACATATATATAACAACTCTTTTGTTATATTCCTGCTGGTCCCTGTGGGCCTGTTTATTTATTTATTTTTCCAGTCTATTTTTACTCTCTTGTCCAGATTGGATGATTTCTGTTGTTCTGTCTTTGGACTCTGATTATTTCCTTTGTGCGCTCCCTTCCATGGTTGGGGCCTTCTATTGACTTTGGTTTTTTCAGTTGTGTTGTTAATTCCAAAATTTTCATTTGGTTTTTCTTTGTTTTCTACTTCTTTGCTGAGGCATTTTAGTTTTCCATTGTTTTTCAACTGTTTTTTAACTGATCTTTGAAGTATTTTTATGACAGTGGCTTTAAAATCTCTCTCAGTTCTGAAATCTCTGTATTCTTGGTGTTGGCATTCATTTGTTGTCTTTTTTCTATTAACATTTTCAATGATGAGTAATTTTTTATTATTAAAATCCTCAGGATGCCTGCATGGTTCAGTTGGTTAAGTGTCTGCCTTTGGCTCAGATCATGATCCCAGTGTCCTGGGATCCAGTCCTGCATTGGGTTCCTTGCTCAATGAGGAGTCTGCTTCTTCTGCCTGCCACTCCCCCTGCTTGTGCTCTCTCTCTGACAAATAAATAAATAAAATCTTTAATAAATAAATAAATAAACAAAATAAAATAAAATGAAATCCTGATGAAGTTTATGAAATAATTCTTATGAATTATTACACTTCCCCTTTTTGGACCTTTGTCTAGAGAGAACAGACTTTTGTTGGGGTTTATTTTACTCTCATCCATGGGCATTTCTGGGTTGCCAGTTTCATGATACTGTTCCTTGGATTCCAAGCTTCGTAGCCAGTCTGTCTGCCTTCTTCTCTCCACCTTTCAGAACGTATTAGCTTGCTAGGACGGCCATAATAAAATACCACAGGCTGGCTTAAACAATAAAAATATATTTCCTCACAGTTCTGGAGATTGGAAGTCTAAGATCAAGGTGTTAGCAGGTTCGGCTCCTCTTGTGGCCTCTGCCTTCCTGCTGTGTCTTCACTTGGGCTTTTCTCTGTGTGTGTGCAGTGCATCCCTGGTGCCAGATTAGGGCCTTACCCTACCTTACAGTCTCATTTAATCTTAATTATGTCTTTAACGTTTCTGTCTCCACTTGTAGTCACACTGTGGGATTAGGGCTTCAGTATGAATTTTGGGGATGCGATTCAGCCCACAACACTCTGCCTTCTAACCCAAAATTTATGTTCTTCTCATGTGCAAAAAACATTTGCTCTCATCCTACCAGGCCCAAGTATTATCCCATTCCAGCATCAGTTCTAAGTCCAGAGTCTCAATCTAAATATCATCTAAATCAGTTATGGGTGAGACCTGAGGTATGATTCATAATGAGACCTGAGGTATGACTCTTCCTCTCTACCTGTGAACCTATGAAACCAGGCAGATTATGCTTCCATATTATAAGGGTGGAACAGGCATAGGATAGACGTTCCAATTCTAAAAGGTGCAATCAAAAGAAAATGGTCACAGATCCCGAGCAAGTCCAAAACCTAACCAGGCAAATTCTATTAGATTTGGAAGGTAGAAAATTAGTCCCCTTTGGCTCCATGTCCTTTCCCCTGAACTCCCCTTGGTACCCCTGCTGTCTGTATGTCCCATGATTGAATATAAATGGGTGCTCAGTAAAAATGTGTTGGATGGATGTTACCTACGTGTTCCTTGGAATATCTCACATCCTATCCAAGCAATGCCATGAAGAAGCTTGAAAATATAGTTTGTCATGGGTTGTGTGTTGCTCTTCTTCCAGGTGTTTGTCAAAGAGGGAAAGAAATGATTGCTTTTATTTCCCTCCTAAAGTTTGTTATTGTTGAAACATGGATCTATCACACTTAATAGAGGAGAAGCATGTGACATCTTTCTGAATGGTATTTCAATTTCAAAAATATCTTGATATTTTGCACTATGTTGTATTTAGGAAAAGAAAGGAAGCAAGCAAGCAAGGGGGGAAGGAAGGAAAGAAAGAAGGAAAGAAGGAAGGAAGAGAAAGTTAGAAATACAGGTAGAGAAGCTATAGCAGAGTCTGATGTCTCTTTTATGATATAAAGGAAAACCAGTGTGAACCAAACCATAATCTTGGTTCATGCTGCAGATAGCCTGAAAAAAGTTTTATAATCTTGCATGTCAACATTAGGACCTGTCCTGAAATCCTGGCTGAAAATCTGTTAATACTTCAAGAGTAAGGAAACAAATTTGTGATTTAAATCTTAGTCATTTTTCTTCAGCTAGTCAAAGACCACGTTTGGGATTGTGTTGTTTTCTTTCTTATGAGACAATTTACAAAGCTCAAATTTTCAGTATGGTGGAGCATTGCTAAATATTATATTTTAAGCATGAGAAATAATCCTGGGTTATAGACTTTATAATGTTTCTCAATGAAATAGTTTCTCAGTGAGCTCCAGTATAGAACACCTTCCAGCTTCCTGAAAAATCTGCCTGTATAATATCCCTTGTGATTGTCCCCTCTTCCATATAACGTCTTGTTGCCATGGCTCTGCTGGCAGACCTCTTTACTTCCAGTAGGAAGTTCTCTTCTGCAACCTAGTATCTGGTAAGTCTTATAAAAGGACATAGGTGGAGGTTTCTGCCATGACATTAGGAACTCAATTATACAAAATATTGACACCTTACCTGCCATCTTAGACATGACTAGCTTCTCATTTGTTTCAGAATTGATCAGTATTGATTCCAAAACACTATGGCCTCAGACCCTGGTGCCACTTCACTTAGTGAACATATTTTCATACCTCCTCTCTTAGACCCTGTCAGGGTGGTGAAATTTCCCCCCTACCCCCTTGATTCTTTCAGCTAGTGTAATTAAATTAACATAGCACAGATTCACAGTAGAAAAACCAATTTAATTATATACATGTGGGGGGCCCATAAGACTCTGAGACCTAAAGTGACCAAAGCAGACAGCTTTTGTACCCTTTAGACAAAGAAACAATAAATTAATGAAGAACTGCCAAAACAAAGAAACTTAGGCATGGGTACTAATTAGTGAAGAAATTAAGCAGAGTTTGTTTACATAGACTCCTTGGCCCTGAATTCCCTATCTCTGGCAATCAGGATGTCTCCCTACCTTCAGGTGCAGGGAGGGTACCTTTGCCTGGGAGATTTATTTCCTACTTTCAGGGCGACTGAGAGGAGGGTCAGAGTGTCCTTCTTATACCAGCTCTTTTTCAAGTAACTTTAATTCAAAATAATCAATATGCCAAAGTGGCGTATTCTGGGATGGCCTGTCCTGGACCCCATCAATGCACACTTCTGCCTGCAGCTGTAAGGATATCTGATTGTTAAATAGACTCAGAGCAATTGGCACTGATGAAGCTCTTTGATTTAACTGTATTGCTGTGGTTGGGTCAGCCTTTCCTATTATATCCCAAATAGGCGTTGTACAGTTTTAACCTTCATCTTTCATTTAAAGAGTAGGAATGGGGAAAATGTTGAAAATTCTGCTGAGTTTTTCACTTGCATAGTAACGCCACCTGTTTAGTTTTTCTGGCACTTTATTTCTTGAGTTGTCATTTTGGTTAAATCATCCCACTTTCAGTTCAATATTAAAATCCCAAGGAGTCCAGAAACTCACTTTCATCAATGTCATTGTTTTGTTTAGTCTTTATGGAAAATTGTAATTCTTGCGGCTGTGTCGATCCCTACTGTCTCTATTTTATTCATTTTTCTAGGCTCTTGAAAAGGACAAATGTGATTGTTCTGTGAAAACATTAAACATGATTTATACATGTGTACCTGTTACAATTATACCCCAGTAAAGCCATTAGATATTCTAGCCCTCCCTTAGTTCTATGATTCCTCTGTTCCCAGCCCAGTCTAGCTTTCAGCAAGGCAGACAGAGCCAGTGATACTTATGATAATAGCTGGGGTTCATCAGCATAAATCGCTTTTGGGGTACTCCTCAGTGTGCGTGATGCTATATTTGATGTTATGATTTGTAGCAAACAACAGAGGCACTCAACGATTTAGCAGCCAGTGCTTAGTTATTGCCGCAAGGGAGCTGAGGGGCTTTTAAATAAACTATGTATGATTTCCTCACATGAGATGCTATTTGAATGCTACACATGACAGGCAAGTGCATTTAAGGGAAGCCCAAGTGCATCGGTTGAGATTTCCGGAGCCAATCTAAGAACCAGTTCCTGAGAGTGGCCTGCTGAAGCAAAGATGGACTCAGAGAAGCCATTGAATAAATGAGGGTGTGGAGGAAGGCAGGGAGACAAAGAAAAAATGTATGACAAAGATTTGCAGGGATTTTGGTACTAGACATAGGATGAAATAAGGGGAAAGTAAGGAGCCTATAAGGGAGAATTCAAATATATGATACAGAGTGAGATATGCATGGCCAAAGCACACTGAGATATAGCCTTCACTCTCTATAGTCCATATGAGAATTAGAACATAATTAAAACTGGACAATGAGAAAAAATTCCTGTAAGTGGCTATGAAGAATAATGATTCTATCAAGAAAAAAAGCATACAACACTTGTTTTAATGGCCTAGTATTTTATTTGTATATGCATGTGTGTTTTATACATGGTAGCTGCTCAATAAAAGCTTTAAATATATATCCGCTAAGGGTCCTAAAAATTGGAATATCCAAGTAAAAATGGAAATATTGGTTATTTTTGCTATTTCTTGTTACCTAAATTAGAATTTTGCATTTCCATTATCAAACTACCACACAAGTGTTAGAGATGTCTTACAATCTTAAGTATATTTAAATTTTCCCTGGCCATGGAGTCCTTTGACTCTGTCATTTTATTTGTTCTTAATATTTTCATTCAAGAGCTAATAGTAGACAGATATTCAGGTTTATTCATTTACTCAATATCTTCAGTTTTGATAAATTATCCCCCCACCCTGATACACACACACACACACACACACACTGGCTTCTTCTGTTTCTGAGTCATTTATCTCTTTTTATAAACATGTCCTCTTTTGCTCTAAAAAACATATTCTGTTGAGTATCCAATGAATGAGTAGGGTTTCAAATAATAAAGCCATTCAGTTTATGCGTCTACACTTTAGCACTCGACATTATACTCTGTTAAATATCTCTCTATCTCTATCTATCTGTCTATCTATCTGTCATATTTTTCCAGTAGAAAGTGAGTCATTTGGGTCACAGACCTATGTTATCCATAAACCTTAGCACAGTACCTGATGTATAATAACTGCTCAATAAAAGGAATGACTGCATTTTAAAGTTTGTAGCTTTGTAAGTATCTTCACGTTTAAAATCAGCATTCTATCTCAATTTCTATTGTATGTAGGGTGCTATGCATCTATGGATTTGAGTTCCAGGAACATGTGACAAGTGTAAATTTGAAATACCCTCCTGAGTTTCGGTGTTGGGGGATTGAAGAGGAAGGGAGGAAGAGAGGTAATGGTTTTTATGATATTTATTTTTGTCCAGTGTGGGAAACTCATCTTTAGCCTGGACCCCAATGAAAAATAGTTTCCATCAGAGAGAGTTTTCAATTCTCCTGACTCCCCCACGCTTCATTAGATGACACTGAAGACATTCAGAGATCAGGATACAGAGTGCTCAGAGAAAAGATAGCAAGGCACAGAATTGGGATAAAAGAAGGAAGGGGGGGGGAGCCACTCCTTAAGTAATATGCAAAGCAGGCATCCAGCATTTTTCAGAGAAAATTGGAAGGAAAAATATTTCTATATATATATGTATTGAGGATGTCTGAAAGTCAACTTTGAGCAACCATAGAAGCAAATACAATAAGACCTGTACCTATGAGGGAACATCCACAAACTAATGAATTATATAAACAGCACAAGGACATCCACAATAGGACAGAAACAGGTTAGAAAATGCTAGAAGATGAGCCCCATTTAACCAGAGAAGGGTTTCACCAATTTTTAGGTGGGAGTTACCCCGCTAAAAATAATTTTTATAAATGTATTTTCTTCTAACTGCATTTGCTTGCATATGGGAAGTCCTTGCTAAGACAATAATCCTTATTTCAGGATGTTGACTAATCATTATCATTATCATCCTATCTTTTTTGTTATCTTTATAAGGATCCACTTTACAAAACATCCTTAAGAACTTTTAGAGAGACACTATCTAAACGATCTTGGCCAGAATTCAGAGAACAGGGTAGACAAAACAGGGTAACCGCCTCACCCACGAAGGAAGTTGCTTCAATAAACTTATCACTAGATTGATGCTCAACATGCTTTATGCTCAGGACATCTCCCAGGGACTGCGTGAAGCCCTACAGTCCCACCTCTTTTCTTTCGTACCTCCTGGGAGGTATTGTGCCCTGCACATACTTTATTGGCCAATGAACTGCAGGATTAAAAAAAAAAAAAAAATACAATTCCTGCCAAGCTGCTGCAAACACAAGGCACTGCAGTTTAAGGGATCTCTTGAGGAAATACAAATCATTGCACTTAATGGCCTGACTATACAAACAGTCACCGAATGGTGTTTATTTCTGGATCCAAGGCCATAAAATTTGTCAGTAGCCTTCCGTGCAGGAATAGCTTGCTAGGACATTTTATTGTGCTCTCTAACTCCTTCAATTTCCAGGGCTTCGTAAGAAAATGAGCCCAGTATTTTGTTAATAGCAAAAAGCTGCCTGAGTCTGACATCTAACCAAGTCTTTATTTTCTACATTTACATTTTTAAGAAATAGCAAAGCTCTGCAGTATATTCATTTTATGATAATCAGACACAAAAGAGAGAAGGACAAAGTGGCAGAGGAAAAGAGAAGTGGAAGAGGAAAAAAATGTGTGGACCAAAGTTAGCAAGTATATGAAGATTTAGCAAATTGGCAAAGCCACTGGTATCACTCGACTGAGCATAAAACCATAGCACTTATCTGATTTGGCTCTCAATGAATATTTTTCTTTCTGAGATTTCAAAGGCAGTTTTATAGTGCAATATGTTTTTTAAATTCTAGAAATCAAGCATCCCAGGATATTTTTTCCTCTCTGAAATATTGTGATTAGAGTTGGATACACATGGATCAATTTATGCTTGGCTCCCAGAGAATATTATGAAGCTGCCACTGTGGCATATTAAAAACATGCTGTGGTGAATTGCTCAGATATTTAAACTTTTGTGATCAATCTTATGCATTCACTTGTATGACTCTAGCCAAGCTTACAATCAGTGGCCACAAAATTATATAACTGGACTGCCAAGAATCCTAAACTGCTGTCCCTATAGGGACAACTGATGCCTTTTAAAACCAATCAATAACATTATCATGACACTTTCATCACTAACATCTGATTACTGATCCCATCCCACTTGCTTTGTTTGTTTCTAAGTATATTACTGCTGACTACTTGTGTGACCTTAGTTCCTTATCTATAAAATAGGCATAAAAATAACTCCTTCCCAGGGATATTATGAAGATTAAATGAGCTTAAACAGAGACCTATATGTAATAGAGACTGAGTGAGTGTTCATTTTCTTTCCTTCTTGTCCTCCTATATAAATGTTCTTTTTCTTCTTGATTGCACTTTTATTGCTCTTCTGAGTCCTTTTGTTTGAATAGAGAGACACGTGTGTGAACCGAACGCATTCAACTGGTAGTGAAACCTTGAGGAAACTAGAATCTAGTTATGACTTGTTAATGGATTTTGGCATCTTTCTGAGTGCATAAACCCACAGATACTTGTTTCAGGACATTGTTTAAGACCTGAACTGCAAAGTCAATTTTGTTTACTGCTCAAATAATTTGTTATATGATACTTATTAATAATATCATGGCATTTATGTTTATATGCAGACTTTTTATATGCAAATTCTTTCTATTGAAGAATTGTTTCCTAATCGTATCTGGAAGAAACTCTGGCTTTATAAAACAGGGAAAGCCCAACAATAGGGTTCTTGAGAAAAAATATTGATGAGATTAATCACAGAATTGTGTTTGCAGAGCTGTGGGTGTCTTTAGCAAGGTTCTATGCCTGGAAACTAAACTATTTTGTTTTATAATTTTTCCTGATATATTTGAAAACACTCCAGTAAACAATCTACAAACCCAAACCGCAAACTTTTGTTTGCGGCATAAATTAATTTCTCTTACAACAATTCAATACTATTTAGTTATTACAAATTCATATACACTAAAAACCCCTACCTTCTATTTTCTACATCTTGTGCCATCCTGATGCCCATTTCAGTGGCTTCTAAGTGGCTTTAGATCCTAAAATCATATGAAAAAAATCTGTATGTATAAATAAACGTTTTCTTTTCCTTAGGTTGAGGGTTCACGCTTTCAGTTAGATTCTAAAAGGCGTTCTGTAACTTTTTTCTACACCTATCACACAGTAAGGAACCTCAATCCAATTAGCATGTAATAGATGCCAGGAAGCCTGCTAGAAGCGTTCATGCTATTCTCTGGTTTCATCCTTATAACAGTCATGTGACACAGATGTTATTTTAATTTGCACAGCTTTTGAATGGTCTCTCTGAACTCCGAGTTTCTTTCAGCCATATTTGATACATTGGGCCTCCGTTATCTGGATTGCCAATTGTAGGCATGTTGGGCATCTGTATGTCCCCACAGTGATAAAAATATAGCCACTAAGGAAAAATGGCAGTGCTTCAAAGATTGCAACTACTACAATAACAGGATTAGAATATCAATGATCCAAGGTCCCAAACTCAAATCTCCACAGTTCCAGCCCACAGTGTAATGAGCAGAATAGGCCAAGTATAGAAACACAAGGACATTGCCGGGCCTAAGGTGAATTGTTGGGTGGGCATCTGCTATTCAGTTCTAGCCAATGGTTTCCATAAAGGAATACAGAATCATTGTTTCTAGACCTTCAGATCCTAATTTCTTTTTTAAAAGCACCACATGGGCCACATAAAACCACCCTGTGCCCAGGATCTTGCCCTTGTGCTTCTATTTCTTGGTTCGGTGCCAGATGATTCCATCTTATGTAAGTTATATCCTATGTAGAGGGATGACTGTCATCATACTTTTTTAAAGCATATAATTAAAAACTAGTAAAGAACAACAACAACAAAACCCTAGTTAATTATTAAAGCAGTCAGTTGTCCGAGCTCCCGCCTACTATTTGGCAGGCAGACTGGTCTGATATAGGATTTGTTTCATTTACAAAGTAAAAATGGCTGGTTAATTATAAATCATTGAAGGCTTTAGAAAGAGAGAAATAGGATTCACTTTGCATTTTAAGAAAATAATCTTTGCATTGTGAAAGTAGTATGGAAGAAGTAGTATGTTAGGATCCCTTTTGGGTTGGAGAGGACATAGCAATGCCAGTGGGAAGGGAGCAAAGCAGGCTGACTTGATAGATATTAAGACAGTGCAATCAGGATGTGGCAAGCTAACGGATGTGGGAATTGAGAGAGAAGTGAGGAATCATGGGATATAGACGCTGCGACCAGGTTATCTGTATTCAAATCCCAGCTCTGTTACCAAAGGGCTCTATAAACATTAAAAATAAGACAACAGATCAAAAAGGGAGTCACTTATGGGAAACCCCGCATTACCAAACCAAGTCTTAAATTTATTATACTTTTGGCCTCTCCCAGAAATGGGATCTTAAACCAGTCAATCAGGGGACTAACTGACCAACGCTAGTAAGATAATTTGCCTGATAGACCCCTGCCATCCAGCGAGAGAAAGTGATCCTGCCACAACCAATCCACTTGTGCTAATATAACTTCCTTGTCCCACTCCTTTCTGCCTGTAAATTCTTTGATTTTGTACAGCAATTTGGTGCTCCTCTCATCTGCTGCTAGACGAGATGCTCCCCAAATCATGAGTCATTGAATAAAGCCAGTAAGATCTTTAAAATTAACTTAGTTGAATTTTGTTTTTTAACACCTTAGGTATTTAACACCTCCAAGCTTCCTCATCAGTTTAAGAGGATTAAATGACCTAATGTAGGGGCGCCTGGGTGGCTCATCCAGTGAAGCATCTGCCTTTGGCTCAGGTCATGATCCCAGGACCCTAAAGTCCTAAATTGGGCTCCCCGCTCAGCGGGGGGGTCTGCTTCTCCCTCTACCCCTCCCCCCTGCTCATGCACACACACTCTCTCTCTCTCTCTCTCTCTCTCTCTCTCAAATAAACAAATAAAATCTTTAAAAAAAGGGCCCAATGCAGAAAATATGCTGAGCAAATGAGGCTAGCACATTGTGAGCTTCCAAATTAACATACACTCTGAAGAGGGGGTTGCAGTAATAACTACCAGGTTCCTGACTCCAACGATGTGGTAGCTAGCAGTTCTCTTTAGTGAGAACCAATGTCTGTGCAATTCTCTTGACCTTTCCCTCAAGGCAACAAGATGGCTGCTGTAGTTTTTTCCATTTTATCCGTATTCAAGATGGGAAAAAAGAGACCTTTCGCCTCTTTTTTCAGGAAAGAGAATGTTTTCCTAGAAGCCTCTATGAGACTTCTACTTACATTTCGTTTTGTTTTGTTTTGTTTTTGTTTTTACGACACTGAATCAGATGGCCTACACAGGTGGCTGAGATGGTGAAGATTCACTTAGGCATCTTTGCAACTCTGACCAAAATCAAGATTCTGTGAGTGAGGAAGACAGGGTTTGGGTCTGGGTAGAGAGCTTTTGCCACAGACAAAATGAACGGGCATCTCTATACAATGGTTTAAAAGGAATTTTGCTACTGGGAGGCTTAAGAGTGATCTCTGAGGTAATTCTTCAGGCATCAGATTCTATCATTTAATCTAGCTAATCTTCAAGAGCATCATTATGTAGTTAATTCAAAATTGTCATTGGGCAATAACATTTTATTAGCAAACAAATCAGCAAAATAATAAATGCAAAGTAACTGCATGTTAGACCTCTGCTGGCTAAATGTTATAAGATGTCTTACCATACATGTAAGCAGTTGTTAATGCAAGTCTCTATTCCAATTCCTCTCGCCTTTACCACCATGTCTCCCAATCCCAAGTAACATAAATACCTGTGGCTGGTCATTTATGTAATTTCTTTTTGGTTCATTTACTTGCAAATTAGAGGCATTAATGCATTATGATTCATTTTCTAAGCAAATTGCAATTGTAGCTACTTCACAATACTGTTTTCCTCCAGTATAATAGCCATGTGTTAGAATGTTTTTTTGTTAAGATGTCAGCCTGTTTTGTAATATGTGCTATTATCACTTATTATACTGTACCATATAATTTATGTATATAGAAGTAATTATTACAAATTTAATTTGTATTAACTCAGTAGATGGCTGTGCACAATAGCTAGGAACTAAGAGTCTTAACTTTTTATTGTATTTTTAAATAATAATTAATATTTATCATTTAACAAAAGTTACAAACACTGCACAAAATTCAATATAATCTATTTCTTGCCTCCTTCGGCATGATTCTGAGAGAAAATTAGGGGGGGAGGAGAGAGAGAGGAGAACCTTTCTGTACAAATCCTTTTAGAAATGGATAGAAAATAGTTGAAGTCCAGCTGAGAACTTCTGACAGGAAAATAATTACTCGAGCTTATGTTTGACAAGCATCAATGTGGAGAATAAAGTGATATTAATGTGATTTTAAACAATGTATTTGGGCCATATTTTACTCTTGCATATTGTCTGGAAACATGCTATGTGGGAAGCAAGTACATTTCTGGTGACTGCTATCAATTTATATGTTGCAAACTTGATCACACAATAAAGGGGTTAGTTATCCAATGTAAGTGTTGCAGGCTTGCAGGGTTCTTGTCTCTTAGAGTGGAAGAATGAATCTTGTGGACACAAAAGGGCGATGTGAAAGCTTATTAAGTGCAAGTGAGAACAGAAGGAAAGTTCTCCAGAGTGAGAGGGGTCCCTTCGTGGTTATCAAATGATGCAGTTTTGGGAATGTTGGTGAGGAGCCAGAGCTGATGGCCAAGAAAGAATTCTTAAGATGTCTATGGTGCAAAAAGATGATTTTATTAAAGCACAGGGACAGGCACTGTGCAGAGAGAGCTCCATGGGGTCATGAGGAATGGCCCATTATATACTTTCAAGTTGGGAGGGGATAAGATAGTGTAAGTCTCTGAGGAATTTTGGAAGCATGGTTTCCAGGACCTTGAGGGGCTAGCTATTGTTAGGAAAAGGTCATTTATTACTGTCTAATAAAACCTTAGTCATGAGACTCTTTAGATGTATAGCAGTGGGTCATATGCTTGGGGGATGATTACCAACATGTATCTTGGGGTGTAGAGATAAAGGAGGTTTCCAAAGGAATTTTTATATGTTAGAGTAGACTTACAGGATCCTGGGGTTCGGGTTAAGATTGCCTTTTGCCCTAAGCAAAGTGTTAACATCCAGGCAGTTGAGTCCCTAGAGGAATGTCACTCTGCCTGTTTCAAGGACTTGTTGATGGCTGTAAATAGTAAGGAAATTTAATAATTTTTCTTCTGCCTTTGTTTCATAAGCAGTACATTATAATGCACTACTAATGCACTATAAAGTAGTACAGCATAATGACTGATGGAAGCCAACGCCCAAGAAAGAAATCTTGAGATGTCTTTGGCGCAAAAAGGTGATTTTATTAAAGCACAGGGGACAGGACCCGTGGGCAGAAAGAGCTGCTGCACCAGATTTGTGAGGGTTGGCTGGTTATATACTATGCGGTTGGGAGAGGTAAGGAAAAGGGAGGTTTCAAGAGAAATTTCATATGCTAAGGAGGACCTGCAAGATACCGGAGGCCTTGGCATTGTCAAGTTAAGGTTGTTTTTCCCCTCTAGCAAGGCATTAACATTAAGATAGTTGAGGGATTCCTGGAAGAATGTCACACAGGTCCCACCCAGGAGTGGGGGTGGGGGGAGGTTGCAGGGTGTCAGTTTATGCTTTGTCCTCAGCCAGCCTTCTCCCTCATCAATGACTTGATCAGTTTCTCCATTTTCAGTTGAGCAAGTGCCCATCCTCACATGTATGGGGAGAAGAAAATAACTTCCTTCTCCCACATACTTTAAGTCAATAGAGATCTTAAAAAAAAATAGAAGAGAGTAAAACCTAAGTGGGAGATCAACAGCCAAGGAGAAAGCAAAGAGAAACTGGAGGATAAGCTTACGTTTTTCTTAGAGAACTAGAGAAATGCAAATAAATGCCATTAAAAAAAAAATCTTTTCTTCCACATAGATGAGAAAAACTGGAAAGTGGAAAGTTTAAGTTGTCTGCAAATATGTGAAGTGATGTGTGGGGAACAAAGGCAGAAGGAAATGTAGATAAAATTAAATGTCCTTATAACCTGCACCCCATTGACAAGTACTTGAGGAAAGCAGAGTATAACATTCCTCCAGGAAACTCCCAACCGTCTTACTGTTAATGCCTTGCTAGAAGAAAAAACAACCTTAGCTTGACAATAGCCAGGCTTCCAGTATCCTGGGAGTCTTCTTTAGCGTATGAAAATCCTTTTGGAAACTTCCTTTCTCTTTACAACTCCCCCAATTCCATAGTATATAATCAGTTGCCTCTCACAATCTTGGGATAGCCCAAGATTTTCTTTTGTCTTTAGCTGAAGATGGTATTGAAGGTGAAGGCGTGGGCCAGTTTGGGGAGTTCATTTCCCTCGGTACCTCCCATGTATACAGGAGGTAGATATATATTATACATCGTTAGTTTTTCTCCTGTTAATCTGTCTTATTACAGTGGAGGTCTCAGCCAAGAACCTAGAAGGTTAGAGGGAAAATTCCTTTTCTTCGCCTACAATGCATATAGTATGACCTTATATAAATGTTAAAAGTATTCCAAACAATAATAATCTACTGTTCATGAATATAGACATATGCAGTAAGAAAAAAAAAAAAGATTATTTGGGAAAGGTGAACATCAGATTCAGTATAATCATTTGCTCTGGAGGAAGGGAGAGTAAGCAAATGAGGTAAGGGGGTTCACCTTCCTTTGAATGTTCATACTTAACCTTGGTGGTGGGTAAATGGATCCTTTAGTGTTATATTTTGATAATCTGAACTATTTCATATTGAAGAAAGACATGCATATTGAAAAACCAAACAGAAAACAAATAAAATGGAAAATGAATCAACTTGTAAAAAGAAAAAAAGCCACAGTATGAAATGGAAAACAATCTGAATAAAACTAGACAAAGATAAATGAGGACAGATGATAAAATATATCAGAGCCTATTTCAAAGTCTGCTCACAGAAACAACTCAAGTGTTATTAGAAATGTGGGCAACCAACAAAAAACAGTGACAGAATCAAAGGGCACTTTGCAGGAGAAAGCAGGTGGGAGAATGTAGGCAGAGAAAATCTGAAAGAGCAGGAACTCACTGGATTGTAATTCAAAGCTACCAAGTGAGCTGATCATTTACCTTGAGTTATTGTTTTGTTTGGGAGGATCTGAATATCCTTGCACTTTACAGTGGCTTTTGGCAATATCGTCTTCCCTTTTCCTGGAGTTGCAAGCAGATTATAATGTGCCCAGTTCATCTTGGATTGCGCAGTTCTCCAATTTTTGCCCCGAAAATCCCACTCTTCAGGAAATCTCTCAGTCCCAGACAAACTGGGATGGTCAGTCATGTTTGTAAGGTGGACTTGAATAGCATAGTATTGTTTACAGAAATCAAACTGCTATTCCTAGGATAACTTCATACTCTTTCCAGATATACAAATTCTGGCATCTTTCAGCAATTTCTAATATTACTATTTATGAATTCCCTTTAAATAACTTATGGGATGTCTGGAGAGACCTTAAGTCTACTCATTACATTCCTAAGGTTGTGGTAAGCATGCTTCTTAACATAGTTTCAGCCTTACTTTCCTGTGGGCATTTTGCCTTTAAATTGGCTTGCACCTTGCCATTTTCTAAATATGATGATGCTTTCTCCTTAGCTACAGAAATAACTGCCTGCCCGAGAAGTAAAGAGGTGGGGTTCAGGTACTGGCATTTAAAAGTAGCCCTAACTCTAATGTGCCAGGGATATGAATTGCAGGCTGAGAGAATAAAAGAACAGTGTTAATGGATGATGGTATCTTGAAGGTTTCTTTAGGTGCTTTATTCATGTTTATTAGGTGAAAATAGCTTTTTCCATACCAGAAATGCCTTTACACATTGGTTCAGGGATAACAGTTACTGTGCATGTGTGTATGTATAGGACCTCATTAGAATGAGAGTATCATAAATTATTTAAGTATTTAATCTCAGCATTTTATATTTGATTTCTAGAATTAGAATTTTGCAATGTTGGATTATATGAATGATTAACTGGCAATGTTATTTGATTACAAGCCTCTTGGACCCTTCTAAAGCAAAAGAAAGTTTTGATTAATGTCTATTTAATATCTCTTTTACCAGAATTACATCAAAGAGAGAAAATATATAAGAATTTATTATTTTCATTTAACAAAATCAATGACGTACAGAAATCTCATCCCGTATTCACTCTTGTATATTCTATGGTACCCAATAAAACTAGCTAGGCTAAATGATTAATTCCTAAATTTAAAATGGAACGTCTGCTACAAAGCTAAACCATGGCCAGTAGACTGCATGGCATAAATCCTTCACAGGGTGCTATAACCTTTATCGTTTTTGAAATGTGCCCCCATCGAGGAGCCCTCAGGCAAATGTACAAGGGACCCATATGACATTTACATAGCCATTGTGTCAGATTAGACTTTGTGATCCTCCCACATCATTAGGCAAAGCCTGAAAAGAGCAGATGCATGACAGATTGCCCAATGCCTGATGCATAGCAAATAAGTAGAGAAACAACAGGGCTTTATTCACACTTGGGCCCCATGTCCAAAGGGTTCCTTGACAGAAGGCCATCCTCAAGTTCAAGCCCTTCAAACTAGAAGGTGCAGGACATGCATTCAGTACCAATTCTTTTCCATAGCATGTAATTATCCATTAGCCATCATGATCTTCCTCTTCTCCCAAGGGCTAAATAACAGGCAGCAAATATTTTGCAGCTGGCCTATTTCTGGGTAACTGAAAGAGCCCAGTGATGTTCATTTGATTACTGATTGATTTCCTTATAGTGAAAGAAATTATGTTGCCCTGGTCACCAGCAGCTGAATTTTATTCACTTATATTAAAAAAAATAGTTTTGATGTTGTCAGCATATTATCCTAAAAATCTCATGTATAAAAGAATAATACATAGCAGTGTAGAAGGAAGTAAGTTGGAAACGTTTTAGTTTCCTTTAGGTAGGAGGTGGTTGATGTTGTAGGAGAATTTGACTACTTTTTGTTGTTGAGATTTGGACTTTCCATCTATATTTAAAAATCATTCATGAATAGCAATGATTAGGAGATAAAGTGGCAAAGTCACAGGATACAGTGACCAGAACTCCAGGGAAAGAGTCACTTGGTCTGAGTTCTGGCCATAAATGCAGAGGTAAATAATTATTCACATTTGAGCAAGTCCCTTGACTTCCTATGTTTTATTTTCCATGCCTATAGGATGACTGTAATTCATCATCCAAACCAGGACATGTTTGAGAGTGAACAAGGGTCTAACAATAATTACACCAGGATGACAGGTCTGAACCTGGACTGTACCAGGTAAACCAGGGTTTGTGGTCACTTTGATTTGCAAAATGAAATCTGGCATTAAATGATCTCTGCTCTCTAGATTAAAAGGCTATGATTTCAGGTCAATCTTTATTTAATAATATAATGTCATGAAGGACAGAACCTAAAGGTCAAAAAGGGGTAAGTGAGGTGGTGAGTTAGTAACCAGAAGTCAAGAAAATGAGACTTCCTTTTGCACTCTTACACCATCCATCTGCTTTTCATGAGAGGAGAGAAGGTGGGTTTCTCATTAGCCTTTTGAAAAATATTGTGAATTATTTCAAAAGTAGTCTTATTCATGAGACCTTGTAAATTTATTGAAACTGTTGAATTTCCTGATAATAATTTTAATTCTCTATTTTCTCCTCATGTATCACTCTTTTAATACACTATCTTTGTAATAATTGTCCCCTCTCTCCTGCCCATGTGTGCACGTGAACACCCCCCCCCCCATACACACGTACAGATACTGTTGCACAAAAGATCCAGTAGTGGATAAAAAGATAAATAGCAAAGTACTTGTTATTTCCAAGATAACATTTCCCAAGAGGGGAAAAATTCAGGAAACAGCAGAAAGACTTTTAAATATTTAATATAAATCAAGTAAATAAGAGGGAAGTAAATTCAAGGGCCTAGAATATTCATGTCCCAATTCTAGGTATTTCCATCTCCCAATAGAGGAGGCTGGCATTAGAACAGTCTTCCAAAAAGTACACTTCAAAGCTCTAAAGGAATTAAGTTGAGACAGAAAAAAAAATCTCATCTTGCTATTAACAATCAGTCTATCACAGCCTCTGACTCAGCAAAGGAACTGGTGAGCCCTTGCACTGCCTTCTCCTTCCTGGGGAATCCCGAGGGGGCTGGACAAATGGAAAGCTCAGCTACTCGCTGGGTTTGCCAATGCTGTTGCTGAATAAACTGGTGCAAGAGAAGCCAATAACTTCAGAGAGGAAGGTTTTGGAAAAGAGAAGGGGGAAAATTTATTTCCAATGTGGGGTGGCAGAGGGTGGGTAGATGCCAGGCTCAAGCCATAAAAAACAAATTCTCCACCACAAGATGGACACCTGGAGTTTTATAGGAGAGAGAGGTTCAGGGGGGTATGTGCAATAGAGCAGGCAGGGAATGGGAGATCATGGGTGGGGGTTTGGTAGGTGTTCAGCCCACGATCATGGGCAGGGAAGGGGATGGAATGGGGTCTCCTAGGCATTCTCTCGCTATCTGGGTTTTTCTGGATGGGTGATTGGAATGTTCTGGTTGCTGTAAAACATCTTCGTCAATGCTCAAGAAAGTGCAATAACAAATAAGAACAATGAGTTTCAGTTAGATCAGGAGTTAGGTAGTCTTGTCTATTTCTTAACTTTTGGGGTCTATAGTTGAGCAAGAGGGCTCCCTGACACTGCCTCAAGACTTACTGGCAACGTAAGTAACCTTGAAGAAAGCAACTTTCTAATAAGTAAATAAATTACAATTATTTTATATACTTGAATTGTGTTTTACAACTTACAGGGCACTTTCACACGTACTATTTTCCTTATAGGCACAACTATGTGAATACTTACCCTTTTTACATTTGAGAAAACTAAAGCTAGGTGAGGTTAAGTGACTTACCCAAGCATATGTAATAAATAAATGGCAATTCTATATTTGATCTGAAATCTTCTTATTCAGCTAAGAGTAGGATTACTGGAGACCTTGGGAAAAAATATATGTATTGCTCAAGAGGATAAGTGCAATCTTGTGTGAATTTAGGGTAACAGACAGGATGACTCCAGAAAGTTACTAAAGAAACTTAAAGTGTTATATTTTAAGATCACAAATTTTCCCCTAAGTCAAATAGTTTAATTCTGGATAGGAAGAATTGCAATTTCCCTAACAGATTCAAAAATGCCTAAGGCTTTATTTAGGTATGGAGAACTCAGCCCTTCCAAAATAGCAATTACTACAGCAAAAGATTACAAAAGACTCTACTCATGTGGAAGAATATACTTCCCTCTCTTCTCTGCTCTGGTGCAACCAAGCCTTCCTGACCATCTTGCTTTGTGCAATTATCTCAGCAGCATCTCTAATGAGGATTTGGTTTGCTGAGAAGACTCACTGAATTCCAACCACTATAAAAAAAGACAGACCTCTTCTAGGAGTGAACACATTTGCAAAGAGGGGCAGGTAATATGAACTAGAACCAGAAAATCATTAACACATCATCTACATTTGGCAGATACGCACCACAGTTATGATTTTTCTTTTAAAACAGTATGGTGAAACCCTAACTAAGAAAAAATGTTTGGATTACATTTTTTTTTAATTCCTTTACAAAATAACTTTATGCCTCAGTTCTTAGAAATACTCCTAAAATGTGATTCATACAATTTTCTGAAATAGTAAGTAGAATGTCTAGAAAATAACTACATTTTTTCCTGGATCCCTACAGATCTTACTGTGCCTCTGGGTCATCTTTCAGAACTTTGTTTTCATTGTATAAGACCCTCGATGTAGACATTTTAAACAGTTGGCCTCAGTACAGAGTCTGGAAGTTTCTTTTAGCAAAGAGAGCCCAAATATTAGCCTGTCAACTGCTAACATTTCCCTTGCTTCTAAAAAATAAATTGAGTAATTCCATATTCCTAGTACTGGGATCTTATTGGGTCTTACTGTTATGAATAATCAAATTCCTGAGATTACTTCTCTTGAAGGGACTTCTAACAGAGATCATGAATCTGCTGTTGGATTTGATCACTCATTGCTTCCATATCTAAAATTTTTATCATTTCCTACACCAGAAACTTAGAGAACTGTTACCAGCTGGCCAAGATGACCTTAATGTATTCTCAGTTTGACCAAAAAGGCTTCTTCCAGACTCAAGACTCTGATCTCCATTTTCTTAGAGGATTTACTTTTGAGAGTTTGTAATGATGAATTCTTTCTCTGCCCCTTTGTTTTACAAACAAGAATGCCTTTCTCAAGGATCTGGGAAACTTCTATTTGAAATGTAATCATCAAGGAAGACAGAACCCATATTTCCCCATCTCTGGTTGTGCAGGAGGAAGGGAGGATCTTAACTTCAGTGGGCTCCTGGTTCCCAGTAGTATGTGGATCATGGTATGTGTGTGTGTGTATAACCCCAGGCAACAGTTCTGCTCATGGTGTTGCTACTTTAATTCTACCTACTAATAGTAATTTTTGATAAAAGTAGGCTCAGGCAATCTCCCCAAAAATGGTTTATAACTTATGCTAAACAGAATAACTAAAAAATACTTGGAACTCCCTGAACAAAATTCCTAAGGGAATCAGGTCTCTTTATCATCGATCTGCAAGGCTGCAATATACCCCAGGCACACATATCATAGCAGGAACTTCATTTCTATTCTGTAGTTGTTAAAGTAAATTAACAGCCAATTGGATCATTCTCTTGTGCTTTATTTGCCAAATGGTGTAATGTAAGTTGAAAGTGGTAGATCTGTGGAGGAGAACGAAAAATTGAAAATAATTGTTTTTAACAGTGTAAATGGTCACTATTGTTACTTATTTCCTTACGTTAAAGAGAACTAGAAAAATATATTTTAAACCAGTGGTGGAGCAGTACAACGGGAACATAAAGAAACTAGTGTTGCCTCTTCTTCTAAAGAAGAGTCATTATACTCCATTCCTTCACTCTGCATCTGGCTCTACACTTCCTCTGAGAGTAATAAAAACAAAACAATATCTCCAACTAGACAAAAACAAATGCTGAGATTCCTTACCCTCATGCAACATACAGGTTACTAGAAATAAATATAACTTGTACAATATTCAACCCAAAGTGGGTAATGACCATTACCTGCCATTTTCAGGGCTGTTTAATAAGTTATATAGGAAGGTGCTTGGTATTTCAAGGCAGGAAGTGACTTACTCTGCTGAAGAATTTTTAAAACAGTCATTCTCTCACTATAATGCACAGAAGAACATAAATCCCATAGGGAGCACATATCCACAAGAGAAAATATAAACAAAGAAGGCTCAGATTTATATAGAGAGAGAAACAGAGACATGCATCTTTTTGCAGCTATTTTTCTTAATAAATAACGTAGTGACATTTACTTTTGTTGACTCAAACATAATATTTATTTAGGGGGTATGTTTCCGGAAAGATTAGTAACAAAAACTAAAATTACCTTGATTAAAAATAGGAAAAGCAAACATCTTTGTATCCAATAGTACAAAGAACAGAGAAGAACAGAATGGGACAAACACAAAGAATCCTGACTTACCTGAATTTTTCCTCATGGTAAATTGATAGAGGGAAGTATTTCTCAAAGCCAGGTCTTCATACTGCAGCATTATCAGAAGAGCTACTTCTTTTAAATCTTGTGCCTCCACCCAAAAAAATCTGTTAAAATCTTGGGGGACAGGGCTAATATCCACAGGTGAACTTTATGTGCAACAAAATGTGGGTGTGCCAGGAATTTTATCTACTAGGCTTCTTAGTTCCCATGTATCCTTCTATACTCATCTCCATCCAAGTTTCTTAATGAAAAGATAGAAAATTGTGTTTTTCTCTGCTTTTTCTTTTTTTCTTCCTTCCCTGTTCCTTCTTTTCTCCCCTTCTTTTCATCGTGTTCTAACAATATTTATGAAAGATTTTTATCAGCATTTGTCTAAAAGGTGTAAAAGCTGCCTGCTTTGGTCACTTCTCTGAATCTCATATTTTTATGGGCTCCTGTATGTATGAAATTAATTTTTTCTCCTGTTAATCTGTCTTATGTCAATTTAATTATCAAACTAGCCAAAGAACATAGAATAGAAGAAAGGAAAAATTTTCCTCCCTTACATTATGGTCAAGACAAGTGAGGCCAAAGAATTATGGGAGTCATAGGGCCATTCTGCAACTGTAGGTGTGTATCAACTCCTTGCCCTTTTACTTGTTTGTTAGTTGTTAATAGTACCAGACAAGGTCCTTTTCAAGAGAAGTTTTCCTCTGATATCTCTTCAAGTAGACTGAGCATCCGGATTTCAGATTATATAAAAATTCTTTAGGAGAAGGTTGAGGAATGGTCTCCTGTAACTTTTGATGGTAACACTATCTGTATGCCATGGGTCCCCTACTTTATTTGGCCAGAGTTGCTTGCAAAAGGGCAGATTCTAAGATTAGAGATGATACTCCTAGATACATGAGTCTACCTATTACTGACTTATAAAAGCAGAATTGAGGAAACTCCAAAAGAGTTTTTCTTATTGTTATAAAGTGAAAAGAAAGGAACTTGGGGTGAGGAAGTTTATGTCTTTCTCAAAGTTTTGGCTAAATAATTTGAGAATCTAAGTTATCCTTCTTTGCCCAAAGATCAGATTGTATGCACAGCAGAGTTTTTGAGCAAGCTCTAATACCTTGCAGAGCTCTTTAATGACATTTCTAGGAGAATGAGCATCTCTATTAATAAAAAGATAAATTGAGATTTCCCAAGTAGAAAACATGAAATTAAGTACTTTTTCAGCCACTTCAGAGGTATAGCTCTACAAAAGGGCATTGAACACAACAAATATGCATCAACCAGAACATTCTCATACTCCATTGCAGGGGATAATTACATAAAGTCCATTTAGAGTTATTCAAATAGGCCTGGGGATTGTGCTGCATCCATGCCTTTCCTTTAAAGTTTTGTCAGGATTTTTTTGGCAGGGGAGAAATACACTAAAAGCAATGTATCCTTGTGGTTTGGGGTGGTTTCATTTGGATTTTAGCATGGCTCCACTTGAGATCTTTTGGCATTACCCAGTACCCCCCTGGGAAGCCTGAGAGTATCTTCATGTAATTTATATCCAGGTATTTCCCTTTTTTTTTTTTTAAGATTTTATTTATTTATTTGAGAGAGAGTGAGAGAGAGCACAAGCAGGGGAGGGGCAGAAGGAGAGAGAGAAGCAGACTTCCCACTGAGCAGGAAGCCCAACCTGGGTCTCCATCCCAGGACCCTGGGATCAAGACCTGAGCTGAAGGCAGACGCTTAACCTGCTGAGCCACCCAGGTGCCCCTATCCAGGTCTTTCCTAACACTTTTTTCTCTGATGTTAGGATAAAATTTGGCTTAAATAATGACCCTTATAAGCCCATTGCAGAAGCGTGACAAGATTACAGCGGCAAAAAATTTTATAAGGACTGTCTTGGCATAATGATTACCTAGGGTATTTCCACTTCCCTTAGTTTCTAGATCAGTCATTTGTTGTAGTGAGTATCTGCCTACCTAATAGCTACCTCCTTTAGCTGCATTACAGCATCTAGAATTTTCCCAGCCTCTTATTCAGGAGTTCCTACTGAGGTTAAGAAGCCTTGCTTTTTCCAAAGTATCCCACATTAGGGTTAGACCTACTGTTTTATAAGTTTTAACTATCTTATCTCTGCCCAGTTAACAAGTTCTTAGAAGAGCAATTAGTTGTGCCAATTTGCCTTCCCAACCCCTTACAACAAGGGTGAACTGAGATCTTTCATGGCATAGCCACCTATTAATTTCTCATTTCTGATGACCCATCAGCAAATAGGTCCAAGTCTGAATTATCTAAAGCAGTTTCTAATACCTCATCATAAAACATTGGCAGTCTTTAGACAGATGCCAAACAGCCATGCCTGTCTGTCTGTCTTTCTTTCTTTTGGTAAGGAAAGACATGTGATGAGTTCCCAAGTATCATGCAAAAGGATGGTAATATGAGAAAGAGAAAGAAACAGTAATACTTCATAATATATAAGCCAGCTTGAGAAATATTGTGTATTTCCAGTAAGTAATGAAGTTTTTATAGCTTTGATACTCTTAAGACTCAACAAAGACCTCAAGACCTTCAGCAGAAGCCTCTACAGTTTGGTGGTTTCCTTGCAGTAGCTTAAGCACATGGGTCTGACTAGATTATTTATGAAGAAACAGGTAGATAGACAGACCTATGTAGGAGATAGTTTAGGAGATAACTTCAGTTTGTAAAGACCTCGTTTATGTTTATGTTCCTTAAGCAAGAGGTTCTGTCACTGAGGGTTTCTTGGGTCAGGTCATAAAGAGAAGGAGCAATTTCAAAAAAAGATGGGAACTCATGGACTGCAATAGTGAATAAGACCTAAAAATCCCTTGAATTGTCCTTTAATAAGTAGCCAAGTTTAGACCTGGATGGTTTATTGTCAATCCAAGATAAGTTATTTGCCTCCATGAGAAAAATCATGAATGAATGAAAGAATAAATAACTAATGATATGCTGACCAAATTGCAGCTTTCTCTTTAATACATTTTTATCCTTTTGGGGATCTTAATGAATGTCCTTAGCAAAAAGATCCAGTGGATCTTAGTAAAAAGTAATCGTTAGATCATGGTAGAATTATAAGGTAGTCCTTTAAGAATTTAAGAATTTGTGGAAGGAAAAATCCTTGAATCATTGGGATTTGACAATCCATGTACACAGCTAATTTTATTAAGTAACAGTGAACAAATATCAAATGCTTGACTCCAAGGAGATCCTGGAGAAAAAAAGAACCTAAGTTCACATTTATAGATGGGTGCGATTGAGTAAAGAAGAGGATTTGGATTTTGCATTGTGAAATCCTCAACATAACTCTCATGTAGTCCTCCAATCTTAATAAATAAATAAAAGTCTGTTGACTTTATTAGATCAAAATATTGGTAGGATAGAAGTACTTAGACAGCTTTTTCTGTTAGTCCTTATAGTATGGACTCAATTCTTCTTTGGCTTCAAGTTTCAAATGGTACTGTGCAAACATGGGTGAGATTAGCATCAGTCACTCTGAACCATGATGGACTCTGATCCTTTAATCTGACCAATAATGGCAGAATCTTTGCCCATACAGACTCAAGTACCTCATAGAGATCTTTAAGTTGTGCCTTTTTTAGGGGAAGGATGCAATTAAGTCTATTCTAAATTTGGTATGACATGATGATAAATAAGGGAATCCTTAGGAATTTTAAGAAAGAGATCTGTGAAGAACCCTGAATGTAGCAATCTCAATTACATAATAAATTTCTCCATTTAAGGTGGCTGAAATGGTACCAGAAAGGAGAAAAGTATGCTTCCCTGTCAAAGCGTCCTAAGGAACAGCTACTGGCTAGGAGACAAGAGTGACTGAATGCTGCTCCTTGGTTCACTAAATGATTCCATGGGAAAGGGATGGGCATGGTGGTGGAGGTAATTGTTGAAAATACAGCATCTGTCACTATAATTTTGGTCGATGATAGGTAAAAACCATTCTTAAAAAATTAAGGGAAAAATTGGAAATAGGTCCCTACATTCTTCCTTGGAGCCCCTTGTCTACCAGATTTGTCCTTCCCATTTCATTTTTTGGACAAAGCAGAATAGTTTTTCTGGGGTTCATGTTGTTAGCTGGATGCTAATAGATGTATGTCACCATGTTGTAAGCTCTATTATAACTGTCACTCTTCTAAGCACTTTATATATACATTTAGTCCTCATAGCAACCCTGATAGTAGCTCCTATTTTTACAGTAATTTTACAGGTGAAAACTAATGAGGTATAGAAAAGTACTGTAACTTGAGTTCAAGGCCATCCAGTAAGAAGGAAGAGGAGCTGTACTCGAACTCAGGCAACCTTGAAACTTCTGTCTAGGCTTTTCCCTTTATGGTTGATATTCTGTGTTTTCACTAAAATGTGTTTTCCCTTATATAAATCCACCTATTTTCTCTCTTTTTAAAGAATCCTCACATTTCTGGCCCATCAAGTATTCCTTTTCTTACTCTCTTTCATAACTACATTATTATTGTTTTTTTTTTCTTTTTAAGGTGTTCATTTAATTATGTCTAAAATGTCCAAAATCAGATTCTAAGGGGAATTTCAACAATTGTACCAGATAGCTCTACTATTCTGGTTTATGCTTATTTTTTTCCCCCTCTCAATTATTTTCCTCATAAATATCACTCTACACCAGTTAATCTATTTGAAAATTCATTGTGCTCCGTTTTACTGGTAACATTCAATAGTTAGGTTTCAAGTAACTGCCAGAAAGTACAACCTTGACCCTACTAATTTTCAATAAGTTTCAAAGATTAGTTGAGGTAAGCTTTATTTATGCAACATTTTTGAAGCGTGTATGACCTATCCATTTATCTTCATTCTCCAGAGCAGAATTTGTAAACTACTGGACAAAACTGGTCTTTATCTCTGGATCTGCTTTGGTGGGTCTACACAGTTCTTTCTTAACAGCACTTAAATCCCTTTAGTCTGGATATGCTATCACAGATCTTCTAATCCCACTTGTTTTACCCCAGTTCTCCTTATTTATCTGACTTTGCATTCTATTTATTTTGTTTTGTGGTCTCTGCTCTAAAATGTATCCTTGTGTGAAGATAAACACAGAAAGATATTACATATAGACCACATTGAATTGATATCTCTACTGAAGTGATTTTGACTTTGGCATAAAAGTATCCAAGTAAATTGAAAAACATATTACAAGCAGTTCCATAACATTCAACAGTGTATTTACTCCAAGTATGTTGTTAATAATGTTTTTTATCATTTAGCAAACTTTCTAAGAAAACCAGAGGATTTAGATGCTGTGTCTCATATGACTGATTTTTATTTTCTTCTGCTGCTCCTAGAAAACTTTCAATTTTTTGTCTTCCTTGAGCAAGTATACAGGGCCTCATTGCCTAGATTTTGCATTTTCAACATATCCCTGCTTCTATGTTGATTTTTAGTTACTTATTTTTGGTCTCCTTTTCCTTATTATAAATGCATTTCACTATGCAGTATTTATGTAGTTGTGTAATTCTCTTTAAATCCTGTTTGTATAAAGGAAAATGCCTACAGAAACCAACAAGTAAATACTTTTAATTACATATTATGAATTCAAACTTTGTATGCTTTTGAGTTAATATCCTATTGCTATGTATGTATACTCTGGAAATAGATATCTCTTTTCCATCAGATTCAAGAATCTGCTACCCAGATTAGGCAAAATCTGTAAACAGTGTGCCTAGAAATTTGATTTTGAGAACGTTATTTATGTTTGAATATGATACATATGATAATAACAAGGGAACTCAAGTCAAGTAAATAGCTTTTATTTCTAAACTGATTTGTTTTTTTAGATCCCTGCCTCTTTTAAGATCTGGAGTATCTGAATGTAACAGCTTAGGAGGAAATATGCATGATTATTTATCTCTAGATCTCTTCCTTCAGAAATAAATATTTTGTGTGTCTTTTAATACTCTCAACTACTATGTAAAATATAGACGTGATACCATGAGTTTTGAGGGCATAGACAATTTTGAATAATTTCATCAAATAATAACCTAGTGCAGAATGAGTTCACTTTAGTGAAATTACTAACTTGAAATGTTCTTCAAGTTCTGGGGTTTTTTTCCCCCCACCAAACTGGCCAATCATTTCACTTCTTTGACTGATCCCACCAGTTATTTGTGTGTCAGATATGTACATACCAATCAGTTGAAATTCTCTTTCATATATATTTTACCTCTGTCTGCCTTATTTGTCAGTGAACATGTCTAAACTCAGTTATGCATACCCATGGATATACAGCACAGCAGTAAAATTAATCAATACCTATGTGCCCTAAAGAAATGAAATTTAACCCAAGTGCACCATATTTCAGGCCATAGGGTAGTTGTACATTCTAAGAATGCATACAGAACTTTACACAAATATACAGAAGTCATCCTCACAGTGTCACAGAATGGATCTGAGTGATCGTGTAGGCCCAAATTCTCATTTTACAAATAAGAAAAATCAGTGATTTTTCTCTGCCTTTCAGTGTATTAAAATATAGAACTGAAGCCCTACCAAATTCCAGACACTCTGCACAGTTCAGGAGACACAGAAATGTGGCACACACAGTGTTCAAGGAGAGTTTAGCATGACGCAGTAAACTGAGGGTCATAGTAAAGGCAGAAGAAATGCTAAAACCAGGAGATGTTTAAATGTTATGGAAGTAGGAAGAAACACAAGGGAGGTGTGTTATATCATCACTGGGACATTAGAGAATGATTCAGAGGAGGGGTCACACTGCAGCTATCTCTTGAAGGCAGTGAAGTGAATGTGTGAGGAAGACTGTTCCAGCAGGAGGAAGGCTTTGTTCAAATGACTGAAGTATGTGAGAGCACTGCACCTCTGAAGACTTGCCATTAAGTGAGTGCGGCTGGTGCAAAGAATGTGTGTATCCTCACAGGAGGATAGGAGGAGCATCTCCCAATTGTGTAACTTTGGAAAGTTAGCTACCCAGTGATGCTGGGGGCCTTTATTTTTTCATCTTAAGTTTGAGATAATGCTGTAAGGTATATGTTAAGTGTTATCTCCACAGAAAGAGAAGAAGCTGGAAAGCAGTCAGGATACAAAAAGAACCTGGTCTAATTAGATGAGGAAATCATAAATTATCCTGAATGTAATTGAGGGCAGTTGGTGAATTTTGAACTCAAAAATGTTTGTGTTTTTAAAAATCATTCCAATGGCAGTGTGAAGTTGATTTAGGGGAGGAACAAGATAAAGGCCAATGCCATCACAGCTTTTGACCCAAAATAATAAGGGCCTCACGCAGTCATTGCAAATGGAGGAGTTCAGGAGAATGCTTTGACAGTACTAACTTGGGGGATGGGGTAGATACTGGTACCGTTAACTAAGATAAGGAGAGCAGGAAGAACAGCTTCGGAGAGAAGAGGGGCATTGAGATGATGATGCACAAGAGCCATTTTAAGATTACAATTTGGAGCTTATGAGAGAGGTCTGGACAGAGTATAAATGGGAATACCTATGTTAGATGAAGGAATAAGTGAGGACAAGATCCTTTAGAAGTTTGTGTAAAGTAAGAACAGGAGACAGTCAAGGACACCAACACCCAAAAGTCAGGGGAAAAAATAGGAAGGAGGTTGAAAGGAATGGCAATTTTAGGAAAGAAAAAACCAGGAAGATGCATCATAGTAATGAAGGTAAGCCTTTCAAAGACCCTTTCAAAGGGTCATGACCAGGTCCAGCAAAATAGGATTTGAAATATGCTCTTAGTATTTAGCATTTTGGAAGTTACTGGATTTTTCTAGAGCAATTTCAGTAGCATAACAGGAGCAGAATCCAGTTTCAGAGTGAGTGTGATCTGACAAAGTAGAAAGATTACCATAGTGTAAACAATTCTTTGAGTCATCTTGTCAGAGGAAGAAAAAGGAGAGAAAATAAGTTAAGGATGTCATATTGTCATATTTATGTAACAAAGATTTGATCTAGTGTATATAAGGAAGACAAAGAGTAAGGAGCGAGACATGTTAAAGATGCAGAAAACTGGAGAGACGACTGATGGAACAAGGGCCAAGAGGAAATTTAGAGGATAAGATTCAGGACATAGGTTGAAAGATTAACTGTAGACAAGAGGAATAACATCCTGACAAACAGGAATGGAAGTGGTAAGGAAGGAGATAATTGCAGATGAGCTTATGGGTGATGTGCAAGAAGTTGAAGTACATAGTATCAGGGATACAAGCTGTAAAGGAATTAAGGAGAAAATAATAATTAATATTTATGCTTCATTTTGCTTTGAAACAGCATCTATCAAATGCTAAAGCATCATTCCTCAACTTTATAGCTCCAACATTTTCAAAATACGGTGAGGCAATTCTCACGTGTCTCATCCACCCTCTTCAAGTCTTACCCACATAAAAGCCTCACTCCTTTTAATTGGTTTTGGAGACATTTAGTAAAAAATTGAAATGCAGTTCCTTACTTCCACATTTATTATGGTAATTAAAAAGATACAATCTGTTATATTTCAAAATTAAAAGTAAATTTTATATTTCACTGAAAATTGGAAGGCAATGTCATATGGTAGAATTATGAGTTATATTCTTTTGATAGTCCTTTTTCAAGTTATATTACATTTCAAGATAATTTCACAATTTTAACTTAGATCTTTTTTTTTGTATAAACAGGTTGATCAGTTACAGAAAGATGAGCAATGGTCTTAAACACAGAAAGAAAACAAATAAGCTACTGTAAATAGAAAGCTTTTGTATTTATATAAAATCCAGTGAGCTCATTTCTATAGACTGTCTGGGATATAGAAACTGAAAACATTTTAATCCCTCAATTATATTCAGTACAATTTAAAGATGGTGAGGAAGAGAGAGTATGGTCATGTTTAGATTAGTTTATACCCCTGATCAACAGAAACAATCTGGAAGAAGAAAATTGCTTTTTAGACTTCCATGTGCTGTAGGGTAGATATTAACCATGCTTCTTGATTCACAAATGATAATTGGTTTTAATCCCATCCATCTTCCAGGTAGGATCCATCTATTGGTTTATTGCTATGCAGTCCTTGAAAGATTTACCCAACGGGGGGAGAGTAGTACTCCTCTTAGAGAGGAGATCCCAGATTTGGAGGCCAGAGATCTGCATCTGTAACTTTCGACAAGTTACCTGATCATTCTAGGTCTTTATTTTCTTATCTGTAAACTACAGATACTATTTAATGCCTACCTTGCAGCATTATTAATAATCAAAATAATGAATATATAGTGTCCAACACAGACAGGATACATTAGAAAAGGGGGTGCTCAATGAATGTTTCTTAATAATTACTGTCTCAGAAAAAGGAGCAGATCCATGGGCTTAGAAGGAATTATGTCAGAAAGGGATTAAGTCCCAGAGAATTTTCTGGTGGTTAATTACTGCCCCTTAAAGTGATTGCAGAGCTCCAGAGACTGCTGAATAGATCATAGGCCTGTTGGAATAACACATCCCTTTGCTGAAGATTTAGAATTGTGCTTATGTAAGTAATAGGTGCTATATGCATTTCTACTAAATAATTTACACAAAATTACATGCATTTTTTTCAATTTCCAAATCTTTATATATATATTTATTGTGCAAATATATAGTCTGGCTGTGTAATCATGAAGAACAAAATAGAACACACTTTTAAAAAGTCATGTATTGTTTAGATTTCATAGTTTCACTATGGGCACATTTCAGTTACTATGGTTTAGTTAAATAACACAGTTCTCCAGAGAACATGGCCCAAATTTTAGTTACCACGGTACATTAACTGTGAATAATTATATAAAGTACATTGCTTCCAGCTATTCCATCCACAAATCACTGCATAACAGATGGGCATCATGATCAGTTATAAGTCACATGGCTTCTTTGAAAGTCTGATGGTGATTGGTCATGCCACTTCTGTCGTTCAGTTCATGCACTGACAGAAAAATGTGTAGCTGTGTTGCCTCTTTGTTTCACAGGGATAAACTCATGTGATAGTTTATAAAAATGGATAATCAAAGTGGGAAATTGACCAAAAACATCAAAGAGCAGCATAGAAACAAAATGGTAAATATGAATGTGAAATCTGAATTGAATGTAAGTAGAATTATAGAAGAAATAATGGCCATTCATGGGACCTTAGGTATGCAGCCAGAGTACTGAGTTAAGGTGACCTTTTTTGACACAAATGAGGAAGGTGGTAGCAGTGGAAAGGTTGAAGAAGTCCAAGAGAAAGTGACACCCGCTGAAACTCACATTAAAGAAAATCTTGAGGATATTTCACAATATTGAAAATGTGAAGGATAAGATATTGGAAACTGATCCAGACTTAGAAAGGAGTATGGCAATTTCCCAAGGCATAGAAAAGATCCTCATTCCATGTTGTAAGTTATAAGATGGCAAGCACTGTTCAAACTACTATTCATAATTTTGAGACAAAACACTTAATTATCAGTGTTTCTAGGGTTTTAAATACTAGTTTACTAAGGAAATAATACCTTTGCTATTATTTTTTTCATTGCCCTATACATTTTTAAAAGTGTTTGTTGACAAAATACTTTTAATGCCCAGAAAAAAATAATAAGTTTTCCCATTGCTTAAAATTTCTTTGTATCTTTTTAGCTTCCTGTCTCATTTTTACAGCCTTGCACTGCTGTGCAAAGCAAGAACTACTTATCAAACACTAAATGGGATGACCCACTATTTTGTATGGTCTTAGCATTCTGTGAAATATTTCCATACATAAGGAAATGTATAATGTATTTTGTTACCACTCACCTAAAAGGTAGAATTTAAGTGATAGGTATAATACTTAGTACATAATGCTTATTAAATGTTAGTAATTGGATGTCTTCTTTCTAGCTATATATAATTCACTCAAAATGTTGAATTCAATCAGTTTATTGTTGCTTCACACTTATTAGCGTTTAATAGAAAGAAGTTTACACATTTAAGAAGAGTGAGTGATAATATGTAGGTCAAAGAACAGACCACTCAGTGACCAGGTTCTAGGTCAATATTTCCATTGAATAAAAATCACCAATGCTCAAAAGAGGGAAATTTGTGTGCAGAGACTCAAACCATTATCAAAAAAGGCAATTTCAAAATGGACCAGGAAAGTAACATGAGCATGACATATAGATATATTTCATACACCCGGGCTACTGGGCTTAGAAACTGGTTCCTGGGAGACCTAAAGGAGAGAGAGATACATAATTAATGTGAAATGTATCAATGGGATAATAGCAGGGCTAGAAGATAAAGATTAATGCAGGCCCATTTCTAGAAAAGATGGTAAAACCTTTAACAGAAAGTTGTAGGTACACAAATTCAGTTGTAATCTAATAAATATAGCCCTTAGTAAACCCTCAAAAACAAATTATAATGCATCCAAAAATCGAAAGCTATTTTGAACTCTTTAAAAGAAATGCAGTTATTTACCAAAAGGTGATGAATAAAATACTTCAAACTATATTAATCAATACAATTTTTTTAAAAAATTGTGCTGAGTTCTTATAATTTCCTTCCTTTTTTAAAAATCTTTCCTTCTTTTAAATGAAAATTGAATAGTTTAAAAGTAACTAGAATTGCATGGGAATTTCAATAAAACTTCTAATGCTAAATTATAAACCACAGATGTTGTATCAGGTTTTTATTACATACAACTTTTATGTCTTAGGTGGTATGTTTCAACCAAGATATGCTCAAATATGTATAAAAAACAATTGAGACTCACTTAAATTAGGTTTTGCTTTTTCTTTTCTCCTTTTTAAAAAAATTCTCGAACAGGCCACAGGAATGTAGGTTATGTTATAAGGGGAAAAAATCATACGATTATGCAACATTCAGTATAAAACTTTTTTTTGAAATTAAAGCATAAGAAGGCAATATAGAGACTTAATACAGACACAGAAGAAAATAATTCCATAAGAGTCCTGGAGAAAGCCCCTAAGATTTTTTTTTTTTAAATAAATGGAAGGGAAAACAAAGGGGAATAAAATAATATTTAAGTACCTATAGAAGGCCAGATACTTTCTAAGCTTTAACTCAGACCAGGGGTGGGTATTACTGTTCCCACTTCACTAATGAATCAGAGAAGATATTTACCTTGTCCAAGGTCTTCCAGTGAGTAAGTAGGAATCCATACCCCAGTTAAAAATCAGGATTCCAAATCCACATTCTTTCTAGTGATTCCTATTATCTACTAATGTATATAAACAATGAAGTGTGAGAATTGGTAACATTATTCATAATCTAAAAATAAGGTAGTTTGAAAAGATGGAGATGAAGAATATATATGTTTGGACAAGCTGAAAACTATAAAAAATGTAATTGTTGGTGACAGACATATTTGCTAAGTAGGAGGAGGTAGGTGAAAAGTTATTTTCAGAGTTTGGTCAAAGATCTGTAGCTTTTTTTCCAAATGATTCAAAATTGTTAATAAGACAGTGCCAGGTCACTTTTTTCCTCCAAATATTTTGAAACTGAATGTATGCCAAAACATTTGAGTAATCCCTTCCTCACCTGTATATCGCCTTTATCCCAGTACAGCTTTATGAAACTTAATTCATGACTTCAAATTTTTATGTCTTTTTTATTCCTTTCTTCAAGGCCATTTTTTTCTTGGAACAATGGGTCTTGACTACGTAATTCCCGCACTACACATCACTGCAGGTAGTGGAATCTTAGGTTTTACTGAAGGGGAAAACGCAGTTGCATGTCTCCTTGTTAGGAGATAATGGTGAAGAAAAAGGGAAATTATAACAACACAATGAAAACTCAATGAAGACAAATGAACTACTTGATAATACTAATGATTCAGTAGTATTGAAAATACTTTTTAAAAATTTATTTTATCTTTTTGCAAACCAACTCTTAGCTGAAGGAAGCTTAAAGTAAGCTATCATAATTCATTGTGATAATACAGGGACACCGTGAAAAATATTCACATGTACCCCTCACGTGTTCAAGGCCGGTGACCTTCGAAATGCTTTCCCTATCAAAGCTATTCCAAACGAATAAATAATATCATTAATAGAGTTGAATTTCCTTGTCTCTTCTTATGGTTTTCACTGTCTCTTCATTTCATTGTTCAGTAAGGATCTGTGAAGCCCAAAGTATGGAAAAGATGTGCATTCATATATGTAATGCTGTTCATGTTTCATTTGTAGAAGTGTCAAAGAATCACAAATCCAGGATTTTCTTTTTGAGTAAGAAAAAGCTAATGGGGCAAAATGGTACTGAATCCCAGAAGATTACACAACATCATGAGGATTCTAGCTGTCACCAGTGTCATGTCCTAATTAGTTTTGCTGTAGGAGGTGCAGCACGAGAGAGCTGGATCTTTATTGAAAACTGTAGCCAACTTACTTCAAGTGTAAAATTTATATTGTCTTAGGTAATAGCATCAGGCAGCAATATGAACCCTGGATGTAATTTATGTCACCATTCAGAGGCTATGTGTATTGTGCTAAAGTCATATTAACAACGTTCTAGTCATTCTTTACATGACAGCTCCTGTATATATTAATAACAACATTCTAGACACATTATTTTTCCCTCTAAACCCCTCCCCAGCTGCATCCTTCAGAAATTCAGTAAGTAAAAATAAAGTTTACAGACTTAGGAGAATATTGGCTTCCAGCATTAAATGACAGGAAAATCAAAGGAAACAAATTGAGATGTCTACTCAAGCAATCAGTTTACTTTTACAACAGGCTTTCCCTGCTTTGCGAGGGGAAAAAATGTTGTGGTTTTTTTTTTTTTTTTTTTTAGTTAACTGATGCCTTGATCAAATATAACAGGAAACAAAAATGTCAAAATACTTAAATATATTATAAATATATATTTACATACATATACAGCACACATTATAACTATATAGATATATACATGAAAATTTCTAAATATCTCTGACATGTCACTGCTAATTCACGTGCTAGATGGAAAAAAAAAAAAGGAGAGAGAGAGTTATGAGAACCAAATAAAATTTTAATAGATTTTCAGACAAAAGATCAGTTTCCTTAGGAATCCAATTGGTTTTATTTTTGTTTTAAATTTTAAATTTAAATTTAAGCTCTTCTTTGGGGCGCCTGAGTGGCTCACTTGTTAAGCGTCTGCCTTTGGTTCAGGTCATGGTCCCAGGTCCTTCTCTATGAGGACTTTTCTGACAACCGTAAAGGGAGATGCAACCACTCCCTTGCCTTTATATTTCTATATTCTCTAGCAGACTATGTACGCTATTTATATTACTTCTTGTCTGGCTCCCTCGCTAGAATGTTAACTGCATGAAAGCAGGGATTTTTATCCAAATCTGAGCCATCATCGTCTAAAATAGTGTCTGGAATGAGGTAGACACGCAATAATTGGTTATTGCATAATGAGTTCCTAAATGAATGAGGTGTTTGGATCTCTCAGTTTTGCTGTTGTCCCGTTGGCTTAGGTGTCTCCTGCTGAAAATGAGCTTTTGAGATCCTCCGCTCTTCCCACCCTAGACTTCTCTATCCCCCAAACTTGATTTCTCCTGATCTAAGTGAGACATTTTTGAGACAGGGCAATATAGAGAAAAAGTGATAAATTGGACGATGTTTTTCAAGGTCTTTGCTGGTGAAATAGTATGTGATTCTAGGGGAGTTATTTCAATCATTTGGGCCTCAGGAAATGTGGCATAATGAAAAAAGTATGACATTTACAATCAAGATATAAAATGTAAATCCCAGCCGTCCCTCTTGCCAGTTTTGTTATCTTAGCAAGATAACTTTGGTTTGGTTACATTCTCTCAGCCTTATCTCCCCTTTTTTTAAATTCAAAGTTGGGCAAGGGAAATTATCTGTTCCAGTTACTAAGTTCTTGGCCTTAACCTCCAAACCCTCCTCTGTGTATACTGGGCTGGGCTCTGCACAGCAGGGGCCTCTTTGCTGGGTCGGTACCCATTAGGTTCTGACAATAGGAGAACACTAGAGGGAGACCACGCCCCAGGAGGGAGGGGAAGGGCCGGCTCCACCCCCTACTTCCTGTGGGCTTCCAGTCATCCCGCAGTGCCTCTGAGTCATGCCCACAGGGCTGCCTCATCCTGACAGTAGCAGTTCCTTTCAGTTAGGAGCCTTTGAGCCCTGTTTGGCATTTTCCCAGCATTTGCAGAACCAACTTCATGGGCCTCTCCCGGCTCCAGACACAAGCATCTTTCAGAGCTGCCACCTCTGCCCCACAGGGTCCCCCTTCCCAGTGTGGATCCAGCAGCCTCCTCTGAGACAGACTTTCAGCTCCATAGGTCTCCTCCTCTAGGCTCCTGAATTGTCACAGTTGCTCCCTATTCTCTTTGTTCGTTAGCCCTGAGGGCTTTGTAAAGTAGCTACCTTTGTAAAACCCTCAGTTCTCTTTTACGCTTTCCAAGAGTTAATCAGCTTTACACCTAGTTGAATCTTCCCGTTAAATTCTCTCCTGTTTTCTGTCCCCTGACATGATCCCGACTGATACACTACCTGTCCTATCAAAGTCATAGGGTTATTGTGAGATAAGATGAGATCATGTCTAGGAAAACACTGTGTACAACTCAGTATTGTCTGAAAAATGCAGTGACTGTATCAGAGTCTGCCATGCGGTGTGGGCGTCATGTACCTCTGACAGCTTCCCCGAAATGACACGTAATCAAATAGCAAGTCCAAGAGTTAAAAATATTTAAGTTATCAAATAATAATCCTACTCATTCATCTGTGTGAAGCAGAGGAAACAAAATGAGATTGGCTGTTGCTGGTGCTCTCGCGCCCACGGGAGGAAGAGGTGTGCGGTCCCAAGTAGAGGGCAGGTTGTGGAACAGAACACAATTCATCAGTGTCTGGGGCTTGAAACGGTAAAAGTAGATCTGTGGCTACATTTCAGGTTGGAGCTACAGGGAGCTGGACTGTGGAGTGAATTAATTCCGGAGTTGCTTTGCTGGGAACAGAGACGAGGCATTGAAGTAAGCGACATTAACAGGAAGAGGAGATGGTGGCATTGGGATGAGTTGGAGCAAATAGCTGCAAAAGCAAGGCAATCTCATATTCTCGTTTATTTATTTTTTTTAAGATTTTATTTATTTGACAGAGAGAGCACAAGCAGGGGGAGTGGCAGAGGGAGAGGGAGAAGCAGGCTCCCCGCTGAGCAGGAAGCCCATTGTGGGGCTAGATCCCAGGACCCTGGGATCATGACCTGAGCTGAAGGCAGATGCTTAACCGACTAAGCCACCCAGGCACCCCTCATATTCTAGTTTAAATAATGTGTATTGCTGCCGCTGACCAACAAAAAAAGAAAATAAAAGATCCTGTAACACTACCTTTAGTAAAGTCGACTGTATGCATATACCTTGTATGAATGGTTCTAAGTGTTGTCATGTCTGTTTGGAAATCAAGATAAAGTGGCTGAAGGTCAGTACAGAGAAGACAGTATTATGCATAAGAGGTGGAAGCTCAGGCAATGAAAATCCTAAGGAGGAAGGAGATGTGGGCTGAAGGGACCAACTAGAATTTAAGATTCGTGAAAGGAGAGGAGAAACTGTTACCACCCCAGAGCTGAGGTATGGAAAGAAGCTGCCATCAGGGATGAGGCATGCAGAGTCACATGCATCTCTCACCTGGCACAACAGACATGCGTAAGGGAGAGTTACAGAAAATCCATGACATCTGATCAGTCAAATTCAGAAGAGCCTCCTCTGACTTTCCAACCCTGTCTCTACCCTAGTCACCTCTTGGGGAAGTCCTCATAAAGAATTCAGCGAAAGGAAGAAAGAAAGAAAGAAAAGAAAAGAAAGAGAATTCAGCTTTCTAGTAACTTTATCATATGCAAGTAAAAAATGAATTTGGGGGCTATCTCTGGCTCTTGACAACTGCCCAAATTCTGTTCTAGATCCCATCAGGGAAAGTTCAGAACGTATAAATGCCCAGCAGACACAGACTACAACCATGTTATGGAGTTTTCTCCCA
The DNA here is from genome assembly GCF_037043125.1 of Eumetopias jubatus. Lineage (NCBI taxonomy): Eukaryota > Metazoa > Chordata > Mammalia > Carnivora > Otariidae > Eumetopias > Eumetopias jubatus. The sequence continues at coordinate 50,669,750 of NW_028274821.1, read as the reverse complement.
TGATCCTAAATCACATGTGGTAACATGGAATAGGATATTATTTTAACAAGAACATTAAGCATTTGACACCTGTATGACACTGTGTAGTTTGCTAAGTTCATGATCAGTGCCATGTATGGAAAACAGACCAGGTAATAACTTCTGTGATCTCTGGTGAAAATCAAGAGTCAGGGAAGGGAAGGTAAGCGAGTGGCCTGACATCCTGCATATCCTTACTAGCAAAACTGAAATTAGGAGCAATAGGAGAAATACTCAGAATTTGGTTTCAGAAAAACCCTGTCTCTCTATTAATGATCTCCATGATCTTGGAAGTGTTTCTAAAGTTACATGTCCTGAGTTTCTTCATTAGTCAAGTGATAAATTCTAATAGAGAGTTAGTATAACATAGTGGTTGACTTACAGGCATTAGAAAAAAACCACTAGATTTTTTTTCTCTTGCCTCTTCCATTTATTATCATGTGATCTTGAGTAAGTTACATAATCTTTGAGCCTCATTTTTCTCAACTGCAAAGTACAGAAGATGAAAACCATACCTACTGTCCTAGTTTTGTTGGTGAGAATTAACGTCAGTGTATGTAAACCTTTACCATAGTGCCTGGAACATAGTAAACATAGAATAAATGAGTAGATATTATCAGATTTAGTATTACGTGAAAGGACCGTGGTCCAGAGTAAATACAGTAATGTACACGAAACACCTAGGGTCATGCCTAGTGCTCATTCACTAAACGAGTTGTAAGGAGGCTTCTCGGGGTATGTGGAGTATTAGCAGTTTTTCTTTCATGGGAGGGGGTTCATTTGGGTTTCACTATTTCTGAGTAAGGTATAACTTTTCAAGTCATCTTGCATTTTTGTCTTCTGGGCTTATTAGATCAGAGAAACAGAAGGAAAAGAATACTTCACTAGACATCATGAAATTTGTGTTCAAAAACCAATTCTGTCACTTTTTTAGCTGTGACAGGAGTGTAAGTTAAATTATTTCTCTGCATTGGTAGGAATGCCCAAGACAATACATTTTCACTGGATCTTGATATTCCTTGCTTTCCACAAGCAAGTACCAATTTGTAACTTATTTCAGTCACCTGTTTGTTATAATAATTAAAGCCCATAGAACTTAACTTTAGCAGGATAAAAATAATTTTGTTATAGTGAAGTACACGGAATTTAGATACTAGGACAGCAGTTGAAAAGGAAATTTGTGGTTGGATGTAAGGGATAAAGTTTGAAAGGATTCCTGGCTTATTTGTGTATGTATGGCCAAGCCCACAGCTGCCTGAATGCATTTAATGAGAGCCATGAGGATTCTTACTTAGAATCTCTGAAGAGATGGTTTTGTGACCTTCTCTTCAGAGTAGCCTTGGGGGAGAGGATGTGGGCTCCTGTCTTGTCCCTGTTATTTGTGTTACCCCTGCTGGAACCTCAGACAGACAGGAGGGTTGTGACTGGGAACTGGAAGAGACGGAGATCTCACTCTGCAGTGACCATGAACTTTGAGGCAGTGGTCTCTAACTTCAGTCAGCTGAGCACTGTACCCAGGCTGGGGAGATCTGGAATGTTCTACCTCCTTGCTGCTTTTCCCTTCTCCTGTAGCTTCTCAGGCAGCATCTGCCTGCAAAGACAATTTGACTGTATGTGTTGAATGAAAGGTTTCTAAACTCGTTACTGTAGGCAGGTAACAGAAGAATGGCGGAAGAAAGGATGAAAACAAACTTCAAGTTATCAGTGCTTATGAAAGGTGTGTTGAGATCCATGCCGGGAAGTGTGTGACGTACATAGAGCCTCAGCCAGTGGTTCTGCCACTCGGCAGCAAAACTTCCTTCTCATAAGTGCACAAGGCACCTTTCAGAGAGGAGTTTGGAACTGCCACTCCCAGTCTGGCCATTTCTAGCTGTTGGCATGGGTATATTCCCAAACCTCAGTGTTCTCATGTATAAAGAGGAATGACAGTGGAATTCAATGAGAGGTGTTCTTTAGAGAGGTCAACTTCATTGATTTAAGGAAAGATTTTGATGAGACAGAGAAGCCAGGACAGCAACGTCAAGGTGGATTTGAGTTTTCTGGTGTCAGAAGATTATACAGGGCAGGGGTCCCTCCTTCTTAAGAAAAAAGTTCAAAACTTCAATTACAAAAATCAGTGCAAAAATTGTATTACCATGAGAGAATAAATACAAAATTACAAATTGCAAAGCTCAAATACCAAATGATCATGAAATCCAGAAAACAACAAACATGTTTTTATTGGTAAACTACTTTTTTCCCTACAATTTTTTTTTTGGCTGCATTCTCTTTATCTCCTCAATGACAATTTCATAATATCACTTTCTATAGAGAAAATAGAAATAATTCAGCCATTCCCTAACATGATTGACCACAGTCTGTTTGAATTGTTGATACTCCAAGTTCATAAAACAGGGGGCATTGCACATAGACATGTTCACTGTTCTTAGCGCTGCTCTAAATTTTTGCCCTCTAAACACAGGAATACTAATAAATTCTACTTTGCCTGATTCCCATAAAAATTATGCCCATACATATTCTGCCTTGGAAATTTCTGACAAGAGAGAACTTTCATTTTGATGAGACACCAAAAGTAAATAAATCCTTCACTTAGAATCTTAGATATGTATTGATTGGAAAGTTTGTCCATAGAATAGTTTTTGATCTGTACATTCAAACCATGTTTCTCCTCCACTAGCCTCATAGTTCCCATGCTGAGGTTTGCAAACACTTTCTTTTCTCATGGGATCTCTGGTTATCTCACATTACCAGTGGGCCCTCAGAGAATTCCTGTAAGTCTTTCTTATGCAAGGACAGCAACCAGTCATGTAACTATACATGAAAGTGACTGCAAACTATGTCTTTGTTCCTACTTGATAAAAGACAATGTATCCAACTCAACTTTCTTATGTCTGGATCCTCAAAATGCCCTCAACCACTCCAGTGGCACGAGGATAGAGAGAGAAGTCAAGAGTTGAAAGAGAGAGTAATTAAGCCAAAAGATCTTACTTCTATAAATTTTTCAAATATGTAATTCAATTTAAACACATTCCTACATCCCTCCCAGGCATAAATCCTCCTCTGGGCACTTATAATAATTGCTTCTTAATGTAAAATTTTTATTGAAGATAACTTTCCTCCCCCCCAATCATAAGTGCATATCTTGATGAATTTTCAGGTGTACACACTCATATTATTAGTACTCAGATAAAAACCAGAACATATCCAGGCACCCCAAAAGATTGCTTGCACCTCCTCCCATCACTGTCCCTGACAGGGTTAACCACTCTTCTTGACTTCTAAAATCACAGATCTGGTTTACCTGTTTTTGAAATTTATATAAATAGGTCCATACGATAGGTACTCCTGTGTCTGATTTCTTTAGCTCCATATGATATTTTTTTGAGATTCACTTATATCCATGGATGGTGTAGTTTCTTCATTTTGTTTGCCATGTAACTTTTCATTGTATGCATAGCTACAATTTATATACTCATTCTGTGATTGCTAGGCATTTTGGCAGTTTCCAGTTGAGTCTATGACTAATAGCACTGCTCCACATATTATTTCATATGTCTCTGGGTGTAGAATAAAGTTCTGATGTTACAGGTCGACAGTGAGAACTGCTGGACCACAAAGTATTGTTGCTCCACTTTAGAAAATAGTGCCAAACACTTTCCCAAATGGTTTAATTAATTTGCATGTCTTGGCCGAATCTTGGTATTGTCCTTTTCATTATAGGCATTCTGGAGGGTTTGTTTCTAGGAATACCAAAATACTGGCAAAATATTGGTTTTTTCATCATGACCATTTCCATAATTTACCACTTTTGGATAACCTCTTTTGTAAAGTATCTGTTTAAGTCTGTTGGCCATGTTTCCTTTTGCTTCTCTTTTTCTTATGTATTCATTACAGTGCTTTATATTTTATGTATGTTCGTAGGTTGGTTACAGTTTTTAAACAAGTATCTAAATGAAATAAGAAGTTTGAAGTGCATTTGTGAAAACAGTGAAAAGCTATGACATAGAAGGGAAGCAAGTGACTCTGCTTAGTGCCATAACTTAGGAGAGCATTTGCATTCCCAAATCTTCTAAAACTAATTTTACTCATTCTTGTTTATAATGATTAAAAAATGTATAGGCCATGAAAGATGGTGTAGTGCTATATAAGGACCTCATTCCGATGAGAATACTGGGGGCTATATGTTTTCATTTTCTCAGTCCTTGAACACTTTGAAAGGAACTTACTATGCACGTACTGTTACTTTTCTTAAGACGGGAGGATTGCATTTTTTAAAATTATGGTCTCTTTACCCCACCCACATTTCTTAAATTTACGGTTTTTTTAAAGATTTTATGTATTTATTTGTCAGAGAGAGAGGGAGAGAGCACAAGCAGGGAGAGCAAGCAGAGGGAGAAGCAGGCTCCCCACCAAGCAAGGATCCCGATGCGGGACTCGATCCCAGGACCCTGGGACCATGACCTGAGCCAAAGGCAGACACTTAACAACTGAGCCACCCAGTCATCCCTCCCCACCCCACATTTCTTAATGAGTTTACTTATTTGGTCAGATCTGAAAGAAATTTTCAGTGTGACATTTGCAATGTCTACTATGTTTGCAAATTCATTAAAGTTCCAAAACTAAATCAGAGTCCAGATTTCATTATGATTTTTTTTCTTTATGCTCTCTAGGAGAGTTCTAATAGTTGTCCAGAATATTAGAATGTTTTCTGGCATAGTGCTAAAGAAATGAATATTGCCAGAGTGCTAATATGCCCCAAGTTTACCACTTTTCTTCTGTCTCGTCTTTCTTCTGAATCCTTATTCCACACTGCTCAAAAATATTCACTCAATGTAGAGTCTACTGCTATAGACCCTAGCAATTAAGTCACTAGACATAATCAAAAGTGAAAGAAGATATTTTAAACATACTTCTCTCAGGGTAGAATAATTCAAACAGGCTCTCTTGGAAAGCAGAACATGAACAGAATGTGGGAGAAGATACACTTGTTTACAGTTCTGGTCTCTGAAAAATTACAAAAGGTAAAAATTGTCAAGGTTTTGCCATAAATGATGAGTCATCAACAATATTGTTGTTTCGTTTTCACTAATTTAAAATTCACACACATTTGTCATATCCAAGGATCTCAAAGATAATTTCCAACTGGATTTAATGGAACCCATGCTGAGAGTATTAAATAAAAGCCAAGATTTGGGCAATTATTGCTAAGTGGCATTGCTGGTTTGTCTTCTTATAAAGCAGAAATTTAAAACACACACACACACACACAGATGGACAAATACGACAATTGCAATTAATTTTTGTCTCATGCGGAGCACTAGAACAAAAACAGCTTCCAGAACTAAACATTGTTAAAATTTAGAATCTGTATTCTTTCTTTTTAATCTTGTCTGTAAGAAGGTCAAAAGCAAAAGGCTTTTGTTAACTGTACAGGTCGGATTTCCTAGGCTTTGAACATGTGTTTTAAATAGAGAATGAATCATTATGGATGAGCATATTGGTTTTGCAAGTATTTGACTGTTTTGGTACTTCATGCCTGAATGTTTTCCAACTTTCTGTACCATAGATGCTTCCCACACATTGAAATGTCTTACAGTTGTATTCAGAGTAAAGGAAACGAGGCAAGGAAGTCTATTTTCCAAAGAGAGTTCTCTATATATAACATTCAGTTGGCTGTCAAAACAGAAAAAGGCTGCCTGACAAATGTCTAAATATCACAGTGTTTATGTAGGCTCATTGTCTGAGGTTTGTGTTTTACATTTACATTTAAACATGTTTATTATATTTATTGTTCATATAAAGATTTTCTCATTTTAGTTTTAAATGATGTGTGTACTTTTTTTGCGGTTATGAAGTCACATTTTATGCGGTAAAGATGAATTAGTTGTCTTTAGTGAAATGGAGTTTTATATATTCACGAGACAGAAAAATAGATGAAAATAAGAGTATTATATTATTTGACTCACAGCCTTTAGTAAGACTTGATAGAAACATATAAATATGGCAAAATATTGTCTTTTCCAGATTATTATCACAAATAGAACAAAGGTCTGCCTTCCACTGCTCCAAATAAAATTAAGTATTGTACTTTGTAAGTCAGTAAACTTTGCTTGGAATAGAATTGGGGCTTACAAGATATGCTAGAATCTTCTAAAGGCTTCAGGTGCATTCAAATTCTGCACATCTACAAACTCTGGGGAAAACGTATGAGATAAGCAAGGTTAGGTTGTAGAGTTGTGTTCTCTCTCTTTCTGTGCCCTTTTCATTTCTTTTCTAGGGCCCCTAACTTCCTGGATGCCCAGTAATCTGTTCCCACGTTAGTCCCTTTCTTCCTTGAAGGAAAACTATATGATTGGTCATTTGTTTTAGAAAAAGACATAATGATTTTTTTTTCCATCTTCAAGCTTCCTTGTGCTATTTGTATTTAAACAAAAATTTCTTGGAGAATGTGGTGCTTAAAACCGAAGAAATACAATTTTGATGTCTCCTCCCTCCCTCCCTCCCTCCCTCCCTCCCTCCCTCCCTCCCTCCCTTCCTTCCTTCCTTCCTTCCTTCCTTCCTTCCTTCCTTCCTTCCTTCCTTCCTTCCTTCCACCACAGCAAATTGGGCTCTTGTGTGGGCCAGGAGTACAGAATATAGGTTGAAGGATCTTAGTGAAGGCTGAGTTGAAAACATTAAGCACAAGGAAGGCAAGAACTTGATTTGGTGGTGATGGCTCAGACTCTGAATGAGAAAGTAATGAAAGAGGGAGAGGCTTGGCGCTTGTGCGCAGATTCTAGACAGTTTCCGAGAAGACTTCAAACACTGGAGTCAGAGAATGAACACTGTAGGTAAATTTCTCTTGTCCCTATGCTCGTAGCATCCAGAAAGAATCCATTGTTATATTGTCCTAAACAAATGCTTTGGAAGCTGACAGAATTAAAACACACACACGACTCTCTGTCCAGGCATACATAGTGTGAACAGTTTCTTTCTAGCTTTTAAATATCCTGACTATATTTGGTTCTTCTAGAAATGGCACCTATTCTGGGCATAGAGGAACATTGAGGAGATTTTGAGAAGTCGTCCTCATTCTTCTTTATAGTCTGTGTCTGCCAGAGATGGTCAGGGACCTAATCAAAGGACCCTTGAAAATCTCAGGTACCTTTCAATTTAAATGAAGTATTTATTTTCTAATATAAAGGTTTTCCTGGTGCAACGTGCTTATTTGGTTTTTGTTTGTTTATTCATTTATACATTGAAGTAATATTTACTTCACTTGTACCCTAAATGATGAGATGCCGTGTTGAACAGACAAATAATGTCCCCATTCTCATAGAAGGATCTCAACAATGAACAAATAAGTAATTTATACCACTTAGTTCTAACTTTTGTTATTATTTTTTTCAGGTGTAACTTTTAAAGTCCTTCGTATTTCAAGAAATCCATTTATCGATAACTGAGGAGCTAATCTTCGTGAAAGGGCATATCCAAAATAATATATTCACAAATATTCAATAGCATTTTATGATTGACAATACCAGATACATCAAAAATTAGAGTTCAGTAAATGCATGTAGTTTTAGAAAAGATCAAAGGAAATCCTATGTAGATTACCCATCTTTTCTTTAATGTAATCAGATATAATATTTAGGAATGTATATCTGTATATAGATAGCTGAATTAATAATTCAAGATTAAAGGAGGCAATTTGAGGTTTTTTTTTTTAATTTGTGTTTTTGTAAAGACTACCTAGTATCTGGAGATTTTATCTTTTCATGTTATTATATCTAAAAACAAAAGACTATTATAAAATCTGGCATAGTAAGGTATATGTCAAAGTATCTTCAAAGAAATTCCAAGTCACTTGTGAATCACATCAGGATTTTTCATAAGTATGGTGGCAACTCATGGCAATACTGAATTTTAATGTAGTGTACTTTCATATCTTATCAGAAAGGTGGGATTCTTTAAGAAAAAGAAAGCTACTCTAAATATCAGGTACATGTCTTGATTATGTGTTGGGCATTAGACCTTGATAACTTTAAACTGTTTTAAAAAGTCTGCTGTACAGAATGCTTCTCTCTACTCTGTCCATTGCCTTCAGGATCTAGCTCAGATTTCATTTTTGACCACAGTAATAGGAACAGTGTGAGTTTTTAAGAAACACATTTAATGCTTGACCCATCAATCCTCAAATGGAAATGTTAAAATTCCCTAATAACTTCAGGACTTTATCAATTTGGTTTTTTTGGTGTTTTTTTTTTTTTTCCTATGTGCTTTGTAAAGCCTTGTTGGCAGGTACAAACAGAATCAGGATTGTTATGATGTCTTAGTGAGTTTTAAATTTTATCATTAAGTAACAACCCTCTTAAAATCAGTGATCATCTTTTCCCTTTGAGTATATTTTGTATGATAATAATGTTACCATAGCGTTCTTTGGTTAAGTGTTTTACTGAAGTATTTGAGTGTATGTGTATGTGTGTGTGTGTGTGTGAACATAATCCCTTTGCTTTCCACCTTTCTGTGTCAACATTTAGATGTATTATGTGGTGACTATGTTCTAAAAGTAAGCTGGATTATCATTTCTAACCCATTTCAGCATCTTTGTCTAACAGGCAAAGTAACCCATTTCTCTATATTGTAATTACTGGTAGATGCTGACCAATATCTACTACCTTCTTTTAAAATGTTTTCTATTTAGTGTTCATTATATTTGATTTTCTTTCTTTCATTTGATCTTTTTAAAAGAACTGACTTGAGTATACATTACTCTTTATGTTTCTTCCTTCACAGCTGTGGAATGTATAAGGACAGAATATGTGAATTCTGCTTTATATTTTTACCATATATATTAGTTAACAGAGTCTAAAATTACTTTATGTCTCTAAATTCCTCCTGAAAAATAAAAATCACTTTAAACACTTTACAATCCATTTTACTATTATCTTTCATACTGATGTTTTCTAGTTTTTCAGTTTTGTTGTTGTCGTTGTTAGTGTTTGCCGAAGTAGAGGTACCCATCAGTGTTTATTTGGTCTGTCATATTGCCAGAATTTCCAAACTTTATTTCAAACAACTTAATCAATTATGATTGGGTATAATTGTTCCTGTTGTATTCCGAACGTATTACTTCAACCATATTCCAGCTAAGTAAAGGTGAGGTTATTTACTGAGTCCACACTGTGTCCACTGTGTGGTATGGAATACAGAGATGGACAAGGTATGAATCATCCACTTCCGAAGGCTTTAACAAAGTATATATTGGCCTTCTTCATTCCAGATAAATTGATATAAGTATTCCTACCTGCCCTATTATAATATTTGTCATGGTGGCTTCCTTATATGCTCTTGCTTAGCCGGTATTTTTGATTGAGTGGAAAGTGAGTGTAGGGAGTGATGACAGAGTCATAACTTAATGGTCTAGTTCTTCCTCAGGAGGGAGATATTCATATATACTCTTTGAGACAGATGGAGATGATATACTGCACCCTCAAGCCCTCAACATTTCAGCCAAGTTTTCATCTTTCAGGGAAGAATTCCAGGATAAGCATAATAGCCTGAATGGTCTCGCAGCAGGTTGCTGGAGAAAGTGCTCATCACACAGGTTCTAATGATTTTCCTGCAAAGGAGCCTCCCCTTTGTCACTGCCAGATGGAAAGTTTACTAGTGCCTCCTCTTCAGTTTGAGCCAGGCCATGCTTCCTCTGAGAGCTATACAGTTTAGGCTAGTTGGTTAATTAACAAGTGCTTAATCAACACCTACCATGTGTGGTGCATTCTGTGTGGGTCTGTTCTCTGCCTAGGCAAAATCTACTCACACATCAAAGCCCAGCTCCAGTCTCTGCTCCTCTACGGATTCTAATCCCTCTTGATATTCTCTGTGGAAATGATCATCTGAACCATTTTAGTATTTTACTATATGATTCTTTATTGATATCTAAGTGTAATCCTTAATTTCCCAGTGCATCTGTAAGCATAAAAGCTTTATTTTTCTATGGTTATTTATTATAGTTGAAGATTACTTGGTGATTATTGTTGCTGAAGATACTGTTTCTCAAAATGTGTTCCAGAGAATGCTAGTCCTTTTTTTTTAACCAATTGAGTATCTATTTTTTTTAAGTTTTTATTTAAATTCTAGTTAGTTAACACGCAGTGTAATACTAATTTGAGATGTACAATTTAGTGATTCAACACTTACATAACAACACTCAGTGCTCATCACAACGAGTGCGCTCTATAATCTCTGTCACCTACTTAATCCATCCCCCCACCCTCTTCCCCTCTGGGAACCATCAGTTTGTGTATAGTTAAGAGCTGGTTTCTTGGTTTACCTCTCACTTTCTTTCCCCCCGACCATTTGTGTTGTTTCCTAAATTCCACATATGAGTGAAATACTATGGTATTTGTCTTTCTCTGACTTATTTCACTTAGCATAATACTCTCTAGTTCCATCCACATCATTGCAAATGACAAGATTTCATTCTTTTTGATGGCTGTGTAATATTCCAGAGTGTGTATGTGTGTGTGTGTGTGTCTGTCTGTCTACTACATCTTCTTTATTCATTCATCAGTCAATAGACATTTGGGCTCTTTCCATAACCCTTAAGAGATTCTGGGGAAAAGAGGCAGGTGGAGGTGGTTGATACAGTAGAATACATTTGTGAAATGCTCCACACTCTTTCCTTCCTCTTGATAATACATAATACAATTTGAAGACAATTAAGACTTTGATAAATCATGTGTTAAAGATAAAATTTTAACTTAGTATTTCTTAAACTTAATTGATTCCTTGTTTAATGCAATCATATATAATCTTCAAGAAATATATCTAAATTTAGGTATCTGAATTAAGAATTCAGTATTAGAGGTAACAATTTAAATTTGGTTTGGCTTTGCTTTTACAATGGAAGTCCACTACCTGGATATTTTAATTTTTATCTGAGTATATTTCCACATGAGAGCTCTCCTCTTCTCCCTTTATTGAACTCTAGTTAACATCCCTTAAAACCAGTATTCTATAGAATAATTTTGGGGAAGTAAATTTCTGTGTTATAGCCGGTGGTTTTTACTAATGGTGTAATGAAGGTACATACTACCTCTGGGACACAGTGTCTGTTTGGCTCGTGGCTGTGGTGATAGGAACTTCCTGGAAGACGTACAACAAATCTGTGTAGGTAGGAGGTTAAGTTTTCTCACTTAGCCTTGAAGCTGTGATGTGAGTGCTCTAAGAAACACAGGTGCAACATCTATTACCTTCTAGGCAGGGTCCATTCAGTTGATAAGATGATCTCTGTGACAGTCTTTTTCCTTAAAAGAAAGGGACTATCCTTTGGTCAAAACTCTCTAAATAACAGCTCCTATGTCAGAATCTTCTGATAAATGCAGACATTAAACCAGTTTCCTTGTCATCAGACTGAAACTCCAAGCAAGTCCACAACATTATTCGGTTCCACTGGATACATCCTATGGAATAATGTGCCTGAAAAGTCAGGAGGGAGAAAAATCACTCCAATGGAAGCAGTGTTTCTGTGTTAAAGTTTTTGGATAAATGGCTACAGAATTGAGGAAAACATTTAGTAATTGATAATCTGTCTTATTCCAGATGAGGTTAATTATTGATTTTTGACAGGTCTTTCCATTGTAAAATTTCTACTTTTCCTTTTAAAATTAATAAACATTTTGTGGGGCCATACTTTGAGACTATGCAAATATTTTGTTGATCATCATACTCTTACCTGCTAATTTTAGCATTCATTGATGACTCCTGTCTGTAATACTTACTACAGAAATATTTACCAAATGGTAAATTTCTATCATTCCTCCTATATTTATTAATTGGAATTCTACTGTAAGGAAGAGATGTTCCTCTTACCCCATTTATTTGTTAATGCATTCAATTATTTACTTCTATCAATGTAGACTCATGGATATTTATTTGATGGCCTGATATCCACTTCTTATCATTGTTTAGTGTATTCCTCAAATGTTCCCAGCTTTGGCTGTTGGGAGCTTTTTCAAATTGACTTCTGTGATCCCCATTCATTCTCTTTTAACACTTCCTTATTTTCCAGCACTCAGAGCTGCTCCAGACCCATCTTGTATTTCCTCAAAAGTTTCCCAGCCCTGGAGTCAACCGCTTTTTCAAGTGTTTTTTGTTCTTTTTGAGAATGATAGAAACCAAGATCTAGGCATATAGTGTTCTCAGTACTACTGGGATGTCATTGCTGTTAGGCCTTCTGAGTGATTATAGGTAGAAACTATTTGTATGAATAGTAATCCATGTATCTACACATCTATATCTACTTCTTATCTATTCACATTATTTATAACAAAATCCATGAGTTCCAACTGATATTTCCAATTATAGTCCAATAGCATGAGTTCATTCTAGCTCTCCCTTTTCTTTACTTGTAGCTGCTTTCTTTGACTGCAAGAAACCTGGGTCTCATTACCCACAATCTATTTCTATACAATATGTTTATATAAAATAGCTTCAGAATTGCTAACCCATACCCCAGTGAAAATCACATTTACTAACTGGAGCATAATATTTGTGTACAGTTCTTATTTTTTTCTTTAGCTTTGTAGTATCTTTCAAGATATTTATTTATTTATGTAAGTTTTTTTTTTTTTAATTTGAGAGAGAGAGAGAGTGTGAGCAGGAGGAGGGGCAAAGTGAGAGGGAGAGAGAGAAACTCAGCAGATTCTGTGGTCAGTGCTGAGCTCGATGTGGGGCTTGATCTCAAGACCCTGAGAAAATGACCTGAGCCAAAATCAAGAGTTGGATGCTTAACTGACTGAGCCACCCAGGCGCCACCCCTCAAAATATTTTTTAATGAAGTTACTTAGTCTATTTTTCTCTGACCCCTTCAGTGAGGCTATGTTATTCACTTGTAATTGGCTTAGGTTCATTTATTTTTATATTCCATTTCCAATACTTCCCCCGTATCCAGTTTGAGTTTAATTATTTATTGGTACTTTTTATGAGATATTGCTATGATTTGGAGCTAGAGAACCATACATAAAGGTATATTCAGAGAAATTTCTCTAAGAAACTCCCTTTCTCTTTGAACTTCACCATTCTTGCCACTCTGTTTGCACCACCCCTGCAGGTAACCCATCTTATTTGTTTCTGAATTTCATTACCTGAATTATGTTTTGCACAAATGAGCAGATATATTGATATTTTCTTATTTGCTTTTCTTTCTTTAATGAAAAGCTGCATACTATATTCTTTTGCACTTAAAAAATACACCCTGAAAATTACTCCATATCAGTTCATCAAGATCTTCCTCACTCACTCTTGCAGATGTATTTGGACTATCCAACATTCTTAAGAGTCTGTACATACAAACTGGTGACAGTGACTAATTTTATTCATTGACTGTGATGACTACTTACATTTGAATCAAAATAAAATGCTGCATGCCTTGCTGCCTGAATTTTAATCTCTTCCTTGGCTTCACGATCAGGAAAACATACCTGTCTCTACTCACATGCTCTGGCTGGAGCTTATCACTGCCCTCCTTCCTGTTACTTCTTGCTTGAGTTGGCTTTGGCTTCATCTTGTGATCTCATATTTGAATCTGCGTCGTTAGTTTCTGGTTCTCCCATTCTCTGTCTTGCCTAGGCACTTTTCATCACTATTGCTTTGACCTTGGCGGCACCATGACTCCTAGCTTGTGTCAGGGTCACTGTAAGCTCCCATGCCATGGTGGTCTTGCTTTTACAACTAGACCTAGTCTAGCTGGGTCTAATACATCTGACTCTACTCCAGATTCAATTTGTTTGTCTCTGACTTCTCTACAGCACTCACTCACTCTTAACAAAATACCTGGGATATTGTCCAATTTGCAGAATAAGGCTTGGCTTTCAATTTTAGCACATTTTTTTTTTCTTAAAAGAGGCTTACTTCTTGTGATTGTATCTTTGCGATGATTTTACTCTATTCATTTAGAACACTGTGAAAGCAGCTCCCTGATGAAATTCATCCATTATGGCAAATGTTTTCACTTCATGGAAACCTACTGAAATGGAAAGTATTTTGAAAATAAATGAAACATAGACTATTTTTGAAAACTGTTCATGGCCAGATTCAGCAAATGTTGATAGCTTGGAAATTTCTGATACTTTAAAGGGGAGAGGGGGAAAAAAACCACAGTTTTGTGCTAGAAAGTTCTGAGCCTCCCACATCTTACCTCATTTTTACAGACGCAGCAATTAAGACCCTTCCTGTTCCAGGAAGTCTAACTCATCTGAAAAAGCATACTTTCCAATTATCCAAATAACCCTGAACACACAAATCAAAATGCAGGAATGAAAGCTCCACGTTTAACTCTCTTTCACCGAAATGTTATGAGATCCTCTTCATTTCCTCTTTCTGTTGATACACATAACAGTTTAGACATCAGAATTTGAGCTATATGAAAAGCAGAGGAAAGCCATTAGAAGAAATAGGGAGAAGACATGTGCAGTGAATATTTGTGATAAAACAAGTCATTTCATTATCCACATGCAGTTTGAGGCTTTTACTACTTTCTCATCTTTGGCAGAAATCAATTTGACTCTCTTTCACATCAATAGAGTATCTTCTAGATGAACCCCTGAGGTGGGTACATAAAGGGTATCTGATTTTTTCATTAATGCAGAGCTATTAAAGCCATAAATAGGGCTTAACAGCATTCAACATTCATTGCAGAAGGGCTTCTCTAGCAAAGTAGTACAGAAAAAGGGACAAATTTCCATTAAATCTGGCATTTAAAGGTGAGAGGTGATCTGAACATTGTACCATGTAAATGTAGGTTCTAAAGATGAAAATGACACAATGGTGGTCAGGGCTGAAGAATTCACTTTTTTTCAGATCAGGTTTAATTTTGGTTGTACTATAAAAGTATACACCCATATTTGCTGCTCCAAAAATACACTGTGTGTGTTTATTTGTCACAGATGTCTGATGAGTCACTGCACAATATGTTTGGGATAGGTGAAAATGATTTGAACATCTAATGGAATAGCAACTAAAATAAATATAGTATTTTAAAATAAATTACAGGGGTTAAACATCCTGAGACATTTTAACATTAACTTTGCCTAGTTGATGAACAAGGTGTTCGTGATCATCTGTCTTTTTTCTCTGTGCTTCTCATTGTTTGAAATCTTCATCTGAGACAGATTAGATGTTGACTTGTTCTACCAAGTATTTTCTGAGATACCAGATCTTCTTTCTAAATGTTCCTTTTTTTAAGACAGTATGGGAGAAGCAATTTTAGTGTGAAAAAAATGTATGTCCAGGTGAACATACTGACTGCTAAAACCTAGACATTATGTTGGATGCTGGAAATTTAAGAGTAAAAAGTCACGGTCCTTACCCTCATAGAACTTAGAGCCTATTATAGTCCAAGTAAATAGATTCGTATATAAAATATTTCTTTTAACATGTTGTTAAAAGAGCTGTGAGGGGTAGCAGTAGGATGTTAAGAAGGCAATTACTAAGGGAGTGGTCGATTTCTGCAAATAGTCGCGAAAAGTGCCTCAGGTACAAACATATCACTAGGACCTGAAGTTTGAAGCCGTAGGCACATGAAAGCTAGCGGAAGAATGTTCCACATAGAGAAAAGAGCTTATCATGTTCAAAAATCTGAAAGGAGACCCCTGTAGCTCGAGTATAGCACAGGGAAGGACAAGAAGAAAACAAAACAAAACAAAAAGATGGGAGTTGGAAATTGGAGTTCTCAGTGAATAAACTGTATGACAAAAGTAGATGGCATCTGGAAGGATGGAGATTTGTAGTCAGAGATTGGAAGAACAGAGTTTAAGTTTTGAGACGTAGTGTAGCTCTGGATGACTGCAAAGTAGAAGGTGTGACCTAGGGGACACACAGCTGAAGTGGTAATGTGGAAGTTATCAAAAGAGAGGAGATCAAGGGATGTTAAGGGAAGGCTGTTAAAGGGACTGTCCTCAGGGTCTTTGAGACCAGGTTAGATATATTATAGGAAGCAACACTGTGAGGCAGGAGCTCCTTAGGACATATATATATTTTTTTTTTTAGACATATGGGAAGTATACATTTTGTTATTATGCTAAATTCAAATCTCTATGCTTAGTACATCTTCATTAATTTCTAAATGGGCAAAATAAACAGCTTATTCAAAACACTGCAGGTTTTTTAGTTTCCTTCACACACATATGGGATAGTGGGCCGTTTGTTGCATTTTAACTGAAACTGCCATTTTTACATTCAGCAACAACTGGTCTGTGTTGTAGCAAGAACAAATAATTCAGTCATTAAAATAATCAGAGGTGATGATTCCCAGACTTGCCTCAGTGTGAGAATCACCTAGGATGGGGCACCTGGGTGGCTCAGTCGGTTAAACGTCTATCTTCAGCTCAGGTCATGATCGCAGGGTCCTGGGATCGAGCCCCACATCGGGCTCCCTGCTCAGCAGAGTCTGTTTCTCCCTTACTCTCTCCCTCTGCCTCTCCCCTGCTCATGCTCTCTCTCTCAAGTAAATAAAAATGAAAATCTTAAAAAATCACCTAGGATGCTTATTAAAATGCAGACTCCTGGGTCTCATTCCAGATTCACTGACTCACAATTTTCTGGAATAGTGTTTGGAAATTTTCATTTTTAATAAGTGTCCTACATAATTTTTAAGATCGGGCAAGAATGGGAATTGCTGTTGTTGATGGAAACATGACACACTATGGATGAGGAAATATGAAATACAGGCCCATTTCTCTGCTAACCAGCTTTTGATCCAATTACTAAATCTTCCTTGGGTCTCAGTTTCCTCTTCTACAAAACGATTATTTTGAGATCCTTCCATATGAAATTTTCCTACCATTAACATTTCTATGTATGGTCTGTGTAAGATTTTTTTCTATATACATCGAATTAACAACTAAAATCCTATAACTACAGGCAACATTGAAACAAAAACACTCAGAAAATTACAAATCATTTCCAAAGATTCCTTGAAATTGATAAGATATCATTTTTCTCATATTCCTACTTTCTTACTTCAAGTGCTGGCCACATTACCATACCTTTCTGAAAATAATGCAAGAAATTTTCAAACTCTCTTCTTTTGAATCTCTTTAAAAGTTTCCATTGAAATACTAATCTAATGAAAAAAATTCAGTTGAAATTAACATTCTTATACTAAAATTGTATTTATTAAAATAACTACTCTTATATCAAAGGAGACCACAACAGGCAGCAAAAAAAATATAATTTTTAATAACATTTTCTATTAAAACATGTTTTATGTTTTAGATTTCAGAGCCATTTTTGCTCCTAGTAATATAATATAACTCCTTAGCATCTAGTACAACGTTTTTAAAGCTGTAAGTTGCAACATATTAGTGGATTGTAACAGAAAATGTTGCTTCTGAACACAAACACACACATACATGCAAATATCAAGACATTGGATATAGTAGGTTAAGTATTACTTTGTGAAACTTTTGTTTCAGTTATATACTCCTATCTGTATACATATTTTTTGTATATATTCTGAGATTTTATATAAAATGAATTTTTCACAGTAATCATACTGTATAATGTGTGTTATTTACTACTATATTTGAATAACAGTCAGTTTGGGGGTATTAAATAAGACCTATGAATATTGTGCATGAAAACATAAGAAAAAATATAGCTCAGTCGCCAATGAAATATGAACATGAACTCAGTAAACTCTGTACAGTTTCATTTATAAGTACATCCCACCCAGTTAGTTTCTGCTTTCAGATAACCAGGTAGGAAGACCAGTTAGCACTGATGCTTGGAACCAAAATCAAAGGAAGCACACAAAAAACAGTGTTATAAGAGAAAGTCAGCCTGTTCAGAATCCTATTCGGCACTATTTTTACTAAATACATTACAGGTAGATTTGAAATGTCAATCACCACTATTTGCTGTAAACATCCTGAGGTTAAAGACTATGAGTTCTGTTTATGACAAAATCAGTTTAATTGGTATAGGAAAAAAAAAAAACAAACCTGGACTTCAACTGGATTTACCAATTTTCTTTCAATAAGCAGTGATTTTGTTTTGTTTAAAGGATTGACTAGAGGAATGTATTTAGATTAAAAAAGACTTGGCTTCTTTGCCATGTCTTTTCCTTGTACCTGACACATACAGCCATATGCCAGATCCAGAACACAGGACAAAAAAGCAAGTTGATGGGCCTTCAGTGACAACATGGAATTTGAAGTTCTGAGAACTAGATGTTCATTGAAAAATTGAACTGCAACTTGCCAAGGTCAGAGAGTGACATTTTCATAAATTAATGCTATCAGAAGCTGCTAGAATTTTCACAATTGTCATATTTGAAACCAGCAGAAGTTCCAGTAGAGGTCATACTGATTATGCTGGGAGCAAATCGGAAGACTTCCAATGCATGTAAGAATTTTCTTTGAATACAGAGTAATAAAGCTGAAATAGATTTTTTTTTTTTTTTGGTGTAAAGATGAGATTCTTTTTTTTGCTAAAAAGAAACATACCTATGTTTGTATGTTTAATGACTCTTCATTTGCTCTAAAATATATTTCCCTTTTTTTGTACATAAGCTTACATTTTTTTTTGTAGTTTTCACTTAGAAATAACAAAAATCTTAAACTAGAAGTTTCAGTTTGATAGAGATAGATTTGAATGGGAACTGTTCAACGGAATAAGAAATGGTAAAACAGAGTCTAAAGGAAAGAGAAAGAGAACTAATTTTCCACTTATTCTGAATAGGTATGAACTTCTGAAAAGTTCATACATAGGTGAACCCTGAACACAGGAATTGATTGGAAATTATTAAATATTTATTTGGCTTTTATCATTTGCCATTAGGCCATACATAAAGAGTATTCCGAAATCATAATAAGGATTAACATTCTAAATATTCTATTAAACATTTCATTATGTTCCAAAAAAAAAGAAAGAAAACGAGGACAACTCCTAGGAGACATGAGCCCAAGTACATTTGTGGGAAATGAGAACAGGGAATTTTAATTTGATTGTAATTTCTCTAATGATGTCTTTATCTACCAGGACTCACATTATCTCACTTAACTCACTTCCCTCCCCTTAAACCTCTGCAAGATCGATTTTAAAGGAAGTAGTCCGTCCCAGTTCATCATCACTGAGTGGAGCTAAAGGTTCTCTGGCAAGAAGAGTCTAAGCCAGGATTCTCCAGCCTTTTTAGCAGAAAAACTACTGTCCATTTCCCTAAAATATAAAGCAGTATCTGGAGCAAAAAGTTAAGAGTTATTGAAAGTATAAGATTCCGTGTGACAGGGACCAGTGCTCTCTGACCTGGCTGAGCAAACTCTGCTTGTGGGTAGCTCTCAGCCCTGCCCCAACCCCGGCCAGGGGGCCTCAGAGTTGTTGCTACAGGACCCTCAGCCCTGCTAGAGGCCATGGACATGCCTTCTACCTTCTTGGGCAATAGCACTCCGCATGCATTAAAATAGAAAAAACAAAACAAAACCCAGACTGAAATGATAACTACTGAGCTATCACAAAATAAATTAAATTTAAAAATAAACAAACAAACAGTACAGTTCCCTGGGAATGGAATTTGAAGCACATTTGCACTTGCAGATACTCCCCATTGAGCCCACTTATCCCTGGTTAGCATATACAATGTCTGCCCTGATCTTCATTCTATGGACTTCAATTACTTTATTTTTCTGAATATGAATAGTCTTTTCCCTTAAGTCATATTCTGACGGATAGCTCTGTTCTGACACCACTTTGTTTCATCCCTAGACAGATGCCTCTTGCTTGTGAGTGGCTGAGAAAAAAAATTTTTTTTTCGAGTCAGAGCTGTTAAAGCAGACAGTGTTCCTTCTCTTGGACTCTCCCCTGAAACCTCTAAATCTCTAAGCAACAATAGGCTCAGCTGACAGTCCTGATCTGAGACATTTAAGAGGATTTTAGAGAAGATTTGGCTTTGTCTGTTGTTTGTTGATATCTGGAATAAGGGGAGAGTATTATTTCTAGCCTTTCAAACAAAAAGGTTTCAGAGCTTGCTTTGAGAGTAGAACTGGTGATTGGGACGCTCCTCTCATCCCACTCATTAGATCATCACTAATGGTACACCGCAGAGCTTGCCAAATTGTGGTATATCTCTCAGTAGCAAGTAAATAAAGGGAGGCAAATGACCAATAATTTATCCTGTACTTGTTATAAGTAACTCAAATTACCTTGAACAAATAAATGTGTTTCTATTATTACCACATGCCATGAAAAGATAAAGGTATATGGAAATAATTATTCTCACTTGCATAAGGAAAATGCATATATCAATGCCTTTGCATTTCATATACACACACACACACACACACACATATATGTGTGTGTGTGTGTGTGTGTGTGTATAGATTTCACTCACTGAAAAACAGTAGGATATCTAAAACTTAAAATTCTCGTGAGTCTTCAGATAGTTCATGAGGCTATGGATCTGGGAAAATATATTCAATGATTTATCCCAAGTTAGTTGGAATTCCCAGCACAAACAAAGAGGTATAATTATCACTTTCACCTAGCTACAGCTAAAATACCCAGTAACAACACTAAAGCACATAATTTAGAAGTATGCAAACAGTACTGCCCTTGAAAGGTGAGGACCAGTCCCTACTCTTTGCTTTCTCAGTGGCTTGTGGAAGAAATTGAAACTAGATCTCCCACGTATTAGTAGGGAGAGCTTAGAGCATTGTGTTGAGAAAGTTTTATAGACTGAGTGCAAATCCGATCTTAGCAGGAAATAGGGCAAATGATTGGTGATATTGGCACAGGTATCGGAGAGGGAGGGGGTGGCAGTCCTTGTGCCACGTATTTGTCAACCCGCAGCTTATCCATTTTAATCATTCAGCCATCTATCCATTGCTTATAATAGCCTATTGAACTTCACCCCTGTGAACTTCGGGGCTATACCCTAGGAAATCAGAATCTATGCACTATAGCCAAAATGTCCTCAAGAAAAATTACAACCTCATATTTTATATCCCTAGCCTCTAATTTTTTATTATGTTATGTTAATCACCATACATTACATCATTAGTTTTTGATGTAGTGTTCCATGATTCATTGTTTGCGTATAACACCCAGTGCTCCATGCAGTACATGCCCTCTTTAATACCCATCACCAGGCTAACCCATCCCCCCACCCCCCTCCCCTGTAGAACCCTCAGTTTGTTTCTCAGAGTCCATAGTCTCTCATGGCTCATCTCCCCCTCCGATTTCCACCCCCCTTTGTTTTTCCCTTCCTACTATCTTCTTTTTTTTTTCATTTCAACATATAATGTATTATTTGTTTCAGAGGTACAGGTCTGTGATTCAACAGTCTTACATAATTCACAGCACTGACCATAGCACATACCCTCCCTGATGTCTATCACCCAGCCACCCCATCCCTCCCACCCCCCCACCACTCCAGCAGCCCTCAATTTGTTTCCTGAGATTAAGAATTCCTCATATCAGTGAGGTCATGATACATGTCTTTCTCTGATTGACCTATTTTGCTCAGCATAATACCCTCCAGTTCCATCCACATCCTTGCAAATGGCAAGATTTCATTCCTTTTGATGCCCAGCCTCTAATTTTCTTCTTCGCATGTGGCCTCCAGTTCAGGTACACACATTTTAGATACCTCTTTCCATTCCATTATTCTCTCTTGAGGAACACACTCTTCTACCACTTCTTACTCTTTGCTTCTACACAATCTCATGCGGATATTTTTCTCTCAGTGTAAATCCTCCCCAGTGAACTTTTGGATATAGTTTCTGTGTAACTGTAATGTGGTGACTGGGTTATTTCATCTGCTCAGTGTCCTCAGGGACACTTAGGTAATTATCTCTACCTACTACATTTACCACATTTTTTGCCTATTTCTAAGTCTGCAGTTTTGTTTTGTTTTTTTAAATAATTCTAGCTGCTTCCTCACCAACGGTCTGTTGGCCAAAGTTCCCTTTTAACTGCTATCTCAGTTTTCATCATGGGAAGAATGCAGCTATACAGGATATGATTAGAAATATATACAAGATGGGGGCACCTGGCTGGCTCAGTCAGTGGAGCAGGCAACTCTTGATTTTGGGGTCATGAGTTCAAGCCCTACACTGAGGTTACTGAAAAAAAAATAAAATCTTTAAATACACACACACACACACACACACACACACATGGTAGTTTGTTTGCTTGTGGGTTTCTTTTTTTTTTCTTTCATTTTTTTGGTCTTAAGACTGCAGCTGCTTTTGGATGAGAAAAACACTGTAGAATCAGTTCCCTAAACTCAAAGGTTGTTTTTTTTTTTAAGATTTTATTTATTTATTTGACAGAGACACCACGAGAGAGGGAACACAAGCAGAGGGAGAGGGAGAGGGAGAAGCAGGCTTCCCACTGAGCAGGGAGCCCGATGCGGGGCTTGACCCCAGGACCCTGGGATCATGACCTGAGTGGAAGGCAGACGCTTAATGACTGAGCCACCCAGGTGCCCCCCTAAATACAAAGGTTTTTTAAAAGTGCTTAGTCAACTCTGTTTCTCCCAAGTCTTGTTTTTTTTTTTCTTTTTTTTTTAAAGATTTTATCTATTTATTTGTTTGAGAGAGAGAGAGAGTGCATGAGCAGGGGGAAGGGCAGAGGGAGAAGGAAAGAATCTCAAGCAGACTCCGTGTTGACTACAGAGCCCAATGCGGCACTAGATGTGTGAGATCGATGACCTGAGCCGAAATCTAGAGTCACTCACTCAACTGACTGAGCCACCCAGGTGTCCCAAGTCTGGTTTTATTCTAAACTAAATTCTACTGACGGATGGATTGCTGCCTCTTCTTGGTAAATCTCTCTCTAAATTTGGATATTTCCTGCAGATATGATTAAATTAAGCCATAGTTTATCAACAATTGAATTCCAAAGTCCTTTTATTTTTCTAATATTTGGAAAAATTAAGCTTAGCAAAAATTAATTCAGTAATAACTTCATTTTCAATAACCAAGGATTTTTATAAAAGTTGAAAAAAGTGCTATCGGTCATCCCTGGATTCATTCATTGTTCAACAAATATTTATTGAGCACCTATATTATCTTAGATTGCATAAAGGGATAAATAAATCAGATGTGTCTGTTTCTTTGTATCTTACAGATTAGTGGAATAGATAAACAAAATGCAGTAGAATAGATAAACAAAATGGAACTTACAGATTAGTAGAAAATTAAAAAATAAAATATAGTTTAGGTTTCAACATTCTGAAGTAAATGAATAGAGTGAAGGAATATAGATAGGTAGGTAGTAAAGATGGCTGTCATCTAGGAAAACTTTGATGGAAAGAATGTTTAAGTCATGATCTAAAGGATTTTTTTTTTAAGGCACGCCACACAAAGTGGAGGAAGAATATGTTCCAATTAAATGCACATGGATGTTCAAAATCTCCAAAGCAAGAAACAATCTGACAAGCTCTAAGAATTAGAGGAACCCAGCATGGCTAGAGTGGAGTAGACATGGAGGCAACGAAAATAGCTGTCTTAAGAAATAAGCAGGAACCACAGATTATTCAGGAATTTGTAGGCCACGATGAGGATTTTGGATTTTATCCAAAGTATAACGGGAAACCATTGGTGAGGGGTGGTTAAGCAGAGGAGCAGCACGTTCATATTTATGTTTGCAAAGAGTTATACTGGCAGCTCTGTGCAACATTAATTTGAGAGGATAAATATTGATACCAATAAAGCAGTTGAGGCATGAGAGCCAAATGATAGATGATAGTAATTTGAATTAATCTGATTCAGAGGAGATGCTGAGAAAAATCAAGATTTTTTTTAGAGAAAGAAATGAGCAGCTTGAGATGGGCTCTAGGACCAGTGGTGGGAATGGTAAGGAAGGAGGAATCAGAGAAGACGGCTGGCTTAAACCACCAGATGGGTGGTAGCACTAATCACTGAGATGGGGAAGTATGGAAGAAAAACAGGTTAGGGGAGAGGGGAGTATATTAAGAGTTTTATTTTGGGAAAATGTTTGAAATACTTGTGACATAGTCAACAAGACATGTCAGGTGATAATTGACCTATGAAGCTGGAATGCAGAGTACAATTTTTGGATTGAGATATAAATTTGGAAATCATGAGCATTGAAAAAAATAAGGTCTCGGATTGAATGAAATATTCAGTGAAAACAGAGAGAGGAATAAAGGAATCCAGCATAATCTGAAAGTTTGTAATTTTAGAGTTTATAATTATAATGGCAACATTGTTCAAGTTCCTACAGTGTGCTAGACACTTTATATATTTTAAGTATTTTAAATACTAGTTCATTGTAGAATTTCAATAAATACTACTTGATTGAATGAAAGTGCAGCCTTCACTAGGACAAAGATTTTTTTCTGTTAGAAATGTGGTAGAACATGTCCTCATCTTAGCTGAAGTGCCAAAACTAAAGCATAGAGGATAGGTGCCTCTTTGTCTAAGAGAGGCTAAACCATATCCAGAACATTCATCAAGGGATTGAGGCTGGGAAACCGGTTCATTGTCCAGTATATAAGAGGACAGCATCATCAGAGAGGGGATTGAGGAGTATGAATGTCTTTGAAGAGTCTAACAGACAATGTTGTCCCAAATTCCTTGCTCCCTACATATTCCAAGTACAAGTACCTCAAAAGAACTACAGATAAATAATATGAGTAGTCCACAGAATGGAAACTGACATTTGGGCCTGAAGCAGAATGCACTCTGAACTGCAGAAACTCGTATTCTTATGCTTCCACAAGATGGAGTGTGATGAAACCGGCCTTGAGACTTGGTGTTGGTGGAACACTGTTGCTTGGATATATCTGAAGGGTAAAGGTTAGCTGAGGATGACTTTGATGACAGAGAAGAATGACAAGTGGGAGTGACTGATACTTCCTGAGTTTGGATTAATGGGAAGCAAGGAATATAACTGGCTTTAGCCTTCTCCAGAGGGAGTACCTGTGGGATACCATCAGAGTAAGGAGTAGGGAGTCCCTAGAGGTGAAGTGAAGATAAGAGAATGATTTGTGCCAGAGGATCAATGTGGGATGGTCCAGGAACCCACAAATGTGCCCTATGGGAAAAAAGACTTGCATGCAGGCATCTGCCATCAGAGGACCCAGCGCCAGAAAATGGCAGCACCAGCTACCTATGGCTTTTCTTCCTTTTCCTCCAGTCCCACTTTTACCTTGTCTCCATTTCCAAAGGAGCTAGAAATAGCAACTAGAGGAGGGTGAGTAGGTGAAGCATGGAAGAAACTAAACATGGTTCTCACCCTCCTTTCCCATTGCAGACTGGTTAACCCAGATCTGGGGCATGGGCAGAGATGCTTTTGTGAGGAGATGAGAAGCGATGAACTGGATGAGCATTGGAAGTTTTAAGTTATATTGCAATGGACTTTTTTTTTTAAAGATTATTTATTTATTTGAGAGAGAGAGAATGAGAGATAGAGAGCACGAGAGGGAGGAGGGTCAGAGGGAGAAGCAGACTCCCCGCTGAGCAGGGAGCCCGATGTGGGTCTCCATCCCGGGACTCCAGGATCATGACCTGAGCCGAAGGCAGTTGCTTAACCAACTGAGCCACCCAGGTGCCCTGCAATGGACTTTTAATATCTGAAAATGAGGACTGTTCATTAATGCTTGGAAGTCATTGCAAATTAAGGGTTCTTCTTGAGATATTATCCAAGGGAATGGAAGGAATAGCTGACAGAATGGGTTTGTGGGGCAGTGGTAGGAGAAAATTAAATTGCTTGTCTTTTGCACCCTTCTGAAAATAGCTCATGAATAACTTAGTTCTAATTAGAATTTATTCCCAAACTCCTATTACTACCTTCAATGATGTGTATATAACTGGAGAACTTAGATTGAGACAGAATCAGTATCTTAGGTTACATATGCTTGAGAATAAGATGGCCCTGTGTGTACAAGATTGATGAGAAAAACTCTTTTCATTGGCATAAAATCAAACATATAGAAAATGCTGGAAATACCTTAAGAGGTCTCTTGGTTTTCTTTTCTATTATCAATTTCTACATCACTTTCCGAAAGCTGAGACCAATAATTAGAGTAAGAAGTGGGATATACTAATTGCCCCAGTAGACCTTTCTGTGATCCTGAGAATGTTCTATATCTGCTCCATCAGTCATGCTAGCTACTAAGGTACATGTGACCACTGAGAACTTGAAATGTAACTAGTATAACTGAGGAATGGTTTTTAAATTTTATTTAATTTTAACTCATTTAAACCTGAATAGCTCCCTGTGGCTAGTGGACAACATGGGTTCAGACTATTTAAGGGCTTGTACTAAGCTACACACAGCATGAAATAACACTATTTTAGAATTGACAAAGGCAGTTCCCAGGCATTTTCCCTCTTAAAAAGTTTATGTTAGGGGTGCTTGGGTGGCTCAGTTGGTTTTAAGCGTCTTTTTTTTTTTTTTTAAGATTTTATTTATTTATTTGATGAGAGAGAGACAACAAGAGAGGGAACACAAGCAGGGGGAGTGGGAGAGGGAGAAGCAGGCTTCCCGCGGAGCAGGGAGCCTGATGCAGGGCTCCATCCCAGGACCCTGGGATTATGACCTGAGCTAAAGGCACACGCTTAACGACTGAGCCACCCAGGCCCCCCAAGCATCTAACTCTTGATCTCAGCTGGGGTTTTGATCTCAGGGTCATGAATTGGAGCCCCGTGTTGGGCTCCACACTGGGCATGGAGCCTACTAAAAAAAAAAAAAGTCTATTTTGGACTCTTATTTTGGTTAAGTATCCTATGTAGATACCTTTTGCTCTTATCTACATTACTTTTTGTTAATCTATAATGTTTTTTCCCTCTTTTATTAATCTGGCTAGTGCTTATTTGAAGGAAAGAGGGTGTTTCCCCCACTGTAGAAAGTATCCTAATTAAGACAGATAAGTCATGCAGCTTTTGTTTATGTCACAATTTTCCCTGTAGCTAGAATTAAATGATGCTGTCAAAGGGCAATGCTAGTGTTTGATGGCTTTTAATATTTTTGTCCATATCAAAAGACTAAATAAATGCAATCGATATTCCCAATTCCTAACTCTGTAGTAATTATTCCAATAAAGAGATATTCATGCTACCAAGCATCAATACATGTTCTTCATTGCCCTAATAAATCTGCTCCTAGAAAATAAACCATGTTCAGCTTGGGCTTTAGAGAGAATATTAGCAAACACCAAGCTCAGAATGTTATTAACCAAAGCCTTCAGCACATGGGGCTTACAAAATATGGATTTTTAAAACCCAAACACTTAATGAGAACTATCAAGAAAGAAGAATCATATCTGCAAAGGGGCTGCATATTATATTTAGGGTGGCTCCTTCAGCAAATAGCCCAAATGAGGATTTTTAAATAGAACTGGCTATTCAGGAGAACTCATTTTATAAATGGCTATCTCACAAAATAAAACAACTACAAAATAATAGTATCAACTGTTATGAGTATTTCTTGCTGGCTGACTCTATTTTAAGATATTCAGAGATCCTCACAAGAACCCCATGAGTTAGATACTATTTTATTCTCATTGTATAAATGAGGAAGCTGTGGCTTTGAGGAAACTGTTGTTAGGAGGCTGTCCAAGGCCAATACTCTGGGGTGGGAGAGTTATAATATTTATCAAATCCAGGTATGTCTAAGTCCAAAACCCATACTTCTTATTTATTACCTATTTAAAAATCTATGTTATAAAGACACACTATATATTTTCTAAAAGATTTATTTATTTCAGAGAGAGAGAGAGAGGGAGAGTGAGAGCACAGGGGAGGTGCAGAGGGAGAGGGTGAAGAAGAGAATCTCAAACAAACTCGCTGCTGAGCCGGGAGCCTGTCAGGGGGTTCGATCTCACAACCCCGAGATCATGATCTGAGCTGAAACCAAGAGTCAGATGCTCCACCAACTAAGCCACCCAAGCATCCCCAAGACCCACGATATATTAAGACAAGTCATTAACAAGGCAGTGCCAACCTTCTTGTTTCAGTCTGAATAATTCCAGCATGCTACAGATCTTTCTTTGTGAGTTTCTGTTAGCTCAGTCTGCTAGATAATATAGGTTAACTTTATTGACTATTAAATGGCTAGCAGTTCTACTTGGTAAAATCTTCCTTTAAGATTATTAAGAAAATGTCATAAATTTGTTCAACATCCTAGTCGTTCAAGAAATATTTGTATCACTCACTCACATTCTTTCTCTCCCTATCTCTCCCATTCTCCCTCTCTCTCTATATATAAATAGATATATTTAGGAACTCACATCCTGTTTGCAGATCCACTTGCACAAGAAATATTAACACAGGGAAGGACCTCAGCATCAAATTACCAGAACAGGCACTACTTTCTCAATGTTTAAAAGAGGGGAAAAAATACTTTGAATTCAGGGGATCTAAGACAAATGGTATGAATATAAACTCATGTATAAATGGTAGAGTATAAACTCTGTCTTGGTGGATTCTTTACAATCCAGATATGTGAGGAGAGAAAAAAAGGTACTGTATAGATAACAGGAATGTATTTTCCATAGTTCTGGAGGCTGGGAAGTCCAAGATCAAGGTGCTGGTTGATCCAGTTCGCCAGTGAGGGATCTCTTCCTGGCTTGCAGATGGCTACCTTCTGGCTGTGTACTCATATAGCAGAGAGAGAGAGAGAGAGACAGAGACAGAGACAGAAAGAGAGAGAGAGAGAGAGAGAGAACATCAAGTTTTCTGATGTCTTTTCTTCTACGGACACTTAACTCATCAGGAGAGCCTCACCTTCATAACCTCCCCTAAACCAAATTACCTCCTAAAGGCTCATTCCAAACACCATCACATTAGTAATTAGTGCTTCGACGTAGGAATTTTGGGAGAACACAATTCAGTCCATAGAAGTTACATTATAACAAAACTCCAAGGCAGAAGTACTCAGTGACTCTTGGTAGCAGAGTGACTAGACCAGCAGGGTAAAAATGGGAAGGTAAGTAGAGAAACACCCAGCACATCCAGATTAGCCATAACTTCCAGGCTAAGGAGTTCAACATTGTTATATAATTGAACTTGATGAAGTTGTTAACCAAAATTCATTTGGTGAGATATTATAGGATGTTTTAAGGAGAGAAGGAACAGAGAGATTTTGGATATAGGATGACTTGTCCCAATGTAAATGTGCCATAAATTACCTTACTGCATGACTCATTTTGTAAGAAACATGATTCAAAATGGAGCAATGAGAGTCAAATGAGTACAGTATGACAATAAAAGATCTTAGAAAACTATGGATACAGGAAACAAACTATATCATAGGGCCTTTTTCTCAAGCAAGCATGTAGAAATGTATAACAGCTACCATGTATGGAAAGAAAAAATTTTTGGAGGATGGGAGAAAGGAGGCAATTAACTCAACAGCTGTCAGTCAGAGGTGGTTTTGAGATGCATGACTTGTAAGGCAAAAAGCAGCTCCACTCCAATTTGCTGATCCCCCTTTTCTCAACTACAGTATTTACAAAAATGTTGGTTTAAAGCATTGTATTAAGCACAGTGATCGTAACCTCATCTGTTCTTTTTTCTTACCTAAGACAGGAGGGAGAATACTTTTTTAAAATTAAATTTAAGTTGTTCAATAATTAGAGAGTAGGCATTGAACGTATAGAGGAGGAAACAAAAAAGCTAAATAAGAAACATCCTCTTAAAAAAAGAAGTAGTAGTAGTTACAGGGAAATAGCAAAATCAAGTACTCTAAATGACTTACTTGCATTTTTCTGCTCTTTTACTCTAAATTTCATAACCTTAGTGAAGGTTAGAGTTTCCTAAACACAGTGTGCAAATGGCCCTTTGGAGTTCATATTATTTTGTTTTTTATTTTTTAATTTTTATTGAATGGAAGGCAGTCATTGATTTAATTCTGGTCAGGATCCACACCGGGGGCCCTGCCAGCCCCATCCATGGTGGGTATATTTTACTTTTTAATTTATAAAACTGTCAAATTTATTAAAAGAGAATTCTTACCTCTTTCTCTTGAGTAAGTGGCTTAAAGGACAATGCATGTTAAGTCAGGAAAGAACAATCTATGTCCTTTGAGACTTTTTCCTATTTAGCAAGCAAATAATTTTACTGTTTAGAAACTCTCATTCTTAAAAGAAAGCACAGGTGAGTATTATATTTTTTTTCTAATTAAGCACTTACAGGGGCGCCCGGGTGGCTCAGTCCTTAAGTGTCTGCCTTCGGCTCAGGTCATGATCCCAGGATCCTGGGATAAGGCCCCGCATTGGGCTCCCTGCTCGGTGGGAAGCCTGCTTCTCCCTTTCACTCCCCCTGCTTGTGTTCCCTCTCTCACTGTGTCTCTCTCTGTCAAATAAATAATCTAAAAAAAAAGAGCTTACATAGTTCTCTATATTCTCTTAAGGATTACTATAGCCCCATATTTCTTCTAAATTTTATCAGTTCCATAATTTTTCCTCTATCAAGGTCTTTTTTTCATTTTATTTTCGTATCTTATTTTTGCAATAATATTTTCATATGCAGACTCCTGACAAAAATAATGGATAGAAGCAGTTTTACTAAGTTTGTGCTGCTATATTTAGAAATAATATAATGTTCATCTTATGGCATATAATTCTTAACATATTATTGTAAGTATATTTAAATACAAATCAGTAATTTTAGCAGTGATGTTTAGTAATTCTGTTGTTTCAAATCCTCTTTCAACTTAGAAATTATACCCATCGTTTCTACCTCCTATTTGAAAGATTAGTGGCATCTCCATTAACCATAAGGTGAATGTTCATTGCTATGCACAGATAACTTCCATGGCCATTTTTGATAGCTTTTGGTTGGATCATTCCCCTATATATACATATTTTTTCCTTTCCTCTCCTATTCTGACCTTTTCTCTCTTTTCTGGAACCTTCTTAAAAAATATTCTTGCTACCACCATCCTCCCCCATCAGAATCTGGCATCAGCATCTTTTCCTTAATTTATTTTGCAAAAATCCAGTTATTCTATAAGTTGAATCCCTTAAAAATAAGGAATGTGATTCATTGAGTTGTATCCACCTGTCACCAGAAATTTTGGAACTTACTTAGTACTCAAAGTTTCTTGAATTCTTTTTTTTTAAAGATTTTTATTTATTTATTTTTGAGAGAGAGAGAGAATGAGAGAGAGAGAAAGCACATGGGGGGGGAGGGTCAGAGGGAGAAGCAGACTCCCCGCTGAGCAGGGAGCCCGATGTGGGACTCGACCCCGGGACTCCAGGATCATGACCTGAGCGCAGTCGCTTAACCGACTGAGCCACCCAGGCGCCCGGTTTCTTGAATTCTTGAGCACATTTTGAGTTTCATAGGTTTGTGGACCCGCTTGAGCAAAACAACTAGTTATAACCAAGTTTCTACAGAGTTGCAGACAATTTGCACAGTGGAGCACTGGTTAGTCACAAATTGGGACTTGCCTGTATTGTTGAGAGACGCCTCTTCCCATTTGAGGCCCTTACGACAGGTACTCAATTCTAATGCTTTATTGAGCTTAGAGGTGGGTTTAAACCGTACGGTTCTAAAGGAAGCAGTTACAGCTTTTCACCTTGCCCACATGTCTGTCTCAGAACTTACTATTTTATTATTCTTGTTTGCTTTGGGTTGTCGTGTAAGGAGAAAGGTAACCACTGGCGGTTGCGCCGGATTGCAGGACGAGGCCGGCTGGTTCCTGCAGTGCCCAGGCCTGCACGGAAGCGCCCGGCAGAACCCAGCTGAGGATGCACGCTTCCCCGCCCCCCCCCCCGCCCCCCCGGCTCTGCCAGAGGGCTGAGCAGCAAAGCGCTCCCCGGGGGCATTGTGTGTGAGCTGGCCGCAGATCGCAGGCCCAGGGGGGGAGCTCCACCACAGGAGACAAGACACGCCTCAGACCAGCAAATTCCCGGCCCCCTCTGGCCCCAAGCCAGCAACCGCCGCCCGCCACCTCTTCTCCTCCTCCGCTGTGGCCCCGACCGCCCCGCCGGGCCCCGAAGTCGTCCGCGCCTCAGCGCCGGCCCCTCGGCCCACGGCGCTGGCGGCGCGGTAGAGACAGGACCTATGTGGCGCATGCGTGGTGGCGCCACCAGGCGCGGGAGCTGCGGCGGTGGGGACGGCGGTGGGGACAGCCGCGGGCAGGGCCGTCCCGGCCGGGCTCGTGGGGGTGGCGGCATCGGCGGCGGCGTGGGCTGGCGAGGCCGTGCGGGCGGCGCCCGACAGCAGCTGGAGGAGCGGTTCGCGGACCTGGCTGCGAGCCACCTGGAGGCCATCCGCGCGCGGGACGAGCGGGACCGTCAGAACGCGCGGCTGCGCGAAGAGAACGCCCGGCTGCGGCTTGAAAACCGGCGGCTGAAGCGCGAGAACCGCAGTCTCTTCCGTCAGGCTTTGCGGCTTCCCGGCGAGGCTGGCGACGGGGCGGTCGCAGAGGCGGCCAGGGCCACCCCAGGCCCCGAGGAGGCCAGCACGAACCGGAGGGCGAGAGGCGGCGGCCTCGAGGACGAGCCAGGCAGCCCCAGGGCCCTGAGGGCCCGGCTCGAGAAGCTGGAGGCCATGTACCGCCGAGCCCTGCTGCAGCTGCACCTCGAGCAGCGGGGGCCGCGCCCGCGTGGCGACAAGGATGAGCCCCCTTTGCGCGCACCCGAGTCAGGCCTGCGCGCCCCGGACTCAGAGCCCTCCGAGCCCTGGCTGTAGCCCGAGGCCGCGGCCGGGGAGAGGCGGGGCCTCGCGCGGCCCCTCCTTCTCCGCTCGCCGCTCCCCCATCTAGCAACGCCCTGGGCCCTCCGCCGCAGGACTGCACCACTGCGCCCTCCGCCTCCCGCCAGGCACCTCCCCGGGGGGCTTGGCGTGGGTCGGTTGAGGTTGAGAGCTTGCCGGGCCCCCTGGATCCGCCACAGTGCGGAGCCCCTGCCTCTTTCCCCTGCTGGTTTCCATGGGTTGAGGCCTAGAAGCGGAGGGGCGGGTTTTACAACAGCAAGAAATGGGTGCCAGTCAGCACTTCCTACTGCCTGAACTTTTCAGGGTGTTGTGAGGACCTCTTCTATTTTTTTTTTTTCTTCCTGTTTTGGTTCTTTGAGGAATGAATAATGCATTTTGAGTTGTTTGAATTTGTTGTTCATTCTTCAGTCCCCTAAAACCTCAGCCAATATCTCTTATGTGGTCAACATATGCTTTTATGAGTCAGTATTACTTGGCTATCTTATAAAATACCACCTTTTTATTAAAAAGGTAATATTTATTACTCTATGTCTGCTCCCTGCTCCAGTCCTTAAACATCTAATATATATTGATTTGTTTACCCCCAGGAAATTTTTAAAATATCTGCCTATAAGTGATCCTTTAAATTGGCAAATAAATCTGATGCATTAAAAATAACCTAGAAACATCCCACGACTATTCTTTGAAATGTGTTACGTTTTTACACGTTTTAAGAAGTATACATGACATGTATAAATTTTACATGTTTTATATCTGACTTTAGTTGTTTGTAAGCTACCATTTTCGCTTAATGTAAGTGATCGTTTTAAATAATTAAAGATTAGATAGTCTAAATACTATTTCATTATTTTTATTACATTTTAGGTATTAGAGCATAGTGCACAACTACTTTGCCTTCTTTTGTTTAATAATTTTTAAGAAATTATGAATTATTTGTATATCAGAAGTCTCCAAACAGGGATTTAAGTCTCAAGTGTGGTTTCACTGGCAAAAAAAAAAAAAAAAAAAGTGGTTGATTTCAACAGCGAATGTTCTAAAATCACTTTTTTTGCATTTTACTGAGTAGGCACTTTTGCAGACTAAGTAGTAAAGAGGATACCATTGTACCTCATAAAAATCATGGGCATAATACAGTGTTTAAGTGATGGAAAATATCAGTTGAAGAAAAAAGTAGAAGTTTTTGCTAGAGCTAGAAATTATTTCATAAGTTAGAGATTTTGTTTTGTTTGTGACATATTCTAAAAGTTTCAAATATATTACATATATTACAAAGAAGATACCAGGGAAAGTAGTTTTGTGATTTTTCTGTTCCTTTTTTTTTTTTTTAAGATTTTATTTATTTATTTGACAGAGAGAGACAAAGCGAGAGAAGGAACACAAGCAGGGGGAGTGGGAGAGGGAGAAGCAGGCTTCCCGTGGAGCAGGGAGCCCGATGCGGGACTCGATCCCAGGACCCTGGGATTATAACCGGAGCCAAAGGCAGATGCTTAACAAATGAACCACCCGGGTGAACCTGTTCCTGGGTTTTGAAGACACCTTGTGCATTTTGCCTAAAGGTACTTGATATTTAGTTGTCAATATTTAAATCTTCCCCTCTGACCGAAAAATATAAGAATCTTGGTGAGGATAATTAGGTATATGAAAAGTATTTCTATCAGCTTTACTTCATTTTCTAATGTGAAAGAAAACAGTTTTAGGCGGCAGTAGGAATTGAAGAATAGGAAAAGAGCCTATCAGCCATACTGCTACTTAACTGTAACTTTGGGTTTAAATTAGTTAATCTTTCCAAGCCTTAGTTTTCTCATCATTAAAATGAGCACAACCTCTACCTCAAAATATAAAAATTTTATTGAGATGTTATATGTAGAATGCCTGCATCAGAGTAAGTGGTCTATCAATGAGAATTACAATCTAAAATGTGAAAGTCGTAAATGCATATTTTACTGACACTTTGCTTTCTGTATTTTGCTCCTATATGACTTTATATTAGCAGAGAAATATATTCTATGAAAGAGTTGACATTTTTCACTCCTTATAAATAAATAGAGGAGGTAAAGCCCTATATACTAAGGGAATAATGCATCAAAATTTGCCACGTGTCAAAATTGGGAATCTTCAACAAGCAAGCAAAATACTTAGTTTACATAGTTTTTATGCACCTTTTGTCTTAAAATCATGTACAATGTAAGTATGTAAAAAAAAAAAATTGTAAAGGAATGAGGCACACATACACAAAAGTGAGGACAACTTTTAAGCGTAATTCCTCAAAAAAATTCTGAAACCAAAATGTCCCAGAAGATGGGTTAAGGCTAATATATTTAAACTTTGTTGAAATTCTCTGCTGATAACCGATAAAGCATCATGTAATAATATAAAAGATGTTTGTGATATCAAAATATATGCCTGTTAAAGAAGTGGGTAAAGTTGATTTTAGAAAAGTTTGATGTAGGATCTATTTTGATCTAAAATAAACCAAAACTTTAGATTAATCATACCTTGACATTTTATTTTCATAATTTGTTGTGCAATGAAGAGGGCTTTGTTAGCAAACAAATTTAGTGAGAACGATTGGCATTTTTAAACACCATTTTTTATGGCTGCTATTCACAAAACCATACTTTATCTTTTCCTCTATAAAAATATATATAAGTCAAAGCAATACGGAATGAGTATGTATGTAGATCATAGAACAAGTTATCCTTGCTAAACTTCTTGAACATATTTATAATATTTATAACATATTACAAGAATACTGGAAAGTATTTTTTGTCTCATTTAGTCTTAGACATAGGTTTGTCAGTTTAGGAGTATTGCCATGATGAAACTAATACCAAATTTTTTAATAAACTGAATGATCAGTACATACTAAATAATTACTAGTGCGATTTTGATGCCACTGCCAAAATATCATTCTCTGTTTCACTAAAAGGAACAGATTTTCACTGAGAATTTGTCGCAAAATCTTCACATATGAATGACACAATTTATTAATCTTTCTGTTTAGTGATTAATCATTACAAATTACCATTTTCTACTATAAACTTGCTTTTTTGAAATATATCTTATCCACCCGATACAGACAGTATATGAATATATTTATGTACTGGAAATAATGGACCAAGGAAGGACTTAGATAATAACCACTTCTGACTTTATAAGGATTAATCATGCTCAAATTTCAAATTTTAAGCTTAAATAAGATTTTCATCTCTCAATGATCAGAATTAAACTGCATTGTGTTTAGTGTATAGCAGATTTTGCTTGTAAAATTCATGTTCAGAATCTACTTTGTTCATCTACATGTTCAGAATCTAATCTTTGCTTATTTCATGATAACTTATTAGTAAGACAGTCCTTTTGTATACCCAAACTCTCAGACATCT
Source organism: Eumetopias jubatus (assembly GCF_037043125.1). NCBI lineage: Eukaryota > Metazoa > Chordata > Mammalia > Carnivora > Otariidae > Eumetopias > Eumetopias jubatus. The sequence continues at coordinate 50,633,677 of NW_028274821.1, read as the reverse complement.
GTCATGCTTTAGAGAAAATTTGAGAAGGGACAACTGTGAGTTTGTTGGTGCTTGATTGTTGTCTGAATGTTAAGCATTCTACTAAAAAACTGAGCTCTTTGAAGGAGAAATTTGAACAACAATCTGTCTCCTATTTCATACTTGGGACTGATAAAAGTTTTCCTTGGCCTTTCATTTTTCCAGGTCTCCTCAATTTATCTTTGATGTTAGAATTTTAAACATATAAACTATTGTATTGTATTTAATTTATTATTATTATTTTTTAAAATTTGTATTGTAAACTTAACAGATCTGCTTTTAGTTATGGTGAAAACTGTTGCTAAGAACGAAGAAATCCAACAATTCATTGACAAAAACAGTGGAAAATTCCTTTTTCTCTGTTACAAAATATGTCTGATTCAGGGGCTTCAGGATGTCAGGAATCTTTGCTCCACATGGTCATCCAGGGTCTCAGAACCTGTTATAATGTTCCTCTGTCTTACACTGGGTCATTGTTTCATGTGCATGGTAAAAATAGGTTACTTCCAGATCCAGCTTTCAGCATAGGGTCAAGAGAAAGAAAACTTGGAAGAGATTTGCCCAGATCTGAAAATAACACAAATTCCCCTGGATACATTCTATTGGAAAAACTTCATCATATAACCCATTTAACTTCAAAGGAGGCTGAGAAATATAGTCAAGCTGTAGAGCTTTTGCCTATAATTTCATTATTATAGAAGACTGAGAGAACAGATTTTAGTGGACAACCCCCCTTAAAAGAGGCTGACATCTGCTTAAATTTTTTCAAGAACTTCTATATCCTGGTATAACATTTTTGAAACTACATAATTTAAAATAGAAATATTGTGGGATTGCTTTATTGATTTAAAAAAGTCCAACCTTTTCATTCCCCTCTGTACCATCCTTACAGTGCAAAGCAGAAGATATTGTTTGAAATAAGCAAGGAAATACAGCTATTACATTTTACATAGGAAATCCTTATAAATTATGAATTATCCCTGAATAGTGTATATGTCATAAAAAACACAGTGTTAAGAGCCTGTACTGGGTAAACCTTATTTCATATGTAAATCCAGATTTATAACTTGAGGGGAAATGTTTCTGTTCATCTTGTTTCTTATATAATAGCATTCCACAGCTTTTAGAGCTGAAAGATAACTTGGAAAGTTTCAGCCTAGCATCCTTCAGACTCTTTTGTCAACAATGTAACAACTTGAGCAAGCTATGTACATATGTACTAGAATAAGTGCATCACAATTCTAGGTAATATTATTCTCTCCTGTTGATGAATAAGGAAACTAATGAACAAAGACTATGAATAACTTTTCCAAGGTCAAAAAGAAAAATTTATTTAACAAATTTAATTGATATATAATTGACATATAACATTGTATTAGTTTTAGGACAAACATAATTTGATGTATGTATATATTGCAAAACGATAACAATAAGTTAACCACACATAGCTACAATTTTTTTTTCCTTGTGATGAGAACTTTTAAGATCTACTCTCAGGAACTTTCAGATCTACAATATAGTATTGTTAACTATAGTTACCGCACTGTACATTATATTCCAGGACTTACTCAAATAAGTTATTGTAATGGTTTTAATAAGAATGCTTCTGGTTTTCTCTATTAAGCATGATATGATTGTTCAGTAGTTCCCTAATTTTGCACTCTTTATCATGGCCATGGTTATACTTATTCCATAAGAAGATTTTGTTGTTTGTGTTGCAGTACAGTTTAAATAGCACTGGAGTTACATGTTCCTTTAAGTTTTTGTAAATTTTATGTAGGGGATTCTTGGGGACATATGGATAGATTATTTTGCGAAGGCAGGGTAGATATGTTGAAAATTTTGCCTACTTACTTGATGGAAATGTATCTCTTTACAAACACAGCCCAAGGAGAATAAAGGAAAATACTTATATTCCTTGGTCAGAAGAGAGGTTCTCCCTCTGACTTGCTAAACACAGAAAGAAAGCATAGAGTCCCATTTCCTTTGGCAGCTGTCATGCGATCATAAGAATGGCTGTACAGAGAGATGGAGGAAACGTCTTTCTTGATATCATCATTGCTGCTCTGGTTGTCATGCCTGGGATCTGTCCTACATATGGACCTTCAGTTACATGTGAAAATACATTTCCTTATTGTTTAAGGCAGTTTGAGTTGGGGCATTTGAAAAAAGTAGAGGTCACAAATGAATCCTATACAAGAATGAACATTACAGTGACACACCAAAATACAGGTTTCTCACAAACACAGTGTTGAGGAAAAGAAGCCAAACACAAAAGAGCATAAAATGGACCAAATAACTAATATCTATATATATTTAGACTTGTATAAATTAAACAAGAAAAAAAAATCATCCCAGTTCAGAAAAGGGCAAATGACTTAACATATCTTTTTTATTAGAGAAAAGCTAAATATCCCAACTAACATATGGACAGATTTTCAAATTAATAGTAATATTAAACTAAACTTTGTGTCCTATCTCTTGTATTGCGTAACTGACTCAGCATTTGCCTAATGGCAAAAGCACAGTATCCGAAGACCTTTGGTTCTCACTTTCTGTAAAGTGAGCATTGAGGAATGCCAATTTGTTTTAGTTCAGAGGATACATTGGTGTATGTACTGTTGACTAATAATCTTCAAAACAGGGTAGGCAGGTAAAAAATCTCAGATTTTCAATTTACATTTATTTTAATCTCATCCTTTTAAAACTTTTTGTGTATGTTCTAGAATGTTCTTAGTATAGTAAATGATACACAAATTTTTATATATACTCAAAAATGTTTTCCAGATCCCATACTACATTGGGAATCACCTCTGTTGCAGGATTTCTCATTTATTAGCTTTGGACCTTAATCTCTTCATTACTTAATCTCTTTAGTACACAATTTTTTTCAAATACAATAATTGAGTAATAAAATATATCCAAATATGTATCAGCATTAGACTTGTTATAAGACTTCGATTAGATATTATATATGAACTTGGATTTAATGCTTTAAAATATAACCAAAGTAAAAAAAATTATTTCTGAATGGTAATTTCTTCATGTCCCTTGGCTTTGGGGACATAAAAAAAAGTCATTAAAATTATTTTAGATTTTTGACTCATGTTATCTTCCCAACTAATTCTTAAGGTTGAGGATTAATTTCTCAGAATTTTGGGGGTGTATATATCTTTTTTGGGCCTTTGATATATTTCAAGGGAGAACTCAGGGCAGGTTTGCATCTGTCAAGTATAAGAGAGCTACCAAATTAACCTGAAAATCCTAAAGCCTATACTACTGAATGTATGTGCTTCATAACATTTTCTGAGAATAAAAACACTTCTGTGCTTATAATAAGGCACATCAGTACTACTAATAACTCTAAGACATGAAAATATCTGACTGTGAAGTTGATTATGTACTCAAGCAGAAAGCTGTAATAAAAACTTTCCTGAATCCACTCTCCTTCCATAATGTTTCCCCCCCATATTGTTGATGCAGATGTTGAATTTCTTCAAAAAATGCAAAATAATTAGACCTGAGGACTCCTTTTAACTAAAAAGAATCCTTCCCCATTTTTACTAAACCAATATATTTCAGTGAAATAAGTTCTGTGAGTTATCCTTCTGAAGCTGAGATTCAGCAACATAAAAAGGAAGTCAAGTAAAAATAAAATGTCCAAGCATAGCTCCAGATATCAAACATTTGTCTTCTAGATCCACTTTCCATCCTTCTCCACCCTGCTCCCTATCACATTATTAGCCTCCTTTCATCCTTGTGTTCCAGGGTAAGGTTGGCTTCTTGTTGGATTTTGGCTGTTGGGGAATACAGGCAGGAAATCAGAAGGAGAAAATAGTGTTAGCTCTGAATTTCCTATGGGCTACTTACATCCTTCTCCCAAAGGTCACAGCTCCTATAAGTTTGCCCTGTCTGTAGGTTCTGATAAATGCTCTAGTCCCTCACCACTGCTGGCCAACGGGTGGTGAAGTTCTCCGCGGCAGGTATTACTAGCTTCAGGGTATTTCTGTCTCCTAAACTATATCCAAACTTTCATAAATGGCCTTTTATTAAACTATTTTATTAAACCATTACCCATCTTTACTGTGGGGACACAGATTGATTCAATGTACAAACAGTGACTACTAATATTGATATTGATTATATGTTTTAGGTTTAGGGTTTTTTGTGTTGTTTTGTTTGTTTGTTTTGTTTTGTTTTGTTTTGTTTTTGTGGGGCCTGAATTTATGACCCTGAGATCAAGACCTGAGTTGAGATCCAGAGTTGGACTCTTAGCTAAATGAGCCACCCAGGTGCCCCAGCATGCTTTTGTTTTTATTATATTTAATGCATTTTGAAGATTCCATTGAGCAAAGGAAATCATCTCAAAATTTGATCTTCAGTTAATTTAGTTTGATGTTTTCTTGATTTAACTAACTAAAAATGCACATTTGCAAATTAGGTTTTTTTAAATTTTTTTCTTTCTTTAAATTTTTTTATTGTTATGTTAATCACCATACATTACATCATAAGTTTTTGATGCAGTGTTGCATGAGTCATTGTTTGTGCATAACACCCAGTGCTCCACGCAGAATGCACCCTCCTTAATACCCATCACCAGGCTAACCCCTCCCCCCAACCCCCTCCCCTCTAGAACCCTCAGTTTGTTTCTCAGAGTCCATAGTCTCTCCTGGTCCATCTCCCCCTCCGATTTCCGCCCCACCGCCGCTTCATTTTTCCCTTCTTACTATTTCTTTTTTTTTTTTAACATATAATGTATTATTTGTTTCAGAGGTACAGGTCTGTGATTCAATAGTCTTACACAATTCACTGCACTCACCATAGCACATACCCTCCCCAATGTCTGTCACCCAGCCACCCCATCCCTCCCATCCCCCACCACTCCTGCAACCCTCAGTTTGTTTCCTGAGATTAAGAATTCCTCATATCAGTGAGATCATATGATACATGTCTTTCTCTGATTGACTTATTTCACTTAGCATAATACCCTCTAGTTCCATCCACGTCGTTGCAAATGGCAAGATTTCATGGTTTTTTTTGATGGCTGCATAATATTCCATTGTATATATATATACCACCTCTTCTTTTTCCATTCATATGTTGACAGACATCTTGGCTCTTCCCATAGTTTGGCTATTGTGGACATTGCTGCTATTAACATTGGGGTACACATACCCCCTCGGATCACTACATTTGTATCTTTGGGGTAAATACCCAGTGGTGTAATTGCTGGGCCATAGAGTAGCTCTATTTTCAACTTTTTGAGGAACCTCCATACTGTTTTCCAGAGTGGCTGCACCAGCTTGCATTCCCACCAACAGTGTAGGAGGGTTCTCCTTTCTCCGCATCCTCGCCAGCATCTGTCCTTTCCTGACTTGTTAATTTTAGCCATTCTGACTGGTGTGAGGTGGTATCTCATTGAGATTTTGATTTGGATAGCCCTGATGCCGAGCGATGTGGAGCACTTTTTCATGTGTCTGTTGGCCATTTGGATGTCTTCTTTGGAAAAATGTCTGTTCATGTCTTCTGCCCATTTCTTGATTGGATTATTTGTTCTTTGGGTGTTGAGTTTGATCAGTTCTTTATAGATTTTGGATACTAGCCCTTTATCTGATATGTCATTTGCAAATATCTTCTCCCATTCTGTCGATTCTCTTTTGGTTTTGTGGACTGTTTCCTTTGCTGTGCAAAAGCTTTTTATCTTGATGAAGTCCCAAGAGTTCATTTTTGCCCTTGCTTCCTTTGCCTTTGGTGATGTTTCTAGGAAGAAGTTGCTGCGGCTGAGGTAGAGCAAATTAGGTTTTGACAATTAGAAAGATACTATTATTACCTCTTAATAGGGTTTCCTTTAATTTGTATCTCAAGTGATTCAATACTATTCAACAGATATTTATTATTTTAATAATTTTTTGGCATAAAAATCTCTGACCATTGGTAATACAATCTATGAGATCATGTCTTCTTTTGAAATGATTAACATCCAATAGAGAGATGCAGATATATCATGTAAAATAGTAAGAGGATTACAAACTAGAAAGAAGATTCACATGATGTGTTATTTGTGCTGATTCCTAAAGACAAGTAGAGGATTAGGTAGATGGGTCTCCTGAGATAATTATTTAAGAGTAAGGGAAGCTGAGAAAGGGATATGACTAGAGATGTACAGGGACTAGGAACTGAGACTGTAATAAGCCTGAAGTGAACGTATATAGGATTATTGTAAATTTGAATAAAATAGACTAGGGTCAAATAGTGGAAGGCCCTAAATTCCAAACAAAATTTAATCTTTCACTGGAGAAAAATTAAAAGTTCTTTTAGTAAATGATTGACTTAGAATTATGAAGTATCTCATGTCATAATCAGATACAGTTATTTTTTTTAAAGATTTTATTTATTTATTTGACAGAGACATAGCAAGAGAGGGAACACAAGCAGGGGGAGTGGGAGAGGGAGAAGCAGGCTTCCCATGGAGCAGGGAGCCCGATGTGGGGCTCGATCCCAGGACCCTGCGACCATGACCTGAGCCAAAGGCAGATGCTTAATGACCGAGCCACCCAGGTGCCCCATAATCAGATACAGTTTTAAGAGAGATTCCACAAGCAGCAGATAATAAGAGGACAGGTGAAGCTGGAGGTAGGAATGCAGGAAAGAAATTAGAGCCATGGTTCGGTTAAGAAGTAATAAGGCTTTAACACAATAAAAACTGTTGGAAAAGAGTATGTTTCTTAATTTGTTTGCTCTGAAAGCAGAGCCTGTGACAAGGCAGTTAATTCAGATGACACAGTCATGGGAGAAACATGTACAGTTATAAGAGAAAAAGACCAAAGAATGAACTTAAAGAAATGCATATATTCAAAGAATTGACAAGGCCAATGAAGGAAATGGAAAGAGTAGGCTAGAAATATAAGGAGAAATCTAGCAAATTGTAATTCCTGAAGACCCAGGGAAGACTGATTTGATTTAAGAAGTTAAGCAAGATGTGATAGAGTCCAAATAAAAATGGTCCAATTCTTTGTTCATCCCTGTAGCTCTCATCTTTGTAATAACTTTGCAATTCCACCTGCAAACACATGGAATTTATTTCTCTACCTTGTTGTTACGTGTTTTAGTTAATGGAATGCAACAGAAATGACAATATGGTGGTTTTGTGTATAGGACTCAAAAGACCATGCCTACTTCTACACTTTCTTGGAATCCTACTGTTACCATATGAATTCCTCTAACTCCAGCTAACAGCCAGCCAACTATACTTCACCAGCCAGTTCCAAGACATCCAGTCAGCTGATCACATAGATTTAAGCAAGTTCTTTACAGCTCAACTCAACCAAGCCCAAATCAGCAGAACCAGTGACAAGTAAATTTGTCATTAACACTTACTGGTTATTTTAGGTTACTAGGTTTGGGGGTAGTTTATTGTGTATAAATAGATAGCTGATACAGAGAGAAAACATTGCAGAAGCAAGTTTAGAGAAGAATGGTAAGAGACTAGCTGTTAGATTACAAATTGTTGAGGAGTTACCAGGAACTGGGCAGTGGATATTTTTTAAATAAATATCTTCTTCAAGAGAACAGAGTTGGAAAAGTTGCTGAAGGTATTATTATTTTTATCATGTGTGTAGAATGGATTTGACTATGTTTTAGGGAGACAAGAAAAAATCTAATGGAAAGTGAGATGAACAGGCCAATGAAAGAAGATATAATTGAAGTAATACATTCTCAAGAATGGGTGAGCTCAAATGCATGCATGATTAGAACAGTCTGGTAAAGTAATAGATTAATTTTTTTAAGAGATAAGGAGAAAAGGGCAGGTGATGATAAAGAGAAAGAATTAGGTTGGAGAGGAATAGATTGAGTGAGGTTGGGTCTTTTCCACAAAGCAATAAAATCATCTTTTGAATCAAATTAGCTGATTTTCTCTTCTAAAAGTAAAATTTCAAACATTGATGGAAGATATTTAAAATATAGTCAATTGAGGGAGGAAGCAAAGAACGATTGAGTGGTTCTGAGAGCTCTGAGAGTGGTTCTGTGAACCTGGATATCAAGAAACACACTAGAAATCACATTGGACAGGGGGAGAAAGTGTATGCAAGAAATAACTGAAAGATGTGCAAGAGAACTTTTATATTTCTAAAGTTGGATTTCACTAAGCAGTCTTATTGGTAAGTCAATTCTGATTTTCTATTTGTTGTATATCTTGAATTCTGTTGCAGTAAGTAGAATTAATATAGATCATGCAGGTGCAGAGTTAAAAATTTTATAATTTTGGAGTCTTGGCAATGTGTGTGTGTGTCATGTGGAAGGGAGAGACAACGTAGAGACTTTGCAACCAGGATTGGTGTTGGGAGAAGAAATATAAAATATTATTAAGAAATTAAAGAAAACAGTGCCCTCTGTTTGCTTATCAGGCTTGACAACAGGATCAACAGAAGCTGATGAGAAAAAGTCCCTGGGTCCTTTGTGTAGAGACAGAAATCTATTGATATCTCCAAGATGCTGGTCAGAGAGAGATGTTGATAAGGCAAAAAGAATGGGATGAAGGTACATTTATACAAGAAAGGAAGACTGGATTTTTATGGCAACCTCTCAGGAATTCTTTTCTTTGACCTGTAGTCAGAAAAATCAATTGGACTCGATATCTTTACTTACAGCGTAGTAATATCAACTCATAGAATTGTTGAGAAAATCAAATGATATGAGTGTACATGAAAGTGCATTGAAAATCTAAAACCCCATACAAATGAAAAGGATTTGCTGAAGCCAAAGGCAACAATATTTAAGATAACTTTTATTAAAATTGATTTTTAAATGATACAAGGAATAAGCTTTATATATTGCTTTAAAATAACTGGTTCTGTCTCAAAATGATCAAAACAATTAATTTAAAACATTTGTCATAGGAGATTAGAATAATACCCTGAGTGTTACATGTTATAAAATTTGTGGATATGCTCTTTCATTCCGTGTATTCAACAGTTACCTAAGAAACCTGAATTCAATTACTTCTAACTCCACCAGCCTTCTATATCTTACTGCTTCTATTATGCAATGTTTATATGAACTGTTTTTCTTATCATTTTTTGTGCCACTTGAAAGTAAGTCCTTCATGATGAGAATTATTTGCTCTGTTGGGTGACATGGATATTTATAGAGCATAAAGCCAGTTGACACATAATTTTTGAACATTGATATGTTCCCCTTGTTATCTTAAGTAGAGAAGGAAAGAACATAATTCACCCTAATGGTTTTTACTCTAGTATTATGTATCAGGTCTCCCTGAACATACACAAGAGGTGAGAGATTTAAAAAAATGATTCATTATTTTATTAACAAAACTAACATTCACCTGTGAAATATATGTTGAGTGCCTGCTCTGTGACAGGCAATGTGCTATGTGCTAGTTGACATCCAAATAGAATCTGGTCACTACCTTGGAAAGCTTACAAGAAATGAAGGAAGATAAGTATCTTTTTTAAAGATCAAATTAATTTGTTTTTTTTTTTTTTTTACAACATTTCTTTTCAAGTTCTGGTCCAGATTAATTGGGAGGACAAGATGAAAAAAGGTTACACTGAGAGAGATAATGGAATAGTGGGATGGGCAGGTGGTCGTGAATCACTGTTACTGAGTCTTTGTAGTTGATGTGCACAAAGCTCTCTTCCTCCATTTAATTCTCCTGAGCTGTATAACTTCTCACCAACTCATTTAATTTTAGAGATAATTTAAAAGCGAATATTCCACAAATGTAGAAAAAAATAGCATCTTTGATAAATGTTGCTGGGAAAGCTGGATGTTTACATGTGAAAGAATAAAATTGGATGATTTTACCTTATGCCATATACAAAAATCAACTGAAAAGGGCTTAAAGACTTAGACATAAGTTCTGAAAACCTTAAAACTCCTAGAAGAAAATATAGGGGAAAATCTTCTTGACGTTGGCCTTGGCACTGATTTCTTGGATATGACCCCAACAGCACAGGCAACAAAAGCAAAAATACATGAGTAAGATTATGTTAAACTAAAAAGCTTTTGCATATCAAAATAAACCACCAGCGAAATGAAAGGGCAACCCTATGGGATGGGAGAAAATATTTGTAAGCCATGTACCTGATAAAGGGCTAATATCTAAAATATATTAGGACTTCCTAAACTCAACAGAAAACAGTAAGTAAATAAAACAATCTGATTGAAAAATGGGCAAAGAACTTGAATAGACATTTCTCCAAAGAAGGCATACAAATGGCCAATATGTATATAAAAAGGTGCTTAATATTACTATTCATCAGTGAAATGCAAATGAAAACCACAATGAGCTGCCCCCTCACACCTGCTAGGATGGCTATCGTGATAGATAGATAGATAGATAGATAGGTAGATAGATAGATAGATAGATAAGAAGTATTGGTGGAAAAGAACAGGGGACCCTTGTGCTTTAATGGTGGAAGTGTTGTAAACTGGTACAGGCACTATGGAAAACAGTATGGAGTTTCCTCAAAAAATTAAAAGTAGAACTACCATATGATTCAGCAATCCCACTTTGGGTATGTATATCCAAAGGAATTGAAATCATAATGTCAAAGATATATCTGAACTCCCATATTCTTTGCAACATTATTCCCAATAGCTAAGACATGGAAGCAACCTAAATATTCTCGAGGCCTGAATGGATAAAGAAAATGCAATATATATCATATTCATACTAGAATATTATTCAGTCTTTAAAAAGAAGGAAGTCCTGCCATTTGTGACAACATGGATGAACCTGGAGAACATTATACTAAGTTGCCAGATACAGAAGGACAAATACTACATGATACTAATTAGATGCAGAATCTAAAAAGAGTCAAACTCATAGCAGCAGGGAGTAGAATGCTGGTTGCCAAGGGCTGAGGGGGAGGGGAAATAGGGAGATTTGAGTCAAAGGGTACAAAGTCTCAGTTACATAAGATGTAACTGAGATCTACTCTACAGTCCTAGAGATCTACTCTACAGCCTAGTGCCTCTTGTTAACAGTGCTGTATTGCCTACTTAAAATTTTGCTAAGAGTGTAGATCTTATGCTAAGTGTTTCTATCACAAAAAACTAAAGAGGTCAGTAAAAAAACTTTTGGAGGTGAGGAATATGTGTATGACATAGCTTGGTGATGGTTTCATGGGTGTATACTTAACTCCAAACTTATCAAGTTGTATACATTAAATGTGTCCATCATACCTCAATAAAGTGGTTTCAAAAAAGTCCTTGCTCTTAGAAGATTTCAGTGAAGTAATGAATATATATTTTTGAAGGGTGACATCACATAAAGTAAGCTCAGGTGTTTGGCTTGATTGTGAGTTCTCTAAGGCAAGAATAGCATCTTATTCATCTTATATCCCCAATAAATACCTAGAATATTATAAGTAATAAATAATTATTTTTGACTTTTGAAAGAAAAAAGTGAAGATTTCCAAACTGAATGGAAACAGGTTATTTTTCTTTTCTTCCAAAAAGGTATTTTGAAAGAAAAGAGATGAGTTTTCCTAAAGATGCATCTAACTGTTTGGCAATAATTTGTGGTCCTTCAAAAATAGGACTAATTATCATCATGTAGGCAGGGAAACTTAGGTGGCAATTTGTAATTTTTAGCAGCTTTTTACTTGCAGCATTTTAAAGTTTCCACAGCAGGAGGTAAAGTACAAAATCATGTTTATTTGAATAGAAATATTTAAAATGCTACATTATGGAATCACTGAAACAGAGTTCAGGGGAAATAAATGTATCTGTCCTCTGTTTACGTTATTTAAACTTCATATGTATTCCACATAACGGTGACTGGGATTTTGGTTCCCGTAATAGCCTCTTAAATGTATGTGCATCTTAAATTGATAGTCTCTTACAGATATAGTCTAATACACTGGCCAGTACGGTAGCCCCTAGCGAGAGGTGGCTGTTGAGTATTTGAGTAGTCTGAATTGAGATGTGCTGTAAGTGTAAAACAGACGCTGGCTTTAAAATACTTAGAAAAAAAGAAAACAGCATGTTAATTTTTATATTGCATATTGAAATCATAACACCTTTTGATAAATTGGGTTAAATAAAATCCCTTAACAAAACTGATTTTATCTATTTCTTTTACTTAATGTGGCTAAAAAAAGTTTAAAAACACACATGTGGCTTACCTTATACTTCTGTTGAACAGTACTGTCTAGTAAGCACAGACTACAGTGGGATTATTTTTATCCCCTTTAGAATACCATTTTCTATTACAGGAGCCTTAGATTAATAGTGATTTCATAAACCCTAGCTTAGGTTTGTACTCAACTTCTCATTTACTAAATCCATGAGCTCCATTTTAAGAGAGCTGCTGGTAAACAGCTCGACACTGTCCTGCAGTATATTTATATATCAAAAATTTATATATTACAGTTACTTGCAAAAAGATTTTGCCAAAGCTCACCACAAAATATATTTAAGATCAGTAGTTACAAATAAAGTCAAATAAGAAACAAAAGAAGATAGAGGAAGAATAGGTATCATTCCGGGATAAAAATGTTTACAGTAATTAATCAGTTAGCTCACACTTTCTTGCAAGAAGTAAAAGAAGACATACCAACATCTTCTTGGCCTTATGGTAGAGTCAAGTCAAAATTTGGAATCATTCATTCTTAGAAACTGAACTTCTTGTAAGGTAGCTTGTGAATCTTTCTGTAGGGTGACAGAGCATGGGACAGGGAGAAGCAGACAGACCCTGGGAGGTGAGGAAACTCAGAACACCTTAACAGTGTATTTCTGCTGCATCTCCTTATCTCACTGATGACCCTGCTTATTTGGCCTTAGTTGCACATTTGCCTCTTTGTTCTGAAATAATGGCGACATGCATACCAGCAAGAGCCCTCTTCATCAAATTCCATAGAGTATTTGACAAATTAGTGGTGAAAATCTTCAACAATACTATGAGTGACCAATAAATATAAGGATTGATTTAATCAAAACATAACCAAACCAAAGCAAACCAAAAACATAACCACCAGCTTCTGGTGGCAGGTTCTGGGGAAGGGGTGGCAGGTGCCACGTCCACCCGTGAAGGTGGCAGGAGGACGTCTCTGGAGCAGCAGGCCAAGCAGATGGATGAGATAAGGCATTCAAGCAGAAACAGAAAGAGGAGCAAAAGAAACTCAAGGAGCTGAAAGCGAAGGCCATGCGCGGGAAGGGGCCTCCAGGCCACAAGCGGGATTAAGAAATCTGGCCAAAAGTAAACTGTTCCTTGTGTTCCAGGCAATGGTGATCCTTAAGTCCATTCCTGTTTAAACATCTGGATTCCCTGTCACAACATCTGTTGCCACCTACAGCTAGAATGGAGTGTTGTCCTAGATCTTGTACGTTTAAGAATAAACTTTTATTAAAGAAATAACCATTCATAAAAAAAAATAACTTGAAGCCCATTAAAGGTTTAAGCAGTAAAAATGGAGAGCAGTATTTTAGCAGTTAAAAGAAAACCACCTTGAAAGTCTGTTGAAATGTTTCATGTATGAAAAGTTTTAAAAGTTATATACTGGTTTTAGTCAAGTCTGAAAGAGATGTAAAATTGAAGTGAGCAGAGGGAAGTAAGAAGAATGTGGTAGAAATGATGTAGGAGAGCTAGGTGAAGGCCAGGACTTCTCATAAATTCTGAAAGGAAGCTTATTAGATTTTACTCTAAATCTAATGTCAAGGCATTGATTTTGAGCCCTGGAGATACGGAAAATCATTTTATATTCTAAAACAGCAGTCTGACTGCTCTGGGAGCCAAGAGAGAAATTAGGAGGCCTTTTTGGACATAGATATGAATGTGCGTTGTAAATACTGGCACATAGGAGTATGAAGCTCAGGGCACAGATCCGGGATAGATATGTAACTTTGCACATCAAGGTATAGAGAGTGGAAGAAATCTTCTGGGAATAAATATAAATAGAAAAAACAAGGGGCCCCAGATTCTGGAATATTTGGGTTTCCCTAGAGATGCCGAAACCAGAAAAGAAAACTTAGAAGCAGCAGCTTGTGGGATAGAACAAAAACCAGGAGCATGATCCCTTGGATCATGGATGCCAAGAGCCTGTGCCGGGAATGGGGGGATTCTCAGGGGTGCCAGATGTCACAGATAGGGAGAATAAGAAAAGAGGCAGCCATGAGCTGTGTCATCTCTGAGGCCCTGGTTGACACTGACAAGAGTGGTCTCAGTGGTGCAGATTAAGAGACCGACAGGGAGGTGACAGTGTGGGTCCCCGAGGCACAATTATTAACAACTTTTTCAAGACTTTTCTACTTAAGGAGCAGCAACAACAACAAAAGGAAATGATGAGTGGGTGGATACAGGATTAAGATAAAGGTTTTTGTGTGGTGTTTTGTTTTTGTCTTTTTCATCATGGGAATGATACAATAAAGAAGCAAAGATTGATGGTCCTGGAGCAGATGAATAAAGGACCTATATCCTCCACAGGACTGGGCTTAGAAACTAGGGACACTTCATTCCTTGTCATAGGAAAGAAAGCAGGTCGTACCTGAAGAGATACAGGTGAGTGGCAGGTTTATTGAAGGAACTCCAAAGGCATTCCTTTCTTTTTCTTAAATTTTCTCAACAGAGTGTAAAGCAAGGTCATCAGCTGAGATGAAAGGAGGGAATTTTTCTTATTACCAAAGGAATAAAGCAGTTGACTCTAATAAAGAGCTGTCTGAACCTGGTTTCAAGATTGTATTCTATGTTTTCCTTCCAAGTAAATGTGCTGCTGTCTCTGCAATTCTAAATGATGGGAAGATTATCTACAACCCAGATGTTTGATAATTGTATGTCACTTCATACACCGTGGGGTTTATGAGTGGGTTGTGTAGGCTAGATTATACACCAGACTATCGCTGTACTCACATTTTCTTTATTTTTTGAGTCCTCAGGATTTCGAACAGTTCCGGAGGATAGCTCAGAGATTATCCACGCAACAGCAGGCTGAAGTTTAAAATAAAAGAGGCTAACATTTATGTTTCCCTGAAATAATGTTTATGTAGAAACTGAACATAGACTGTATTCCTGTTCACACACATAAAAGATGTAAAAACATATCACACCTGGCGTAGGCCAAATAAATGCATCTATTTTGTTTCCTCAGAGCTACAGAAAATCTGATATCAGAGGACAAACATGAAGATAGGCACTTGAATTGTGATTATCATATATTGTTGCAGTTTGTTTTTAAGGTAATCCCATTTTTATGTGACAATTTCAGGCTGAATTATAACTTATGTGCTAGAGTGGTCATTCTTTAGCTGTTGGAATTTAAGCTAGCACTAGAGTTTTTATCTTGAGGATATTGATGAATCTTTAAAGATCAGTGGTATGGGGAGAGTTTAGAAATACTACCTTAAAGGGGCACCTGGGGGGTTCAGTCGGTTAAGCATCTGACTTGGGCTCAGGTCATGATCTCAGGGTCCTGGGATCCAGCCTCCTCTTGAGCCCCTCGTCAAGCCCCACGCTCAGCGGGGAGTCTTCTTGTCCCTCTGCCCCTCCCCCTGCTCATGCTTGCTAACGCACTCTCTCAAATAAACAAAATCTTTTAAAAAGAAATACTACTTTAAAAACACAAAAAACTTTAATTTTATCTTTTAGCAATAGTTCATATTTTCTATTTGTTTAATTGGTGTTATGAATTTATCCTTTATCAGTTGATAATTAAATACAATTTTTAGATGTGTAATTTCAATCTGTTTTGGAACAGTCCCTTTGTAACTTTACTCTCTTTTAGTGTTGAGGGATTTCTAAAAAGGTTTTTCTATAATAAATGTATAGTATGTCCGGGGGCACCTGGGTGGCTCAGTCGGTTAAGTGTCTGCCTTCGGCTCAGGTCATGATCCCAGCATCCTGGGATCGAGCCCCGCGTTGAGTTCTCCACTCCGTGGGGGGTCTGTGTGCAATAGCAGCAGTGGTAGGAACATTTCTGGAAAGCAGCGTATGAGGAATTTCTTCATGGAGGGGGTGGTTCTCAGATATTTAATTTTTAATTTCCTCATCCCTCTCATTGGACTTTTCATTTTTCATTATTAAAATGCAAATTTATTGTAGGTAGATGTAATTTGCATCTTATTTCCTCGAATTTGATGCATAGCAGTAGGTTAATACATATATGAAAGATATGAGCCATAGTACTAAAACTGAACCTATGAAGTCATCACTCAGTGTAAGAACTGAAATATAACAAGCACTGCTTCATCACGAGGTGCTCCTTTGCTGTCCCATTGTCCTGACACATGGTCAAGGGTAATTGTTATTTTGAGGTTTGGATTTATCATTTTCCCTTTTTTAAAATTTTTTTAAAGATTTTATTTATTTATTAGAGAGAGAGAGAGAGACAGCGAGAAAGGGAACACAAGCAGGGGGAGTGGGAGAGGGAGAAGCAGGTTTCCCTCCTACCAGGGAGCCCAATGCGGGCTCGATCCCAGGACCCCGGGATCATGACCCAAGCAGAAGGCAGACGCTTAACAACTGAGCCACCCAGGCACCCCTATCATTTTCCCTTTTAAAAATATACTTTTATCATATATAAAAGTATCCCTTGTTTATATTTGCCAAGACTTCAGAGTATGTTCGATACGCCCTCAATTTCATCAATTTAACTTGTAATGGATTTGGATTCTCTTAAGGTAGTTTGACCTTTTCCCCAGAAATAATGACATTTTGTGGGTATTGAAGAGAACTAGAATAGACAAAGGCAAAGTTTTCTTATTTATTTGGGAAATTCTAGCAAGTACTATATTTGACCCATTTGATCTGAGGGACTCCAGAGAAAAAACACAATTTGACTCCCTAGCCAGTCTCAAAATAACTTGAACCAGGTTTGTGTAAATCAAGAAAACAAACAAGCAAACAACACTTTTTCATAATTTATAGTAGGGTAGGAGGTTTATATGTCCATTTTTCTGGTGTCTTATTTTTGTTCTGGTATCTGAAGCAAACAGAACACCTAAGATGCATTCTGGTCTTCCTTAATCAAATCTCTTTCCATTATAACTATTACATTTGCCCCTTTCCTTTCTCCCATGTATAATACATTACTTTCAATTGGTGCTTTGTTAGTTGTAAAAAAGAATACCAGGAATTCACACACATACCCCTGTGTGAAATCTGTCCATTACTATTGGAGAGGAATAGACTACATGGACTTAATGAATTTTTTATTCTTTCCTCCAATGCATTATTTTCTTTCATTAAGAAGATTAGTGGTGCCTGGGTGGCTCAGTCAGTTAAGCCTCTCTCTTTGGCTCAGGTCATGACCCCAAGTTCCTGGGATCGGAGTCCTACATGGGGCTCCCTGCTCAGCGGGGTGTCTACTTCTGTTTCTCTTTGCCACTCCCCGTTTGTGCTCTCTCTCTTCTGCTCTCACTCTCTCTCTCTCTCTCTCAAATAAATAAAATCTTTAAAAAAAAGCTTTTGGGGATGGGGCGCCTGGGGGGCTCAGTCAGTTAAGCGACTGACTCTTGATTTCAGCTCAGGTCACGATCTCAGGATCGTGAGATGGAGCCCCACATCGGACTCCATGCTCAGCAGGAGTCTGCTTAAGATTCTGTCTCCCTCTCCTTCTGCCCTCCCTCCCCTGCATGCTCTCTCTCTCAAATAAACAAATAAATCTTAAAAAAAAAAAAACGATTTAGGGATAGCAAAATAGATGTATCTAAGATCACAAACTAATAAATATGAATTTTCTTTTATCAACTAATTTAATAATAGCATTGGCTATGATAAGAAACCATTTATCTTTTTGAGAAGGAGGAATTTACCTTACAATTAACAGTCATGAAATATTATTTTTATTATTATACAGATAGAGACAACAAGACAGATGTTGAGGTTAATTTTTGTTGGTATTATTAATTATCTCCGGTTTTTAGTTGACCTCTGCTAAAAATGGAGATTCTGAATTCCATTTCTGCTATTATAGTTCTGAGATGTTTTCTGAAATAATGTCCTGGTTTATTTCCCCATAAAATCAGTTCTGACTTTGAGTACTTTGGTGGTATTTTGGTAGCATTGCTTCAGCATTGTTATATACATGTCATTGTACATGGTATAACTCTGTATTTTTCTTTTATTTGCATGTGAATTTTGCTGTCTCTACCAAAAAAAAAAAAAAAAAAGAAAAAGCAAAATGGAGGATAAAGTCTTCTTTCTAGTCTTCCAAACTCCTTCAAAAAACAGATTTATACATGTGGCTTGTATCAGGGATTATAGCACGAACTTAATATTGTATTTATCTGATTACTTACCTATTATGGAAATTGAATCTGGTTTGTCAGTCAAATGTAATTACTTTAGCAATGTACCAAGCACCGTACTAGGTATTAGGCATGTTGCTACCAATAATCCATCCAGGAGCTACTAGTAATATATTTGTGAGAATATCTGTATTAATTTTTCATTATTGATATAACAAATTTCCAAAGACTTAAAATAATACCCATTTGTTATCTTAATAGAGTTCTGGATGTTAGCAATATGAAACGTCTCAGGGGCTAACATCAACGGGGGAGAAGGGGTACGTTTCTTCTGGAGGCTCTGGTAGAGAATCTGTTTTCTTGACTTTTCCACTGTTGAGAAGCAGTGCAAGTCCTTGATTCAAGGTGCCCTTCCATCTTTAAAGCCAGCAAGGACCCGGTGGCCAGTGCAGTCTTTCTCAGGCTCTGTCACTCTGATATTGGCTCTACCGCTTTTCTTTTTCACTTATAAGAGCGCTTCTCATTACAAAGGGCCAGAAAAATCTCCTTATCTGTTATTCAGAGTCTCTTAAAGTCTTACTTTAAGTTCATTTTACTAGCCACCTTAACCACCCCCTGCCATATAATATATTTACAGGTTGCAGAGATTAAAACATGCATATCTTTGGGATGCCATTATTTTGCCTACTTTAAGTACTCCTTAAGTCCAAGTATCATGCCTAGTTTTTGGACCACTCAAGTAAAGAACTGAAAGTATCATTTTTATTTTTTTATTTTTTTTTTTTAAAGATTTTATTTATTTATTTGAGAGAGAGAGAATGAGAGATAGAGAGCACGAGAGGGAAGAGGGTCAGAGGGAGTAGCAGACTCCCTGCTGAGCAGGGAGCCCGATGCGGGACTCGATCCCGGGACTCCAGGATCATGACCTGAGCCGAAGGCAGTCGCTTAACCAACTGAGCCACCCAGGCGCCCTGAAAGTATCATTTTTAAAATTGAGGTATAAAACATCTTTTTCACTATGCATTACATACAAATGCTGCAAAACTTTATTTTTGGTTGATTTATTTGGATAATTATCCCTAGTTCTCCAGTTGATGTTGCATAAGTTAAAAAAACATAGATTTAAGCTCTTAACCAAACATTAAGAGTTCCCATTTTAGAATTGTATTAATTTTAGAAAGAAAGGACAGTAAGGGATACTTATGAATATTAATTAAGTATTAGGTTCTGAAATAAATTGTAAGTGAATAAAATTTCAGAACCTAATAACTCAGCTTCTGTGTAAAACATATTAAAAATGACAGCATAGTTCACCATTACTATGTTTCTTTAAATTCTTCTGACCTTATTTATTTAGCTTCTCAGGGTCAAAAAATAAAGTATTAGATATTTGATTTGAGCATATGAATTTTTAACTGAAGGGTATCTGATTCCAACTCTGTCAGGACCTCCTGACCTTACAGCTTGAAATGATTTGATTTAGTCAGCAGACATGATGGTCACTGTTTCATGTATAAACAAAAGCCATTTTTTTTGGTCTTTCAAACTGGATTTAAAATTCACTGACATGGTACAAATAGAATTTAGGCTGAATATCATGGAATAATTAACATTATATTTATGTTGTCACAAAAATTACCATTTTCACTGATGCTGAGCCAAGATAGTTTGTAGCATGCGTTTCTAAAATATTTCCCACGCTGTTGTTTATTTCAAGGTCTCAGGGTATGCTTTTGCTAACTCATTGGCTTGGGGAATGTTTTTGATGAGATCTGAATGCTTAAAGGCATAGGTCAGTGAATTACCATTGGTGAAGGAGTCTTTATTTTATACATTGGGCATAAATTTGGAACACGAGTAATCATAGTAAAAGATTCTTTTAATTCTTAAGCACAAAAAGAAACTTTGGAGCATCAGTAGTCTGCATCCTCCCCAAGGCTATATTTGCTATGATTTCTGATCCAATTCTAAACTGACATTTGCATTTCTCAATTCATCCTATATCATGAGATTTTAGGCATCCTCTTTTAAGCCAAATCACATGGCTAACTACTGAGCCGCAAGCATCTGTTACTATATAGATTTTATGTACTCAATGAACATCTTTTTACTGAGAAATAGCTTCATATCTCTGTTTTGGTCATCATATTAAACTTCCCATTTTACATGTTTAACCAGCCCAAACTTTGCAAAGAGGTTAAAACTATCCTGGATATCTTTATAGTGTGCATTAACTACATGAATGGGTTTTTAAATTTTTTTCAGTTAGCTTTGATTTTGTTTTGCTTTTGTTACTGAGGACTTTGGGGATTAAAAACTAAACTTGGATTGAATCTCAGCTCCACCTTTTTAAGATCTTTGATTTTCATTTCCTTGGGTATAAATAGAAAACATCTCTCTAAATTACAATGAATAAAATAGATAACATGTTTCATTATCTAAGCTAGTATCTTGTTCATAGCAGTTATGCAAGAAACCTTCTTTCTTTTCTTTTTTTTTTTTTATTTTGTGTTGTATTTTCTTTCTCTCTTCTCCTTTTCAGTCACTAGGGTGGTAAATCCAGGTTAATTTTTCAGGTTGCATTGTGTGGCTTTCCGCCTAGACCTTATGTTTGCATAGGATGAAAAATTGGTTGTTGACATTTATTGTGATGAAATAAAGGCTAAAAAAAAAAGGTTTGAGGCTTTGAATATAAATACTGCAGAGGAGAAAGGAAAATTAGAGGTCCCCAATCCTTATAGGGCAATGAGATACATCTTCAGGATGACAACTCTAGGATACATCCATCAAACCTAGAGAAATAAGTAACATAATTTCTTAAATCTTATTAATGGTTTGTTGAATAGCATTGGCCTACTTAGTACATAATATTTCTACATAGTCATGGGCTTTTCTCTTGAGAATTGGAATTTCTTTTCTTTTAATTCCTGTGCATCTCAGAAAGCCCTGGTGTTCTGGAAATATAATATTATTAGGTGAGAAATCTTTTACTAACACAGGCTCAGTGGGGATATTAGAGAGTAAAAAAAATTAAATGGTTATAGGGAGATTTGTGCACTTTCCTCATGTTACTATACCTGCATTAGCATACCTTCAGCTTCAGTCACTTGTTAAGAAGAAAATTTTGGAAGGAAAAAAACCTTAGGTACCTCAAGGTGTATGGGTAAAGAATTACTCAAATTTAAGACACAGGTAACAAAAACCTAGCGGAAAACTCACATATATTATTTATTGCTTAATTGTTATAAAAGGTAAACTTCTTAAGGTCAGGAACACTTTTATTATTTTATATTTCCCAGTACTTCAGGTTATTCTTTATCCTCTGGAAAATTAGTAAGTTATGCTGTCCTGTGTAACAAATAAGTGTATGAAAATTCTTTGAACATGGAAATCTATGAACAAATGTCAAGTACTCTAGGAACAATGATGAGTTCAATAGTGATAATGATGATGATGATGGTGATAGTATCATGGTGATTATGAAAATAAAAATATCATAATAAAGGCCATAAAATAAAAGTGGGGCAGAATTGACCAGAATACTAAAGATGTGGGATACCTCTTGTTAAGAAGTTGGTCTATTGGGTACACTGGTGTAGGTACAGATAAAAAAAGAAGAAGAATCTTAGTAAATAAAGGAATTTATCCTATACTGTGTGGTGTTGCTATGGTAGATACTCAAATGAAGAAGGTACCATTGTTGTCTCCAGTATAATAATAGTCGAAGATAAAATATTTGAACACAAATAGCAACAACTACTTTGCTGGCTGGACTTTAGAGGAAAGAAGAGACAGCTTCTGCTTGAGAAGGCAGATCAGAAATTCTAAAATAAGGTATCAAACTAGGAGATTTTGCTGGGGAGAAATTACAGTTTTTCATCACTAATTAAATGTGAGGATAAGAAAGAGAAAGAAATCAAGTTGTTTCAAAGTTTTTAACCTTGAAAGACCAGGGGATGGGTGCCATGAATAGAAATTTAAAAATGAAAAGGAAATTTTAGTAGAAGACAAGCAGCCATAATGCAGTCTTGTTCTGTGGGAATTTGAGGGAATAGATGCTTTACTTCTGCTTGGGAGGTAGAATTGGGCATTTAAAAAAGAGGCATCAAATCTGAGCCTCTAAGGAGGAGTGACAGGATGGAGGAGGGAGATCAGGTAATATTTAGGCATGAGAAGACACAATGGGGTGTACAGAACTCTTACAGGGAGAGGGTTTGGGAGAAGCTTGCCAAAGATGTGTTAAGTCCAGGTAGAGATGTCAAGGGGCCCAGGGAAGAAGGGAGGGAAATACTCAGATTGAAAGTTAGAGAGAGGACCCTGAGCTGGCAGTATGGAAATCTGAGCCATCTGAGGAGAGTTGATATTGAAGCTTTATGATAGGACGTAATGGGTTATAGATAGAATGATAAGGAATGACACAAGGATCCAGAGAAGTTAGGGATGGTCTACCATGGTGAACTGAAAAGAACCCAAGACAAGCAAGAAAGAGAGAGAATGGAATCAGAGTAGTAGTAGCCAAACTAGAACAGTGTTCTCACAAACAGAACCTTGAGAGGAGAAAGGATTTAAGAGTGGTCAGCCTTAAATGTGTAATGTTGTAGGAGAATCAAGACATGTTTTGTGAGCGAATGAATGTGGTAGAACTGGAAGTAGATCTATGCTATGTACAGATATTGCCACTCCTACCCTTAGACTCCACTGATAAAATTATTGATTGTAAATATCTTTTCATTTATTTGTATTCCTTTGTCCATGTCATTTATAGTTACTTCAGAAAAGAGGAATCCAGAGCATATGTACTTCTTTTTAATTTCATGTATCTTTGTACATACTTTCTCAAGTGCCTTGTACATGATTTTATATTCTGTTGTAACCACGATTTTTCTTTGCACAAAAGATTTGCTAACAAGAGCTCTGATTTCTCAAGTGAACCCAAACATTTCTAATTAAATGTGTGTTTAGTATCTTTCAGAGAAAAAAATTCCTAATGCTTCCATTGGAATTAGTAAGCAGTTTGTGTCTATGATCATAACAGTAGAGTATGGTGACTTTTAATCTTTGGCTAGAAAACTCCTTGTGATAATTAAGTAAAAAAGCCTTACAGAATTCTTGTGCTTTTATTTCCATAATACTATTCTTGATAATTTGTTAAACTTAAAGAGAGTGGTTAAGACATTTCTTTTTCCATAAGCATAAAGGAAAAGTCAGGAACAAAGTGTGTCTCTAATTTAAAATACTTAGTTTTTGCTATTTTTTAATATTTTCACTGATTCTCTAATGGCTTTTGTGCATATGCCAAATTTACCCAATTTAACTATAAGATTATGGGCAGACACGATTTTTTTTAACTTTTTCTCTTGTGTTGTGTTAATTAGTCATGTCATGGCACAATATTTTACCCATGAAGCACAATATTAAACTGAATGTCTGTTGAATGGGTCCAAAAGAATTTTCTACATTTACATGTCCCTCTGTTTCTTTTAATTTTCTCTCATTAAAAATGATTAGAGTCATCCCATCTCATTTTTATGGGTTTTTGTAGAAAAAAACTCACAGATGGCCTTATATACATACCTAAAAGGACACTTTCCATCATGTTACCAACAAAATAAATATTATGAACTTAAAACCAAAGAAATTAGATAAAAATGGAATACTCAAGTAAGAACAAAATTTGCTACTGAAGTATAGCCTACATAATAAGAGAAGTAAAAGGTCAAGACATTGCAAAATAAGAATGAGATATGAGAGCATGCTTTATTTTTCAAAACTAAGACATAACTCATTCTTTTTACCTCTGACAGTAACATTTGTGCAGAAAGGTCATTTTCATTAACCTTAGGTTTGTAATTTCCAGTCTCCCTGCCCAAAGGCATTGCTGTTATTTACAATTTTTCTTAGTCCTATGCAAAACCAAACAACCATCAGTGTAAGGCTAATATATGTTAAGTGCCTTAGGCACATTTCAATTAAGTATTAACATAGATTGGAAAATTTCCAAAACATTTAGTGAATATTACTTTCAATCATTTTCATTAAAATTAATAGCAAATGTTAACAAGTCATATACCAGGGAGCTTGGGGAATTTAATTCTTTTTTTTTTCTTAAGATTTTATTTATTTGACAGAGAGAGACACAGCAAGAGAAGGAACACAGGCAGGGGGAGTGGGAGAGAGAGAAGCAGGCTTCCCGCGGAGCAGGGAGCGGGCTCGATCCCAGGACCCTGGGATCATGACCTGAGCTGAAGGCAGACACTTAACGACTGAGCCACCCAGGTGCCCCTGGGAATTGAATTAACTTATAAAGGGCTACTTGTGCTAATGTAGAAACGATCTGAGTACAATTCAGCTGTATATTACCTGGTCCCATTAAATCCTGCATTTTGTGTGAGTAGAGGATGGGAGTTATGTGCAAATTAATTTCAGTTTAATACTTTTATATAGTGACTTCAGATTTTAATGAGTATTTACTAGATACGAAAATATTGAACTGGTATGTGAATAAGCTGAAAACTACATTCATCCGTCATTAAGAGTATCTTCTCAAGGGCGCCTGGGTGGCTCAGATTGTTAAGCGTCTGCCTTCGGCTCAGGTCATGATCCCAGGGTCCTGGGATCGAGCCCCAAGTCGGGCTCCCCGCTCCGTGGGAAGCCTGCTTCTCCCTCTGCCTCTCTCTCTGTCTCTATTTCTCTCATGAATAAATAAATAAAATCTTTATTAAAAAAAAGAGTATCTTCTCAAAATACTTAAAGATGAACTTGGATAAATCAGTTGAACATCATTATAAAAGGAACGAATGATACAGAATTGTGTCTGTGAGAATTAAAAAAAAAAAGTACAAATAAAGAATGAATTAAATGGAGTATATTGCTGAAATATCACAATAACTCAGTAAGTATAATGGCCCAAATTTACCTCACAAAATAGTATTATGTACAATATGGACTTTAAAAGAAAACAAAAGCCATTGGCCTGCCTCACTTAGTAACCCTTTATTTCATTTTTAAATAAAAGATCTTCAGCTACGTACCAGTATACAAAACAAATGGTATTGTGCACATTTAAAAAAGTGATATTTTGTCAGATTTAGTCTATAATATCTATCTATATATATCTTATATATGTATCTTATATATTAATTTGTATAATATGTTATATATAAAATTTTGAAGTTTATGTACTAATTTTTCAACCTTTAAAAGATATTACCTATATAATAGGGGAAAGGAGGGAAAAATGAAACAAGACAAAACCAGAGAGGGAGACAAACAATAAGAGACTCTTAATCTCAGGAAACAAACAAGGTTGGTGGAGTGGAGGGGGTGGGAGGGATGGGGTGGCTGCGGGATGGACACCGGGGAGGGTACGTGCTATGGTGAGCGCTGTGAATTGTGTAAGACTGATGAATCAGACCTGTACCCCTGAAACAAATAATACGTTATATATTAATTGAAAAAAAAGATATTACCCAAAACACTGATTTTTCCCTCATTTCTTGCATTCAAGTTAATGCTATAAAAGAACCAGACAGTGAAATATGAACAAATTAAGGATTTTGAATAGAGTGTTGCTGCTGGAATAGTTATAACATTTTTGTTCTTGTTGTTCTATTTCCTTGCTTTATTATTTGTTCTTATTTTAATCCTAGTATAGTCAATATACAGTATTAAATTAGTTTCAGTTGTACAATATAGGGATTCAACAATTCTACACGTTAATCGGTGCTTGTCAACCTAAGTGTACTCTTAATCCCCTATACTACTATTTTGTCCATTCCCCCACCCACTTCCTCCCTGATAACCATCTGTTTGTTTTCTAAGAGTCTGTTTTTTGGTTTTTCTCTTTATTTTTTCTTTGCTTGTTTTGTTTCTTAAATTCCACATGAGTGACATGATATGGTATTGGTCTTTATCTGACTTATTTCACTTAGCATTATACTCTCTAGCTCCATCCATATTGTTGCAAATGGCAAGATTTCATTCTCTTTGATGGCTGCATAATATTCCATTATATATATATTTATGTGTATGTATCACATAGAGATATATATCACATCTTTATCTGTTCATCTATCAATGGATACTTGGGATACTTCTGTAATTAGGCTATAGTAAATAATGCTGCAATAAACATAGGGGTGCATATATTCCTTTAGATTAGTGTTTTTGTATTCTTTGGATAAATACTGGTAGTGTGATTACTGGATCATAGGGTAGTTCTATTTTTAACTTTGTGAGGAACTTCCATCCTGTAAAAGAGTGGCTACACCAGTTTGCATTCCCACCAACAGTGCAAGAGTGTTCTGGTTTCTCCACATCCTCTCCAATGCTTGCTGTATCTTGTGTTTTTGATTTAGCCATTCTGACAGGTCTGAGGTGGTATCTCATTGTTGTTTTCATATATGGCCTTTATTATGCTGTATGTAAAGATACTTTATCGAGGGATTTTTATCATGACTGGATGTTGTGCTTTGTCAAATGCTTTTTTTTTTTTTTTTTGCATCTATTGCATCTATGAAAGGATCATATGGTTTTTATCCTTTCCCCTGTTGTGATGTATCATGTTGATTGATTTGAGAATATTGAACCACCCTTGCATCTAGGGAATAAATCCCACTTGATTGTGGTGAATGATTTTTTTAAATATATTGTTTTATTCCATTTGCTAATATTTTGTTGAGGATTTTTGCACCTATGTTCATCAGAGATATTGGCTTACAGTTCTCTCTCTCTCTCTTTTTGTAGTGTCTTTATCTGGTTTTGGTATGAGGGTAATGCAGCCTTCAAAGAATGAATTTGGAGGCTTTCCTTCCTCTTCTCTCTCTCTTTCTTTTCGGGAGTATTTTGAGAAGAATAGTTACTAACTCAACTGTTTGATAGTATTACCTGTGAAGCCATCTGCTTCTGGACTTTTTGTTTGTTAGGAGTTTTTTGATTACTGATTCAATTTTATTACTGGTAATCAGTCTGTTAAATTTTCTATTTTTTCCTGATTCAGTTTTGGGCAGTTGTATGTTACTAGAAATGTGTCCATTTCTTCTAGGTTGTCCAATTTATTGGCATATAATTTTTCATAATATTCTCTTATAATCCTTTGTACTTCTGTGGTGTCTGTTATTCTCCTTTTTCATTTGTGATTTTATTTGGGTCCTCCTCCTCTCTCTTTTTCTTGATGAGTTTGGCTAAAGATTTATCAATTTTATTGATCTTTTCAAAGACCTAGCTCCTGGTTTCATTGCTCTGGTCTATAGGTTTTTTTTTAGTTTCTTTTTCATTTATTTCTACTATAGTCTTTATTATTTCCTTCCTTCTACTGGTTTTGGGTTCTGTGTTCTTTTTCTAGCTCCTTTCGGTGTAAGGTTAGGTTATTTATTTGAGATTGTTTTTAAATTCTTGAGGTACGCCTATATTGCTGTAAACTTAATTCTTGAGCCATTGTGTTTGTTTGTGGTTTGTTTTTTTTGTTTTTGTCTCCCTATATTTTTTAATTTCTTCTTTGATTTCTTGGTTGACCTATTCATTGTTTAGTAGAATGTTATTTAACCTCCATGTATTTGTTCTCTTTCCAGGTTTTTTTCTTCTGGTTGCATAGTGTTGTGGTCAGAAAAGATGCATGTTATGACATTGATCTTTTTGCATTTGTTCAAACTTGTTTTGTGGCCTAATACATGATCTTTTCTGGAGAATATTTCATGTTCGGTTGGCAAGAATGTGTATTTTGCTATTTTAGGATGGGATATTCGGAATATATCTGTTAGATTGACCTGGTCCAATGTGTCATTCAAGTTCATGGTTTCATTGCTGATTTTCTGTTTGGATGATCTGTCCACTGATGTAAGTGGGGTGTTAAATTCCCCTACTATTATTATATTACTACTAATGTTTTCCTTTATATTTGTCATTAGCTCCTTTATGTATTTGGGTGCTCCCATGTTGGATACATAAATATTTACAGTTGTGTCTTCTTGTTGGATTCTTCCCTTTATGATTATATAGTGTCCTTCTTTGTCTCTTGTTATAGTCTTTCTTTTAAAGTCTATTTTGTCCAATATAAGGATTGCTACTTCAGCTTTCTTTTGACATCCATTTTCATGATAAATGCTTTTCCATCCCCTCACTTTTAATCTGCATGTGTCTTTAGGTCTGAAATGATCCTCTCATAGGCAGCAAAAAGAAGGGTCTTGTTTTTTATCCATTCTGTCACCTGTGTCTTTTAATTGGAGAGTTTAGCCTATTTATATGCAAAGTAATTATTGATAGGTATGCACTTATTGCCATTTTATTTGTTTATGCTTGTTTTTGTAGTTCTTCTCTGTTCTTTTATTACTCTGTTCTCTCATGATTAGTTGGCTTTCTTCAGCAGTATACTTGGATTCCTTCCTCTTTATTATTTGCATATCTATTACTGGTTTTGATGTCTGTTTACCATTTGGTTTGTATATAACATGTTCTGTGTATAGAAGTGTGTATTAAGTTGATGGTTGTTTAAGTTTGAACCCATTCTTTACTCCTCTCCCCATACATTTTACTTCACCTTTTGTCATTTTCCCAATTTTCAAGTACAGTCACTCCTTCGTTTCCCATAGTATTTGCATGCATGCATGGGCACACACACGCACACATGCACGCATGCACACACACAAACACTGTCTCTTTGTCTCTCACCATAGATTAAATATTTCAAAGAAAATGTTCACAATATATATTTAAGTTTGTATCCTTGGTCCCTAGGAGATGGACTGACACATAATAGGTGCTCAAATATATTGAATGAATAAATTAATAATTTAAGGCTTGTAGACAGAGTAAGATTACATGTATCAGGATCAGAACACTCAGAGTTTTAAGGCAAAATGAGTCTCATATTTAGAAGTGATTCAAAGTGCATTCCAACAGAATTTGAAAACCTTCTAGATTCAGTATGTTTCAAGGATTATTACTACAAACAGAAAAAGATGACTGATTTATATAAGGCTAAGTAGGTAACACTTAGAATTAGCATTTTGCCACATTTGCCAGTATTCAACTAATCCTTAATATGGTGGGGTTGGCAAATGAATATGAACTGATTTGCATTAAATATATTGCAATTCGTTATAAATGTATATAAATTATAGTTTGGTAGATCATTATAAAAATCTTTCATAATAGTTTGGTTGTTCTCAATTAAGTTTTTCCATAGTTCCAAATTTAAAAGTCAAAAATTTTCAACTGCTTGTCTCATCATGAGCCTGAACTCCTGCTAAATTCTATAGTCACTGAATCTTCTAGCATGATTCGTATCTCCATCAATGATTGAGTAGAGACAGTTTTCAACTGAATTATTTCCAAAGAATCATACTTTTATGGTATAACTGCATTTATTATTATTTTAAATTAAGGGATGTATCTTTGAAATATTAGATGGTTATTAATAAATAACATATAGTACAAGTTAAGTACCTTCCATCTTAGGTTGCATATTGATAACAGATCAAGTAAAATTATGCTTCTTCATGTAAGTAGACAGTGGGAACTTGAGCACTATTTGTTGTTGTTTTTCTACTCTTGTCTCTAATTCAATCTTTAGGACTTTGGTCTTAATTTCCATAAAAGTTATTTCCTATGTGAATTAGGCAATTTTTACTGATGAAGAAACAACCTCTGTGACATTTTTTCCTGGAAGCTAGCATCAAATTGTTGACTTCTTTCCAGTGACCTTCAAAGGATAATAATAATGCATCATTACTAATCTGTATTGGAGTTGAACTTGTAACCTTTAGACCAAGAGTTGTATATTGGACCCCTATATTCATGATTTCTATATTTTCTTTCATTTCATTTTTAATTTTTTTGAAAACTAAAGTATTTTATTTCTTTGTGAAAGACATGTCAAGAGTACTAGAATAGTGCTTGCCTCCTAATTATTTCTGTATTTTAGCAGAATATTCACTTTTTGAGTCATCTGCGAGCAGACATGGGGAATTCATATAAACATAGTTGTAAGGGTGGTTAGGAACTTAAGGACAAAAACTATATGCAGTTCAATTACTTTAAAACTGATAATGGCCACAAGAAAATGTGACACACATATTATACAAAAGCAGTCTATAGTTCTTTTAGTGAGCAATTATTGTATATAGCCTATGTAACTAACTCTTCCTTGTATAAAACTCCAGTTTTATCTTGATTCTTAGTAACTTAAATCAACTAGGTACATATCCATGGTTCACATAGAAAGGATTAACTCTTCTTCACTTAGCGATAAATTTGAGTTAATATCAACTAAAAGGTTTGAAAATATAAAACAGATTATGTTTAAGTATAAAATAGCATTAGATTTTTTTATGTCTTTATTTTTTTATTTTTTTTTTTAAAGATGCTTTTTATTTATTTGACAGAGAGAGACACAGCGAGAGAGGGAACACAAGCAGGGGGCAGTGGGAGAGTACTACATGGATATACAGCTGTGAACTCATGTAGAACCTGTACTGTGGTGATACCAGTTCTCATTGCCAACCAGTGGTGGTCTTAGGACAGACCTGATAGGCACACACATGGATTTTTTTCAGTGAGGTCTGTCCTTCCATTGAAACTGAACATATTATTCTGAGTCAGATATACTTGGTTGCTGAATCTATCATTACTTACTACCTTTGGGTAGATGAGCAAAGTAAGTGTTTTCTTTCTGAAATTCCTGCAAAATTCTGTTGTTATATCTCCAACCCTTAGCAGGATGAACTGCCAAATTGATTTCCAAGTAAACAGAGGCTTAAGCCAAACATGACCAAAATCATGTTCAAACAATTGGTCATCTTTCTCTCATGTCCAGATGTAAAACATGCAAAAGATTCATTAGACAAATCTTTTTTTAAGATCTTCAGCACAGAGGCCTCTGAGAATGAATACGATTAATATGTAGTAATCACATAGTAGTTGTCTAACCAGCTTTTCTCTTTTTGCTGGAAATAATATTTTTTTTTCCTTTGGGAAGATATAATCTCCCTACTACAACAATGTAGCAAAAGCTGCCAATTATAGCATCTAATTCTCTTTATAAAAATATGACCACATAAAACATTCACAGTCTTTTCCCGGAATTTTTTTTTTTAAAGTTGGTAACAGAATAATTCCTAAGTTTGCAATCAAAATAAGGTGTCTCTTAACTCCAGGCTTAAGGTCTAGGGTATAAAAACTAATGGGCAGAGAGAAGCAGAGATGAGAGATGATATATGATAGTATTTGGACCTCTACTTCTAATATTTCTGTGGCTCATGAAGATTGTTTAAATGAAATTAATAATTTTTCCATATTGTCTAGACTAACTTTGGTTGGATTCATTTACTTGCTGCTATTACAGTCCTGTTAAAGAACAGATGATTTAGTGCCTACAGAAATGTTGCTATGTCAAGAACTTCTACTTTCTCTTTTTCTGAAGTCAAATGGAGCAATAGGTGGGGTGCTATGCTCTGAAGTCTTTTATTTTCTTTGAAGTGGTAATGTGCTTCGTCATAAACATTCTAATGGCCAACCTATAAGGCTAATTTCAACTCCATTAACAAATACAGATATGCCAATTAGCAATCAAACTCTAAAGAAAGTAATGTATTGCAGCATTTAGTGTTTGAGAAAGCTTAAGAAATGAACACTTTCATATTCTTCTTGGGGACCAACTTCTGTGGACATATCTTGATAGTTTATATCAACACACTTAAAAATATATGAACCTTTTGACCCAATAACTTTACTTCACCTATATTTATCCTAATGAACAAATAATGAGTGTATAAAAAGATCTTTTCAAAAGACCATAAATCATATCATTCTTTATAATAGTGATAATATATAAAACAATGTGAAGGTCAATAATAGGACTTTTGTGATATAAATTGTATATCATAGATAAAGTAGTCTTAAAAATAATGTTGTAGAAAAATATTAACTACCATAGAATGATACTCATGAGATTTTATATGAAAAGGATATGTAAAAAAGCAGTATTTCCAGTGCGATTTTTATTTAAATGGAAAGTATATGTTAAAACAGACTAAAACATATACATGTTTCAGAATATGAATTGAAATTATCTCTGGGTAAAGGTTTATTGGGTAACTGCCACCACTGATCTTTATTTTCTAAATGTTTTCATGACATTTTAAATTAGAAAATACCAGAAAAATCATATTTCGAACCAAAAAATGTCATTCCACAGATAAGTGGTGTGTTATTGATTGTGTAGAGCCCTGAAAAGTTGACATCACTTTATAAATGATGTGCTTAGAGATTTCCTTATTTGCTTTTATGTTAGATGGTGGGACACAATAGGCCAAACAAAAACACTGTGTACGTGCTTGTGAGACAGATGACTTGGGAGGATGTCTTATATCCCCAGAATAACTGAGGAGAATGTCCTACAGGATGTGTGCTGTGACAAACTGAGAACTACCCATCAACATATGCAGAATATAGTGTGCATCCTCAGTTTTGACAACGTTTACCTCTACATTTAAAGAATACTCACTTGTTGGATCTTTGGAACTTGATTTATGGGAAAATCTGTCTTAGGAACAGGGGGTTTGACTTAATGTTTTGAGCACAGGTCATATGCTTTAGCATATTTATTAGAAATCTTTATAATTAAGTATTAGGCATAAGCCAAAAGAGAAATAAAATGGCAATTAATTCTCACTTTTCATTTGAATTTGTACATACATCATTTATCTCCCTTCGGAATTCTACAGGGAGGGGTGAATGTGGTTTGTGGTAGAATTAACTTATTTTCAAGTCCCCTAGCAAAATACCATAAAAAACCTCACCCACATTTCTGATACAAATTTAGGAAACCTAAGTCCATCAATAAAAAAAAAAAAAACACTGAAAAACAATTTTAATTCTCTGCCTCTCTAACCTCTCCAACGGAATATTATTTATTGTATTACACATGCATAGTAAGCATTCCGTGAGTATTTGTCAAGTAAATTGCATAGAATAATGAAAAATGAATCCATTAGATTATACAATAGGAGATCATTAGTGACCACTACTAGAATTCTTTGTTACGAGAGCAGAAATGCTGGGTTGCTGTGAGGTAATGAGTATATAGGAAATGAGGAATCACTCAGATTTTATAAGGTTTACTGTATACCTCCAGGATGTTTCCATAAGCTTTGACTGTATCTGAGTCCTATACAACATCATTTAAACTGTCTTGATTATTCAACTGACTTTACTACCTGTATGTTAAATGGCAAGACTTCAGAGACACTGCCCTAACATGTGTCTCTTGGGATTTTCCAGAAGGAGACATTTATTCTTCAAACACCTCCTAGATTGCTGTACTACCTTATTACTTTCTCCAGTGTTCATTCCTCTTTCCAACCTGCAGGAAATGGCTTTTTATTATGGTATTCAGTGTCTTTGAAAGGAGGTCCCACATTAGAAGTTTTGGTGACTACTGACACAGGTCTTTAGTTATATCATATACCTCTTTTCTTCCCAGGTCATCTCAGTGCTCTCTGGGGACTGAGCTGAAATGGTTTCAAATATAGCCTCCTATTTGACCTAGAATCCCTTGTCTCTGGAACATCCAAGGCTGAGCTGCTACTACTAGTCCACCATACAAGGTTACTCCCCAATTTAGCCAGGGGTGTCCTTGGAGGTCCAGGAGTCCTTCCTATATAATTTGGCTTCTTTTGGGAGACATAATATATCCTATATATATATATATATACAACTCATCCTGTTTATAGTATTACAGTTTTTTTCTCATGGGCCTCCTGGGCATTAAACAAAATCCTTTTATTGTTTTGTTTTCTGTTTTTTATTAGGTGTCCTCCAGCATTCCGTATCAGTTACAGAATCACTGCCTGGAGCAGAGAGGGCCACTGTGGAGCTGTCAGTTCTTCAATCAGTCATGTGTCTCAACTTTGACTCATGTAAGACATTTCCTTGGATGTTTAAAAATCAAATTTATTTGCTTATAACTTACCTCATTAGCAAAGAATTTGAGCTAGCTTATAACAAAAGTCATATTAACAAATTAGTAAAATATATAACATCAGAACCAAATAAAGAGATTTCCACAAAGGTAAACACAGGTAATGTGTTTGATATTTATCTCTAAGCTTTCAGAAAGCCAGAATGAAATGGGAAACATACATAAGATGCATAACTCATGTTATTAGAAAGTAGAAACCACAGCTCTTTAGGGGAAACAAATATATAAATAATTTTAAACTTGAATGTAAATAGATGCATTAAGGGACAGAAAATATCCTTAATAAAATTTGAACACAAATACAACAATTAATTGAAATGCTTAAGAAACTTGTTGAGTATGTCAAAAGTATTTCCCCCCCCTAGAATCATTTAGCTTGATGGTGATCACACAAAACACTATATTGTCAAAATTAGCCTATGTAGATTTTACATCTCCTCATCATGATGAATTGGCTTATTAGATTCAGTAAATATTTCTTGTATGCTTATTATTAGTTCAACACCTTTTTATATGCTATGAAGCACTGCAGGTAGCTTATGTTAGGGGTTTATCATGTATGAAACTTCCCATTTTATTTAAAATTATTTTCTCAGTAATAGAAAAGAAGATTTGTGTAATTTTTTATTGACTAGGGATTAGTGGTATAGGTGGTAAAAAAGAGCAAGACTTCGTTGTTTGTATTTGAAGGATTTGATTACTGCAGGATTGAAGGTAGGTCAGTGAAACAAAGAGAGTGATCAAGCATGGTGGCCATGATTTTGGTCTTCCCTCTGAATAAATGGTAGCTCCAGTTACTGAAATTGACAAATGGCTGGAAAAAAAAAATCACGAAATCCCCTTTCGGGCATGTTAGGTTAGAAATGCCTACCAGATATTCATATCTTACTTAACCTTTGTAACACTTGATGGTGTGTTGTACTTAATCACTTCAAAAGCTTTTCTTTTTTGACTATTTCCCCTTTTCCTCTAATTATTAGCATTTTAGTCTTCTCACCACTTACTTGGTGCTTTTCTCTTATGACCGTCCATTTTCCCATGTTATCACAACCACATAGAACTTGAACAACTGTCTGAATGCTGATGCTTCACATATATCTTTTCAGCATAGATCTTTCTCCTGAACTTTACAGACCCATTGATTCAATGGAACCTCATACTAAACTTGTCTCAAATTCTCCTTACCAACTTTCCCCAAATCCCTGTTCTTTTCTCAATGAGTAATATTAAATATCACTTGAGAGTTAACTGTATATCTATTGGATACTCAGCTGAGCATTTTATATCCATTAATTCACTTAGTCCTCACAACAACTTACTAGAGTAGGTGTCATCCCACTTTACATATGAAGAAATGGAAGCACTTAGCCACTTAGGTTGTGGCAAGGCTGGGGTCTAAACTCAGGTAGGTAATCCTTTCCAGAATCTAGACTCTTAACCTTTAAGCTATACAGCACCTTTGCTATCACCATCTGTTCAGTCAATTAGGTCAGAAACCTGGGGATCATTTTAGCCTTCTTTCTCTTATATATGCAATATGTTACCAAATCCTCTTAACAGATCGTGGGTCCATCTCCTTTGTTCTGTCCCCACTGATAATGTGTAACTTTAAATCTTCATTATTTCTAACCAGGACTCTTTCCATATCTTACTCTGTCTTTAATCTTTTATCTCCTTTGTAGGGCTGCAAACAAAGTTTTTATAAAATGAAAATCTGATCATGTTTTTTTCCCAACTTATCTTCTCACTGATAGGCAATATGGCCTAGTGGTTTAAGAATTCAGGCCAAAAGATATGGGACTGAATCCTATTTTGCTACTTATTTATGTGCAAGTTTATTTAGAGTCTCTACCCTTAATAGCCACATCTTAAAATGAGGATAAATAGTAGTACCCATGTTGTAGAGGTCTTTTGAACATTAAGTGAGAGAAGGCATGCAAAACACTTAGGAGAGTGTGGAGCACATAGCAAAAACATAGTATGTGTTGTGCATAATTTGTTGTTGATGTTGTTATCTTAGTGTCTAAGGCAAAATTCAATCTCAGCCTGGCATATAAAGCCCCATGGCACCTATCTACTCCTTTCGCCTTACCTTGCACTACTGCATTCTACTGTACATCCAGCAGGCCCAGTGAAACACTGCATGTCTCACCCATCTGTGCTTTTGCTCAGCTGCCCTTCTTGCCTGGAACCTTGTTTCCTAGCTTGGAAACCTGACAAAATGTTTCTCATATTTTAAAACTTGATTTAAGAAACATATATCACAAAGTCCCTCCTGTTTCCTCCTTCCCACTCCTATTCAGGATTGAGTATTTTCTCTCTGATGTCCTTTCTATACACCACAAATTTCTTTCAAAGTACCAATGGTATTTAAATGTAGTATTTGTTTACATATCACCACTCTTCTTTCAGACCCTAAACTGCTCAACATCAAAGAGTTTTATTGACCTCTGTATTCCCAGGACAGAACACAATGCCTAGAATATAATAGACACAAAAGACCTGAGAAACACATGAAGAAAAGCCATGTTACTCCAGATGAGGCCTAGATCACCAGCTAACCCATCAGCTCATCAAGGACACATGAGCAAGCCCATTCTAGGACAATAGCACTGTCGAGTTGAACTGCAGACTTATGAGAAATAATACATGGCCTCTTGGTGTTTTAAGCACAAAATTTGGGGTGTTTGTTTCATGACAATAACTAACTGAAACACATAATAAATAAAAGCACCAGGAAAGGGAAGTAATTTAATTTCAATGCTGGATTTTCCATGAAGACAATATAAAAACAGACCTTGGAAGAAATACTTTGTCTTTGTCTACAGAAGAATAAAAATAGTTCATGAAGGGAGTAAAAACTCACAAGATTAGGAGTTTTTCGTTCCAATTATAAAAGTTCAAAATCCAGCTCATCACTTGCTCCTCCTCCGTTTTCTTAGCAGGCTATTGATGAGAGTCATCAGAGACTCAGAGGCATCCAGTTATTTTGTAATAGTGGAGAGCAACCGTGTGTGATGAGTGTCTAGGGCACAATGGAAGTCAGTATAGCTACATGTACAATGTCAGGATTTTCCACAACGCTTCCCAATTAACTTCCAGAGAGCCTGACTACAATATCACCAGCTGCTCACTCAATCAATTTCTACACATTTTCCTGAGCTAAATGGGGCTTGCATGACTGAATTTGCATAGGAGTTTTCTCCAGTTGCAATGTCATAACTAGCGGGTGAAGTATTTGGAAATGACTTTTTTCTGCTTTGTGGGGCATTCTCTTTGATTTTATATCTTTCCTGTCTCTTTCTCCAACATTGCTTTGCATCTGTAAGATTTGTTAGTTTGGAATGAGTCTAAAACCAGTGATAAGAGAAATAAGGTGAGCGTCCCTCTTTTCATAATTTATTCATTTATTAATTCATATTTTTGCCAGATACAGACTGATTGTCTATTATGAGTAAGGTACTGTGCAAGGTGCTGGGAATACAATAAAAAATAAGAAAGTTCTTAAAGCCACAGACTTAATATTTTAGGGAAGAGTCTGGAAATATATCAGTAAAATACAGATAATGAAAGGGAGGCTCTAATTTAGGGAGGGTAGTCAGAGAAATCCTCTGTAAGAAGGTTCCATTTAAGCTGAGGCCTGAAGGACAAGAAAGGCTCAGCAATGGGAAGACTTTGGGGAAGAGAATTTAAGGCAGGTAGAACCAGTGACAAATGTCTTTTGTGGAGAAGAGCTCATTGGGTACAGAACCGACAGCCAGCCAGGCCAGTGTGACTGCAGTGGAATACAGAAGTGATAAGAAACAAGGTAAGAAATCTAGGCAGAGAGTAATTCATGCAGGTTTCTAAAGACCATGCCACTAATTTGCATTTTATATGACCTAGGCATTCCAGTGACTCTGCATTTCTTTATTGTCCTAAGACAATGGATCAGACAACTGCAAGAGAGGGACAAAAGAGACTGGCGATTGCCGTAATACAGGTGAAACATACATGTTGTCTTTGGACAAAGGACATGATAATGAAGATAGAAGGGAATGGACAGATTATGTATGCTGTGTTTTGGAGGTGGGACTAGCTGATCTAAATGAATATATATTTTGGAGGGTTTCTTTGTGGACACTTTATGAGTATAAGCCTTATACTCTATAAGGCTATAGTACTCTACCAGCCTCAAACCATAAGTGATGATTCCACCTGGTGAAGGACATTACGTCTTACCAAGATCAACAATTCAGGTTGCCTAATCTTTGTATGGGTTAGACTATAGCCAGATAGGTAGGGGTAAAAAGTTTGAGATTGGGCCCAGGAGAAAGAACTGTTTACATGTACAGAAATGGCAAAGATGTGGAAACTGAAACAGTTCTATAGACAAGAAATGATTTAAAATTTCCTTAAACCAACTTTTCTTCACATTTGGTGCCTATTGTACCTAAAATGAGCCAATGCATAGAAAACTAGAATTAAACCTAAATTAAATTTTACAGATACATTTTGGGGAAATATATCTGCTCTGTTCATACACATGATATAAACCAATAGGAACTATCAGTTCATACTGAGCAACATACTAAGTGACTTACTGACTGGTTCATATTAAGTAGCAAAGTAGTTGACCCTTGAATGCAGGATGGGGGTGTTGGGGGTGCTGACACCCTCACAGAGTTGAATATCTGCATATAACTTTTGACTCCCTAAAAACATAACCACTAATAGCCTACTGTTGACCAGAAGCTTATAGATAACATAAATTGTAGATTAACACATATTTTGTATATTATATGTATTATATGCTTTATTCTTACAATAAACTAAGCTGAAGAGAATGCTATTAAGAAAACCATAAGGAAAATACATTTACAGTACAGCACCATATTTATTGAAAAATATCTGTGTATAAGAGGACTTGCACAGTCAATCTCATAGAGTTTGAGGGCCAACTATAATCAGAATCAAACAAATCCCAGGATAATAGAAAATTATTTACTAAAAGTAGAAAAAAGAATAACATTCCAACTGCTAGTATTCAACAACTTTAAAGTTGAGATACAATGCCTAAATGGAACTAAATTCTCATGCTCTGCAACTCAATAGGCTATAATACAATTATTGAAAAGCTTTATTTATGGAAGATTTGAAAAATGATGAGATTTCCTCGGGTTTAAAAAATCATAGGAAAAAAAGATTATGAATACAAAGAACACAGAGATTTATATCATTGTGGTAAGAGTATAATGGCCTCCCACAGATTTCCCTGTCCTAATCCCTGAAACCTGTGAATGTTACCTTACAGAAAGGATTTTGCAGATGTGATTAAGTTAAGGACCTTGCAATAGGGAGATTATCCTGAATTATCTAGTTGGGCCCAATGAAATCATGAATCTTCCTGAGAGGGGGAAAAAGGAGGGTCAGAGATAGAGAATTAGATGTGGTGACAGAACTAGATTTCAGAGAGAAAGGAAGATTTGGTGATGCTACACCATCAGCATACGATGAAGGAAGGGTTATGAGCTCCATGAGGAATGCAGGGGGATTCCAGATGCTGGAAAAACAAAGACACAGATTCTATCTTTTAGACTTAAGAAAAAGGCAGCTTGGCATCTGACATTGAACTTCTGACCCCCGGACTGGTAAGAAAATAAAAATTGTATTGTTTTAAACCACTGAGTTTGTAGTAATTTGCTACAGCAATAATAAGAAACTAATACAATAACGAGAAAAGGAGGAAATGGGAAAAAAACCTATTATACAAGAACAGCCATTTATATAAAGCTAAAACTAAGATTGAAATATTTAAAGCAATATGTGAAATAAAAAATGAAACTATTAAAAAAGATTATACATTCCATGAAATATGGTATCTCTACTATAAATAGAAAATATTCAAGGAAAACTTACAATGTCAAAGGAAGAAAATCGTAATGCATACTTAATGCAAACCATTTAACTAAAACATTTGGCAGTTCACATGTAAATGTTAGACAAGGATTACTATTTAATAAGTGATTGCCTAAAAGACTAGTTTTAACAATGCATCCACAAAACTTCCACATTGTATAACCAGACCATTTAAGTCAAAGGTCCCAAGGACTTCTGTCCATGGTCAATAATAACTGTTAACTGGAAAGTTCCACATAGTGAAGTCATAAAAGAAGACTGGATGATGCAGATATAGTTCATGAATATATAGTGTGTGTAATTTATGTGTATATATATATATATGCGTGTATGTGTGTGCGTATGTGTGTGTGTATAATCCTTAGTGTCTCTTAAATATATGTTAAAGAGGAATTTTCTGAACATGAGAAGATACAGTAAAAATCAACCACCAAGTTGCTTAATGTGGTTTCTTGCATGTTGTTTAATTTTGCTTTTAGAATATTATGCCATGGTATTATGGTTTGGTCCTCCGATAGTGAATTCAGGAGTAGTCTGAAATCTATGAAGAAAGACTTTCTAATGGAAAATTTTGGACAAATCTTGCATAGGTCACGTTATCCCCACTGCAATTAGAGCCTGCTCGCCCAACAGCGTGAAATACTAACTCTTTTCAAGACAATTACAAGATTTTCTATTTTCCCTAGTTCTTTTTAATTTCAGACTTCCTGAAATAAAATGCTGAAAATGTACGTGTATATTTTCCAAGAAGTG
Source organism: Eumetopias jubatus (assembly GCF_037043125.1). Classification (NCBI taxonomy): domain Eukaryota; kingdom Metazoa; phylum Chordata; class Mammalia; order Carnivora; family Otariidae; genus Eumetopias; species Eumetopias jubatus. The sequence goes on along the minus strand of NW_028274821.1, from coordinate 50,592,825 downwards.
GAAAGGAAGAAAGAGGGCCTTTTATCAACAATTACCAGCAATGGTAGTACAGATACCCACCCCAAAGCTAGGGCAAACATCTGATTAATAAAATTGAATCACTTGTAAATCAGTGGTGAAGTGTCAGGTCCTTGAATAGGTTGGAGGATTTATTCTAATGAAAGAATGGCAATAAAGAAGCATTTACAACTGAAATGGGGATGGAAGTAATTAAGAGCTCCTTTGAAAACAGAAGGATAAATGAAGGAGTTGGGTAAGGCTAGAGTGTTAATAGAAGTTAACAAAACAGCTGCAGACCATTTGTCTTGTTGATTGGCTAACTTTATGGAATTTTTTAAGGCAGCATTCCATTTAAAATGTTATGGTAAACATAAATATTTATCCAAATGATATGATCATAACTCCTCTAATAAGATGTCAAATATAAAAATAGCACCATATTTAAAAGCCCATGGAAAACATTTTTTTCCATAGTGCCAGATCGAATATAATCTTTGAAATTGCTAAATGCTTCAATACAGAAACAAAGTATGCCAAGTTATTTAAATAAGTTACAGAAATTGAAATGTGTGAAGGCAGATTTAAAGTTCCATCAACTCACTTTTAATATTTAGCAATTTTAGCTTAAATCTTACTATCCTTTCTGGCCCAACTCAAATGCTTCCCCTAAACATCTTTGACAATATTGTCACAACTCTTTATTGGGCTTATAAATTGTATTATGTTCTTAGTTCACTTTTACTAAACAGCTCATATTCCAAAATAGTTGTAAATTTCCTATTGAGAAGGAAATAAATGTAAAATTTCTAGTTTTTGTATCCATGGAAGAAGTATCAGCTGAGAATCTTCAAGTGACTGAAAAAGAGATCCAAGCTTGCCTAAGCAGAAAAAAAGAAAAGAAGGAAAGTATTGGCTCACTTAAGTAAACAATCCAAAGGTATATTTTTCCAGTATTGATCAAACAAGGAGGCCATCAGACAGATGGCTCTAATTCTGTAGTCGCCTACAAAACAAACCAAAATCAAACACTGTCAATGAATGACTCAACGTTATTAAGTCAAAACCCTAAGGGCTACGAATCAGAAGCAGTCTACTAGGCTTTAAACTATAGCCAACCAAATTCTTAAGTAAACTCAAAATTTTTAATATGCCTCATTTTATCTTTAATAACACTGGATTGAGGGCTTAAAAAACTTTTTTTTTATCAAAATCCACTTTTCCTCTATTTTTAACTCTTCTTCTTCATTGGAGAAGATTGAGCAAGCTCTTACCTTATGATCCCAGGCTTTACTTTCCATCCCCAGAAAGAATAGCTAGAGTATTTCCCATAAATATAATAGGAAAAAGATCTCATCATTTCTCACTGGTTCTGATTGTGATCTCCTTTGCATCTCTAAACTAATTACTTTAGCCAGAGAAATATGATAAAATGATTGGGGAGTCTCAGTTCACATATACCACATCTGAGCTAGGCATGGAGATAATTTAGCCTCAAACACAAGTGCTGAGGATGGGGAGGAAAAGCGGACCTATAGAGAGAAATGCTAGATTCATTCATCAGAGAATGAATGGATTCTGGATGTACAAAATTTTTGTCTTCTGCACCCCCCCATATTTATTTATTTATTTGAAAAGATGCATCTTAGGGGAGAATTCCAAAATATACATGAGACTGTGTTTATTGGGGGAAAATAAAGGTGAGGAACTAAGATTTGGGTCAAATTGTGGACAGGTCTGAATGCCAGACTAAAGATTTGAGGCATGCTCTTCTCAGTAGGCAACGATTGATGAAGACTTTGAGCAGAATATCACATATATTAGGTATCTTTTCCTAACTATTATTTAAATATACAGCAATGAAGATAATATAAATGTTGCAGCTACTCTGTGCCTGGTGTGCGTTTTGTATGTAATTTTTTTTCCTTTACCACTTCGTGAGGTAGGTTAGAATAGTCATTTGAATAGAAACAGAGTCTCAGAATAATTTCATAATTTACTTAATTTCATGTAAATAGAGAGGCTAGCCATTCCTTGTTCTGTGATCCCAAAGCACCCCTGAAGGGACCACCAATAGAGTGCTCATTAATTTTAACTCACATTGCTCAGAATACAGTTCATGGCACAGGGACCAATGGGGATTCTTTCATGGAGAAACAAAACCAAAAAATCAACACCCAGGGATCTAAGAACATACTTATTTTGGCGTTGTTAAGATAACATCTTCCATACATGCCAGGAGGCTTTTCTAAACCTTATTCCCCAAACACAGGGTTTTGAAACACTGGTTTTTGCCTGTCAGGTCTTAACGCCAGAGAAGCTTCTACCTGAGTTTATTTGTCCTCTCATTATTAGGGATGCAATCTCCAGGCACCCATGACCAGAGACTATCTCCTAAACATTCTCAAGGTTGAAAAACTGCTTCAATGTTTCCATTTTTTAAAATCACCCTTCTCTTTTGCTGGTATCCCAATTCCTTTATTTTATAATTATAATCAATAATCCCATTGAGTTATATTGCATTATATTCATTGTACCTATCACATTGCTCTCTTACTTGGTTGGATTTTCTAGTAGTCAGTAAGTGTTTGTTTATTGCATAGTATCTGAATGATGGTTGAAAGAAATCTTTCACTTTTTAATGGCCTAGTTAATGTTCTCTTTAGTTTTTAACTTAGAGTTCAGAACTAATATACACAAAATTTTGCTGACAATCCAACACAACTCACCTAAATATATTTATTTCTTAATTACATGGAGTAATCTTGTAAATCTGATTTTTCCTTTGAGTTTCCTTCTCTTTTTTTCTCTTCCTTTTTTTTTTTTCATTTAAGAGTTCAACTGATTTGAACAGGGTTTTTGTTTTTATGGTTAAAAAATAGATTTATCTAGTTGGACTCAAGTGTAGATGATCCCATTTTTGTTGGCAACATACAGAGCATCATAATCAGGAGCCATACGTATGCCTTCTTCTCACCATCAGGACTGATCAGAGTGTTGACCTTGGTCACATCAGTGTCTTAAGCTTCGTAATAGTTTGTTTGATCTGGTGCATATTGGCCTTGACATCCATAATGAACACAAATGTGTTGCCTTCCATTTTCTTTCTGGTTGCCTTGGTGGTGAGGGAGAATTTGATGATGGCATAGTGGTCAAGCTTGTTTCCCCTGGGGGCACTCTACTGAGGATATTTGGGCAGCTTTTGGAGAAGCAGTGTCTTAGGTCTTTGGAAGGTAGGCAATGTGCGGATTTTTTTTTTTTTCCCCTTGATGGCTATGGATGCCTTTTGGCATTGCTTTCTTGGCTTTCAAAGCCTTTGCTTTGGCTTCAGCTTTGTGAGCGGCAGGGGCTTTTTTCTAAGCTTTGGGTACCATCTTTGTAAAAAGCAAACTGAGTTTTTATTTAAGTTACATATCTTACATTTTTTAGCCTAATACAGTTACTGGAAAGCTGTTGATTTCTTTTCTTTTAAATATTAGGAACCATCCACAGTGGGTGTCAGTTTTTAGCCCACACAAAAAATGAGATTGAAGGTATGTTTTTATTAACCAAAATAAGTATATTAACATATGTTGAATGGAAATTAAGTCTTCCATTTCCTGAACTATAAAATATGGATAAATAACAGTACTTCTCTTTGCATTGAATTTTAAAGTTTTTTTATAGTACCTAATATGGGCTTGTCATGTGGGCTAATACCAAATGGGAGGTATTAGTTTTATATTACATAAAACAAAACAAAAGTGAAAATGTCCATAACTAACTAAAGCCATATATAGATTCAGTGCATTTTCTATCAAATTTCCAACAGGATTTTTCACAGAAATAGAAAAAAAATACTAATGCATATGGATCTACAAAAGATTCTGAAGAGCCAAAGCTATCTCCAGCCAAAACTGGAGATGTCACACTTCTTGATTTCAAACTCCATTACGGAGCTATAATAATCAGAACAGTATGGTACTAGCATAAAAACTGACACATAGACAAATGGGACAGAATTGAGAGCACAGAAATAAACCCATACGTATATCTGACAAGGGAACCAAGAATACTCAGTAGGGAAAGGATAGTCATTTCAATAATTGGTGTTAGAAAAACTGGATATCCATATTGGAAAAGAATGAAATTGGACTCATACCACTCACAAAAACGAACTCAAAATAGATTGTGGACTTAAGTATAAGAACTGAAAACGTAAAACTCCAGAATGAACTCATGAATTCTAACTATAGAATCCACAAAGATTGAAATATGTTCCTCAGAACTCAGAAGTACAGATCAGGATGTTGTCTTTAGCCTAACAAAGGCAATCACAGCAATTCATGGTCCTGTCCCCAACTTTACACTTATACCTTAAACACCCCTAGTTGCAGTATCTGAGTGAGGGCTAACATTTTAGGTAAAGTAACTTCTTTTAAAAAACTGTCTGTAGTTTCTAAGGGCCAGTCTCTGAAGTTGCCTTCCTTTCACACCACAAAACAGAACATTTAATATCTCAATTTGTGGCATCCATGTGCAGAAATGGTTCTCCCAGTCCATTTGCAGGAACAGGAAGTCGTGGTTGGCCTTCATAGGTAAGTGGCCTCTCCTGGTGAATTTCCAAAAGTAATGAGACTCCCTGGATCTAACAGAGAATAATAATTTCCTATAAAAAATGCCCAGTTGGGACCCTTTGCTAAAAACTCAGATAAACTACAAGCAAACAAAAATAAATATTTTTCTTACTAGTCAACTGCATGCACACACACACACACACACACACAAGAAAATAAGAGCAATTTTTGACCTAGATGCAATACACTTAAAAATATAAGGCAAACTGTCGACAAAATACTCTTAAAGGTTAAAATAAATAATGGGATGCAATAATAAAAAAATATAAGTCAGGTTAAATTATAACTAAGGTGCAACAAAATAGACTAAAGATTAAATAAAAATGAAAGCTAAGAAAATTCCGTAAAAATAATTGAAATATAATAAAACAGATGGAACCAAATATCTAAAAGATTATAATGAGAGGCACACCTGGATATCTCAGTTGGTTGTGTCCAACACTTGATTTTGGTTCAGGTCATGATTTCAGGATTGTGAGATCAAGCCCTGAGTCAGGCTTGCACTGGGCATAGAGTCTGCTTGAGATTCTTTCCCCCTCCACCTTCCCCCAACTCTCGGACGAGTGCATGTGCTCTCTCTAAAATAAATAAATAAAATCTTAAAAAATAATAAAAATAAAATATTATAGTGATAAAAAGTAAAATAATATATGTTTATTTAAAAACTTTAAATTCAATTAATAAAAACTTGGTAGGTTAACATTATTACATAATAAAGCAAAATTTATTATTATTGGAAAAGAATGAAATTGGACTCATACCACTCACAAAAACGAACTCAAAATAGATTGTGGACTTAAGTATAAGAACTGAAAACGTAAAACTCCAGAATGAACTCATGAATTCTAACTATAGAATCCACAAAGATTGAAATATGTTCCCTCAGAACTCAAAAGTACAGAACTCAAAAGTACATTATTATTAAAAATTATTTTAGAAGGATCAAAGAATAAAATATTAAACTCAAAGAAACAAAAAGGACATTTTAAAAATTAGAAATTATATTTTTTATAAAAATCCAAAAGGTAATATTATTTAAGCTAAAAAATTTTAATTTCTCAGAGAGAGTCATAGGTTTCCAAAGATACCAATACTTTGTTCCTTATAAGACACACATACACAAAAAGGCCAAACTTATGGAGAACAGTTGGTGGTTGCTAGAGGCATTGGGACAGAGTAGGTGAAATGGGTGAAGGGCATCAAAAGGTATAAAATTCCAGTTATGAGGTAATGAAGTCATGGAGACATAAGGTACAGCCCAGTACTAGAGTTAAAATACCGTATTGCATATTTGAAAGTTGCTGAGAGAGAAGATCTTAAAAGGTCCCATCCCAAGAAAACAATTTTTAACTATGTGAGGTGATAGATGTTAACTAGATTTCTTGTGGTTTCCATTTTTTCATATATATAAATATCTAATCATTATGCTGTATGTTGGAAACTAATAGAATGTTAGATGTCGATTATACCTCCATTTATATTTCAACAACTGTTGTAATACAGTTGTTGAAAACATTTCCTAATGTCAAGACTCAGAGACAGAACAGGGTTCTAATTCATACCTCTTTTTTTTTTTTTTTTAAGATTTATTTAGGATCACCTGAGTGGCTCAGTTGGTTAAGCGACTGCCTTCGGCTCAGGTCCTGATCCCAGGGTCCTGGGATTGGGCCCAGGATCAGGCTCCCTGCTCAGTGGGGAGCCTGTTTTTCCCTCTCCCTCTGTCTCCCAGCTCATTCTCTCACTCTCACTCTCTCTATTATCTCCAAATAAATAAATAAATAAAATCTAAAAAAAAAAAAGATTCATTTTAGTGAGAGAGAGAGAGAGTAAGCAAGCAGGGGGAGGGGCAGAGGAAGAGAGAGAGAATCTCAAGCAGACTCCATGCTGAATGTGGAGCCTGACGCAGGGCTTGATACTATGGCCCTGAGATCATGACCTGAGCCCAAACCAAGAGTCTATCCCTCAACTCACTGAGCCACCCAGGTGCCCCCTGTTTAAATGGAGCCTGCTATAGAAGTCCTCAGAGGATATCCTCAGCTCATGCTGTTGGAGGGCCTCCCACAAACCTGCTTCCCTGGACCTTTTCATTTTCTCTTGGTTCCAAAATGCTCTGCTGATGAATTTCCACCTACATCCCTAAAGCTGTTTTCTCAAGAGCCTTGGATTTCAGACATTGTTTTCAAGATATGATGTAACTTCTCACATGAATAATGATATTTTTGAAAACCAGAGGAACTGCTAAGGCCAGTTCTAAGATAAAAATTGTCAGAGTGTCATGGTATAGAGTGGATAAAAGAACTGTTTTGCAGATAAGGGAATAAAAATGGGAAGGTCAGATGGCTTGCCTAGCATCATCCAGTGTGGGAAGCTAGAGTATAAGCCCTCAGTTTTCTAACTCAATGGGTTTTCTCTTCTGACACAATTCTTACTTTTGGAATGAAATAACTTACCTTTGAGGTATTTTCTCTGAACATCTTTCCCAATGGAAGCTAACACGTCTCAAGTGCATGAAGGTAAATTTAAGGAGAAGTAGCACTTTTGTTCTTTCAGATGTGTATATTTGGAAATAGAATGAAACAAACTTCTTTGGTGTCACTGCAAAATTTTATCTAAGAATTTTTGCTAACTGGAACATCACCAGATATTTAAATCCATGTCAAAAATTGTCCCGTGATCAAAAAAAAAAAAATGATGTAAATGAATACCACAGAAATGTATAGAAAAAGAAAATAACACTATTGCTTTGCTTGGATTGAAAACATCAGTAAGTTTATAACAGAAGACAAAATTATCTTAAAATATATTAGAAAAATGAGATAGGCCTCACATATTACCAAAAGGTGAAAGACCAAAGCTTGTGAGGATGGCAGTTGTTCTAGTTTCATAATTATCCTGGACTCATTGAAAATTTACAATTTGACTTTCATGCTCTGGGAATTTCATTTTCTCATTAAACTTTAAGAATATCAGCTCTCTCGTATGCATTTTCTGTACTAGAGCCAACCGCAGAAAGGGTTGAGGGACGAGAATTTTGTATTGTGTCAAATGAACAACAGGTGAAATAACCAGATAATGAGTATATTCAGGTAGTGAAAGTGAAAGGAAGTGTGAACAATCAACAAAATAACCACTATCACTCTTGACATTTCCAATTCTTTGACTTAAGGGGGTACCAATTAATATCTGAAAATAAAATTTAAAAACCCACTTAAAGGCTATTATATAGTAATGAAAAGACTTGTTAAAGAGCCCTGAGTAACCAGTAGCCTTATGACCCAAAACAAGATGACTTGCCATTATCCTGATATTGTACCTCATGCAATTAGTGGAAGTACCAATTAGTCCCTAGAAATGGCAAATCAGGTGTACGTTCAGCTTTCAAATAGGTGAATAAATTGGAAAAGACAGAGAAAGAGTGACACTTAGCAGCATAAAGCTGCATAAAACAGATTTAGACATAAAACAGATTCTTATTACAATTTCATAAAAAAAAGAAACAGCCTGAAAAGGACTATTTAACAAGTTAAAAGAAAACAGTCTCTGGGAACCTCTTCTATGATCCTGTATTTCTGTGGTTTCCTTTTCCATGAGAGATTTGGCCTCATTTTATAAAATGACATTTAATTTCTATTATGTGAGTTTGGCTTCGGTTTACAAGTTCTAATACAGCCCTCTCTGCTGGAATAATTATATTCTGAAACTAAAAGAGGCACAAAACATAGTAAGACATTATCACACTGTATTATAATCCCACGAGATGATAATTTTGTGAGGATATACAAAGGTAGGTCATCTGCACTAAAAACAATCACACATTTCAGTGGTTTAATATAATGAGAGTTTATTTCTCATTCATATCATAGTCCAAGATAGGGAGAGGTCAGGGAGACTGCTCCATGCAGTCATCAGGAATGCAGGCTTTCCTCATTTGGATTCTCATAGTCATCTTGATTACTCAGGCATAAAGGAAAAGAAAGAGAGAAGGGCTGAATGGGAGAATTTTATGGGCTCAGCCTGAAATGGCATATTTTACTTCTTTCTATATGCATTCCATTGTCCAGAACTCGGTCACATGGTGAGATCTGATTATATGGGAGACTGGGAAATGCATTCTAGCTAAGTGCCAGGAAGGAAATGAAATGAGATTTGGTGAGCACATGGCCATCTGCTATAGCCCCACCTCTATTCATCAAATGTATATTTTACTCTATTCACCACAGCCCAGCCAATGCTTAGCACCATGCCAAGTAAATGAAATGAAATGTACTCAACATGCGCATGCTATCATTTATTGAGAACTTTTACATGACAGGCATTGTGCTTAGATGTTGCAGTCATTAATTCATTAATCCTTCATTCAAAATGTTAATTTGGCATTTATAGGAGACATTTTCTGTGTAATATGCTGAATATGATAAAGACAGTGTCTTTGCTCCTTGGAATTTAGTCTTATGGGGAAGATATATTTTTAAATGTGTTTTTTAAATAAATACAGACTGCAGAGTTCTAAGAATTTTTTTAAAGGTGCTGATAGAATAATTGGGAGGAAAGGCTATTTATTTTTAATTTTTTTTTAATGAAAAGCTATTTAGGTAAGAATGTTCAGGTAAGATCTTTGTGGAGATGTTGTTTAAAAAGAGATTTGAAGGATGAGAAGCAGTTTTGTGACAGGCTAGGGAAAGAGCATGGCAGGTAAAAGGACTAATAAGAGGAAGGTGTTCATGTGGGAATATGAGCTCGTGTAACAGAGGAACAAGGAAAGACCTCTGGTGCTGAACCATAATTAACTAGGTGAAGGTGATAAGGTGAGTGTGGAGATATCAAAGACCAAGCCAGGTTAAGGTAAAGAGTGGATTTTATTCTCAGTGTAAGAAAATAAAATAGAACATTTCAGACAAGGGCTTGATCTTATTTACATAGTCTTAAAAAAAAAAAAAACTCTTCAGGAATTTGTGAACAGGGTTGATAGAGAGGCACAGATAAAAGTTGGAGGTTTTAGCAGTAGTTCAAGTAAATTATGATAAGCATGATGGTTGGGACTTGTCAGTGGAAAAATGGAAGAAATTAAGACTCGTTGGTTCATTCATACAGAAGGCAAAGGAATGAATGGAGGGGAGCCATAGTGATTTGGATTTGCTCCACTATGGAGATGGTGGTATCATAGTGAGATGGGGAAGAACGAAGGGGGAAAAGAATGAGACTTGTGCCCCTTGGAATCAAGATACAGCAACAAAATTAACAAAAGCCTTCACCAGGGGGTATCCATAATCATTAATATGCTCAATGATAAAAGACTTAGTGGGGGATTCCTCTTTTATGGGCTTAAATCCTGGAATCATTAGGAGTGACTTACTTACTAGAGGGATTCTTGAGGGAATTGCAGAACCCTTGGTAGAGTAGGAAGTAACCTGTCTATAGTTCTGGTGGCCTGGAGGATAGTTCTACTTCACGGTCAAAGCTTGCAATTTCCTTTCCACCTCATGGAGAGCTCCAGGTTAGCATGGGAGGCAGATGTGGTATTAACCAACAATGTGGATAAACACAAAAGTGAAGAAAGTAAAAAATTCAAAGGAAGTTGGAATGGGTACCTTCATTAGAAAAATGTCATTTGAATTGAGCATTCAGTGAGGGTTCATTTGGGAGGGACAAAGAAGGAGATATTAATTAATACTCTAATAAAATACTTTTTTTTTTTAGAGAGAAAGGACACACATGCGAGGTGGGGAGGTGCAGAGGGAGAGAGAGAGAGAATCTTAAGCAGGCTCCAGGCTCAGTGTGGAGCCCAACACAGGGTTCGATCTCACAAACCTGAGATCATGACCTGAGCCAAAATCAAGAGTCAGCCACTCAACAGACTGAGCCACCTAGGCTCCCCTCTAATAAAACTCTTTTAAAAATAAGAATTATGTAACTTTAAAAATCACTCTATCCTATTAGTCACACTTGTCGTTTTTATTTGAGGTCTTATTTTCCTCACTATTTTAAATAATATCTTATTTTTTCACTTAGTAGTCTAAGACCTATTCATGTATGTGAGCACCTATGAATTGTGTTGTTCCAAAATTGGCTTTATTTTCTTTTTGTAAATCTGCCACTTTTCTCATTACATTTTGGTCTATACTATTAAGTATGTATACATTTCCAATTACAGTTGACCCTTGAACAACACAGGGGTTAGGGATACCGATCCCCCACACAATTGAAAATCTGCATATAACTTCTGACTTTCCCAAAAGTTAATGATCAGAAGCCTTAACACTAACATAGTTGATTATTACATATTTTGTATGTTATATGTATTATATGCTGTGTTCTTTATTAGTAAGCTTGAGGGAAGGAAATGCTAAGAAAATCATAAGGAAGAGAAAATACATTTATACTACTGTAATTTATTGAAAAAAATTCACACGTAAGTGGGTGGATCTGCAGAGTTTAAACTGATGTTCAGGGGCCAACTGTATTTTATCTTCCTGGTGAATTAAAACATCTTTATATTTTAGAGATGGCTTTTATAAAAAAAAAAAAATGTATCTGGATTTTTAAAATCCTGTCTAATTTTTTTTTTTTTTGGTAACTGGAGAATGGTTCCATTCATACATTATGATAAATGATGGATTTGAATTGAATGGAATATCTAATTTTGTAGCTTATCTTTTTCTTAGTTTCTTCTGGATTATTATTTATTATACCCTTTTTACCCTTGCATGCCAGAAAATTGTATTCACTATTTCTGTTAACTTAGAAATCACTTCAGAGTTCCTTCATCTAAATCAAAAGCTAATGAGTATCTGTGCTCTCCTTAAGAATAATAGGAGAGTTTGTAAACTTTAAATTCAACCGCTCTTACCCAAAATGTTGCTATTTTCTTGATGATTTCATTTTTTTAAAAGACAGAATTTTCTTGATTAATATAGTCAGTATCTATTTAGATTCATGTAAAATTTTATCATCTTATTTATAATTCCATTTTGCATCTCAGATTTTCATTCTATGTTTCGTTTTCTTCTAATGAAATTAAATCCGTTAGAAACCCCTCTTATGAGGAAATATGGCAAACTCTCAATTTTTATTTGTCTGAAAAATAACTTTGAAAGGTATTTTTGCTCTGTGTAGTATTTTGGGTTGACAGTTGCCTTGATATATATTAGATATCTGAAGTAACATTAAAGATAGTGTTAACTATCTTCTGATTTTTAAAAACTAGCAGGCAGTCATTACTTTTGAGGTAGCATGACTTTCCTATTCGAAGTATTTTCTTCCACTGTGCTGCATTCTTGATATTTATTTCAGATCTATCTTTCAGGTTATTACTTCTCTTGAGGATTCTTTATGATACGTTGTTCAGAATCACACTGTGTTTATAATTTTGCTTATACGATTTTTCATGTCCTGATGTAGTCTATGGACATTTTTCGAATCTGGCTGAACATTTTTATGGTCTCCTTTGCCATTAGTTTACTTTTGTTTTCCGTTTTTATTTCCTTAAATAAATGTTCTTTTTAAACATTCTAAATCAGGTAATTCCAATACCTGAAGTCTTTGGTGACCTGATGTAGTTTTGCCATGTTTCTGCCTGTTTCACTCGTGGTGCCTGGTTTTCTGCTGCATTTACAATGCTAATCTTGGGAACGGGTGTTGTCCAGGTATGAGGCAAGTACTGTGGATTCCTCCAAAAGAGATTTCTGTTTCCTTCTGCCAGATGCCTAGGAGCACTCTCAATCTAGTACTTCTTTCAAACAAGCTTTTCATTTCAACTCACCTTAGTTTAAGCAACAGGTGTAAATTCAGGCTGCAAACCCTTAAAAGGCCTAGATTATGAGTGAGAATTCAAAAAACAGATTTTTTTGAGATGTACAATTTTTCTTCCCTCCTTTTCTCTTTTTCCTCTCTCTTCCTCTTCCTCCTCCTCCTCCTCTGTGTTTTGCTTCTTCTAACTATCTCCAGGTATGGAAAGAGCAGGGTTGTTTCTAGCTCCCTCAGTGACATTTTACACCTGTGTCTCCTATTATTCACCCCATACTGGATAAATTCTAGGTTATCTTCTATTTGTGCTCTGTGGAGCTTAAAAATAAATTCAAAGTTATAGGTCCTTGGAAAATGCCCTCATGATGAAAGCCAGCTTGAATAATTTTATTTCTCTTGGATCCTGATCTCATCTTGGTTTTGGCTAAAAGATTCTTTACTACATTGCCTACTTGGCAACTAAATTTCAAAAGTTCATTTCAACATTTTCTCTAGAATTTTTACACATTTGCTTCAGGAAGGTCAGTCAGAGGATATAGCCTGCAATGCTACCAAAAAGATAATTTGAAGGACAAGACCTTCATGGTGAATTTGAAATTTTTTTTTAACTAGGAGTTTAGAGTATAGAAATTTCTCTTCTACTTTGAATTTTACCATTCTGAAAGAGTAGAGGAAACTATACTTACTTGGGAAAAGTAGTTAAAGATAAAGTACATATGTATATATATATATATATAGGAATAGGAATGGATTTATGTAGCTAATAACAAAATAAATTTCAACTGAGATCCAGAAGGATCTTGCTCATATAAAAAATCAGCTGAGCCTCTATAGCTTTATGTTGTTGTTTTGTTGTTGTTATTGTTGCTGAACTATAGGAAAAAAATCAGGACCAGGCCAGCAGCTTGAAAAATTATCAATTAAATTTTCTCATTAGCTGTATTTGGTTCCTTAATTGGCCTTTTTGACTGTGTAATTTCAAGTGATAATTATTTGTGGCACTAGCCCATTCCTATATCAATGTTATCTCTTAATTAATTCAAGAAATTGACAACATTTTTTTTCTATCTTCAGACAAAGAAGTAATTTGTGAGTTACCATTCCTTAGACAGCCCAGTCAGCAGCACTTTGAAAAATGACAGTAAGAAAGTCCAATCTTACAGACTTACACCATAATAGCATTGATAATAATCTTGGAGAAGCTCTGCCAAGGAAGAAGTGTACATATTTGGTGTGAAATAGAAAACCATGGGGTTATAGATTAAAGGATGGGAGAAACATGAAAAACATAGAATGTTCATTCATCTTCAACAGAGAACTCTCAAATCTCAAAAACACTGAGTTATAATTGAGTTGGTGTTTTAGAGTTTAGGAAAAAAACCCCAGGCTGCTGTAGACAAGTCAGGAAAGATCTTCTCTTTAGAGCAAGATAAGGAGTCAAGAAGACCTCAGATTCCCTCCTTAGGCTAGCAAATCTAAATCAGAAAATAATAGACAAACAAACAAAAAAACTTTATAGTAAACTTGTAATATAAGTCTCAAGTCAAACTCTAACAATAATGAGTAAAGGTGATCCTCTAGACAAATTTTCATAAAATCAGGAATAAGACAAAAATTGAACACTGAGCTAGCAGCAAGATACGGTATAATAAAGAAAAGTGATGTGTACTAACTGAAAAGCAAGGACTGAAACTATTATTATTAAATGAGAAAATGACTTTATACTGATAACAATCCATGAAATCAATTGAAATATCTATTTTTTTTAATACAGAGTTTAGCAAGGGCATGGGTGGTAAAGTGAAAATAAATTTAAATGGCTATGACATACATTTATCCTAGCCTGTCAAATTATTTAATTTCTATAAATTTATGAGAAATAAGTCTTTCATTTTGTAGATGAGATAATACAATCAGAGAAAGAAAGTGACTTTAATTTGTTAAAGTCCCAGAGCCGGTAAGTGACAGAGGTGCAGCTTTTGCACCGATATATCTTGGCTTCCAAACAGAACTATTTATACCAGAGGTGGCGATATTTTTCTAAAGGTATAGATGGGATGTAAATGTGAACAAAAATTAAGGTACACACAAATAAATTCTTCAGTGTTAGTATTTTCATGATTTTTTTCAGTCGGAGTGCAAGGGCCCTGAATTTTTGTATTCAAAGAAACACTTCACTTTCTTCCAGAGTATTGACCAAGGCGATCTTAATGTTCCCCTCAGCTTGACCGAACTTTAGAAAGGTTTCGCCTGACTCTAGGCCTCTAAGTGCCCTTTTCTTTGGATATTTACTTTAAGAAACTTGTCATTGTAATTTTTTTCTCTACAGCTTTGACACATAAACCTTTTTCAAGGCCTCTTGCCAGTTTTACACCCAGGACTGTTTTTCTCAGGAACTTAGGAAACATCCTTTTTGAAATATAATCATCAAGGAAGATGAGGCTTCTGTCTCCCAATCTCTGTGGGGAGAGTAAGAGTCTAATTTGGGTGGGCACTTTGCTTCAAGCTGTAAAACCATCTCATGTCATGAAGATACAAGTAAGTTTACTCTTTGTTTGGGTAAACCAATTAGCAACACAGATGGCCTGAAATCTTCCTGTTCTCCCCTTTGTTCCAGTAGAACTGAAATTAGAGTTCTGTTTTCTCTCTCCTATTACAAGAGCCTTGAGTAAAATCTTCTCTGCCTGTTTAATAGTCTAATACAGTTTAATTTGACAATATCATTCCCCCTCTTATTCCTACAAAACACTCTGCTCAAAAACATTTTTATATAAACTATTAAAGCTACTTACTTCATTTGATCTTACTTTGATTTTTTTTAATAGGAAAATAGTTGTTGCCACTTAGTATTATTTCTTATTTAGTTGTTTCGTTAGTCTTTCTCTTCCTCTAAAAGTTCTCTAAATCCTGCTGCAGTTGCTAATTGCAAAGGCTACATAAAATCTGATTTGCACAATTTTGCATCTGAAAAGCCTCTGTCAAACTGTCAAGTTCTTTAACAGACTATTACATCTTCTTCCTTGTTTTCCTTTATTAAAGGTCTGTACAATTTCAGGCCTTTCCGAGGCTGAGAGGCTGAATGTTCCTCTTTGACTTGGATGTGAAGAAAAGTGGTATGAAGTTAGTGGGCCAACATCCTGAAAGATTAGTCCGATCACTCTATGCACATAATTACAACTAATTGAATTAGTCCCACTCCTAGCAAAGAAGTAAAATCAATATTATAATTAAAACTACGTTCCTGTATAATTGGATTTTCAAAGCAAACCTGGAAGAGGGGAAGAGTGGAAAGTATTTCTTCTGTGTAAAAGTAATTAATATTTGTATTAAGTTGATATCTTCAAAATAATCCTGCGGAAATTTGTGGCAATATCCTCAATTTCATTAACCAGAGCTGATTACAGGAGTTTACTCCTTAGTGAAACCATCCTTACAGCCAAAGGCTTTCTATCTGTTGCCACTGATCTGTCTGGACCACTGGCTTAGTTTGCTATCTCAAATATTTCAGTCAGCCTCAGCATTAGGATTTTCAGGGGCCATTTTATTAAGTGTGTTGTTTAAATCATACCCAAGATTTTTTTTCTTTCTCTATCAAAAGAAATCAATCTGAAAGAACTGGGCAGCTTAATAGTTGATCTACTAGTTTTTTCCCTGGAGCTCACTGCCTTCCCTTCAAGTGCTTTTTACAATTCCAAATATAGATGGAATTCCTTTTCATAATAAGATGTTAGAAGAGACTCTCAATTTATTTAAAAAAAAAAAGTGGCATGACTGGGGCTATAGAAGAGCACCATTTGGCACTGCTCCTCTCTTAGAACTTAACGATTTAGGAAAGTTGAATAACATTTTCAGTCACATCCCTATGTCAGGAAGATTGTGAGGGCCTGAGTTGGAAGGACACAGTATACATAGACAAAGGAGACATAGTCTTTAGACTCAAAAATGGTCTCTTTAGTTGGGAATAGCATAAGTCATACACACAAAAATAAAACAAACAAACAAGAGAGTGGATGCCAAATAAATAGCATAGACGTGAAAATATGTAGGTATGATGAAGTAGACAAATTCTTGAAAAAGAAGACCTGGTTCAAGTATTACATGTATAACTTGATAACCATGTCTTCCAAACATGTAAGGCACTTGATCTTTGTAGGCCATAATTTTCTTATTTCTGAATTGAAAATGTTGACCTAGATTAGAATGGCTCATTCAATTCTGAAATTCAATGAACTTCAGAAAAGGGATATCATATCTTGGGATGATATGGCCATGGATGATTGGACCTGAGGCACAAGAAACGTGAGGTACCATTGAATGATTGAGAGATTGTTGTTAGATAAGGGATACAAAAGGGGGACAAAGCATGAGCAAAAACAAAGTGTTACTATGTCTGTTGTGCTCATTTTTGTGTTTGTAGGGCTGGTCACAGTACCTGAAACACAATAGACAATGTCTAATACTGAATGAACAAATGAACGAATGAACGAACAAATGAATGAATGAATGAATTGGGAGATGTTCCCCTTGCCTGTGAGTGGGGTGACTTCTAAAAGATCACATTATTTATTTGCTTAATTAAATTAATGAGAGACAAATTTATGCAGCAACTTTCTTTGGTGACTTGTAATGGATGAAAGCAAGCATTTTCCATCTCTATCCCAAATTTCTCTAATTTGAATGCCAGGACCTTATTTCAAAATTTCCAAGGTCATATGATTAATAAATGGTAAATTTCTGAATCAACCTATGAAATTCCCTCTTCTATGTCAGTGTGTAATCCGGAGAGAATTTTCTAAACTGTTTCTTAATTGTCCTGTGACGTGCACTTACTTCATTCTCTCCTGTTCTCCGCTGCATTCTTGACTTGGGTTCTGTATTCCTTGCAGTTTTTCCAGCTCTTTAGGATTCAGGTCAAATTCTCACGTAAATGATACATGGACCATCTTCTGAACTGCTTCCCGTGCCCAGATATTTTTTCCCCTTCCCATACCACCTTTAAAACTTTGATGTTCACTGCAACATCTTTTCTCCTCTGAAGTCACCTTGGGTGTGCTCTTAACCAGTTGTCTCCAGGATCAGTTTTGGATACTGGAAAAAGGGGCACATTGTTTTGATTTCCCCTGAGCCTGCTAAAGTTGTAATGTTCAAAACAGAAGCGCCCTGAAAAGATATCTTTGCTTGCATAATACTTCTTGGCAACAGATAAATTGTTTCTCTATAGTTTTCTCTTTGAATTTTATGTTGGATCAGTTTTTAACTTGGAGACCATTCTCTTTTGAGTAATACTTTTTCAATGTGTCACACCTTGAGATTTATTGCACCAATACATCATCAGAGTGACACCTGGCCCTGATGATGTATAGCTTAATACATCATGAAAGCAATTTTTCATTCAGGTTACATATTACATAGGAATGTTAGTGCTTGTATTTTAAAAAGTATAAATTTATGGGCTTACAACAAATAAAACTTTCTGAGAGTTTGTAAAACTCTTGGATCTGTCCCAAATCTAGCTGGGCAATAAAATTAGCATTGGGTCTCTGTAATACTGAGTGCCAACCCTTTTCTGCATAGCAAAAGATATCTTCTTTATAAATGTTTATTTTTTCAATAGGAAATATGTGCACTTGATAAAAAATTAAAAATACAAATAGTATATACAATGAAGATTATCTCTTCTGTCCATATCTGGAAGCTATCAAGTACCCCTCCCCAGAGGGAAAAATTTAGCAACTCTTTTAGAGATAATCTAAGAATATAGAGACACCTATGTGTGTGTGTGTGTGTGTGTGTGTGTGTGTGTGTGTGTATTTCCCTTTATATACAATCAGCAATATATTCTGCATTTTCCCACAGTTATGAATATAAATCAGAAATTGCTTCATATATTTACAGATAGATTTTTCTCATTCTTTTTGGTGATAGCATATATCCTATTATTCTCCCATATTCCAAAGAGATATTGCTTTTCTATGGAATAGCCACTTTTCTTTATTTCATGGACATAGAACAAGAATGAAAAAAAAAAGACTAGAAAGAAAATGGAGTTACTTTTAGTTTTTCCTCATTATATGATATAGAAATATATTACCCTTTTTATGATAGCATACTATTCTACTAATCTCCTTTATGATTCTGACTCAAGGAGAACTCATTTTCATTAATAAGGATTTAAAATTTTTATTTTAGATGAAATGTTTAAGTGAATCTTACTAAAGGTGATGAAAATAACTACATTTTTTTTTACAGATAAACTAAAACTGGGGAGAAAGAAGAGAAAAAAAGTAGAAAAACTAAAGTGAGATTAAGAATGTAATACATTTTAAATAATAAGTGGCAACTCTTAACAGAAATGTCCCAAATTAATACATCACATTCATTACCTTCTTTATTTTACTTATGAACTTGCTTGGAAAATTAGCTTTAGTTTGCATCATTGACAAATTATAATAGGGAAAATGGAATTTTTTATAGTCTTTCAAATGAGGGAAGGTAATGGGGAACATGAGAAATTCTGATATGGGAAATCTTAGTCTTTAATTCAAGTTATGAAAATAGTTATAATTGAAGGCCTTGTATAGAATAGTTTGAAAAGAATACATCTCTCCTCAAAATCAGTTTTAAAAAAACTTATGGCTATTAGATTATTATTATAAGTGAGTTACCTCTTTCCATCAGTCCTGCATTTAGTTTTTGCCTTGACACCTCCATGATTTATTTTATATTGTCTATTATGAATGCATCCATTTCCTCTAGTATTTACCAGGTCACTTCTTTTAATACTCAGCTATAAGGCCACAAAAGACAGACATTTTGAAACTGTAAGACATTAGTATATTTTTGGCAAAAGTACACAAATTTTATTTTCTCCTTTCTCCTTCCATTGACCATCTTGATTTAGCCAACTTAGGAGTGCAAGAGTGTATAGATATTTAAGCAGAGGATTTTTTTTCAATCTCTTAAGAGAAGAAGCTATCAAGTATAACTTGCAGGGCAAGTTTATACTGTGTGTGCACTTATTTCCAACCCTCAGTTCTCTTTTCTCCTCCCCACCCTTTTGGGAAGGATAATAGTTCTGAGTAAAGAATTATAAACATCTGAAGAGCTGATGCGAAGAATTTAGTTTGGAGAGAATAGGAGAGAAAACATTTCATCTCAAAAGTAGGGAGTATCATTCTTGAGAGTAGAAGGTGTTAAGGAGGTTGGGAAGTAGGAAAAAAGAAACAGAAACAGGGCTTCCAGAGAGAGAGAGGAGAGGATGGAGTTTGGGGGAACGGAGCAGGAAGGGGAGAGAGAGATTGGAGAACCAGGTCAGAAAAAGTGTCAACAGCCCATTTGAGTAGACTGGACATTTTGTAATCCTTACTTTTTATTATTTTTAAAATTTTTATTTTAAAGATTTTATTTATTTGACAGAGAGAGACACAGCAAGAGAGGGAACACAGGCAGGGGGAGTGGGAGAGGGAGAAGCAGGCTTCCTGCTGAGCAGGGAGCCCGATGCGGGGGTGATCCCAGGACCCTGGGACCATGACCCGAGCAGAAGGCAGACACTTAACGACTGAGCCACCCAGGCACCCCTGTAATCCTTACTTTTTTAAAATAAACTTTTCTTAAAATCTACTTAACAGTGCTTTCACCTTTGGGTCCAGCTGAATGATTGTTCTAGCTATAATGAGGAATAATTAAAAGCAGTTATTAGGGCCCAGCTGCACAGCACTATTTTTGAAAATAAACATTTTTTTTTGTAAATTACAGGATTAACTGCTGCTTTAAGAAGCTAAGATCCATTCCTTCACAGTGTACTCAGGTAATCCTCAAAAATACAATGTTGGAGGCCTTAGTGATCTTAGTTTCCTGCCTCTGCTGATTTTGTAAAGTCAAACAGTTCATAGTCAAGCTGGAATAGTAAAACAGAATGGTAAATGAGTCAGGATCTGGAGTTTAAACTTCAGCACCAACACTTAATAGCTTGGGAAATTTTTCTAATCCTTACCCTAATTCCAACTTTATTTTTTAAAGGATTAAGTGGAGTATTATATAAATTAATCAGATTTTAAAATTCACTTAATTTGTTAATCAATCTTAAAGTCTTCTTTGTATTTTGGCAACCCGTAGTTGGCAAAGTCAGAAGATGTCAGTGGGGTATGTGACCTCATTTTGAGGTGACTTCGTGAAGTTTTAGGCAGCACTACTTTGAGAGGAAAAGAAAGTGCTCAGATTCTGCACTCTGAGAAACAGATTTTTGTTTAATATATCTGACTCCTGTGTTGCTATTGATGTACTAGGGTTCATCAACAAAAATTGGACTACACAGTGCTCACTTCAGCAGCACAAAGACTACAATTGGAATGATACAGATTAGATTAGCATGGTCCCCGCATAAGGATGACACGCAAATCTGTGAAGCCTTCCATATTTAAAGAAAAAACTGGACTAGGGAATTGACCTAGCTTTCATTTAATTAACTATATCACTCATCAGTTTGCCTTTATTGATGCTTATCCATATAGAGAAGAAATATCGTGGATAAGACTCTGAAATCTCTCTGTATCTTGGTCATCCATGAACATTAAACATATCAAAGTGTTAGCAACAACAATGGCAAACTTTTAGTGAGTCATTACTATGTATTTGACACAGTTTTCAGTGCTTTACACATATTATTTAGTTGTCCCAACAAGTGTTATAAGGAGAGTACTATTGACCATATTTTTACCTAGGAAAAATAAATTAATGAATCATCCAAAGTTATATAGCTAGTAGATGACATGGTCAGGTTTCATAATGATACAATCTGTCTCGTGAGGCCTGGCAATTAGTCACCAAGCTTTTATGCATACCATCTCAGTATGGATCATAATAGGTCAGATCTCCTATAGGATATATTTTAAAGTTATTATGGGATGCTGTATTTAATATTATGATTTTTTCTTTTCAAAAAATTAAGATGTTTGAAAAATTATAACACTGAAATATTTACAATATTCCAAACGCTTTTCTAAAATAAGTTTGCTTGAATTGTATTAACATTTCTGCTCTCTAAAAGAAAAAAAAAACCAGACTTTTCAGTGACTCATCATCTCTGTTTCAGTTAGGTTCTCATCTAAGGAAAAATAAATAGAATGAGCAGAGGAGAACTGTTTTCATTTCTGCAATTGCTATCAATTCTAAGTATGTTTGAAATGTCACTGCACACTGCTTACCAACCTGTTGGTACCAAGTGAAGTCAGAATTATTAATAAGAGACCTTTGCTAACAAATGCTAGGGATAGTGAACAATCCCCTTCTACAAGTACAAATGAATGCACATTTGCTGGGATATCATATGAAATGACAGAAGTCCTACAATGCTGATGGGAAAGACAAAAATAATGAAGATGGTGGAAAATAACGTACTGTTTAATTATTTTCTATTTAAAGGATAGAATTCTGGGAAAGGAGAGAAAAGATGGAAAATAAGTTGGGGTAAGAAAATCTAGAGTTTGAGAGAAAGGAGGGCAATTAGAAATTAATAGAGAAAGCATGGGAAAATATAAAGAAATAGAGATGAACTCAAGGAAAAGAATTGAGAAGGTAAAGAAAACTAAATACAGAAAAGAATATAAAGAATCCCATATCTTCAGCTTTTTGCCTCACCAATCTGAATAGGCATTCCCAGCATCATTTTGTAGTTCTCTTTTCTACAGTCTGTAACGTTTGCCATTAGTATTTCACCAGAAAGTGCCTTCAAATCTTTTTAAAAATTATTTTGTTTTTTCCATTATGATAAGTATACTCTCTAATCTCCATCACATATTTTACCCATCTCTCCACCCACCTCCCATCTGGTCACCATCAGTTTGTTCTCTATAGTTAAGAGTCTGGTTTCTTGGTTCCTCTCTCTTTCTTTTTTCCTTTGCTTGTTTTGTTTCTTACATTTCACATATAAGTGAGGTCATATGGAATTTGTTTTTCTCTGACTTACTTTGCTTAGTATTATGCTCTCTAGTTTTATCCTTGTTGTTGCAAATGGCAAAATTTCATTCTTTTTTATGGTTGCATTTTATGGTTGCATATGTGTGTGTGTGTGTGTGTGTGTGTGTGTGTGTGTGTGTGTGTGTGTACCACTTCTTCATCTATCTATTGATGGACACTTGGGCTGCTTCCTTAGTCTGGCTATTGTAAATAATGCTGCAGTAGACATAAGGGTACACGTATCTTTTTGAAATAGTGTTTTTGTACTTCTTGGTTAAATATCGAATAGTGCAGTGAATGGATTATAGGGTAGTTCTATTTCGAACTTGCTGAGGAAACTCCATAATGTTTTCCACAGTGGCTGTACCAGTTTGCATTCCCACCAACAGTGAACCAAGGTTCCTTTCTCTCCACATTCTTGGCCACCACTTACTGTTTCTTGTGATTTTGATTTTAGCCATTCTGATGGGGGTGAGGTGATATCTCATTGTGGTTTTGATTTGCATTTCCCTGATGATGGGTGATATTGAGCATCTTTTCATGTGTCTGTTGGCCATCTGTATGTCTTCTTTGGAGAAATTTCTGTTCCTGTCTTCTGCCCATTTTTTAATTGGATTATTTGTTTTTGGGGTGTTGAGTTGTATCAGTTCTTTTTATATTTTGGATACTAACCCTTTATTAGATATATCATTTGCAAATATCTTCCCCCAATTCCATAGGTTGCCTTTTAGTTTTACTGATTGTTTCCTTTGCTGCACAGATTTTTATTTTGTTGTAGTCCCAATAGTTTATTTTTGCTTTTATTTCCCTTGCCTCAGGAGACGTATCTAGAAAAATGTTGCTATGACTGATGTCAGAGATATTAGTGCCTCTGCTCTTTTTAAGGATTTTTATGGTTTCAGGTCTCACAGTTAGGTCTTTAATCAACTTTGAGCTTATTTTTGTGTATGGTAAAAGTGGTCCAGTTTCATTCTTTTCCATGTAGCTGTCCAGTTTTCCCAATACCATTTGTTAAAAAAATTGTCTTATTCCCATTGGATATTCTTTCCTGTTTTGTCAAGATTAATTTGCCATATAATTATGGATTTATTTCTGGGGTTTCTATTCTCTGTGTCTATTTTTATGCCTGTACCAAACTGTTTTAATTACTACTGCTTTGTAATATGACTTGAAATCTGGAATTGTGATACCTCCAGTTTTTTCAAGATTGCTTTAGCCATTTGAGGTCTTTTGTGGTTCCATACAAATTTTAGGATTGTTTGTTCTAGTTCTGTGAAAAATACTCTTGGGATTTTGATAGGGGTTGCATTTAATGTACAGATTACTTTGGGTAGTATAGACATTTTAATAACATTTGTTCTTCCAACCCATGAGCATAGGTTGAATATCTTTCCATTTCTTTGCATCATTGAATTTCTTTAATCAGTGTTTTATAGTTTTCAGGGTATAGGTCTTTTCCACTTTCATTAAGTTTATTTCTAGATATTTTACTGTTTTTGGTATAATTGTAAATGGGATTGATTTCTTGATTTTAATTTCTGCTGCTTCATTATTAGTGTATAGGAATTTAACAGATTTCTCAACAGTGATTTTTGTATCCTATGACTTGTCTTAATTCATTTACCAGTTCTAGTAGTTTTTTAGTGGAGTTTTTAGGTTTTCTCTATAGTATCATGTCATCTGCAAATAGTGAGAGTTTTACTTCTTCGTTATCAATTTGGATGCCTTTTCTTTCTTCATGTTGTCTAATTGCTGTGGCTAGGACTTCTAATGCTATGTTGAATAGAAGTGGTGAGAGGAACATCCTTGTCTTATTTCTAACCTTAGGGGGAACTCTCAGTTTTTCCCCATTAAGTATGATGTTATCTGTAGGTTTTTCATATATGGCCTTCATTATGTTGAGATATGTTCCCTCTAGACCTACTTTGCAGAGGGTTTTTGTCATGAATGGAGTTGTACTTTGTCAATTGCTTTTCCTGAATCTACTGAAATGGCCATATGGTTTTTATCCTTGGTCTTAATGATGTGATGTGTCATGTTGATAATTTTGCAAATAATGAACCACCCTTGCATCCAGGGAATAAATCCCACTTTATTGTGGTCTATGATTTAATGTATTGTTGGATTCAGTTTGCTAATAATTTGTTAAAGATTTTTGCTTCTATGTTCATGAGGGATATTTGCCTGTAGTTCTCTTTTTTGTTGTGTCTTTATCAAGTTTTGGTGTCAGGGTGATGCTGGCCTCATAAAATGAATTTGGAAGCTTTACTTCCTCTCCTATTTTTTAGAATAATTTGAGAAGCGTTGTGTTAAGTCATCTTTAAATGTTTGGTAGAATTTGCTTGTGAAGCTGTCTGGTCCTGGACTTCTGTATTTTGGAAATTTTTTGATTACTGATTCAATTTCATTGCTGGTATTCGGTCTATTCAAGTTTTCTATTTCTTCCTGCTTTAGTTTTGGTAGGTTATATAAGTTGTCCAATTTTTTGGCATATAGGTTTTCATAATATTCTGTAACAACTGTTTGTATTTCTGTGGTGTTGGTTTTTATTTCTCCTCTTTCATTTGTGATTTTGTTTATTTGGGACCTCTCTCTTTTTTAATGAATGTGGTAGAGGTTTATGAATTTTGTTCATCTTTTCAAAGAACTAGCTCCTGGTTTCATTGATCTATTCTATTGTTTGGTTTGGTTTAGTTTCTATATCATTTGTTTCTGTTCTCTTCTGTATTATTTCCTTTCTTTTGCTAGCTTTGGGTTGTTGTTCTTTTTCTAGCTCCTTTACATCTAAGTTTAGTTTGTTTATTTGAGATTTTTCTTGCTTCTTAAGGTAGGCCTGTATTGCTATAAACTTTCCTCTCAGAACCACTTTTGCTGCATCCCAAAGATTTTGGGCCATTGTGCTTTCATTTTCATTTGTTTCCATGTAATTTTTTATTTCCTCTTTGATTTCTGGTTGGCCCATTCATTTTTTAGTAGCATGTTATTTAATGTCAATGATTTGTGCTCTTTTCTGATTTTTTTTTTTTTTGGTTGATTTCTAGTTTTATGGTGTTGTGTTCAGAAAGGATAATGGTGGGACTTCAATGTTGAGACATGTTTTGTGGCCTAATATGTGATCTGTTGTGGAAAATGTCCCATGTGCTGTGGAAAAGAATGTGTATTCTGCTGTTTTAGAATGAAATGTTCTGAATATATCTGTTAAATCCATTTGGTCACTGTGTCATTCAAAGCCACTGGTTCCTTGTTGATTTTTCTGTTTGGATGATCTGTCTATTGATGTAAGTTGGGTGTTAAAGTGTCCTCCTATTATTGGATTACTATCAACTCTTTCTTTTATATTTGTTAATAGATGCTATATGTATTTGGGTGCTCCCATGTTGGGTGCATAAATATTTATATTGTTATATCCCATTGTTCTAGTGTCTCCTTTATGATTATGTAGTGTCTTTGTCTCTTGCTACAGTCTTTGTTTTAAAATCTATTTTGTCTGATATAAGTATTGCTATTCTATCTTTCTTTTGACATCCATTTGCATGGTAAATGTTTCTCCATCCCCTCACTTTCAATCTCAGATGTCTTTAGGTCTGAAATGAGTCTCTTGTAGGCAGCATATGGATGAGTATTTTTTTTTTAATCTGTTCTGTCACCCTCTGTCTTTTGATTGGAACATTTAGTCCATTTACATTCAAAGTAACTGTTTATAGAAATGTCTTACTGCCATTCTGTTACTTGTTTTGTGGTTATTTCTATAGATTTTCTCTGATTCTTTCTTGTCCTCTTTTATGGTTTGTTGGCTTTCTTTAATGATATACTTGGATTCCTTTCTCTTTATTCTTTGCATATTTATTACTGGTTTTTGATTTCTGGTTACCATTAGGTTTGTATATCACATCTTCTGCATATAGCAGTTTATATTAAGTTGATGTTTAAGTTTGAACCCATTTTTTATTCTTCTCCCCACATGTTTTAAATATATAGTGTCATATTTTATATCCTTTTATTTTGTTAATCCCTTGACTGATTTTATAGAAATATTTATTTTTACTGCTTTTATTTTTTTATTTTTTAGTTTTCATATTCTCATTTATGGTCTTTCCTTTATACTCAGAGTCCTCTTTAATATTTTTTATAGGGCTGGTTTAGTGGTCATGAACTCCTTTAGTTTTTGTTTGTCTGGGAAACTCTTTAATGCTCCTTCTATTCTGAATGCTAGCCTTGCTGGATAGAGTATTCTTGGCTGTAGATTTTTCCCTTTCAACACCTCAAATGTATCATGCCACTTTCTTCTGGCTTCCATAGTTTCTGCTGAAAAATCTGCTAATTGCCTTATGGGGTTTCCCCTTGTAAGTAATTCTCCTCTTTTGCTGCTTCTAAATATTTTCTTTATCGCTACTTTTTGCCATTTTATTTACTATGTGTCTTGGTGTGGACCTCCTGGGGTTGAATTTTTGGAGGGATTTCTGTATCTCCTAGATCTGGATATCTGTTTCCTTCCCCAGATTAGGGACATTTTTAGCTATTATTTCTTCAAATAAATTTTCTGCCCCCTTTTCTCCGTCTTCTTCTGAGAGCCCTATAATGTGAATGTTATTACACTTGATGGAGTCACTGATTTCCCTAAGAATACTTTTTTAAGATTTTATCTATTTTAGAGAGAGAGAGAGAGAGAGCACACATGTGAGCAGGGGGAGGAGCAGAAGGAAAGGGAGAAGGAGAGAAAGAATCTCAAGCAGACTCCACACTGAGCATGGAGCCCAATGCAGGGCTTGATCTCATGACCCTGAGATCATGACCTGAGCTGAAACCAAGAGTTGGGCACTCAACTGACTAAGCCCAGGACTATTCTTGATTTGCATAATTTTCTTTCCTCTCCTTTGCCCAGCTTGGTGACTTTCCATTACTCTCTTCCAGGTCATTAATTAGTTCTGCTTCATCTAGCTTGCTATTTATTCCATCAAACATTTTTAATTTCATTTATTGTGTTCTTCTTGATCTCTGATTGGTTCTTTTTTATATTTGTGTTAAGGGTTTCACTGATGTCCTCCACTCTTTTTTCAAGTTGAGTATGTATCTTTATGATCATTACTTTAAATTCTCTATCAAGCATATTATATTTGTTTTGCTTAGATCTCTTGCTGTAGTTTGGTCCTGTTCTTTCATTTGGGACCTATTTCTCTGTCTCCTCACGTGTTTTGGGAAAATCTGCTACTGCTCTTGCTCTTAATGAGGTGTAGTGCCCTATGGTGCAATGTCCCCTGCTCCCCAGGGCCTGACACTTCAGGGAGCGTTTCCTATGTGAGTTTCATGTGTCCTACTGACTATGGTAGTCTTGGCCTCTGTTTCTTTCAGTCCATTTGTCTGCAAAGGTTCTCTTTGCCTATTATGGGCAGTGTTTGGTCCCTAACAGGGGTGGGGCACATTTTAACAAGCTGTGTTGTAGTCTGCTTGTAAAATGAGCCCTGCTTCTATTGCCAGAACTAAAGTCCTGCAAAATGCACTGGGTTGGGAGGTGTGGTACTGGAATGGTTTGGACCCATCTTCTGGGGGAGGGGGGATGCAGTAAGGGGACTATGATGAGTATAACTGGGAAGGGCTGATCCACTGAAGATTGTGGGGGGTGAGGCTTGGTGTGTGCAAGTTAGATAAGCAGTGTTGGTGCAGTGCTGGTTGCTGCAGGTGGCCACTGTTTATGCTGGGAGGTGGGGTAGGGAAATGGTGCCTGACAGTTCCTTTGTTCCTGGATGGGTTTTCTTGTGATGCTTTTCTCTTCAGGCCATGTTCTGAGATGAACAAATAACTCTCTCAACCATCTGCTTTGATGTTTTTCAAACTTGTGGTTTTAGGCTGAATCATCAGGGGCTCTTTGTCATTCTGTCTAAGGGTGGGGACTTGAGTTACTAATTCCCTCTGGGCTTTCCCAGAGCCAAACTTGCCTGTTTTCAAAATTCTAGGCTTTAAGTGCTGTCGGTTGCAAGAACTCACAAAATTTGGCCCCTCTTGCTTTTAAGGGCAAGTATTATGGGGATTCGTTGTTCCCCCCATTCATGGGCTCCCTGGTGGGAAAGTCTATTTTTCTCCTTTCTCCATGCCAGTGGCTCCCTCCCCGCCACAGATGGCCATGGTCCATTTCACTTCCAGACCACGTCTTTGCCCTTCCTACATTCTTCGATGTAGCCTCTTCTCTACCTTTAGTTGTAGAGCTTGTTTTGCCAGTCTTCAGACTGTTTTTACTGGGTTATTTACACTGATAATGTTTTCTAGTTGTATCCATAGGACAAGGTGAGTTTAGGTTTCTCCTACTTGGCCATCTTCCCCGCTGACCCTTGTTCTATTGCCTTCAGATCTTTCTATAAGGGATCTTGCTTTGGTTATCAAAATCATAGGTGACAGATTTGGAAGAAGTGTTAGATAACTTCAAGCTCATCAGAAAACATCTTTCTGTGCAATGATTGTTCAGAAATCAAAAAGAAATATTTTTTTCCCAAAGTTAACTCTATACCAAAGCAAAAACATAAATAGCAACAATAGAACTGGTAAGCAAAGCACTGATTTGAAAATGAAATGTAAAATCGAGAATTTTCAAAATATTCCCCTCTTTGTCATCAAGAAAATCCTCTATATATCAAATTAATCTCTGAAAGACTTTCCCTTTCACCTTATTGCTGGTAACAAGGTGGCTCTGTCAAGGACACTGGCCCCTCCTGTAGCTTTATTACATAGATGTTTACTCTTACTATGTTTATTTAATTATGTGGATGTTTCATTCCCTGGGTTCTAAAATCTAATGATCTAATACCTCTCTACAGCCTCTCTTCCTCTTCATGTTCTCCGAGCCCTTCTCACCCAGCTTGAATTTAATATCACTAAAACCATTCCATTATACACACATGCAACTTCTTTGCCTCCCTCTCATTTTATTTACACACCAATGCTGGAAATATATATGCCTACTGCATATATTTGCATTCATGACATTGACTATGACTGGAGAAAGATCTAGAACCATCCTGACTGATCTCACCTAAATAATTAACTACTAACTTCAAATGAACCCTTGATACTTTCAGCATAATGCAGTTCCTTAGTTCATTCATTATCTTACTGTCTTGTGAGACAATTTCAAACATCTGTTCTCTCTCAAATGTACACATATTTTTAGCCAATCATTTTACTTCTCAATTCGCTGAGAAAATTGAAACTGACAAGAGACATCCTACAAGCTTATCCCTCAAATCCTCCATGTGCATCTCTCCACTTTTCTTCCTATAGATGAACTCCATTTACCCCTGTATGAGGCCTTTTCATTCATTTGTAGACGAGAGTCATCCCTTCTTGCCTCTTCAAGAACACCACTGTAAGCCAGTCAGAGAACCCTCTCTGACCCCCCATCATCATATGTCCCTTTTCTATTTTCCCATCATGCTACTATTCCCCAAAATAGCATGCTATTAAAAGAAAAATGAAAACACTTTCTTACCCAGTTATCCCCAGTTATCACCCCACTCTTCTCCTCTTTGTAGAAAAATTTCTCAAAACAGTTGTTTACACTTTATGACTCCCTTTCCTCCTCTCCTGTTCCCTCAGCAATCCTTACTCCTCTACTGGAAAACTGCTACTGACTGGTTATCAGTGTTGATTCTCCTATTATTTATCTATAACCCACATAAGACACAGCTAATAAATACTTAAAATACTCTCTTCACCTGACTTCTTTAACATCATATTCTTTCCTCCTGTTTTTTTTTTTTTTTTAATTTTCTGTGCTTTTTAATCTCTTTAATGGAGATTCATCTTCATCTTCCTGACCTCTTATGCTGGAATTTCTCCATTCCTATAATCTTTTCTCTTTTCTATCTATACTGTGTTGGGGATCTTATTTGGTTTTGTGTGTTAAATACCATCTATACATTGATGACTGACAACTTTGTATTCCTAGTGTAGCCCTCACTAGTCTCCAAACAGATTTGCTGCAGTGTCTGAAAGGTATCTAAACATAATGGGTAGTATAAGCCAGAGCCCCTGGTTTTCTACTCTCACACAGATCAGTTAGTGGTAATTTTATACTTCTAATAGCTCAAATCAAAATTCCTGGAATCACTCAGGGGTTCTGTTTGTTGCTTAAAATTTTTTTTTCTTTTTGTTTTTGGTCTCATACCTCACATCAGAAAATTCTGTTGGCTCTATCTTCAAAATATATCCAGAATCTTCCCATTTTTCACCACCTCTCATTATAATCACCCTGGATGTATCCACACTCACCTTGTTATGGATTTTTTTGCAGTAGCTTCCTAACTGATCTCTCTGCTTCCATCTCTTCTATTTCTGTCCCCTTATGTTTATTCTCAACAAAGCATTCTGAGTAGATCTAACATGGGAATTAAAAGTCAGAATGAAAGCCAACATCTGTAAAA
The DNA here is from genome assembly GCF_037043125.1 of Eumetopias jubatus. Lineage (NCBI taxonomy): Eukaryota > Metazoa > Chordata > Mammalia > Carnivora > Otariidae > Eumetopias > Eumetopias jubatus. Next base: position 50,562,104 of record NW_028274821.1, on the reverse strand, counting down.
TAGCCTAAAAGCCCTATATGATTTGTGTCCTGGCTTTTTATTGCCTCTCTGACTTCCTCTCCCACTACTTCCTATCTTTCCCACTTTTCTTCAGTTATATGGATACTCAAATATTAGGCACACTCCTGCCTCAGAATTTTGCTCTTGTTTATACCCTCTCCCTGTGATGCTCTTCTGTTAGATTGAGGAATCTATCCATATGGTAAGCTTTCTCAAGTTCTTTAAGTTTTTGCTTAACTCTCATCTTCTTGAGAGTTCTTCTCTTCACCATCCTATTTAAATTTACCCCCACCCACGCCACCATCCCAACTGGGCCTCTGGTCTTCCTTCCCTGCTTTACTTTCTCTATAGCACTTTGTACCTTCTAACTTACTGTATAGATTTATCAACTTTTGAACTCTTTTTTTTTTTTACAGGAGCTCCATGAAGGTAGGGATTTCTATTTTATTTACTAATGTATTCCCAGTACCTCAAAAAGTGCCATGCATATAGTGAGCAATCAATACATATTTTTAGTAGCTGAGTAAATGAATATTTGAATAAATGACTATTAATTAAAAGCTGCCTTAATTTAGAATATAACCTATACTTAACTTTTATTTTGAATTTGTGTCTCCTGGCACTATCCATGAACCATTAGAGGACAATATTGCTTTTACCTAATTGCCTAATTGCTTGTGGTCTCTGAGGCTTTGGATAATGACATGTTTTAGAGATCTAAAACTTTAGATTGAGAGTCACTCTCTTCAGTATAGATGCTGATTTAGCAGAACTTTCTTTCTTTTCACAGCCTGACATTTGAAATAGACTTTGAACTCAGTAGCAAAACATGATGACACTATTCATAGACACACACATATAGTCATACATACTTGATGATGTTCTTTTAATTCACTTTTATCTATGTTTTGGAGGTCCATAAGCACCATTTACTACCACTCCTTTTATACTTGTTAGAGCCCTTGAAATAAGTTATTATGAAATCTAATTGTCATTTATTTTTCTTTTTTGTATTTCTCTTCTCACCATGCTTCAGATTTCTGAAATACACTTAAAGCGCAATTTCTAATGTAGACCGTCATCAGTGTTGTGAGGTCTTGAGGTTGGGCCACCTATCTTTATTGTTTATACCAAAATACATTTGTCAGAATTCTTAATTGAGATCTTTTCCCTTACATTAGAAAATGTGGGAATCAAAAATGCTAAAAAAGAGAAATAGAAGGAAAATTAAGACACAGCTAGATCACCTGAACACAGGCTCCTGAACCAGAAAATAGGTGCTAAGTATACAAGAAGTCCAATCCACATCGAATCAGTCACAACTGCTATAAGGGAAAGAACTTTTAGAACAGTTCCATTTTGAGGGAGGGAAACTAGTTATTTTTGATGCCACTGAAAAATTCAATGGTAGGGAGAAAGCAGTGTTTGAAAGATATTCACTGCACTTGTTGAGATGTCTAAAATTCTGACTGTCACCTATCCTAATTACTTCTGAGTCCTTGAACATGATCCTGAGCCATTCTGTGCTGATATATATAGTTAAGCCTCATCTAGTTTACAGTATTTCTGACTTTTATAATGTATGTTTATAAAAACATTTAAATTTTCAATGTCTTGAAACTATTGCTAACCATTTTTTAAAAGCCCATTGTTCAGACAAAGTGGCTATTATGTTTGGGGTTTATGATTAAGTAATTGAATATGCATTTTTACAGTTTGGGAATCAAGGTTCATTCTGGTTTAAAATCTTGCCTTAAACCACATTGAAGATTCAATTATCGACAGAGATTTGCATTTCTTCAAACCAAGAGAGATGTAGTAGTTTGGTAAGAAAAGCTACATGTTAGCTAATGGCTGAACTACAGGTACAGAGAGTATTTTTAAATTTCTATTATGATATCGTCAGCTCCCAAATGTGTAAATCCCTGGCCTTGATGAAAATATAATGGTGAAATAGGGCAGTGGTTTTCAATTATTACAGCTACATTGTCTGCAAGACTCTGCCAATCTGATCTTGACTTATTCTATCCTTAAAACAAAATATAAAAACCAGAAAAATTACCCTTTATTCACATAAGAGATGCATTGCAAGGATAAATTAAACTGTTTTTATCCATAATATTACTAAGTTTTTGGGTGAGACTGAAAATAGTATACAGAGGGATGAGGGTTGGGAACAAATTAAATGTTCGTGTTAGCTTTATTTCTGAAGAAAACCACTTTGGAAATATGTAAGCTTAATCACACTTGCTTTTTCCTCCTCATAATTCAGAACACATTTATCTTTGTTCGTCCACAAAGCAAAATAGTTATTTCTAGCACTTGCTCAGGATCTTGATCTCAGGCTCATGAAAATGCTTCAGCTCTCTGCACCAACAGAAGGAGCCATTTGACAAATTAAACATTTGAGTTATCACAGTCTTATGTGATCTCCCCATAATGCTGCACACCTCTTATCTGATTCCGATAGCTCAGGGACAACTTAACACCTTGCATTTATCTTTATTGTGATTTAATTTTGAGCAGTCAGGGTCCTGAGTGGAAGGAGAAATTGCTCGAATTTCAAAATCAGGTTGCCCTGCTTGCAAATTGCTTCTTCTGTTGAATGTTTGGAAAAACACCCACCATGACGTTTTGACACCCAATCCATTAAAGTCTTATTTCAGTTCTCCTGACCTCAGCTGCTCTTGTATTCTTTGTCCTGATTCTTCTCTCATGTGATGTCAGCCATTAGAACAAAGAACCCATCATGATATCAGAGTTCCCTAAACCAAGAGCAACAAATGGCTGTGGAAATAATCTCACTTGATTTCTATTAATCCTTTGTGCTCACCACTACAGGCTCTCACCCCAGCTTCTATTGCTCCCACACCTGAAGTGAAGAAGAGTAAGAATTTTTGTGCCTGGCTATTAACAGGCTGAAAGGTGGCCTTCATATGAGATAATTTCTCTGGCAGTAGTCTTTGATATCTTGCAGATAAAATAAATGCATGTTTGTGTAAATAATTATAAACCATATGAAAGTTTAATGGTCAAAATAAACCTTTTTACTTTAAAACACCCAGAGATAAATGAATTCACGGTTTATTCAGATTTACATTTTAAAGTCATAAATTTAAAGGTGGTAAATGTGCATAACCCAATTTAACCTTAATAATGTCTTTAAATTGCTCATTTTCAAAAGTACAGTGCACATAAATTTACGTAAGTACAAGGCCACTGGATCGTGTTTAAGATTCCTATGGTTAAAAAGGGAAGTCATTTATTTATTTATTTATTTATTTATTTATTTTTTGTTTTTGATGTAGTGTTCCATGATTCATTGTTTGTGCATAACACCCAGTACTCCACGCAGAATGTGCCCTCTTTAATACCCATCACCAGGCTAACCCATCCCCTCACCCCCCTCCCCTCTAGAAACCTCAGTTTGTTTTTCAGAGTCCATCGTCTCTAATGGTTCGTCTCCCCCTCCGACTTACTCAAAAAGGGAAGTAATTTAAAATATTAGAGTCACATTCAGCTTAGCAAAATACTCAAGGCATATAAGAACCAAGAAGATCAGAATTACTGTCTCCCATTCCATGATCACTCAGAAGTATATGGACTCAATTTGATACTTTGTAAAGTACAAAAAAGGTGATTCATACAGTTCAACTTAGTAGTTAAATTGTTCACACTCTATTTTATGGTTGTGTGTAGTTGTATAAACATAAACTAAGTGGGGATCTGATGCAAATTCCTCTGCAATGGTTTTTAACAGTTTGATGGCTGCTTCCAGCTTTTAAAATGGCATTTAATGCATTTTCTTACTATGAAAGTATTGCAAGATAGGAAAAAAATATCTGTCTTCAGGGTGTCTTTAGAATACTTATGCAAGATATTAGGCTTTTCAAAAGCAAATGATTTTTGGAGATAGTTTTATTCTGATTATTGTATTAGAGAATTTTGTTGAGAAAGTAAGAGCAGATCTTTCACATGGTACACACTGATGAAATGGGATTAAGTGTTCTTATGTGCTTCACTGCCAGTCTTAAGATTCTGATTTTAGCATTTTGGAAAAGATGCCAGAGTAAGATTTTTGATGCCTCTAAGTAACTGAGAGATACACAAGTGCGCACTTTTATAGAAAAGCCTAGCAACTAAATTTCAGGTATAGATCTGTTAGTGTCTCCTTGTATGACATTGAGCAAATCACTTTAACTCTCTGATCTTTATTTTCCCATTTGTAAACTAAGGGAGTAGTATTTGGTGATCATATATTTTCTTTAGCTTTAAAGTTCTTGGGATACATGAGTCTTTGAGATAGACATGAATTTCCCATCACTAATAACTGTGTGGTTAAATTCTCTTAGGAAAAACTTGTCTATTTTTTTTTTTTGCCTCTATCATTTGTTGTTCTGCCAAGATAGAGGGAGATCAATATTAAGCCCTTCAGAATGAACTAATTTTAGTCCTCAGAAAGAATCCTTAAATTAAAATGAAAATATATTTTCCAATTTATTTTATCCTTCATGTTCATGTATTGATGTTAATAACCACCCAGTCTCCCTAAACCAAATACTGTGGCCATCCAAAACTGTGAAATGCTGTTGGTAGGGTTTCTATGCATTTTCTTAAAAGATTTTTTTATTTTTGTGAACAGACTAACACTTAGAGATTATAAAAATGTATGTAGTGCATAATATTTGTGAGTAAGTTTCTTTAGAGAGAGCTGTGTTGCTCTGTAAGTCTGCCCCTGCCACATTTTCAATTCTACACAATTCTAGGGTGTGCTAACTTTAGCTTAGCCTACCTATATTATGCTCTTTCTGTTTCTCTTTTGTCTAAGTTGACTAAGGGTCAACATAGTGTAATTATAGTTATTGTTTGATAAGATGAGGCTGAATTTTGGAAAGGAAATATAACCATATATGCTTACTTTTTTGGACATATCACTTCATTTGAAAATATGCATTTTAGTTAATTAATACACACAAAAACCACCAACCTATTAATGGTGTATCTTGTTTCTCAAGAGTAAATTCACTTGAGGAAAGGAAACTATGATCATGTTTCATAGTTGTGGGATTTAATAAAAATCTGGCTTCCAAAATTCATTGTTATGCTTATTTTCATTCCTATTTCCCTTGGTTGCTCATATTTTGTCCAATGCAGGGAAGCTTTCAATAACAAGTAGGCTCCTAAAGTGAATTGTTCATGTTCTTCTATATTTAGAGGTATAGTCTAATTTTAATAAGCATGTAAATTATCCACTAAGAATAATAGTGGATATAATGGTGGATAATAGCAAATAGTTCCAAATCTAGCAAAGCATAGGAGGAAAGACCCAGTGGGAACTACTACATGTATATAATTTCTTTAGAACTGAATGTGGGCTTGCTCATTTCCAAATATGAAGTTCAGGTCCAAAAGTCATTAGTATTAGTTTAGTTGCACTCATAAACTGATATAAACTTCGAAATATAAATTATGCTCTTGAGTAAGGCTAAAAGATTTAATAGTACCTTGATATTTCTTTAGTATGTCCCATAAAGAGTAAGCTATATTAGGATCAGACTTGACATTCGAGTAGCATAGCAGAAATACCTGGCAGTGTCCCTGGCTTTGTATTAAGGATCATAGGAAACAGGAGACAGAGTGAAAGAAAATGATGAACCACCTAATAATGACATGTGATATGCCTGTGGATTCATTATTGGAAATACATGCATGCAGGCACACACACACTTGAGGTACCTATTTCCCAAAGGAAAACAACTGAGAAGCAGCTTCCAATAAATTCAGGGTGTTCAGGTTAATTTTTTTTTTTTTTTTTTTAGTTGCTAGCGAGAAAGAGCTAACCCAAATTATCTTAGGAGAAAAAAAAGGAGTAGAATGTATTTTCTCATATAACTGGTAAGCTTAGTGATGTATTGGCCTTCTGAGGCTAAGCTATATACAGGAACTAAAAAAATACATTTCTTGGCTCTGACTCCCTCTTAACATTGACTTTATTCTGCAGACAGACTCTCTTCATGCTCTTATCCTCAGATTCATATCTGTGGGGAAAATTTTGGTTGTATCTAAAACATCCTGTGAAAAAATACATTGGTTTAATTTTTGCATTGGGGCTCACTCTTATTTTCTGATAGAATATAGGCCCCTGAGATATGGAAAGGGTGAAATTCTCCATAGAAATCAAGAGATTTGACCTCAGATTGCTACATATTGATTTTACCCAAACTCTGTCACGTGGATCATCATTGATTCATGAAATATCGATGTCCTGTGGGGAAAAATAGTTTCTCTAATCAAATAATTTTGGAAAATGTTTAACAGGATATTTAAATTGTTTTTTTCCCACTTTATTTTTTTTTTAAAGATTTTAGTTATTTATCTGAGAAAGAGAATGAGAGAGAGAGAGAGCATGAGAGTGGGGAGGGTCAGAGGGAGAAGCAGACTCCCCGCTGAGCAGGGAGCCCGATGTGGGACTCGATCCTAGGACTCCACGATCATGACCTGAGCTGAAGGCAGTCGCTTAACCAACTGAGCCACCCAGGTGCCCGCTAGTTTATTATTTTCTAAGTTGCAAAAGATGATTGATAGATATCAGATTCTGAGGGAAGAGGGAGAAAGATTTCCACATGCAGAATTTACATAGGAAGTGTCCATGAACAAGTTCAATGACCTTTAAACCCTCTGACATAGAGGGTTTAAACTAGTGAAAAAGAAGGATTTGTGAATACATAACTTTGGCAATAGCTGTTGCTATGTTGAGAGTCTTTACCCATCAAAACTTCCATGCTGCCCAATTCTGGGGCGGGGGGTGCTATAATTTCTGTTAATGATGGCCTCATTCCCAACCCTCAGTCATTCATGTAGAATACACACCATATCACTTCCTGTTGTGATATAGTGTCTCTACCAGCCCTACATTCACCGGTGGGCAGTGGGGGGTATGCTGCCTTCTCATCTGCAAGCCTGGTGAAGAGGACTTTTATGAAACTCTCAGAGTTTGAAATGTGCTCCCTGAAATCTTATGACTGAAGGTTGGTTCCTGAATCGTGTGTGAGAAAATGAAAGTGGCCTGTGACAGCACAGAGCAGACTGTACTGGGATTGACTTGTACACTCAGTTTATCAGGGCAAAGGATGTGTGTTTCCTATAGATAGATATAATCATGGAGGATAGACAGGGTGGCATAGTCTTGTGACCCAGCTAGTAGAGCTATCCAGTTAGGCAGAGGGACCCAGGCATAAGGAGGATGGACATGATATGTGGAAACTGTGGAAGAAGTCATAATGACCACTTGGAATTCAGTGGGTCTAAATAAACTTTTAGCAAGATTCCCATCAACCAAAAAATGCTTAGGAGACCAAGAGCTATATAACCTGCCAGTCTCAAAGAACATAAACCTTTTTTTATTAAGTCCTTTCCTATGTTCTTACCACTCTTTCATTCACCTCCTGAATCCCCAGAAAGGTCAGAACGTGGGGGAGAGCAGAGGCAGGAGAACAGTAAGTTGAAGAAAATAACTTTTAGTCTAATGCAGGCTTGGGCTGGGGTTTTAAAGAAAATACGTGCTAAATAAATCTCATGGCTTTGATTCATATCTTGGAATAGATAACCTGATTAGGTACTGAAACTCTTTTTTTGACTCAAAGTAACTTCAGGAGTATCTGCTACTTATTAATAGCTAATAGACAAGAGTCATGGGCCTGCTGAAGTTTTCATTTAAGAGGCAGGTAAAGCTAATTTTAGTGAATAAATTTTAAATGTACAAACAATACTATATTTGCACTTTGATTATATCATGCATACTATATGTTTAACGTATCAGATATACAATTTTAATTTTTTGTGTGTTTTTAATTGTGGCATTTTCCAGAACTATTCACATGCTATTCAGCTTGAGAATTCCCAAGAAGTTAGAATAGATGGTGTTTCCCAAATTATTTGACCTGTAGGCTTATATTCACAATATACCTACTTACATCTCAAAGAAAACAATATTGCATAGCACTGGGCTTGGGTGGCTCTGTAGCATGCTAAAATATAAAGAATGAGTGGTAAGCAGTGCAGATCTGAGATTATAGAATAAAATGGTGAATAACCTCTTTTAGTATTCTCCAAAACTCAGTAGGATAGGATAAGAATACACTAAAGGAAAATTATGGCCTATTCAAAAGAAACAGCTGTTATATCAGAAGGCAGAAAAACTCTGGAAGTCAAAACAATATATACACTCTCAGAAATCCATGAAAATTCAAGCAAGCATAGAGGATGAAACAGAAGTGATACCTCTATGAAAGATAAGACTAAAGTCTAATCTGTATGGAGTAAATAAAAACTTTTTTGTGTGCAGGGCACACATTGGCTAAGATGCAAATTAAAATACTGATTTGAGGATTTAGCCATCTGGACATTCACTGGAAGATTCATTCAAATAAAAAAATATATACATTCCTAAGTTTTTAAAATTTAACATTTCAGAGGTGAGGGGGAAACTGATCAAACATCTAGAATGGAATTTTTTTTTTAAAGAGTTTATTTATTTGGCAGAGAAAGAGATAGCCAGAGAGGGAACACAAGCAGGGGGAGTGGGAAAGGGAGAGGGAAAAGCAGGCTCTCCACTGAGCAAGGAGCTGAATGCAGGCCTTGATCCCAGGGCTGCAGGATCATGACCTGAGCTGAAGGCAGATGCTTAATGACTGAGCCACCCAGGTGCCCCTAGAATGGAATTAATTCTTTTGGGCAGGGAAGAATTGATTGCTAACGTAATGGGAAATTTGGGGAAAAGAAATTATGTCATTTTAGAGTCTACATGGTACTGGAAGAGTAGAGTACTGAATACAGTCAGATGCACAGCACAGATTTTAAGAAGATAGTTTAAAAAATATTGAAATATATCTGAGACATGAATATGGCATGAGATTCTGGAATGGACAACGACTCAAAAGTTCAGGAAATTAAAAAAATTAAAAATTAAAAAAAAAGTGGGCGGTACCAATAGAAATTTGGTATCTACTAAAGATGCTCTGTAATGACCTTGGATTTAAAAGAGTTATAAACAAAATGTAAATAGGAAACATAACTGTCTAGATGTGTGATATTTGTATTCTAGGAAAAGTTGACCCAAAGGGCAAAGTACAAAATGAGCTACAGTGATTATAAAAAAATAAACACAGCAAAAGATATTTTGTAAAGTTCTGATCAAAGACATGAAAGTTAAATGTTACACATTCTGAATATATCCTGTGGATTGATAATGGTACTATAAAAGTGTGATTTAAAAAAAATTAACTACTGGGGTTATAGTAGATAATGTCCTGGTTATAGTCTGTTAAGCCATGACACAAGGAACAGAAAATGTAATCTAATTTACCATGTCCTTGATACTCAAATGGAAAAGTTTTAAGCATTAGACTTCTGGGGAAGGTGAAAGACAAGAGGATCCTAAGCTGACTTCCTCCCATGGATATACTAGATAACACCCAAATCAATGTTAATAACCTAAGAAACGACCCAAAGACTGACAGAACAGCTTCTCCACAGCTAATCATAGAGAAGAGGCCAAATGAAAAAGAGTAGGAGGGGTGGAGATGCTGACAAGAACCAAGCTACCCCAGGAGACTGTGTGCAGGAAAGAGGGCCCCTGCAAGCAGGAAGAAGGGAGAGGAGCAGACCCTACACCAGATACACAAGACACAGGGAACTACATTGGGAAGATGAATCCCCATAACATTTAGCTTTGAAAACCAGAGGGGCTTAATTTCACAAGTTTTTATAGTCAGTGGTACTCAACACCAGGAACCTTAAAAATCAGTGGGCTTGGTTCTGGGAGGGCTGGAGGGTAATAGGAAACTGAGTCCCTGACTTAAGAGATTGCATAACAAACAGCCCCACTGAGATACAACACAGAAGCAGCAGTTTGAAAAACACCTAGGGTATACAGGAAGGGGATTTATTTACTAATCTCAGAATTTGTGCAGGAGAGGCAGGGGTCTTTAGGAGATTTCCCCAAGAAAAACAGGGCTGGCAGGCACTATTTCCTTCCCCCAACCCCGTAGCCTAAATGCACAGACACTTGTGGGAACTAGCATACTCTCCCCCTAACTTGCTGTAACAGTGCACCCCACTCTGCATGCTCCCATAGATTGCTCTCTCCAACCTGCCCTAGGCTACAGGTTCCCTCCCATAGCAGACACATGCACACCTTGTTAACATGGCAAGCCCTGTCCCCACGTTCTCCTGCCACCCCATCCCCTCCAACCTGCTCCTTGCAGGAGTCCGTCTAAACCAGAGCCACAAGCCTAGTAGTGTACAAGTAATCCTGACAGTAACCAGCACCACTCTGAGTGACTCATGCCTTGGGGAGAGGGGGAGATAACCACACAGGCCAGCTCCACCACTGCAACCCCAGCAATAACCTAGGGGTAGACATCTGGTCTCATTGAAGGCCCCACGTGCCAATGAACGCCTCACAGGGGACAACACAGAGCACCGTGCAGTTTGGTGTGACTGTAGCTTGGGCAAATGCCTGGTCTGACCCAACTCAAGCCCAAAGCAGCCCTACACTGACTCATTCCCTGCCCATAGGAGGTAAAGAAAGAGAGCCATTGCAGATGACTGGACTGTAGGCAAACACACTTCAGCCACAACAGAAGGTTAACACAAAACAGACAGGAGATAACCCTGAAGAGCCAGGTTTTGGTGAACAGGCAACATTGCACTGCAGGCTACTACAGGACCACTACTTTGAAGAGCAGGAAACACAGCTCACATTCCTAACACAGAGAAACAGACACAAAGAAGTGGACAAAATGAGGAGACAGAGGAATATGCCCCAAGTGAAAGAACAAGATAAAAATCACAGCAAGACAGCTAAAATGAACAGAGATAAGCAATTTACCTGATAGAGAATTTAAAGTAATGGCCATAAAGATACTCACTGGATTGGAGAAAAGAGTGGAGCCTTCAGTGAGACCCTCACTAAAGAGATAGGAAAAAAAAATATATATATATATATATAAATCAGAGATGAAGAATTCAATAACTGAAACTAAAAATACACTACATGGAATAGTAGGAAGCAGAAGAAAAAGTCAGTAATCTGGAGGAAAGAGTAGTGTAAAGAAATCAAGAACAGGAGAAAGAAGACAGAATTAAAAAGTGGAATAAATTAAAAAAAAATTAAATTGGGTGCCTGGGTGGATCAGTCATTAAACTTCTGCCTTTGGCTCAGGTCATGATCTCAGAGTCCCGGGATCAAGTCGCACATCGGGAATCCCTGCTCAGCAGGGAGTCTGCTTCTCCCTCTGACCCTTACCCCAGTTGTGCACTCTCACTCTCAAATTAATTAATTAAAAAATTGGAACAGATTAAGGGAACTCAGCAACACCATGCAGTGTAGAAAACTCACCTTATAGATGTCTGAAAAGGAGAAGAGGGAGTAAAGGGGACAGAAAATTTATTTGAAAAAACGATAGCTGAAAACTTCCTGAATCTGGGGAAAGAAACAGAAATCCAGATACAGGAAGCACAGAGAGCCCCCAACAAAATCAACCCAAGGAGGTCCACACCAAGAAATATAAGAATTAAAAATGGCAAAAAGTAGTGATAAAAGGAGAATTTTAAAAGCAGCAAGAGGAAGATGACAGAGGAGTAGGAGTCCTAAATTTTGTCTCATCTCAGGAATTCAGCTAGATAGTTATCAAACCATTCTGGACACCTATGAACTCAACAGGAGATCGAAGAAAAGAACAGCAGCAACTCTATGAACAGAAAAGCGACTGCTTTCTGGAAGTATATATTTTTCTGGGGTTGTTGTTACCCTTTTAGCATTTTGTTCTCTCATTCACCTATTCTTCTCTGGACAAAATGACAAAATGGAAAAACTCACCTCAAAAAAAAAAAAAAAAAAAAGAACAAAAGGCAGTACTGCCAGGGACCTAATCAATACGGACAAAAGTAAGATGTCGGTACTAGGGTTCAGAATGACAATTATAACGATACTGTCTGGGCTTGATAAAAGCATAGAAGATACTAGAGAATCCCTTTCTGGAGAAATAAAATCTAGCCAATTCGAAATAAAAAAGGCTATTAATGAGGTGCAATCAAAAATGGAGGCTCTAATTGCTAGGATAAATGAAGCAGAAGAGAGAATTAGTGATATAGAAGACCAAATGATGGAGAATAAAGAAGCTGAGAAAAATAGAGATAAACAACTACTGGATCATGAGGGGAGAATCTGAGAGGTAAGTGATACCATAGGACAAAACAGTATTAGAATAATTAAGATCCCAGAAGAAGAAGAAAGAGAGAGGGGCAGAAGGTATATTGGAGCAAATTATAGAAGAGAACTTCCGTAATTTGGGGAAGGAAACAGGCATCAAAATCCAGGAGGCACAGAGAAACCACTTCAAAATCAATAAAAATACCCCAACATCTAATAGTAAAACTTACAAGTCTCAGAGACAAAGAGAAAATCCTGAAAGCAGCTCGGGAGAAGAGATATGTAACCTACAATGGTACAAACATTAGATTGGCAACAGACCTATCCACAGTGACCTGGCAGGCCAGAAAGGACGGGCATGATATATTCAGGGCACTAAACGAGAAAAATATGCAGCCAAGAATACTATATCCAGCTAGGCTGTCATTGAAAATTAAAAGGAGAGGTAAAAAGCTTCCAAAACAAACAAAATCTAAAAGAATTTGCAATCACCAAGCCAGCCCTATAAGAAATACTGAAAGGGGTCCTATAAGCAAAGAGAGAGCCTAAAAGTAACATAGGCCAGAAAGGAACAGAGACAATATACAGTAACAGTCACCTTACAGGCAATACAATGTCACTAAATTCATATCCTTCAATATTTACCCTGAATGTAAATGGGCTAAATGCCCCAATCAAAAAACACAGGGTATCAGATTGGATAAAGAAAAAACAACACCTATCCTTATGCTGTCTGCAAGAGACTCATTTTAGACCCAGAGAAACCTCCAGTTTTAAAGTGACAGGGTGGAAAACTATTTACCATGCTAATGGACATCAAAAGAAAGCTGGGGTGGAAATCCTTATATTAGACAAATTAGATTTTAAACCAAAGACTATAATAAGAGATGAGGAAGGACACTATATCCTACTTAAAGGAACTATCCAACAAGAAGCTCTAACAATTTTAAATATTTATGCCCCTAACATGGGAGCAGTCAGTTATATAAGCCAATTAATAACAAAATCAAAGAAAGACATCGACAATGATACAATAATAGTAGAGGACTTTAACACCCCCCTCACTGAAATGGACAGATCATCTAAGCAAAAGATCAACAAGGAAATAAAGGCTTTAAATGACACACTGGACCAGATGGACTTCACACATATATTCAGAACATTCCATCCCAAAGCAACAGAATACACATTCTTCTCTAGTGCCCATGGAACATTCTCCAGAATAGATCACATTCTGGGTCACAAATCAGGTCTCAACTGGTACCAAAAGACTGGGATCATTCCCTGCATAGTTATGACCACAATGCTTTGAAACTCGAACTCAGTCACAAGAGGAAAGTTGGAAATAACTCAAATACATGGAGGCTAAAGAGCATCCTACTAAAGAATGAATGGGTCAACCAGGAAGTTAAAGAAGAATTAAGAAAATTCATGGAAACAAATGAAAATGAAAACACAACTGTTCAAAATCTTTGGGATACAGCAAAGGTGGTCCTAAGAGGAAAGTATATAGCAATACAAGCCTTTCTCAAGAAACAAGAAAGGTCTCAAATACACAACCTAACCCTATACCTGAAGGAGCTGGAGAAAGAACAGCAAATAAAGCCTAAACCCAGCAGGAGAAGAGAAATAATAAAGATCAGAGCAGAAATCAATGAAATAGAAACCAAAAGAACAGTAGCACAGATCAATGAAACTAGGAGCTGATTCTTTGAAAGAATTAATAAGACTGATAAATCCCTGGACAGACTTATCAAAAAGAAAAGAGAAAGGACCCAAATAAATAAAATCTTGAATGAAAGAAGAGAGATCACAACCCACACCAAAGAAATACAATTATAAGAACATATTACGAACAACTATATGCCAGCAAATTAGACAATCTGGAAGAAATGGATGCATTCCTAGAGACATATAAACTACCAAAACTGAACCAGGAAGAAATAGAAAACTTGAACAGACCCATAACCCACAAGGAAATTGAAGCAGTAATCAATCTCCCAACACACAAGAGCCCAGGGCCAGATGGCTTCCCAGGGGAATTCTACCAACCATTTAAAGAAGAATTAATACCTATTCTTCTGAAACTGTTCCCAAAATAGAAAGGAAAACTTCCAAGCTCATTTTATGGGGCCAGTATTACCTTGATCCCAAAACCAAAGACCCCATCAGAAAGGAGAATCAGTGGAATTCCTATACACCAACAAGACAGAAGAAAGAGAAATTAAGGAGTTGATCCCACTTACAATTGCACTCAAAACCATAAGATACCTAGAAATAAACCTAACCAAAGAGGCAAAGGATCTGTACTCAGAAAACTATAAAATACTCATGAAAGAAATTGAGGAAGACACAAAGAAATGGAAAAACTTTCCATGCTCATGGATTAGAAGAACAAATATTATGAAAATGTCTATGCTACCTAGAGCAATCTACACATTTAATGCAATCCCTATCAAAATACCATCAGTTTCTTTCACAGAAATGGAACAAATAATCCTAAAATTTGTATGGAACCAGAAAAGACCCCAAATAGCCAGAGGAATGTTGAAAAAGAAAAGCAAAGCTGATGGCATCACAATTCTGGACTTCAAGCTCTAATCAAAGCTCTAATCATTAAGACAGTATGATGCTGGCACAAAACAGACACATAGATCAAGGGAACAGAGTAGAGAGCCCAGAAATGGATCCTCAGCTCTATGGTCAACTAATCTTTGGCAAAGCAGGAAAGAATGTCCAATGGAAAAAAAGCAGTCTCTTCAACAAATGGTGTTGGGAAAATTGGACAGCCACATGCAGAGGAATAAAACTGGACCATTTCCTTACACCACACACAAAAATAGACTCAAAATGGATGAAAGACCTAAATGTGAGACAGGAATCCACCAAAATCCTTGAGGAGAACACAGGCAGCAACTTCTTTGACCTTAGCCACAGCAACTTCTTCCTAGACACATCGCCAAAGGCAAGGGAAGCAAGGGCAAAAATGAACTATTGGGATTTCATCAAGATAAAAAGCTTTTGCACAGCAAAAGAAACAGTCAACGAAACCAAAAGACAACCAACAGAATGGAAAATATTTGCAAATGACATATCAGATAAGGCTAGTATCCAAAATCTATGAAGAACTTATCAAACTCAACATCCAAAGAATAATCCAATCAAGAAATGGGCAGAAGACATGAACAGACATTTCTGCAAAGAAGACATCCAAATGGCCAACATACACATGAAAAAGTGCTCAACATCACTCGGGGATCACTTTTGGGATGCAGCAAAAGTGGTTCTAAGAGGAAACTTTATAGCAATGCAGGCCTACCTTATGAAGCAAGAAAAATCTCAAATAAACAACCTAACCTTAAACCTACAAAAGAGAACATACAAAAAGAATAAATAAGCCCAAAACCAGCAGAAGGAAGGAAATAATAAAGATTAGAGCAGAAATAAATAGAAACTAAGAAAACAACTGACTGGATCAATGAAAATAGGAGCAGGTTTTTTGAAAAGATCAACAAAATTGATAAACCTTTAGCAAGACTCATCAAAAGAAAGGGAGAACTCAAAATGAGACATGGAACAGGATAAATAACAATTGATACCACAGAAATACAAAGAATTATAGGAGAATATTACAAAAAAATATATGCCAAAAAATTGGACAAACTACAAGAAGTAGATAAATTCCTAGAAACATATAACCTCCCAAAACTGAATCAGGAAGAAATAGTTAATTAAAATAGACAAATTACCAGCAATGAAGTTGAATCAGTAACCAAAACTCCCAACAAACTAAGGTCCAGGACCAGACAACCTCACAGGTGAATTCTACTAAACATTTAATGAAGAGATATTTTTCTCAAAATATGCCAAAAAAATGAAAGAACAAGGAAAGATTCCAAATTCATACTATGAGGCCAGCTTTTCCCTGATAGCACAATCCAATAAAGACACACAGAGAGAGAAGGGAGAGAGAGAATAAACTAAAAAACCATATGAGCATTTCAATAGATGCAGGAAAAGCATGTGACAATGTATAACTTCCAATCATGATAAAAATCCTCAGCAAAGTAGGCTTTGAGGAAAAATACCTTAACATAATAAAGTCCGAATATGAAAAACCCATTGCTAACCTCATACTCAGTGGGGAAAAACTGAATTTTTCCTGTAAGATCAGGAACAAGGATGTCCACTCCCATCACTTTCATTCAACATAGTACTGGAAATCCTAGCCACAGTATTATTTCTTCAGATAATAAAAAGAAATAAAAGGTAGCCACATTGGTAGGAAAGAAGTAAAATTTTAACTATTTGCAGATGACATGATACTATATATAGAAACCCTAAAGACTCCACCAAAAAACTATTAGAACTGATAAATGAATTCAGTAAAGTCACAGGATACAAAATCAATGTACAGAAATTGGTGGCATTTCTATACACTAATAATGAACTAGCAGAAAGAGAAATTAATAAATCAATTCCATTTACAATTGCACCATAAATAATAAGATACATGGGAATAAACTTGACCAATGAGGTGAAAGACCTGTACTGTGAAAATTATAAAACATTGATAAAATAAATTGAGGATAACAAAAATAAATGGAAATAGATTCCATACTCCTGGTTTGGAAGAACAAGGATTGTTAAAATGTGTATACTGCCCAAAGCAATTTACACATTTAAGGCAATCCTTATCAAAATGCCAACAGCATCTTGCACAGAACTAGAACAAATTATCCTAAAACTTGTATGGAACCACAAAAGACCCCAAATAGCCAAAGCAGTCTTGAAAAAGAACAAAACTGGAGGCATCACAATCCCAGATTTCAAGTCATATTACAAAGCTGCAGTAATCAAAACAGTATGGTACTGGCCCCCCAAAAGACACACAGATCAATGGAATGGAATAGAGAGCCCAGGAATAAACCCATGATTATATGGTCAATTCATCTTTGACAAAGTAGGCAAGAATAGGCAATGGGAAAAAGTCTCTTCAACAAATTGTGTTGGAAAAACTGGACAGCTACATGCCGAATTGTGAAACTAGACCACTTTCTTACACCATACATAAAAATTAACTCAAAATGGCTTAAAGACCTAAATATGAGACCTGAAACTATAAAAATCCTAGAAGAGATCACAGGCAGTAATTTCTCTGACATTGGCCATACAAACATTTTTCTAGATGTGTCTCCTGAGGCAGGAGAAATAAAAATAAAATTAAACTGTTGGGACAACATCCAAATAAAAGTTTCTGCACAGCAAAGGAAACAATCAACAAAACTAACAGGCATCCTACTGAACAGTTTCACAGGTGAAGATATTTACAAATGATATACAATTCATCACCAAAATAATAAGTAATCCAATTAAAAATGGGAAGAAAACATGAACAGATATACAGATAGCCAACAGACACATGAAAAGATGCTCAACATCACTCATCATCAGAGAAATGCAGATCAACACCACAATGAGATATCACCTCATAGTTGTCAGAATGGGAAAAATCAAAAATAGAATAAACAACAAGTGTTGGCAAGGATGTGGAGAAAATAGAACTCTTGCGTACTGTTGATGGGAATGCAAACTGGTACAGCCACTGTGGAGGATGATATGGAGGTTCATAAATAAATAAATAAGTAAATAATAAATAAATAAGTAAATAAATACCATCTGATTCTGAATTCCACTACTGTGTATTTACCCCCAAAATATGAAAACACTAATTGAAAAAGATATATGCATCCCTCTGTTTATTGCAGCATTATTTATAATAGCCAAAATACGGAAGCAACCCGTGTCTATCAATAGATGAATGGATAAAGAAGTGGCGCGTGTGTGTGTGTGTGTGTATATATATATATATATATATATATATATATATATATGTAATATACACACATACATATCTACATACATACAATGGAATATTAGTCATAACAAAGAATGAAATTTGCAACAACTTGGATGCAACTAGGTGGTATGATGCTATGTGAAATAATTTAGTCAGTCAAAGACAAATGCCATATGATTTCAGTTATATGTGGAATTAAAGATACAAAACAGATGAACAAAGAAAAAAGAGAAGGCAAAAAGCAGACTCTTAACTACGGAGAGCAAACTGGTGTTCACCAGAGGGGAAATGGATGAGGTATGGGTGAAATAGGTGGAGAGGATTAAGAGTACACTTATCATCCTGAGCACTGAGTAATGTATAGAATTGTTGAATCTTTATATTGTACACCTGAAACTAAAATAACACTGTACATTAATTATCCTAGAAGTAAAAAAATATAAAAGAAAAAAAGTTTTAAGCATTAAGTAAATTATCCTCATTTACAGTATATTAATTTTTTTAAAATTCATGGCTTATATTCATTTGGTTCAAATTTGAATCATGATTCATATATTTTTATCTACTGAAGTTTCTAATTTTCTTCTCACTTTTTTTGTTGAATAAAGTTGCATGTTATTGTCCTATTGCCAATATCACATGGAATCTTTTTTCATGGAGCCTAATACAGGGCTTGAACTCATGACCCTGAGATTAAGACCTGAGCTGAGATCAAGAGTCAGATGCTTAATTGACTGAGCCACCCAGGTGACCCTCACACAGATTCTACATTAGACAATTTGGAATGAAATCTGTGACCCTTTCAAGATAGTCTTTATGGAGACTTTGACTTGCCTTTATAATAATAGTTCAATTATATTCTAAGGACGTTGGAAATTTGACAAGTAAACATTTGCAGACAATGTTCTCCTGGATTAAATATATTATTTCTTTGGACCTCTAAGTTCCTCTTAGTATTTCTGTTTCTTTTTGTGAAGTACATTAATGCATATATTTCCTTCTTTCAGAAGTTTGGCATGGAGAGTTGATATCTGAGTCGTTTACATTTAAAAATATATTCATTGGCTCTCATTCTTGATTGTAGTTTTGCTTGCTATGAAAATCTAGTTTAAAAATTCTAATTTAATTATTTTTCCCTCAGACTGTGAAGCTATTTTTCCATTCTTTTCAAGGATACTGTCCAATATCAATCTGATTCTTATTCTAAGTAACCCTTCCAGCAACCTTCACCTGACTCTACCCAAAATATTTATTGACACCTTTTTCCCCCTTAAAATACTGAAGTTTTGTAAGACTGTTTCTCATGGGTTTTATAATTCATTCATATAGATAGGCCCTTGGGACATCCTTTCAGCCTAAAGAATTGACTTTCCCTTTATCTTAAGGGAACTTGAGATATCTTTTATCTATCCTCTGTCTATCTATCATCTATCTATCATCTATCTATCCATCTATATCCATCTATCTTTCCCTCTATTTTCTTATTGCTATTCTTCTAAAATACTTTATTTTCATTTATAATTATTTTTATTCAATATCTTCAAATAAAAGCTATTGAGTATTCTGAATTCAGTCTCTATGTCTCATTTTTTTTCTTCTTTTTTCTACCTCTTTTAGTTTTCTTTATCTTCCTGGCAAGTTAAAAATAATATGTATTATTTTCTAATAAATTTTTCTAATAAATTTTTATTTGCATTATATTCAGAGAAAATCATATTACCTATTACCTTTATAATCCTTTTAACTTTTAAGATGCATTTCCATTTCTTATTCTTGGAGGAGCAAACATTGCAATTAGCTGCTCCTTATTTCTTTGTGGGAGAGGTTTTGGATTGATCTACAAACACTCAAAGCAGAGAGAAAAAAATGCATGGAAAGTAAAAGTATAATGAAGTATTAGTACCATCTATAAGAAATTTCTAGTCATTGAACATCAGGAGAGTTGAAAAACCAAAGAAATCTATCATACCCATTCAACTGGATGTGAATTAGGAACAGAAGTGGAAGATACAAAATTATTTCTGAAATAATAAGTTATGAAGAGCTCAGAAAAAATTGACTAACAGAAAGCACAGTAAGTTGTAGAGCACACCAAATGCAAAGAGGTAAGAAAAGAAAACTGAAATTAAAAAAAAAAAGATGCAGAGGGACCATAGGACAAAGTGATAAATATTGAAGATAGGCAATGGTGATACAACAAACATATAACTGGAGTCCTAAGAGGAAAAACAGAACAATGGGACAGAGCAAGTATTTAGAATTATAATTCATGAGAATTCATGAGATGTCCTTAAAATAAAAGATTTGTATTCACATTATTGAAAAGGCACATTCTGTACCAAAGAGAATTGATCCAGAATCATCAGTACCAAGCTATTTCCTAATGAAATTATTAGGAAAAAAAAAAAAAAGAAAAAGAATATTGTCAGCCGCAAGTCAAAAATACATTTATTCAGGATTTTTTAAGTTTTACTACAGGAACAAAATACCCTTAAAATATAAGACCATTTTACTAGATAGCTGAGTCAGAGAAGGTGTTGAAAGAAGGAAGGCAAGGAAGTGAATATATTCTAATTTTATTATTTATCAGTTTGGAGAGTCAAAATATACTGTCTAAAGAAAGAAGGAGCTAAGAGTGTCATATTGGTACTAATAACAATAGGACACAATAATAGAATATCCTAAATATCAGAATATTAAAAGAAGAATAAGTAAACTGTCTACCTAGTGAACATCTAATGAAGTAAACCTAACATAAAATAACATGTCAGAATTGACAAAAATTTTTAATAAGATTAAATTGCTTATTAAAAGAAAAAAATATCTTCAAGTCACTCACAAAGCAAAATCCACTTATCTGTTATATGCAAAAGACATATATAATTAAACAAATTCAGGAAGCTTGAAGGCCAAGGATATAGGAGGTTTGTGGAAAAAAAAATGGAGGATACAAAATTGGTAACAGACAAGGTAGAATTCAGTCATAGAAGTATTAAGCGAGCAATAGAAGTCAGTTTATAATTCTAAAGGCTACAACTTAAAATGACATGACAGTCATGAATATTTATCCACCAAATAGCAAAGCAGAAGTTGTCAGAAGCAGAAGCCATCAGAGATCTGAGTCAAATAGGCTGAAGCCCACACATAACAGGAGCTTCAATATACTCTTGTTGCTAAGGAGAGATCAAATAGTCAAAAAGCAAAAATAGAGAAGACCTAAACAGTGTAATAAAGTAGATCTTACAGGTATATAATGAACTTTGTACCCTAACAATGAGAACAATTAAGAAATAATTTAAAAGTACAAACGATTAAGCTTGAAAACATTAGAACTGATAATATAAAGAACAGGTTTATTGAAAAGCATAAATAAAATAACCAGGAATAACCTAATCAAGTAAACAATGGATAATATATAAATACACAAAATAATCAATGATAGAAAGAACATAACCAAAACGAGGTGAAAGCTTTAAACACTTTACAAAACTCTATACAATAAGTTTGATGAATTTTTTTCCTAGAAAATATAGTTTACCAAAATTATACCAACTATTACCCAGAACAAATGGAAGATTTCATTCCATGGAAATTAACAGTTACCTTCTAAAATACATTAGCTTCAGCTGATTCCACATGGGAATTCTACAAATCTAAAAAAGTGAATAATCACAGTATTAACTTAAAATATTTCAGAGCATATGTAATGAAGGAAAGCATCCAAATTCTTCATACAAGGCAAGAAGAGCATTTATAATAAATCTCATAATCTTACACAAAAAAAAGAAACTAAAGACCAATCTCATCTTCCCACAAATCAAAGTCTAACGCAATATCTAATACAAAGTCTAGCAGAGTCCAGTATCACATTCATCACTTTAAAGCAATGACACACTAAAGTTTTACTTTAAAAATGACAAGATGAGATTAACATCAGCTGGCATGTAGAGAACACACATTTGCCATCAACTAATATAGGCATTGAGAAATTCATGGATCTATGAGTGCTGGAAACAAGAGATAGTGCTAAAATAATATTCCTTGTATTTTCAGGCGAGAGGCTATCTAAGAGGAATTGTCAGTAATCTAATTTATAATTTTTAAACTAAATAGATGATTTGCAAAAATTAGTATGTCCTTTTTACATTGTTATTACAGAGACAGTAAATTTACAATATAGAAGTATAAAAATAAGAAAAATATACCATATTCTTATTGCCTACAGATTGCTGCTAGAGACATTTTATATATATCTTCCCAGATCTTTTCTCATATGCATATATGTGTGTTTGTGTGTGTCTCTGTGTGTTGTCAGAGACTGTCTAAACTATTTTACTTGAAATTAAAATGTATGTCTACATGAAATACTACAGTCTAGTGCTCTGTTTCTGAAGCTCTAACAACTAATATCACATTAGATCAAATCTATTTTTTCAATAGAGAAACATAATAAATTAATGAGAAGCTAAAAAATATTTGTCTTTTCTATGCTATTCATTGAATAATTAAATAAGAACCATCTCATTTAGTCAAAAACAATAATAAGAAATTCCGTATAAAGAGGTGTATATTATTCCTAATTCACAGAAAATGATAGATCAAAGAAGATCATTTGATTTATTCATAGGCACATTTTTAATAAGAAAGAAAATTAGGATTTGTATCTAGACCTAATCAATCCCAAGACCATGCTGCTTTTGCCATATTTTTTTTTTTTTTGCCACATATATCTTTTCTTCCACATTTTTCTCATTGTTCCCTGGATAAAACCTGAGATAATATCCTTGAAGATACATGAGGAATATTTACCCACCAACACATTGTCACTCTGTGAGATATATCAGAATTATGGTACACCTGTTGACTCTAATGTAGACTCCTCTTCAGCTGACCACCAAACATACTACCAGCACTCACACTCACATACTTAACTCTTCTCAAAAACAATGCTGGTATTATTCCATAAGAAAAAAAAAGTATACTCTGGCTCTTTTCTGTTTATAAAATAAATTCACATTAAATAAAAAAATCTGACTATTCCAGTCAGTAACCTTCTATGCCCAAAATATCTATCCTGTCTCATCTAGCCAGTTGGCAGTAACACACTCGCCCTCAGTAATCAGAAAGGGTAGTGTGAATTGTTCTGTTGTGGGATACCTTAATATACAGGTCTTAGGGGCAGAAAGAAAATAAATGATGCAGGTTATTTTTTTGTTTCTATGTTCTTTTACTTTACTGGCCATAACTTTAATACCTGTGTGCCAAATGAATAAGGGTTATGGCTCCTTTGAAAGCCCCTTGGAATTTATTTCAAAGGCTTGCATTGGCCAAACATGCATATTGACCCACTCTTTGTCTTATTTCCTGTTTTAATTGAGTGTCAAAGGTTACACGTTGCTATTAGAGTAAGACATGACTGGCAGCAGAGGTCAGGGACTCTCTGGCATTCTATTAGAGCCATAAAAACAAAACAGAATGATAATTTCACCTGTTCTAACCTCAATTTTTCCAGGATGGGACAGACATTGACCTTATTGTTTGTCAGCCACTGACTCTATAAACTTCAGCTACCCTAATTCTGCTTACTAAACAATAAGAGTGCTTTCACAACAAGGATGAAAAATAAAATAATGTAAAATACTCAGAGATGACTCAAAGGAGAGACATATCCAGGTGACAGAAAAGAGAAAATAATTTCTTTTTTATTCCTAGGTCACATCCTTCGTTTGGATAGTTTACAACAATAACGGTTTCTACCAACAACTTTCAATTTTATCTTCTTTTGTGGAATACCTTATAACTTTCTTTATGTGAACAAGTACAAGCAATAAATCTAATAAATTGCTCATGCTACCTAAAACCTATTTGTGGCACTTGAAGGGTTTATGAATTTCTGTGAAAGTTTTCTCCACCTTCCCTACCCTTTAAACTTTTTGGCTGAAATGTAGGTAGACGTTCAAGGGCATAACTAATGTTTTTTTTCCTCATCTCTTTTCCAAAGAAGATAAAAAAGAAAGCATATGTTAAATGTTTCCTTTTAAAAGTATTTGAAAAATGATTTCTAATCAATAATTTAATGAAATAAATAAAGGTTATAATCTGAAGCTAAGTTTCCTCCAATTTCAGAGTCTGATTTTATGTAGTTTTTTTCTGATGAGTAATTGGGTAAAGTTTTAAAAGCTGGATCTTTTAGATAATAATGAATATTTGTTGGTGATTTTCCATAATTTAAAGGGAAGCAATTTAAAGTTTAGATATTGTTATTTGGTTGCATCTTTTCATAAAGGGTGATTACTACTGTTCAAAAGCTGTCTGGAAATCTCCTAAGTTACCCCTGTCCTCACTTTAAGACAAGTAATAATTTTTTTTTCTCTCAACGTACCCATTGTTTTGAAGTTATGATTTGGGGATTAATGTTGAATTTTTGATTATCAGAATAGTCATCTTCTTTGACATGAACTTGCATTTTTAGTCTTTTCAATATCAAGGCAACAAGCAAGAGCAAATTAAAAACACATAAATTTCTTGTGGAATTATTGATGTTGGTGTTAAACTGACAGATACCAATTCACAAATTAATGAGATGCCATAGAATTCCCAGGTCACATCTTGGAAGTTAGAAGTACCTTTCTGGGGACACACTTTTTATATGGGAGCATTAATAGCTACAGGAAAAGTAGTAATATTTTAATTCTTTGATTTTCTTAAACATCAAATCAAATACTGATTTGACACATATTTAACTGAAAAACAGACCAGATTTTTAGCAGATAAAAAAGTAAAATTTTCTCATTTCACAAATTGAAGTTTTCCATAAATGATTTCAGCTTATTAGTAAACTGAAATTACATGGTATCATGAGAAATATGTCATATCCTTTATTTATTTGACTGAAATGCAATGTAAGGGAAACAAAAACCAAGCAACCACATTAAGTTTCCTTAAAACTGAGCAGATTCAGTTGAATTTTCTATCAGCTTGATTAGCAATATCTTCAAGACAAGATTGATTTTTCCCCTCATCAATTGAAAGGTTATAAATCACTGCTGCTGCTGACCTGAATTTGGAAAATCTATCCAAGTTGAGGAGTTGTTTCTAGATGGAAAAGTTAACTCAACTGCTTATTTCTCTATTTTCACCTCATGGATCCTTTCCCCTCTTCCATGTGAAGAGTTTTTGCACCATAGATTTATGACAAGTGGCTCAGATGGTTCATAACTTCTTTTCTCAAGGCTGGGTACATTTACCACTAAGGTCTTATATCTCCATGAAGACGGGGTGGTCCGACTCTTTCATGAGTTCTCCAGAGAAAGTTATTATTCCTTTCATTGTAGAATTCCCAATGACAAGCATATTGCCTGATACATAATAGATGCTCAACAAATAAATTGATATGGTCACATTTGACATTCAATTAAATCTTGGTAAAGAGAATTTGGCACACTTTAATCATAATATTCCAGAAATGCATACTTATAAGGGCATAATATATATACACTTAGAATGAACTCACTCAAAATACCAAAAAAAAAAAAAAAAAAAGGAGGGAGAGAGGCCCTTGTAGTGTTGTTGTAATACAGCTTCAAGTTTCCATAATTTAAGGAAGGTTCTAAATTTGACAAATTCTGTATTACTTCAAAGAAATGGATAATGTCTCTTATTAATATGTATTCTCTAAAGTCGCATGAAAGAGACATAACAAAACTCACCCTCACTAAACTCTTTGTAATTAACTGACTTCTCCATGGACATGTTACAACATCTCTTATAAATACCTTGCATTTGAACCTACACATTTAAAAAGGCATTAATTACTTATCATTGATAGTGCTTAATAAATAAGAAGCAAGCCAGAAGAAAGGCAAATAAAAGGAGTGACATGATCTAGGTTTTAGGAATATTTGGAGCAACAATGAGTCTGAAAAGAGGACAATCCTATTTCATTCCCACTGATGTCCGTATCCATGGAAACTCCCTTTTAATAGCATCCACATCACATTGGAAAAACAGGTATGCTACCTTTTGAAAGTGAGTGCATTAAAAGAACCCAGCCCTTTGCTAAGAAGGTCAGCTCTTGAAAGCCTTCAAGAGCTTTGGTAGCTGAGAAAGCTGGAGGGCTGTAAATCCTTCATTCGTTGCTAAGAAGCTTGGCTCCTGAGAATCACATCAGTGCTCTCTAACACAGAGAATGGAATGTGAATCTTTTGTTCCCTGCCTATGATGTTGTACTCCTGAGTACTTGTTTCCTTAGCTAAGAGAACATGCAGGAGAGCCCTATTACATGAACCTAGAGATTAATTATTAATAGACACAAACTGAGAAAGACAGGCAAAAAGATGTACAGTGTGTGAAGAAAGAAGACTTACTTGCAAGATTCCAGATGGCAAATGCCATTACATAGAAATATATGCACTAAAATAATATTCACATGACAACATTTTAAAATATCTTGTAGTCTCAGCATATCTTTTAGTATGATAAATATCTGTCAAGGAAAATGCCTTCCCCATTGGATTGTTCAACATACTCATTGAAAGTAAAAGAAAAATACAAAGGTCATTGTGCCTTTAAATCAAACTGTGGCATACCAGAACTGCTCTTCCTTTACTATATAGTTAGTGAACAACTTTAAACAACTGAATAATGAATACTTATTGTTCGACAAAAAATAAATACAGCATATTGTGAGTATATGTATAAGGCAATGCATCAACTTTTCCTATTTGCACAACTAAAAATAATGTATCTAATTATATGTGATAGATTGTTATATTTAGGGATCATAAATATCATTAAATATTATAATACTTCTAAAAATTGCTGTACAACTTTCTATCTATATTAAGTTAGAGAAATCCATGTGGCCGTGATAGACCATAATGGTAGCATTAGATGGCTGAACAATAAAAATCACTGAGTTATTAATAATAATGTTAGTTTTTATAATAATGATATTTATTGACCTACTGTGTGTTTCAAGTACCTTACGTACATTGAATGTATTATGAATGCTCAGTACCACCTTGTGAATTAGGTACTTCTATGTATTCCATTTTACACAAGAGGCACAGAGAGTTTGAGTAATTTGTTCAAGATTACAAAACATAAGGCAGATAGCAGAGCTAAGATATGAACCCATGCCACCATCAAGAATATTATTTAAGGAGGCGGAGCAAGATGGCGGAGGAGTAGGAGACCTAGATTTCATCTGGTCTCAGGAATTCAGCTGAATAGAGATCAAACCATTCTGAACACCTACGAACTCAACAGGAGATCAAAGAGAAGAGTAGCAACAACTCTTTGAACAGAGAAGCGACCACTTTCTGGAAGGTAGGACGTGCGGAGAAGTGAATCCGAGGCGATATTCGGGAGGATAGACGGCGGGGGAGGGGCCTCCGCCGGCCGCTTCTGGCAAGTGCTAGAGCCGCGGAGCACAAAATCGGACCTTTTAGAAGTTGGCTCGGCTGAGGGACGTCGCTGCAGTGGCTAAGCAGGGGGTGGAATCCTCCTGGGACAGTGTGGTCTCAGGACCCTTGGGGTCACAGAAAGACCTGGGGTGCCTGAGTGCGGCAGAGCTCCCAGGTATCGGAGCAGGGAGGCCGGCTGCAGAGACGGAGCCGAGGCGCGGGCTCTCAGCTCGGGGTTGCCATAAACTGTGATCCGCAGCCCAGTCGGGCCACTGCTCCTCCAGCAGGGACCCAACAAGCGGCAGAGCTGGGGAGACTCCCCTTCCTTCCTGGGGAGGAGCGGCGCGGGAGCGCACCGCAGGGATCTGCTGGGTTCGGAGACTCCACACGGGGTCGGGTGCCAGAGATAGCAACACTCGGTCACAGGCCGGGTGAGCACGGAGTGCGGCCGGAGACCAGGGAGACGGGAGTGACTGCTTTTCTCTGGGGGCGCACTGAGGAGCGGGGCCCCGAGTTCTCGGCTCCTCCGGGTGGAGATTGGGAGGCCACCATTTTTGCCCTGGTCCTCCAAAGCTGTACCGAGAGCTTGCAGGGAACAAAAGCTCCTGAGAGCAAACCCGAGCAGCTTCCTTAGCCCGGACCGACAAGGGCGGGGCAATTCAGCCTCCGGCAAAGACATTTGGAAACCACAGCAACAGGCCCCTCCCCCAGAAGATCAGCACAAACGGCCAGCAAGCCAAGACCAAGTTTACCGATCAAGGAGAATGGGAGAACTCCAGCGCTAGGGGAATACTGCACATAGAATTCATGGCTTTTTTTTACCATGATTCATTAGTTCATCAAAGTTAATTTTTGTTAACCGTTTTTTTTTTCTTTTCCCCTTTTTCAACCAACATCTTATCAATCCCTTTTTAAAAAAAAAATTTATTTTTCATTTTTAGAGTCATATTTGATCCTTTCATAGTAGTTACCCTTATTTTTGGCATGTATATATAAGTTGTCCTCTCTTTAAAATTTTGAGATACAGTTTCTTCTAAGAGATCAAAATATACCCTAAATCACTAGTGTATGGCTTTGTTCTAGTCTCCTGCCTGATCACATTCTCTCCCTTTTTCCTTTTTTTTTTTCTTAAATCTTCTCTCTTTTTTCAAACAACTTCTTATCTTATCAAGTCCTTTTATAAAATCTTTTATAATTTTCATCTTTACAGTCATCTGCCATCCCTTCATTGTATCAACCCTTATTTTGTACATATATGTCTTTCTTCCTTTAAAATTTTAGGAGGCACTTTTTTCTAACAGACCAAAATACGCCCAAAATCTAGTCTGTGGCACTAATCTATGCACTAGCCTGATCATATTTGATCATATTCTGCTTTTTTTGTATTGTTCTGTTTTTGTTGTTATCTTTTTTCTTTTTTTTTCTCTTTCTTTTTTCTTTCTTTCCCTTTCTTTTCCCCTGGTTTCAGGTCTTTTCTGATTTGTATACAGTATATTTGCTGGGGACGTTGTAAACCTGTTAGCATTTTGTTCTCTCATTCATCTATTCTCCTCTGGACAAAATGACAAGATGAAAAAAATCACCTCAGCAAAAAGAACAAGAGGTAGTACCGTCAGCCAGGGACCTACTCAATACGGACATTAGTACGATGTTGGACCTAGAGTTCAGAATCATGACTTTAAAGATACTAGCTGGGCTTGAAAAAAGCGTGGAAGTTATTAGAGAAACCCTTTCTGGAGAAATAAAAGAACTAAAATCTAACCAAGTCGAAATCAAAAAGGCTATTGATGAGGTGCAATCAAAAATGGGGGCACTAACTGCTAAGATAAATGAGGCAGAAGAGAGAATCAGTGATATAGAAGACCAAATGATGGAAAATAAAGAGGCTGAGAAAAAGAGAGATAAACAACTACAGGATCACGAGGGCAGAGTTCGAGAGATAAGTGATACGATAAGACGAAACAACATTAGAATAATTGGGATCCCAGAAGAAGAAGAGAGAGAGAGAGAGGGGCAGAAGGTATATTGGAGCAAATAATAGCAGAGAACTTCCCTAATGTGAGGAAGGAAACAGGCATCAAAATCCAGGAGGCACAGAGAACCCCTCTCAAAATCAATAATAATAGGTCAACACCCCGACATCTAATAGTAAAACTTACGAGTCTCAGAGACAAAGAGAAAATCCTGAAAGCAGCTCGGGAGAAGAGATATGAAACCTACAATGCTAGAAACATTAGATTGGCAACAGACCTATCCACAGAGACCTGGCAGGTGAGAAAGGACTGGCAAGACATCTTCAGAGCACTAAACGAGAAAAATATGCAGCCAAGAATACTATATCCAGCTAGGCTGTCATTGAAAATGGAGAGATAAAAAGCTTCCAGAACAAACAAAAACTAAAGGAATTTGCAAACACGAAACCAGCCCTCCAGGAAATATTGAAAGGGGTCCTCTAAGCAAAGAGAGAGCCTAAAAGCAGCAAAGATCAGAAAGGAACACAGACAACATACAGTTAACAGTCACCTGACAGGCAATACAATGGCACTAAATTCATAC
Organism: Eumetopias jubatus; assembly: GCF_037043125.1. Classification (NCBI taxonomy): domain Eukaryota; kingdom Metazoa; phylum Chordata; class Mammalia; order Carnivora; family Otariidae; genus Eumetopias; species Eumetopias jubatus. The sequence continues at coordinate 50,532,067 of NW_028274821.1, read as the reverse complement.
CTTTCAATAGTTACCCTGAATGTAAATGGGCTAAATGCCCCAATCAAAAGACACAGGCTATCAGATTGGATTAAAAAACAAGACCCATCCATATGCTGTCTGCAAGAGACTCATTTTAGACCCAAAGACACCCCCAGATTGAAAGTGAGGGGGTGGAAAACCATTTACTGTGCTAATGGACACCAAAAGAAAGCTGGGGTGGCAATCCTTATATCAGACAAACTAGATTTTAAACCAAAGACTGTAATAAGAGATGAGGAAGGACACTATATCCTACTTAAAGGGTCTATCCAACAAGAAGACCTAACAATTGTAAATATCTATGCCCCGAACATGGGAGCAGCCAATTATATAAGGCAATTAATAACAAAAGCAAAGAAACACATTGACAACGATACAATAATAGTGGGGGACTTTAACACCCCCCCTGACTGAAATGGACAGATCATCTAAGCAAAAGATCAACAAGGAAATAAAGACTTTAAATGACACACTGGACCAAATGGACTTCACAGATATATTCAGAACATTCCATCCCAAAACAATGGAATACACATTCTTCTCTAGTGTCTATGGAACATTCTCCAGAATTGATCACATCCTAGGTCACAAATCAGGTCTCAACTGGTACCAAAAGTTTGGGATCATTCCTTGCATATTTTCAGACCACAATGTTTTGAAACTAGAACTCAATCACAAGAGGAAAGTCGAAAAGAACTCAAATACATGGAGGCTAAAGAGCATCCTACTAAGGAATGAATGGGTCAACCAGGAAATTAAAGAAGAATTAAAAAAATTCATGGAAACCAATGAAAATGAAAACACAACTGTTCAAAATCTTTGGGATACAGCAAAGGCAGTCCTGAGAGGAAAGTATATAGCAATACAAGCCTTTCTCAAGAAACAAGAAAGGTCTCAAATACACAACCTAACCCTACACCTAAAGGAGCTGGAGAAAGAACAGCAAATAAAGCCTAAACCCAGCAGGAGAAGAGAAATAAGAAGATCAGACCAGAAATCAATGAACTAGAAACCAAAAGAACAGTAGAACAGATCAACGAAACTAGGAGCTGGTTCTTTGAAAGAATTCACAAGATTGATAAACCCCTGGCCAGACTTATCAAAAAGAAAAGAGAAATGACCCAAATCAACAAAATCATGAATGAAAGTGGAGAGATCACAACCAACACCAAAGAAATAAAAACAATTATAAGAACATATTATGAGCAACTCTATGCCAGCAAATTAGATAACCTGGAAGAAATGGGTGCATTCCTAGAGATGTATCAACTACCAAAATTGAACCAGGAAGAAATAGAAAACCTGAACAGAACTATAACCACTAAGGAAATTGAAGCAGTCATCAAAAATCTCTCAAGAAACAAAAGCCCAGGGCCAGATGGCTTCCCAGGGGAATTCTATCAGACATTTAAAGAAGAATGAAAACCCATTCTCCTGAAACTGTTCCAAAAAATAGAAATGGAAGGAAAACTTCCAAACTCATTTTATGAGGCCACCATTACCTTGATCCCAAAACCAAAGACCCCATCAAAAAGGAGAATTACAGTCCAATATCCTTGATGAACATGGATGCAAAACTTCTTACCAAAACACTAGCCAATAGGATCCAACAGTACATTAAAAGGATTATTCACCACCACCAAGTGGGACTTACCCGTGGGCTGCAAGGCTGGTTCAACATCTGCAAATCAATCAACGTGATAAAATACATTAACAAAAGAAAGAACAAGAATCATATGATCCTCTCAATAGATGCAGAAAAAGCATTTGACAAAGTACAGCATCCTTTCTTGATCAAAACTCTTCAGATTATAGGGTTAGAGGGTACATACCTCAATATCATAAAAGCCATCTATGAAAAACCTACAGCGAATATCATTCTCAATGGGGAAAGGCTGAGAGCTTTTCCCCTAAGGTCAGGAACGTGGCAGGGATGTCCACTCTCACCACTGCTATTCAACATAGTATTAGAAGTCCTAGCCACAGCAATCAGACAACAAAAAGAAATCAAAGGCATCCAAATCGGCAAAGAGGAAGTCAAACTCTCACTCTTTGCAGATGATATGATACTGTATGTGGAAAACCCAAAAGACTCCACCCCAAAACTGCTAGAACTCATACAGGAATTCAGTAAAGTGGCAGGATATAAAATCAATGCACAGAAATCAGTGGCATTCCAATACATCAACAAAAAGACAGAAGAGAGACAAATCAAGGAGTCGATCCCATTTACAATTGCACCCAAAACCATTAGATACCTAGGAATAAATTTAACCAAAGAGGCAAAGGATCTCTACTCAGAAAACTATAAAATACTCAGGAAAGAAATTGAAGAAGACACAAAGAAATGGAAAAAGGTTCCATGCTCATGGATTGGAAGAACAAACACTGTGAAGATGTCAATGCTACCTAGAGCAATCTACACATTCAATGCAATCCCCATCAAAATACCATCCCTTTTTCAAAGAAATGGAACAAATAATCCTAAAATTTGTATGGAACCAGAAGAGACCCCGAATAGCCAGAGGAATATTGAAAAAGAAAAGCAAAGATGGCGGCATCACAATTCCGGACTTCCAGCTCTATTACAAAGCTGTCATCCTCAAGACAGTATGGTACTGGCACAAAAACAGACACAGAGATCAATGGAACAGAATTGAGAGCCCAGAAATGGACCCTCAACTCTATGGTCAACTTATCTTTGATAAAGCAGGAAAGAATGTCCAATGGCAAAAAGACAGTCTCTTCCACAAATGGTGTTGGGAAAATTGGACAGCCACATGCAGAAGAATGAAACTGGACCATTTCCTTACACCATACACAAAAATAGACTCCAAATGGTTGAAAGACCTAAACGTGAGACAGGAGTCCATCAACATCCTAAAGGAGAACACAGGTAGCAACCTCTTCGACCTCACCCGCAGCAACTTCTTCCTAGAAACATCGCCAAAGGCACGGGTAGCCAGGGCAAAAATGAACTATTGGGATTTCATCAAGATAAAAAGCTTTTGCATAGCAAAAGAAACAGTCCACAAAACCAAAAGACAACCGACAGAATGGGAGAAAATATTTGCAAATGACACATCAGATAAAGGGCTAGTATCCAAAATCTATAAAGAACTTATCAAACTCAACACCCAAAGAACAAATAATCCAATCAAGAAATGGGCAGAAGACATGAACAGACATTTTTCCAAAGAAGACATCCAGATGGCCAACAGACACATGAAAAAGTGCTCAACATCACTCGGCATCAGGGAAATCCAAATCAAAACCTCAATGAGATACCACCTCACACCAGTCAGAATGGCTAAAATTAACAAGTCAGGAAACGACAGATATTGGCGGGGATGTGGAGAAAGGGGAACCCTACTCCACTGTTGGTGGGAATGCAAGCTGGTGCAACCCCTCTGGAAAACAGTATGGAGGTTCCTGAAACAGTTGAAATTAGAGCTACCATTCGATCCAGCAATTGCACTACTGGGTATTTACCACAAAGATACAAATGTAGGGACCCGAAGGGGTACATGCACCCCAATGTTTATAGCAGCAATGTCCACAATAGCCAAACTGTGGAAAGAGCCAAGATGTCCATCGACAGATGAATGGATAAAGAAGATGTGGTGTGTATATATATATATATATATATATATATATATATATATATATATATACACAATGGAATATTATGCAGCCATCAAAAGGAATGAGATCTTGCCATTTGCAACGACGTGGATGGAACTGGAGGGTCTTATGCTTAGTGAAATAAGTCAATCAGAGAAAGACATGTATCATATGACCTCACTGATATGAGGAATTCTTAATCTCAGGAAACAAACTGAGTGTTACTGGAGTGTTTGGGGATGGGAGGGATGGGGTGGCTGGGTGATAGACATTGGGGAGCGTATGTGCTACGGTGAGCGCTGTGAATTGTGCAAGACTGTTGAATCACAGATCTGTACTTCTGAAACAAATAACACAACACATTTTAAGAAGAAAGAAAAAGAAGAAGATAACAGGAGAGGAAGAATGAAGGGGAGGAAGTCAGAGGGGGAGACGAACCATGAGAGATGATGGACTCTGAAAAACAAACTGAGGGTTCTAGAGGGGAGGAGGGTAGGGGGATGGGTTAGCCTGGTGATGGGTATTAAAGAGGGCACATTCTGCATGGAGCACTGGGTGTTATGAACAAACAATGAATCATGGAACACTACATCAAAAACTAATGATGTAATATATGGTGATTAACATAACAATAAAAAATAAAAAAAAGAATATTATTTAATGACAGTAAAACAAGAGTGTGTACATTTTATGAGTCAAGGCTTAGAGAAAGAAATCATGATAATCATTCTAGTTTTTATCTGTTTACATGTTATGAAGCCGTATCTTATGTATGAATTGTTTTGATCTTTACAGCCCTTCTGTAAGTGTGCATAGCATATTACATAGCTGAACGGAATCATGTTCAGAGATGGTAAATGATTCTTCCAATGTCATATGTTTAGTGAACAGCAGGATATGGAACCAGGACCAGCTTCTAACATTCCTTCTGCTCTAATAGCTTCCTCTGTTCTTTATATAAACAAATAAAATATTGCAGCAAGCATCCTAATGATTCAGGTGATAAGATTGTTATAAAGCCTAAATGAGTTATCACATGTCAGGTAAAAGGAGATTGTCCAGCATATAGTAGTCAATAAATATTCATTATAATTATTATTTATTATTATTATTATTAACCAATTTATTTTGTTCCTCTATAGGATACTTAGAGGAGACATATGGTTAAATGCATCTTCCAGTCTACCATTTTTAGCTTAGAATTCTGGCTGCCTATCTTGGTAAGTGTGGAATGTTCAGAAATTTGCTTCAATCTAAATCTTGGTTTCTTTGTCTATCATGTGGCTTTTAGTAATCACACCTCTTACAAAATTGAGATAGTAGGGGCGCCTGGGTGTCTTAGTCAGTTAAGTGGCTGCCTTTGGCTCAGGTCATGATCTCAGAGTCCTGAAATAGAGCCCCACATCGGGTTCCCTGCTCAGCAGGAAGCCTGCTTCTCCCTCTTCCTCTGCCCCTCCCCTTACTTGTGCTCTTTCACTCTCTCTGTCATATAAATAAATAAAATCTTTTTAAAAATTGAGATAGTAAATGTATAGCATTTATTCCTGAATGTGGCTTGTACTAAGTGCTCGATAGTTGCTATTTTATTATATTACTGAAACTGTTTGTTGGAGGGGTGGTTATAAGAAATAACCAGGGTGCCTGGGTGGCTCAGTCGGTAAGCGTCTGCCTTCGGCTCAGGTCATGGTCCCAGGGTCCTGGGATCGAGCCCCACATTGGGCTCCCTGTTCAGTGGGGAGCCTGCTTCTCCCTCTCCCTCTGCTGCTCCCCCTGCTTGTGTTCTCTCTCTAGTTGTGTCTCTCTCTGTCAAATAAATAAATAAAATCTTAAAAAAAAAAAGAAATAACCATATGAGATCATTTACTGAGATATTTTGTCAGGATTATGTTATGCAATATTTTTTAAAAAATCTTATAGCCATAACTAGTTTTGTAAATAACCATATTTCCCTTTTTAATTTGCTAGCTATAACTCAAACAAAACCCCCAAATTTGGAATCTGAATTCAGCAAACAATCTCCTAAAGTGCATTTATATTGCCTTTCTTCTACTCTTCTACCTTAATATATCTTCTACCTTAACATATCTTCTTCCCAAGTTGATTTGTCTATTGATAAAGTGAGGATACAAGATTTTATGCCCCCCCCCTTAAGCTACTATTGGATCAGAATACAGTCAGTTTCCATTTGCAAATGGTATAGATTCTAAAAGTCCTTTGAAAGTCATAGTATTTTTTCCTGTATGGAAAAGTTGCATATGCTGATTACTGCTCCCTGGGCAAGTTAAAAAACTCATTTAACACATATTGTACGAATGTGATATATGATATATTTGAAATGGACAAAGTGGAAACCAATATAGAGAGGGTTATGATGCTGATAAAGTGAGCAATGAGTGCCACATATGGGCTGTTTTCTTTGGCTTTCCCAGTTTTAATGCTGTTCTCTCCAATCAGTGGTAACAAAATCCCCATTTTTCCTCAATATATTTCCTTATAGACACATGTCAAGTTCTGGGACTACAATGTAAATGATAAAATTTTGCTAAATACATTTGATAGAAATCAGACTTAACATATCAAGGACTCACATGTCTTATTTTGGATGCAAGAAAATCATATAACTGAAAAGCTCAGAAATCATCCCCCCCCCAAAAAAAAAGCACATGTTCTCTTGCTAGGTGGGAAATCTGACACACACTTTTTCAAGATAGAAATTGTTTTTACTACTTGTGATTTATTTGATGATTATTCTCATTTGGCAACATGGTTACTGTATAATCTTTCCTTTCTTCTGACTTGCCAGATCTAGGGAAAAATAATTGCTATTTGTCATTTTTTCTGCCATCCCATTCTGGTCTGTCCATTATTAAGAGACAAATATTTTATTCATGGTAATTGGAACCATGACTGCTGATAGTTCCCTTTGTTTTTTACTCTTCATCATTAAATGAAACTTAAGCTTTCTTACTCTATTGGAAAACAAAAAAACCCCAAAAATCTACCTGCTTAGTTACTGCACAGTTGCCTTTCACTTAGTGGACTGGATAAATTCCAGCAAGGCTCGTGAAGTATTTTCCAATGATTTTCATTATAACTCAGAACTGTCACCAGCTAGACCCCAAGACCTGACCTTTCCTCCCACCTGCTTGTATTCACTGACCTGTGTCCCACAGTCTTCCTTAAGCTCTTCTTTCCAGCTTATCATCTCTTAACTCAGGCAAAAGGAACCCGATTTCACCCCTTAAACAATAATGACTGCCCAGACAAGCCCTCCAGCTAGCCCAGACCATCCAGACCAGTTTGACTGTAGCCCCACTCACACCTGCACAGATGGACGAGGGAGTGACCTCTAGAATGACAATTACCTTTACCTCATTGTAATACTAAAATCTCTGCCCAAGGAGGAGGCTTGTATGTACATAACATATAATGTATGTATAGGCACGTTTCCTTAAGGCTCATGCGTGGCCTTATGCCCACCTCTACATATGATGACACGGCTTCCCTATCTAAATATTCACCCTAACCCTAAATAAAAGGAACGCGTCCACCCTTACTCGGGGAATCAAAGCTTTGGAAGTTATTCCCCATGATCTCCTTTTTTGCTGCAAATACATTTTACTTTGTGGGACAATTCCACCTGGTGTAGTTTCTATCTGCGACTCACCAAGGAGCAAACCAACATTAGATCGGTTACAGAAACTTATTCCCACACTAGGGTAAAAAGGTGCCAAATTCAACTCAGTTCAAATCAGTAAATAGTTGTTGAGCACTTACCTCACCTAAGATATGCTGAACACTGCCTGGCATAAACGGAGGACAAAGATACTGGCATTCCTCTAAAGTAATTAATAATCACTATAGAAGGGATAGTTAGTATGTAAATAAGTCTAAGATAAGGGAGAGCACAAATGTCTTAAAAGACATATCAAAAATATGTCATGGGATTTCAGGTAAAAGAGATGTAATACTCTGTTTTAAGGAAGAAAACAACATGGGACGTCTGGGTGGCTCAGTATGTTAAGCATCTGCCTTCAAATCAGGTCATGATCCCAGAGTCCTAGCATCAAGTACCACACTGGGCTCCTTGCTCAGCGGGGAGCCTGCTTCTCCCTCTGCCTGCCGCTCCCCCTCCTTGTGCTCTCTCTCTCGCTCTCTGACAAATAAATAAAATCTTAAAAAAAAAAAAAAGAAAACAACAAAAAAGGCTTTGTGGCTTTTTGACTATAGGAAAAGGGGAGAGGGCATTCTAGGCGGAGTAAAACTACGCAAAGGCAGGGCGGTAGGAATGTGCAGATGTCTCAAGAAGTAAGCTCACTTTGGATAAAACATAGGAGATATTTGCAGAGGAATACTAGAACATAGAGATTTGTAGGTACTGCACAGCCTTAAATGTTAACATAATTGTACATAATTAAATAAGTATTTGAGAACAAATGAAGGCTTTTGAGCAAAAGAGCTGTACAATTATTTTATACAGAATGATTCAGATAAAGGACCACCCAAATGGGGTTTCATTATTAAATCTATGATGGTAAAGTTTATGTGTCTATTTGACTGGGCTATGTGATGCCCAGATTGCTGATGGATGATTGTTTCTGGATGCGTCTGTGAGGGTATTTCTGGAAGAGATTAGCATTTGAATTAGCAGAATGAGTGAAAACAATTCACCCTTATCACTGTGGGTGGGCATCATCCAATCAGTTGAGAGCCCTTGGACTTCAGGCTTCTGAGCTCCTTCATACTCCAGGACTTACCACCAATGGGCCCCTGTTTCTCAGGCCGTCAGACTGAGACCGAATTACACCACTGGCTTTCCTCATTCTGTAGTCTGCAGATGGCAGAACATGGGACTTCTTGGCCACCATAATTAAGTGAGCCAATTCTTACAATAAATCTGTTCTTATGTATATCTCTGTCTATCCTGTTGGTACTGTTTCCCTGGAAAACACTGACTTACACAACATCCTTCCAATTTGTTTTTCTTCTTTGGCACAGGTAAAGCTCTGACGTTCCCTCCAGACATTCATTTTAAGTAGTTAATGAGAGACAGTAGCAAAACAGTTTCTCTGAAGGTTGATAAAGGAACAAAGGACATAGCAGGATATAATATGTTCCAGGTGGGGTGCGATAAAGTGAAATGAATAATAAAAAATGAAATAAATACACATTTGATCTCTAACATATTAAGTGAGAAAAGTATGGTATAGAACAATGCATTGTGTAAAAAACAAACAATAAAACCTTAAAACCAGGTGCCTGGGTGGCTTAGTTGGTTAAGCGACTGCCTTCGGCTCAGGTCATGATCCTGGAGTCCCGGGATTGAGTCCCGCATCGGACTCCCTGCTCAGCAGGGAGTCTGCTTCTCCCTCTGACCTTCTTCCCTCTCATGCTCTCTCTCTACCATTCTCTCTCTCTCAATAAATAAATTAAAAAAAATATTTAAAACCTTAAAACCAAAAAAAAAAAGGCCCCCCAAATAAAAACTTGATGGATACAGCTTAGACAGACCTGAAAATTTGCAAAAGAATTCACAGGAAACTTGCCTAGTTGTAATTTCAGGAGAAGCAGTCTGGGGTTCTTGGTTAGTAGGGAGAATATGTCTGAATTACTACCATCTTCATCAAATTTGGAAAGATATAGACTATCTTTGATTTGACAAAAGATAGTATATTTTAATTTGGTCTTGTCCTGTGCATTTATGTTCAATAGGGAAAAAAACAGTACTAGCTAACAAATCAGGGAATATTATGAGCTCTTGCTATAAACCAAGCATACTAAGCAGACTTCTCCAAGAATTACTTTATGATCAGTATTTAGAAAGTCTAGATTTTTTTGGCTCATTTAAAATATTAGTTGGAGAATGTTAGATATTGAGACACTAATACCATATTTTCCCCGACCAAATTAAGCACATGTTAAAATGCACCCTACAGCATGGAAAGGAGGAGGAGGAAGTAGAGGAGAAAAGGGAACTCTCACAGCATGGACTCAAGGGCAGTGGCAGAAGGTTAATATAGTCGCTCACAGAACTTTGATCCTGTAGATCAATACTTGAACATGGAAGATGGTGATTCGGTTAGCTTTCCTGATTATTTTATAATTCATCAGTAAGGACAATGTTCAAAATATCTTTAAAAAGTAGCTCTTGACACCTAAAACACAATATTAATATAATAAAAATAATGTTGAGAATCTCAACTAGAATTATTGAACATATGTTCAACAAATGATATTTATTTTACCCAGTTTTTAAAAAACAGGGTGGTTAGGGGCACCTGGGTGGCTCAGTAGTTAAGCGTCTGCCTTCGGCTCAGGTCATGATCCCAGGGTCCTGGGATCGAGCCCCGCATTGGGCTCCCTGCTCGGCGGGAGGCCTGTTTCTCCCTCTCCCTCTCCCTCTGCTTGTGTTCCCTCTCTCGCTGTGTCTCTCTCTGTCAAATAAATAAATAAAATCTTTAAAAAAAATAAAAAATAAAAAATAACAGGGTGGTTATTATCCTATCTGACTCATGAGAAAAATGAATTTCAGAGAGATGTACCCAAGGTCCCAGATGTAACTGGTTTCAAAACATTAAGCCCTAAGCAGAAAGGATGGGTTTTAAGACCCATATTTCTTGGGAAAGGAAGTATAAATGACGTCCCTCATTACATGGGTAATCACTGTATTCTTATCCAGCTAGCTTCTCCTTCCTGCGGAGGTAGGTATAAAGTGCCAGGGGAAGAAGTTAAGTAGGTGCATAACCCACATCCTGGACCAGAGACCTTTCTGTGCTTTCCATATATGCTGAATTTCCTCTGATGTGCTGAATTTTATCCAAAAGAAGTCTGGAATTGTTCTTTCTGATATGAACAGATGTTTCAGAAGAATTCAGGAAAGCATAAAATCTTTCTATTCACGTGCTCAGGACTTACACTTGTGACCAAGATGGAGTAACAAGGACTGGGTATACTCTCCCTCTTAAAACAATCAAAACAAACAGACAGAATATGACAGACAATGGTTTTCAAGAAACTGGACACCAGACATTGAAGGACGGGGTCCTTGCAAGTTTTACAACTTGCAACATATGAAGTGAGTTCTATGATTTCCTCAGCTTAGTATCTTGAGAGACTTTCCACAGAGCTGCAGAGGGAGGGTAAAGTTGAAGGACTCACCAAATTGAGGAGGAAGAGCTGATGTTGAGAGAGATGAAGATGGCTAGAGTCTGGATGGAAGACTGGAGAGATGAAAGATGCACACAACAGAGAACATGCATATTTGCAGTCAATGAAGTATTCAGCAGAATGCTGATAGTTCACGGGTATGAGGAAACTGTATGAGGCCAAGGAAAGAACCATCCAAAATCATTAGAGGAAATGTCCAGAGATCACATGTGGCCAAAAGTAGTACCTGTTCCTAAGACTCAAACTGGAAGATCTCATTATTCACTGGACATTGATACTCAGAAGGATCTTGCCATTTTTGATGATGCCCAACAAATTTCAAAAGCCAGACCTAAAGGTTCAAACTGTTTCCAAGTGATTTAACTGAGTTCTAAGAAAAACTCAAGCAGAATTATAGGAATACAAATATCTAGTCCCCAAAGAGTAATATTTTGTTTAAACACCTTTTAAAGAGATTTAAATTCTAAGTTTTAAATCTTATTTATCTCCCCATGTAGTTATCATTTTGAAATCATGTAGTGTTAGAATTTGAGACAACTAAAAGTTTCAAACACTTATGAAATTATATAACCAGTTTGGGGAAAATTTTGGCAGTTCTTAAAAAAGTTAATCACATAGCTACCATATGATATAGCCATTTCCTTCCTAAGTATTTACCCAAAGGAAAATGAAGCATCTATCCATAGAAAAATTTCTACATAAATATTCATAGCAGCTTTACGTGAAATAGAAAGAAATGGAAACAATCCAAATGTCCATCAACAGACAAATGGATAAACAAACTGTGGTGTATTCATATAATGGAATACTAGTCAGCAATAAAAAGGATCAAACTCTTGGTATATACACCATGGATAAATCTCAAAATAATTATGCTGACTGGAAGAAACAGATATAAAGGAGTACATACCATGTAATTCCATTCTTCTAAATCTCTAGAAAATACAAACTCATTAATAGTGTCAGAAAACAGATCATTAGTTGCTTGGGCTTGGGGGCTGTGAGTGTCAAGGGGTAGAGATTACAAGGAAGCATGAAGAAACTTTAGTAGTGATGGATACGTTCACCCTCTTGAGAGTGATGTTCATTTTGCATATGTATTACCTATGTCAAACTTATTAAATTGCATCTTTAAATATGTGTGATTTATTGTACATCAGTTATGTCTCAAAAATATAACTTAAACATTTGTAAGATTCCCAAGTTAAATTTTGAAAAAAAAATTACCTTCTAGTGATATTGTCATGATTTACTGCCCAGTATTTATGAAGATATGGAAAATAATCCTTATTCATACTGTTTTTGCATGCCTTTGTTTCTATTTCTAGATAATCACTTTTATCTTCAGTTCTATGTATCCAAATCACAAGCTTTTTACAAACTCATTTCAAAGGCTACTTCTTCCATGAAATGAAGCTTTCACTGTTCTCTTATGCTGGAAATTATTTCTTGTTCTTCTGAATCTCTGTAAACTTCTAGTATGCATCTCTCTGATGATATTTATATTCTTTCCCTTGTTCACAGTTTTAAAAGTCACTTTTTTCCCCTCATAGCCAGGGCCTTCGAATCAATGAGATAATTTGAAAGACATCAGTTCAGTTTCTAGAAACTGAGTACCTTTTTTTTTTTTTTTTTATGTCTTGATGCTGAGAACCCTGAGTGAGGCTTTTGATGTCTCTGGCTTTCAAAGTATATAATCCAACCGAGGTATTTTCCCATAGTATATTCCAAAATCACATGACAGGAAGTTGAAAGTACATAATTAAAAAAGAATATTAGTGCTGCTATAACATTTGTCCCAAATTCTAAGATACTTGAAATGTTATTCCTCCTCCTCCTTTTTCTGGGGGTGGGGGGGAGAGACAGAGAGAAAATCTTAAGTAGACTCCACTCCCATTGCATGCCCTTATGGGGGCGGGGAGCCTGACGGGGGGGGAAGAGGGGGGGCTCAATCTCACAACCCTGAGATCATGATCTGAGCGTAATAAATCAAGAGTCAGACGCTTAACCAACTAAACCACCCAGGCACCCCCTACTTTGTTTCTTCTAAGCTGTTTGCCTTGTGGGGCACTCTCTCATTAAGTCCTCTCCACAGTCCTACATAGTACCCATTTCACAGATGATGAGAATGAGGCATCTCAAGGATCTTAAGTAACATGGTCAAAGTTACCCGGCTGATAGGTGAGGAACCCAGCACCAGGAGCTATTGCCTTCTGGCTCCAAAGCCTATGCTCTCAATTAGCACATCATGTCACCTCTCCAACATACTAGCTGCAAAAGGAAAGGCCAAATAATTTAAGGCTAACAAAATCAGAGCTTATTTTTGTAGGGAAGTGGTGTAGGTATATGTCAATTTATAACAAAATGCATGTTGATATTTGTAACATTACCTAATACTTTGACTCAGGTCATTGCTCATTTTATTAGGAAATTCAAAGTAAATCTGCCATTCAAGTTAATTATTTTCCTTTCTAAAAAAAGAACAGGTCACATAATTTTTCTTTTCAATATCTTTTAATGCTGTTTGTGTTTGCTTTCTGTGGACTGTCTTAAAAATATCTTATGATTTGTTCAATATAGCATATAAACAAATTCTACATATATTTTGATATCTTTTATGTATCTTCTAATTATGTGTTTCTCCTCCATTTTTATGACATTTATTTTTAAGAAAATGTGTCATGGATTATTGTCCTTTTAAAGTCTCCCCAGCATAAATTACATAACATGGCTATTAAATTGCTTATGAATTATGGGCAAAGCTATGTCTTATATAACTTAGGATATATCTTAAGACTTGGCTAAGAGTTTTGCACATAATAGGAACCAAATTCTTGAAGTGAATTGAACTAGCATCTAAAGAACCACTGAAAACTTGTCCTTATCATCCAAGTGTGGCTATACCTCTTTCTGTCCCCACCTAAACATGGGGGCTATGGTTACCTATGCCTAGTGAAAGAATTTGTGCTACACCTTAAGCCTATTGTCCATTCAATGCCAACATTCTCAGAAGGCCTGAGAGTTTGCTGAGGGTCTCACAAGATATGCAAGTGCAGCAGACACATTCACACACAATACACACAAACAAAATCCTGAAGCACCACAGATTACATTTTTATCTCACTGAAATTTATAATGAATTGACTCTGTCCATCTGTTAGAGAGTATTTAATTTCCTTTTAATTTATTTTTTTTCCCTTGGTCAGCACTTTTCAATTTCATCGCATGTAATAACAAATGCTTCTTTTGACTAAATGAGAGACTAGGAATTAGATGTGGTCTGGGATGAGTCAACCGGTTTCTTTTATCCCAAACGAAACTTAGGACATTAATGTTTCTCAACCAGTTGGTAGAGATCATTATCTAAATTCAGATTAAAGAAAAACAAGCTTGCTTTAAAATTAAAACAACTCCAATCAGGGATGTGATTGCAGAGATCTTGGACTTGGACTGCCTTGATGGGCATCTTTCAGATAGCAAAGATGTAGTTAATATGGTAGCCTAGATTTTTTCCAATAATAAAGCATATCAGCTTCATCTGGAGACTGACTTGCTAATTATTCAGGCCCTAAATAATGCAAGCCATGTTCTCCTTTATTAGCTAATATCTTTCAGAGGTTGGAAAGATCGTTATAAAGACCAATTAAAGATACAGTTTTCTGACATGCTGGACCAGTTCATAATCTATACAATATGAAATGCCATGTCAGAATATTCTCCCCTAATTTATATTAGTTTTTAATTTTTTTCTTCTCCTTATATCATGTCCAATACAAGCCTCTGATAGTGTTGTTATATATCTTGTTCAATAACAACAAATAGTAATTCCATAAAGTTTCTTGATACTATATTAACCTTGCATCAGATAAACAAGTACATTGGGAACTGTGGCTAATACAGTTGAATATGAAAATAATGTGCTGTATTTGAATAGAAAAAAAGAAGTACAGAAGCAGGCTGAGTAATTAATAGATAACCTTGTTACATGAAAATGCTATTCTTTTATTACATCTGTTCCATTGAGAAGTATTTGTTGGAGGAAAATCTGTTGTTTTATGTACAGAGAAATGCTATGCTTTAAACAATCCTGCTTTATTAATTTAGTGCTTTTCTGTCACTCAATACTTTAGAAGATATTTTTTTCCCATTACATAGATAAGACTGAATCACAATAGTCCTACTATGGTCTAAAGGTCATGACAGTGATTCAGAAGAGCATATTTAATCCCATTATAACTTTTTCAAAGTAATTCTTCTGTAATTTTAGGGAATTAATCCAAATATAAGTGCAAAGGTATGTGGCAGTCTAAAAAAAAATAATAGTATCTACCCCCCAAAGTGTACCCACACTCCAAAACTTGGAATGTGTAAAGGTTACATTATATTGCAAAAGGAATCTGGCAGGTGTGATTAAATTAAGGAATTTGAGATGAGATTATCCTGGATTATCCAGGTGGGTTCTCTGTGTAATCACAACCATCCTTATAAGAAGTAGACAAGAGGTTGCTGCCTGCCAAAATCCTTTACAATTTTGATGGACTCCTGTCTCACATTTAGGTCTTTCAACTATTTTGACTCTATTTTTGTGTGTGGTGTAAGGAAATGGTCCAGTTTCATTCTGCTCAGCCACAGCAACTTCTTCCTAGAAATATTGCCAAAGGCAAGGGAAGCAAGGGCAAAAATGAACTCTTGGGACTTCATCAAGATAAAAAGGTTTTGCACAGCAAAAGAAACAGTCAACAAAACCAAAAGACAACCGACAGAATGGTGGAAGATATTTGCAAATGACATATCAGATAAAGGGCTAGTACCCAAAATCTATAAAGAACTTACTAAACTCAACACCCAAAGAAATGATCCAATCAAGAATGGGCAGAAGACATGAACAGACATTTTTCCAAAGAAGACATCCAAATGGCCAACAGACACATGAAAATGCTCAACATCCCTTGGCATCAGGGAAATCCAAATCAAAACCTCAATGAGATACCACCTCACACCAGTCAGAATGGCTAAAATTAACAAGTCAGGAAATGACAGATGTTGGCGGGGATGTGGAGAAAGGGGAACCCTCCTACACTGTTGGTGGGAACGCAAGCTGGTGCAGCCACTCTGGAAAACAGTATGGAGGTTCCTCAAACAGTTGAAAATAGAGCTACCATACGATCCAGCAATTGTACTACTGGGTGTTTACCCCAAAGATACAAATGTAGAGATCCAAAGGGGTACATGCACCCCGATGTTTATAGCAGCAATGTCCACAATAGCCAAACTGTGGAAAGAACCAAGATGTCCATCAACAGATGAATGGATAAAAAAGAGGTGGTATATATATACAATGGAATATTATGCAGCCATCAAAAGGAATGAAATCTTGCCATTTTCAATGATGTGGATAGACTGGAGGGTATTATGCTGAACGAAATAAGTCAATCAGAGAAAGACATGTATCATATGACCTCACTGATATAAGGAATTCTTAATCTCAGGAAACAAACTGAGGGTTGCTGGAGTGGTGTGGGGTGGGAGGGATGGGGTGGCTGGGTGATAGACATTGGGGAGGGTATGTACTATGGTGAGTGCTGTGAATTGTGTAAGACTGTTGGATCACAGACCTGTACCTCTGAAACAAATAATACATTATATGTTAAAATAATAATAATAATAAGATAGCAGGAGGGGAAGAATGAAGGGGGGGAAATCGGAGGGGGAGACGAACCATGATAGACGATGGACTCTGAGAAATAAACTGAGGGTTCTAGAGGAGAGGGGGGTGGGGGGATGTGTTAGCCTGGTGATGGGTATTAAAGAGGGCACTTCTGCATGGAGCAATGGGTGTTATACACAAACAATGAATCATGGAACACTACATCAAAAACTAATGGTGTCATGTATGGTGATTAACATAACATAATAATAAAAAATACTAAAAAAAAAAGTAGACAGCAGGGGCGCCTGGGTGGCTCAGTCGGGGAGGCATCCGACTCTTGATCTCATCTCCTGTCTTGATCTCAGAGTTGTGAGTTCAAGCCCTGTGTGGAGTCTACTGAAAAAAAAAAAAAAAAGAAAAGAAAAGAAAAGGAAAGGAGTGAGAGAGAGAGTGCCAAGAAATATAAGCAGCCACTAAGGCTGAAAAAGGCAAAAAACAGCTTTTTCCCCCAGGGTCTCAAAAAGGAACTAATCCTCCCAAACACTTGACATTAGCCCAGTTGAAATGATTTTGGACTTCTGACCTCCAAAACTATAAAAGAATGAGTTTGTGTTGTTTCAATTGATGAAATTTGTGGTAAACTGTTACAGCAGCAATGGGAAACCAATACAATGTAGTTTTAAAATTTGTGATAGAATGTCTGAAGCATGCAGGCCCATTGGGGGCTGTCCCTGTTATATCCTGTTTCGGGCAGAGCAAAGGTCTGGAGTCAGGAGTATATGGTTAAAATCATGTGCTATGAATTATTAGGTCTGTAACCTTAGGCAATTTATTAATCTCTTGCAGTCTTATTTTATCTACAAAATAGGAAAAAATAATAGTATCTACCTCTTAAAGTAATTATAAGGATAAAATAAGAAAATACATGTAAAAGCATTTAATATAGTGCTTGGATGCAAAATAAGCAATTTTATAGTGCTTGGATGTAAAATAAGCAATAAAAATGTTGCTATTATTATATTTTAGGCAAATGCTTAACTCTGTTGGCCCCATTCAATATGAATGTTAGTGTAGAAAAAAACAGGAGTTAACTTTTATCACTAATGGGTAAAGCACGTCTGGGGTAGTCTAAAGACTTAGCTGACATCAGGAGCCAGGAAGCCACAGGGAATGAAGGATAGAAAAAATCAAGGTAAGGCACTGATATCAGAAGGGAACTAACATTTATTAAATACTCTTTCTGTGCTATAATGGACTCTTTAAACATGTTTAAAGGTTACAATGCTGCTATAGGAAAGATACTACTCTCTCTGTACTTTGTGAGAAAAGTGAGGCAACAAAAAATTTAAGTTGCTCAAGCTCACAGACTTTGTAAGTGACACACTGAAGGTCTGAACTATAACCTGACAACTTTATAGCCCAGGTGCTTTAACACAACTGTAACAGGGAAGATCTGGCATTAAGTGAGCTAAATCCCTCTTTCAGGGCAGGAATCCAGTCCACACTGGTGTGGTGGGGCACTGATTGGCATCTAATCCAAGGACATTTGGACATTCCAAGTCCAAGAGTGCAGGAATTTTATCCGTATCTTTGTGTGTGGAAGATTTGCTAGGTGCTTACTTTAGCATGGTCTGTGAAGTTTTTTAGTGGAGGGATGAAGATAGAACTTATGCTAGAGGCCCTCATTGTTAGACTATTTTTCTAGTAAATTCCTTTATAAAGCAAACTATCTCTTCCTAAATTATCTTTTTGGCTAATCAAAATTTTTATTTTGGGGGTTATTCAAGAAAAGGCTTGATTATATTTGGCGCTAGAATAATAAATACTGTAAGTATGATACATCTGAGTGGAAAAATGAATTTAGCTCACTATGTGATTATAGACTTCACCTGTCATGGGTGTTTTGTAGAGAATGGATTCTAAAGTTAGATTGCAGTATCTCTGATATAAGATGTGCCTTCAACTTTCCACTACGACGTATTTCTATTTGTGGACTGTTACCTATTCTTCCAGTAGCTTGATTCTGTAATGATCTAGGTAGTTTGTTTCCTGTTTGTTTTTTTAATCCCTGTGCCTCGTGGGTTATATCCAAAGAAAATTGACCATATTTGAATCATAGAATTGAAGGGTCTGTATTTTTGTTATCCAGTTATTTTATCATTTTTATGGAGGGGGGACCAAAAAAAAAGCCACAACCTTTCCATCCAATTAAAATTTGCCTATTTGATGTTCAAGTGGTTTATCAACCATAAGTAGAGTATCTGTAAAATATTTGAACAATTCTACTCACATATGTTTTATTTTCCTCTCTGCTTTTAATAGGCAATAAGTTCTATGATGCTTTTCTGCCCCTTCAAAAAAAAAAAAAATCAGAGTATCTACCCTCAGGCTCTGAGGTGAACAAATGAAGCCATAAAAGTGTTTGTATTATCTTTCTCAGATAATAAGGCCATTTTTCCCCAGTCTCCCAGAAAATAAACTTTAAGGTCAACTTTGACGTTTGTTTCTGTCCTTATTTTGTTCAGTGTCACTAGTCACAGCTATAATGACAATGACAGTTACTATTGACATGACATTGACAGGTACTACTCATTGGGCTCTTAATATATGTCAGGAAATCTTCTAGGTGGTGTACATGTATTCAAATATTTGTTCAAAACATCCTAATAACATGGGTACTGTTATTATCTTTGTTTTATCAATTAGGAAACTAAGGTATTGGAAAGTTATATAGCTTCCCCATGACCTTACATATGGAAACTAGAGAAGTAGCAGAGTAATTTTCTGGGATTTTTGTTTGTGTGTTTTACTCCCCTTTTCCTCTGTCCAATCTATATTCAAAACACTGACTGGCGAGTCTTCTTTCTTTTTTTTAAATTTTATTTTATTATGTTATGTTAATCACCATATGTTACATCATTAGTTTTTGATGTAGTGTTCCATGATTCATTGTTTGCGTATAACTTAAAAAATGTCACTGTCATGACTCATATTGCACTCATTATGAAGAATCAGCAACACTTACCTAATGCTACTACATTAGTTCCTATCATTAGCCTATCTTTAGGTTCTGTGTAATCTGCTTCATTGTGCACTCTGGCCTCCTCAATGTCTTAGTACTCTTTCCTTCTCTCATTCCCAACACAATGAAGGTTTATGATTTCCTAACTCAGAACATGAGGGGCCGGGTGGATAAAATAAGTCAGAAATTTTGGATCTTAGAAAGATACTAATGGAGGCATATTTGTATAATATTTAGCAGCCCCATTTGGATCTGAGGCAGCATCTTTAAACACAATAAACACATGAATATTTTTGCAGCTAAATAAATAAATATTCACACCAAGTGGGATACATAAAGACTATTAAAATTTTTCTATCAGTTCAACTTATTTTACCAATAAATGAGTTATAAAAACTTTCAGCTTTCAGAGTTTCTTAGATTTCAGAAGTTCCTTATCTCCATGTCATCTAGTTATCTTAAATGTAACCTTATTCCCACACTCACATATGTAAATCTTATTCATGCTTCAAGACACAGCGTAAGACCTACTCCTCATGAACTGAATGCAGGAACACACCCCAGTGCATCTCTTTCTTCTGCACCTAAAAGCTGACCCACATACTTTAACATCAGATGAGCCTGTAAGTACTCCCCATGTGTTCATTTTGGTCAACTTGACCCAAAGCATATAGGGACTAAGGATAATGTCTTATTATTTTATATCACTCTACAACAAGCTGGACTTATGTTAAGAGTTTAAATTACTGTCTAAACATTCTTGTAAATATTCCAAGAAGTTGGACTGGTTGTGTTTACCAAGGTGAATCAAGTTCATATGAAATCATAAAGATAGGAAAGTTTCCTAAATATTTAGTTATATTTCCATCCTCATAATGTGTTAGAACTTTTCTCATTTTTTTTATTATATGTAGAGATTATTTATACTATATATTTTAGGATGGCTGCTGCAATGTGTACAAAATCCTGGTCTTTGAAAATGGGTAGGTCACAGTATGACTATTGATAAGAAAACCATTCTGAGCCTAGATTTCCCCACCTGTAAAAACAATAGCTAATAACACCTATCTTCAAAAGATTTTCCTGGAAGACACTAAATGCCCAATCCCACACTCCCCTTGTTTAACAAAGAAAAAGGAAAATGGCCTTTTCTGCCTATAAACTTTGCCTTGTAACTTTGCAGAGATCACTTATCGGTCTTTAGAGCAATTAATTCATCCCTACAGAGGAGAGAAAATTATTTTAACTCTTTCAAATTAGGAAGATGGATCTCTTAAGGCCTTTCAAGATCTGTTAAGCAGTGAATGAGTCTATGAATTTTACCTCATTGCTTAATTTATGGTATATGTATCTTTCTTAGAGTTTATTGTAAAGAACTAAGGTGGTGTTTGGGTTTTAGAAGCACTCACCTTAATGGCAATGAATTTTTTTCCCCAGGGATGTTTATCTTCTACATAATAAAAATTCTATGACTTTTCATGGACTAGCTTGTTTCACTTATTTGCTTGGTAAAAAATAAGGACAATCAGGAAAAGTTAAAGTCCAAACCTAGGGACTGTCTAGACCTGGGATACTTGTAGGTGTTCTGGTAGTATTCTAGGAGATATCCTGCAGTATAGGTGACAATCAAAGGAATCTGGTAATATGTAGTTGGTGGTTGTACTTCATATGAGAATACTGCATTTAAAAGTGTCTGATTAAATTAGAAGAATTTTTTAAGGAATGAATTTGATACAGTAAGCTCTCTAAGCTATGTAAATCTCCTGGTGAAACTTGAGAACCAAACTATATGCTCTGGCTCTGAAACAAGGTGTTTGATACTGAAGCGATTGGGAGGTTCTCAGGTGTGCTCTTGGATTTGTAAAAGAGATGAGTTGAGCTGAAATGTCATAAAACTTACAGTCCTTTCTTCTTGCTACCAGCTAACATTTTACCTCTTACTCCTTAATTCTATCCAATGTGAACATTCTAATCATCCTCTGTGTGCAATTTTACAAGAGGAACATCATTTGCCTTCTCCAAGAGTCAACTTTTTTGTCCATAAAATGGACTATTAATGGCATTGCATATAATTTTGAGGATCATATATATATGCAGTGCTTTTTCTAAGTACCTTTGTAACAGTTAACTAGAAAGAAGATGACTATATCAATGATGACAAGGGCTCCATTAATGAAGAAAATGTAGAGCAAACAAAGAGTAAGAAGATGAAGAGAAAAAAAAGGAAAAATCAGCAGAAGGAGTAGAGGTGGAAGTAAAAGGAGAACAAACATGGAACAATGTCCCAGTTCTTTCCTACCTGAGTTCAAAACATTTTTCATTCATAAGTTCATCTACAGGGATCTAGACACCAGCCATATCAAACCCGCATACATATCAAGACTAGTTGTATAAAGGAATATGATTTAAAATTCAAGAGTATGGGCTTTGGAATTGCAAAAACATCAGTTTAAGTCTTCATTCAAAACTTGTCAGTTTTATGACCTGGCAGACATTACTTAACTACTCTGAACTTTAGTTACCGCATTTTAAAAAAGGAAGACATTAATAACATCTACTTTGTGGGTTGTTGGAAAAATTATATGAGATGAAGACTGGACACAGGAATAGTATGATACATAAGATATGATGTGTGTTTCATAAATAGTGGCTATGACATTTATGTCTGTTGTGTACTATTCTCTCTTTCCATGATAATAAGTATTTATTCTGTAGTAAGATCATCTAGAGTGACTTATACAGTGAAAACAAATAGGTTGAAGATTTTGGAGTTGCAATAAAGCTGGAGTGCATAGCGTCCAACACTGACACTTCTTATCTGTCATGTTATCTTGAGATAAAATCTGAGTAACACCAAAGCTTCAGAAACTTGCCTAATTAGTTAAAGTGGATTGTGAGTACATGTCTGTGGGTGTGTGCGTGGTGTGTGATGGGAAGGGGAGAGGGCTAGTAAGAGAGAAGGACAAGGAGAAAGAGTTGGATAGGCAAACATTGAGCATGCTGGCTAATGCTTTATTGATTGCTGATTAACTCACTAACGAGAAGTTTGCCATTTTGTTTCACTGTGAACTTGTAGTGTTTTTGTGTAAATATGATTGATGAAATCCCTCTAGGAAGCTCCGTTTTTGTTTTTTTTTTTTTACTAATCTATTGCCATGACTTTTATTCTGAGCTATGAAATTATTTCTCCTTCATTTTCCTCATGAATGTGAATGTGAAATCATTCCTAGACTGAAAGGAGACTTTCAAAAAGTGATCGGAGGGCCTCAACACTTGTAATAGAAGGAATGGAAGGGAGATGCTACCAGTGTTATTTGAGGAACAGCAGGAAACCTTAATTTATGAATATTTTGGCAAACTTCTAACTAGAACAGAAAACTTTTAGCATTCAAATTTGTGGATATAATGAACTAACCCATGCACTGAACTATTGTGCTGATTTCTACCAATTTATTTCTAATTTATAGGCATTTTAAAATTATATCCAGGGCCTCTTTTTTATACTGTCTAGCATGAAAAATATTGTTAAAATTAAATGAGCAGCATTTTTCTTAGTTCTGTTCAAACCACAGATGCTAGTTTTGATTTTATTTCTAACAGTGAGATTGAAATTCCATTTTAATATGCAGAACTGCAGCCCAGGGAGTCATAAAATACAGAGTGTTTTCATTAGATGATGGCCCTGCACCTCTAGTTAACAGGAAAGCTGATTCATCAAACAGCAACCATCAAGACAGCATTAACTAAAACCTGGAATGAAAACATGAGATTGGGGTGAAAATTACCTGTTTTGAATCATGTAATTGTAACTTTGGAGAAATTCCTAGTTTGTGGCATAAAACTGCTTCCAGGGATGCAGGAGTATTTGCTGTAAATTTGTTGCAGATGGTCTAGAGATTGAACATTTTCTGCATTTCAAAGGGATCTTAAATTTTATATCCGTTGTCGCTAATTTAAAGGAATGAACATTCACCTTGTTCTCTCTGTTCTCCTACCCCCCGAAAAAAGAAATGATCAGAATTAATTCTGCCTTTGGATTTGCCTCGAAAATATTTGCATACACAAAATAAAGAGTTGGAATCTGGGGCCATTTTACGCTAGTGGAATCAAAGGTATGGGAATCCTAGCTGGCAGTCAAAACATCCCAGTGGACTCCAGGCAATGGATTCATGTCTTAACCTGGCCATATAATGGATTAGAGAAAAAGAGATAGCTTCCCTTCTCCTAATGAACTATAATTACACTCTACCCTAAAAACAAAACAAATAACAGTAATAAAAACAGAAAGCTCAATCTCTGTGAGATATATAAATATAGTTGTTATAATTTATGTTATAAATTATGTTATAATTTATCATAAAATGTTAAAGCTAGAACAAAATTTAAATAGAGCATCTAGTTTAAACTATGTCCCATGAAGTTGATTTGGAGTTTGCTTTAGGTGGAAAGGTGAGAGGAGAGAAGAGTAGATGGACATGCATATTTGGCCCCCAGCTCTCCCTTTTCAGTTTTAACCAGATCACCTTCATTTTACCTGTTTAATCTACTAAGTTCTATTGAAGGATTTCTTTGGAAAATTGATTCCACTGTTTTAAGACTGTTTCAAAACTACATCAAGCTAGTCATATTACAAATGATATAAAACTTTGCCATTGGGTGACAAAACCAAAACTAGAACCAGGTTGTCAGACTCCTAATATTGGTGCTTTTTTTCATTTATTTAAACTGTGCTATGAAATTGGTTTATAACAATGGGGCCAGTGTTTATATGCTCATGATATGCATCCCTTCTGTTCATTAATCAGTTTATGTTACATTTAAAAGTCAATACCTAATTTTTTTTTATGATATCCATGACATGTTCCCTGTATATAATGTCCTATTTAAAATCCTCTGTCTTTTTTATGGGAAAAGCAATATTAACAACAACAAAAAGTTCCAAATTTTATACAGTGGGTCAGACTCAAAATGACTTCCCAGTGTATGATTGGATGCTAAAAAGTCAGGTGTGAGAATTTAAGGTAATAGAAGAGTGAAAGGATACAATAATAATGTTTATTTGTGGACTGATTGTCTAAATTGAGCAATCTTTACTAAAATATCATCGAAAGTCAAGTGATTTCACTGAATGATAATATGGTACAGAAATATTATATTTGTACATATGTGACACATATGCCTTTTGAATACTCAATGAATAGATGAAGGGGACAGAATTATTAGAATTAACTAGGAAAATGCTATGGACTGCGTTCAGTATGAGATGAAGTTTAGAAATATTGATGAATTCAGGAATAAGAAAATGTCAGTGCCACACTGGAAGAGGAATGGAAAGAGAATGAGTGTGAGTGTATGGAATAAATATGTATTGAATATCTCCTATGTATCAGGAACTTTCTTATACTGATAATAGAATAGTGAACAAAATAATGAAGACAGTTTGTAATCTAAGGTTCCAACATAGGTAGGTAAATAAATAATCCAATAAAAAAAAAGTAGAACTGTAGATAATGACGAATACCATGAACAAGTAAGTTTCAACAAGAATTATCCATCATTTGACATCAGCAACATGAGGCCTTGTACCATTTCTGTTGTTGCTGTTGCTACTTATTCCATCACTGAAGTAGAGAAAAGAATCTTTTGAAGAGCAGATTGAGATCTTCCTGTCTTTAAGTCTGGGGCTTCTAGTACTTTCAAGGGAGATTAAGAAAAGGCCTTTGTTTGGGAAGAATAGGCCTAGAGAGATGATACAGTTGAATTGTTCAAGAAGAGAGGGGCATGGAGCCAGGTGACACATGTGGAAAAAAAGTAACTGAACATTAGAAGGTGTGATGGAATTCTACACACTATAAAAACTGCACTGTGGTGGAAATCTTTATTTTGGTCACACTTGGTGCCCACGGATCTGAGGACTTCTACTGTGGAAAGGCTGTGTAGATGTCTTTGGGGTATGTACCCCTAGCTCTTCAGCTTTGGAAGCCTAGGGAGAATCTCTGAAGTCAGAATTATATTGGGTTGAGAGTATCCGGTGAGGATATCTCCATGGCTTGTCTACAATAGTACTCTACGATTACTGGTAGAAACCACTGCCAGACAGTGGGTTTTTGTAGCAGAAATAACAAGGTAAACTGGTAGATTATAGACCATTCCCCTTTTTAAATTTCTAATCCAAAGAAGCCCCTGAGTTCTTTTATTATATAAAAGATGGAAGAAAACCAAAAAGTTGATGGATATTAGAATTTTTGTCTATCTGGACAATAAGCTTATTGAGAAAAAAATGGAATATTACATTTTTTTTAATCCATTAAGAGTCAAAGAGTAATTCATTCCTGTTACAAATGCATGGATTCTTCCTCTTGTTCCATCTCTCCTCCTTGACGAAGTTGATATTTTATTGGACTGTGACTGGTTTCTGGGCGGCCTGCTCTACATATAGATGTGTTTAAAAAGTAGCTCAAGATTATAGAACATGCACCTGAAAGTATCTTTATAGGGGAATATCAATCTATTAAGAGATTGTTCCAGTCATAGAGAAGAGGGTTTCATCCATGGGGTAGAGGACATAGAATCTAGCTTTCTGAAAACTTTCCAGAACTAGGTAAGGAGATAGAGCCTTAGTCAAATGGATGGAGGCTAACCACACAGTTCTCTGGTTCCAATAGGAAACTGGGTAGCTAGGTGTGCAACCTGAGACCAAGAATGTCCAATATTCTGTGTAGACATATTAGATGCCAGGAAGACTAATACCAGCCTCTACCTACCACTGGTGGGACAAAAGCCTTGAGTATGATCATAGCTAAAGCCTACAATGGAAAAAAAATCCAGAAAGTCTAGATGGAAGTTGCTGCAGAAGGCAATAACTATAAATAACATGACAAAAACTTGCCTCTGTACTAACATACTGGTTTCAAAGGCCATTAAAACAACTTAGCTCAGGACCATTGGGCTCTGGGCTCATATTGCCTGGCTTTTCTTGAGTTTGCAGATAACATGTGTTCAGTAAGTTCTAATTCTTTAGCAAAATGGTCAAGTGTACTTTTGTAAATCTGCTCATTCATTTTGACATTTCCTGGCCAGTAAACTTCCTTTTGCTTCTTCTCTTTTCATCATGTTTTCTTAGTTTTTTAATGTGTCTTCATATTTTTGTGACATTTTATTGTAACTGGACCATATTGTGAATAAACTTTAAGAATTTGTCATTGAAAGTAACTTTTGCCAAGAGGTTAAAAATTATCTAAAAGCATTATTATTTCCATATTTCTGTCAATTATATTTAATTGTCTCAAAACAATCATGAATTAGAATTCTAGCTTAAGATATTCAGTATTTTTAATAAGTTCCAGGAAAAAAAATTGCTGAGACAGGGGATTAGAGTAAGAGTGAATTTTTTTTATATATTATTTCTTATTTTTAAATATTTATTTATTTACTTTAGAGATGGGGGAGAGAGAGAGTACATAAGTGGGGGGAGGGACATGAGGGAGAGGGAGATAGAGAATCCTCAAGCAGACTCCCACTGAGCATGGAGCCCAACATGGGGCTCAATATGGGGCTCGATCCCATGACCCTGAGGTCATGACCTGAGCCAAAACCAGGAGTCAGATACTCAACTGACTGAGCCACCCAGGCACCCCAACAAGAGTGAATTGAAATCTTAGTTCCAGTAGTTACTATGTATGAAACTTTAGGTAAGTTATGTTCCTACTCTGTGCTTCAGTTTCCTCATCTGTGAGAGAGGGATGAAATTGTTCCTACCTTATGAAACTATTATGAAGATTGAACTTGATGAGGAAGAAAAAAAATTGGTAACACATGCAAAGCACTTTGAAGAATACCAGGCACTTCGTAGGGATATAGTGAATGTTAGATTTTATTTTTTAATTTTAAAAACAATAAATAGTTTATTAAGTTTTGATAGGTAATATAACTATAATATCGGCTTTTGCCTTTATATGAAGCAGATGCTTTTAACATTTAATTTCAAATGCAACATGAGATTCATCTAACATCAAACTGCTGGTTTTTCAACAAAGAAAAATAGAGTTTAGCTTGGAAATGTATGTATTAGTCAAATTTGTAACAACATGATATAAATATATTTTAACAATATTATAATGCAATATTAAAAATAAAGTGGGATGCAAGATTTCAGGCAGAATACTCTCCTCTATTCAAATAAACATGTGAGAATGCTTAAAATGAAAAGATAAATAAAGATGCATTAAAATTGTCACCCATTCTGTGCTATGTGAACACAAATGGTTGCAACTGCTAGAGGCAATCAGGCAATATTTATCAGGAGCACAGAGCTTTGTTTTTTGTTTTGTTTTCTTTTGTTTTGTTTTAAGTAAGCAATGCAGGACTTGAACTCATGACCTGAAACTAAGACCTGAACTGAGATCAAGAGTCCTTCCCTCAAATGACTGAGCCACCCAGGTGCCCTTCTCATAGTTTTTATCATAGTGATTCACCTTCCTAGAATTTATCATAAGAAAATGATAGTCACAAAATGTTCAAGGGTTTAAAACAGGAAACAAACAAGGTGTTTAGCCAAAAGAGACTGGTTGTATTTATTATGATTCATCCATGCCATGAAACACAACACACACAAACATGTAACGCCGAGGTCATTTAAATCATGTTTCTAAGGAATAGTTAGGGGAGAGACAGAAGAATGAAGGGAGAATGATTCTGATTGTGTAAAAATTACATGCTTTTATAAATTTGCACACACTTCACTGGATCCATATGGATACACACACACACACAGTTGCATGTATCTCTGTCTACACCTGCACTGCTTACTGTTCAAAGACTCAATGAAGCACTTCATGTAGGTCTCTGGAGCTTTTTGTGCATGTATTTCTCCCTCCCATCTGATTCTACACCCAGCGAAGTCTAGCTGTCTCTGATTTCCTAACCTCTGATGTCTGTTTCTTCTACTTAGTGAAAGTGTTTTGCTTTGGTTGGGTTCTCTCTCCGATGTGTGGAGTTCTGGAAGATGCCCCCAGACAGAAAACCAGCATGATCATAAAGATCACATCCTTGGTTTCTCTTCCCTTAGGGTCATAATCCTGCATGGTCTTTTGTCTGATATATGAAAAGAGGTTTTTTCATATATTTAATCTAGTTTTTCAGGATTTTTTATTTTTCATTTATTTATTTATTTTAATGGCAGAAGTGTTAGTCCGGTACCAGTTACTCCATTATGGCCAAAAGTCCGAGTACATAGCTCATTGCCCCCACCTCATGGCTCAATTGTAAACTTGTATTCTTATTTATATTTTTAAGCACCAGGAGAACCTAAACATTTTAAAATTTGATATGATATACTTGTTTGCTTACAGTCCTTGAAGGTTAGGATTTATAAAGTTCTTTTATGATTTTTTTATCAGTGTACTCAACATATTAATCCTGTCTACCCAATTTCATAACTGGTATGTCTATCTTTTTTTTTTCATTGAAACTGCAGTTTAATTTCTATAAAGAAGAAAGAACAAAACTTCTGGTCAAATGATAAGGAAGTACTGCATTCATTTTCATTAAAAAATATTTATTAGAGCATAACCCATCCTGGCATTAGAAACTATTGGACCTGGTAAACATATTGATTTTGATCATATTTATATGGCTTCTTATTTTGAGACATTATTATCTTTCTATCAGGGCAAAAACAGTGCAGCAGTCTTGCCCCAAATATCAACTTTGAATCAAATGTATATTATGCCTTTACAAACAAATGTGCCTTAATTTATTCCATATATTGTCATGTATTCCGCAGAAACAAAAAGCTATTTTAACCATGGTCATATTTGCAATTATTTTGTTTAGGAGTTATAGACTAACAGAGTCCAGCTTCAGCATTTCCCTGAAGCCATTTATAAGTGATTATTGCTTAATTGTTCCCATAGGATAAGCCAATTTAGAAGAGTATCAGCTTAGCAATATCATTTCAAGAGCTTTTGAAGTGAAGAAACAAGGGCTCCTATCTTCTATTTCTTGGTGAATTTGCTTAGGGAGTGGAATACTTATTTTTTCTTGCAATTTCACAGCAGTAAACCACTGCAACCCAGACAAACCTTGATTCAGTTTTCCATCAAAGACATGTGACTTTGGGCAAATTATTTCTTCTTTATGATTCTCACCTTCTGCTTGTATAAAATAAATGTAATTATACTACTTAGTTCACAGTGGTGTTGTGAAGACTATGGATAAAGTCCTTGGCATATAGTTGTGTCATAACAAATAAAAATATTAATCTATCTTCAAAAGAGCAGTCTATTAATTAAGTGAATAAGCAAAAGATGCTGAGGAAAACATGCTTGGGGAAAAATAAGCCAAAACTATCAGAGGTTTGATGGGATATTTTCTGTGTACTCTGATGGGTATGGATTAACAAGGATTAAAGAGTTCAGGCTGAGAAAGCAAGCAAGCAAGCAAGACCTGTAAAAGTGACCTTCTCTTAGTCTCCTGACACTACTTTACAGCAGAAGGCTCATTTCCCAATAGCTCTTATTCACCTTCTACCTCCATAACTAAAATTTTTTTTTTTTCTTTTTTGGTCTACTTTTATGTATGGATGAGTTAAAAATGAGGAGAAAACTAATATTTATTAAAAATTGCCAGGTGGTAGATATTTTATGTACATTGGCCTTAAACTCTCATTAAGAGCCCTGTGAAAGAAGAATTAATAATCTCATGCTACTATTGAGGAACTGGAACTTCGAGAAATTATATTGTTCTCAAGCCATGCAGCTAATTTATGGTAATTCCAGTCACAGCCACTTGGGGAATCACTTCCATTTTAAGTCTTCAAAAGTCAACCTTGCTCTCATCCCTGACACCATGTCCTATTCAAGATTGAATATCTTGGATGCAGGCCATGCCCAGCACATAGTAGTCAATATATGCTTGCAGTATGAATGAACATTCATCAAATCCTCAGAATATTTGCAACAAAATGTATAAACTCTTAACTTTGCTTTGTTGGGCAAATAGGGGAGTAGGAGATGATAAGACAGTCTTATAGGAAGGAGAGAAATCATAATGTCTTTTGCAAACTTACAGTTCCTAAGACGTTGTTGGGAATATACAAGGCACTCAACAACCATTGTTGGCAGAGTAAATGCATTGTCTTCCTTTCAATACTGAATGCATAGAATTCAAAGATATTTTTACTAATACTCCTCTTTGAAAGAAAATTGTAGGAAATGCTATTTGTTTGTTAAAACTTATGTTAAAAAATTACTGCCTCTGGGGCGCCTGGGTGGCTCAGTTGTTAAGCATCTGCCTTCAGCTCAGGTCATGATCCCAGGGTCCTAGGATCGAGCCCCACATCAGGATCCCTGCTCCGTGAGAAGCCTGCTTCTCCCTCTCCCACTCCCCCTGCCTGTGTTCCCTCTCTTGCTGTGTCTCTCTTTGTCAAATAAATAAATAAAATCTTAAAAAAAAATTACTGCCTAGAGAATTGCAAACCGAACTCTGGATGCAAAAACAATTTGCAGTTGAACACCATGTAGTAAAAGATGCCTCTGAAAGAAATTAATTAAGCAAAGGGAGAATATCTGAAGACAATAGTATTTTGAGATTAAAATGGTTTCTGGTACATTGTCATTTATGTGGACCCTCTCAGAAAAAAAAGGAAAATATTGCCTAATACCTCCTTCCTTCTGGCATTTACATCTCCCCTCTCCACCAGCAAGATGAATGCTCCAAAGCATCAAACCCTGATTCTTTTTTTTTTAAGATTTATTATTTATTCTAGAGAGAGACAGAAAGAGAGAAAGTGCACACAGGGAGTAGGGGCAGAGGGAGAGGGGCAGAGAGAAAGCAGACTCCTTGCTGAGCGTGGAGCCCGGCTCGGGGCTTGATCTCATGACCCTGAGATCAAGGCCTGAGCTGAAACCAAGAGTCAGTCACTTAACTGACTCTGCCACCCAGGTGCCCCTAAAGTAAATTTTATCTTTTGTTATAATCTTTTCCATTCAGTGGGATTTCATGACTGCCTAGATTCAGTTCACAGTCCACTTCTTGTTTTGACCTAGAGTAAATTCTTTGAATATCTCTGCTTCAGTTTTTGTATCTGTCACATAGCTATAATAATTCTTTCTAATATGTTACTGTGAAGATTAAATGAAACACTATACATAGAACTCAATATAATACCTAACACAAGGTGACCACATGATAATTAAATACTATTATTGGTAATCTAAATGCTAGCTTCCAAAACTAGATGTCCTGTCTCTTTCTGAGGAGATATCAATAAATTATTTTTACTCCACATCTCAGACAGCAAACAGAATTGGGGACTGCCTTTTTCACTAAAGTTTCTTTTGAAAGGGAGAAAGCTGCTCTAGACTCTACCTGTTTCTGTCTCCACCCATTAAGAGAGGATGACATTTGCTCAAGGTACTTCCTCTCCCTGAGGGCAGTTTTGGAGATAATAATTTTGGTGTCCATATATTCACCAGGCCACATTTTGCTAATGAATAGGATAACTGTACTTTAAACAAACAAAACACCTGAACCTGAATCCACATGTCTTTTCTAATTTTGTTGCTCAGGAGTGTTATCCACTCATGCATTTCCTGCTTCCCTACACTAAACACACCTGGGAAGATCTTCTTATGTTAGGTGGAGTTCATGTTCCCTCTGTCCCAGTTTCTTTATCTGCATCTGATGGCCCAAGTTTCTTTGATTGGAGGTGAAGAGGGAGTGTGAGGACCCACAGTGACCAGAAGTCTAAGACTGCAGGTGGTTATAAATCTTGTTTTGACACTGGAAAGGTGCTTGCTCATCTAGTAGTAAAGGCATGCTTTCCCTTTTGGCTTGTGAGCCTTATCAGTCCAGAGCCCAAGGCTGGGAAATGACGGGTGAATTGTATCTAAAAGTATTGTGAAATAAAGACTAGAAATAAGTATTTAAATTTAGCCATTCTGCAAAAATACTTGGTCTATACTATTTTTGCCAGTGACACACAAATAGAGCCGGACCTGGATAGATTTTCACATATAATGTCTCAATATTTGGATATCAACTGATTCTTACAAATCTCTTGTGAGCTCTCTTTTATTGAAAACTCTCTTGTGCTTAGAAAACATCCATCTGTTTTAATCACTACCTCAGTTTTCTTGCCACATTTTTTCCTATGGATTTTCCCCCTCAATTACCATATGCTAACTATTAGGAGGATGGCATTGTGATAAGAAAGAATATAGTAAAAGAACGGGGAAATAGGATATTTACTAGCATTGAGTTGCTAGGCATTTAAGGGAATTTGAAGACGACACTTATTTTCTAAAATAATTTGTTCTTCCACATGGTGAATAGTCTTAAATAGTAGAACTCTAGGGGAATTTCAGTTGTTTTCTTGCTTAATTTGTTTGTTTGTTGCCAAGCTCTCGGTTCCTTATGCCAACCCAAATCACCTGTGAATCATACACCTGATGGTCTTGGATACCAGCAAGAATACGGGGCAACTGATCATTGGAAACAGTATAATATAATGATTAACAACTTCCAATTGCTAACCTAGAAATTCCTGAGTTCAAATCCAGCTTCTACCAGCTACTTTTTAGTTGAGTGACCTTGGGGAAAATTATTTTCCCATTCCTTATTCTTCCTCCTCTGGAAAATTATTGTAAGTACTATTCTAACATACACATAAACTGTTATAAGAATTGGGATGGCTCATGTAGAAACATTAGAAACTGGAAGTGCTCAAAAATATTAACTATTTTTATTACTGAAAAATAAATACAACCCATAAAACCTGATTCTTTACTTCTATCAATCTATTTCTAAAGTCTTGTATTTGTAACCCAGCCTTTGATGCCTCTCTTTCTTTCCCAATCTCCCTCTCTCTCTCTCTCACACACACACAGACTTTGACTTTGTCTGCCTCTCAAGTCTAGAATTGCCACTTAGTTTATGTGATAACTCAATGTTCAAATTCCAAGCAGCCCAAATTCTATTTTAGGATGGCCATTTACCATCCTAAATGATGAGTCTACTCAGATCATTAAAACAAAAAGCAAAAAGCAAAAAACAAAGAAAAACAACTCCTCCCAAAAAGAACCACAAACATCTAAACATTTCCTGGTCTCTACTAACAAGCCAAGGAAAATGTGGATGTATAGCTGTTATCCACATATCCGTATCCAATCTCCATTTTGCTTTAATGGTTCGGGTAGTAGGCTATCATCAAGCTGGAGAAACCATAGCAGCCATCTTTTCACTACAATAACAGAGATTAATTATGAATGAGGCTTCTTTGTTCACTTTCCTTCATCAATCATGGGGGGGGGTCAAGATAGAGGTACTCTTTTGAAATTTGAAATGAAATTTGAGCATATATATCCCTGACTAGAATCCTAAAATCCATTTACTCTTAATGTGTGTCTAATTCCTTAGCCCATAAGTTATGTACAATGTTTCCCTACAGTGCATTTTTACAGAGAAAAAGAAGATAAATCAGATTAAACAAAGGATTTTTTTTTTAAGATTTTATTTATTTATTTGAGAGAGAGAGAATGAGAGACAGAGAGCACGAGAGGGAAGAGGGTCAGAAGGAGAAGCAGACTCCCTGCTGAGCAGGGAGCCCGATGTGGGACTTGATCCCGGGACTCCAGGATCATGACCTGAGCCGAAGGCAGACGCTTAAGCAACTGAGCCACCCAGGTACCCCTAAACAAAGGATTTCTTTATCCTGATTTCCAAGATAATGCTTATATGCCACTGTAGATTTAAGGAAAGGCTGCTGCAGAAAGGGTCAGAGATTTAGATTTTAGCCTTAGCCCAGCCCCCAAGTAGTTACTGCTTTGGAGTTTTAACTTAGCATTTGTAGACCTCAGTAACCTCTCTGTATGATAGGGTTGAATAAATTATTTCTTGAGGTATTTGTCTGTCTCTCTGGTTTATCCAGTGAGCCACAATACTTAGTGATAATTAGTGAGAAATACATATCTGTGAATCATACATGGTATACCATTTGTATAAATAATCTACAGCTAATGTCTTAATATCTATCATCTATTTGTCTATCTAGTTTTACAGATATATATATATAGATATCTGCATATATACACATACACACAAATAGATTTAGACGTAGATATATAGGTATGTTCCATCTGATTGGTGAATCTAAGTAGAAATGATATTACTGTAACTTCCTTTTATGTTTTTGTACAAAACAGTGGTGGCATGCCCAATCCCATATCACTTATTACCATTGAGTAAATTTTCCTCAAGGAATTTTAAGCCTGTCTTTGGTTTGTGGTCAGAATTAAATATATATCCTTAATTTTCCTCGAGATCCATTTCTAGTTTCCTCCAAAGAAAAAAAAGAACAAAGAAATTAAAATCCTCATCAAAAATCTAATAACTGTAGTCTTACACAGTAGGAGATATTTCAATTCACATTATGGTTATTATTTATCGATTTTTTTCATCATTAGTTAACATTTCTCAATGGTTAAAATAGTAAACTTTCTATAAAACATCCAAGAGCGACTAAGTAATGTAAGAACATGTGTATATTAAGTAATTTTACAGCTACTGAAGAGTGGATATTTGATTTGAGGATATTTGGGATAATTTTTCAAATGATCCTTAACTCTCCTGCGTACAGATTAAAAAATACATTTTTCTTCATTGCAGAGCAAATGGAGGAAACCACAACCGAAGCCAAACAAATAAAACCCTTTTTGGGGCTTTGTTTAGGGCTGAAACATTTGCCCTAACAGTTATTCTAATCATTGCAAAGATTAGGGGAAGGTAGTGGTTTCAAAACATTTAGATGGGTAAAAAGTGATCAGAGAGATAGATGTGTGCTTTGCACTGATTTGACCCAAAACTTATAAGCCACCCATAAAAATATACCCATCATTAATTGAAAATGAAAGAAAAAAAATAAAATTGTTGCCTATAGGAAACCAGCACCACCACCAAAGAATGGGGGAGAAGGCAGGGAGGAAGGGAATGAAAAAGGAAAAAAAAGAAAGTACAACTAACTCTATTACTACTCCAACCATGTAGGACTGGGAAGGAGCAAAAGCAGCAGCTAAATCAAACACTTAGCTGCAGAGGAGAAACAAAAAGCAAACAAAAAAGAATCCAATTACTTTATGTTTGTTTTGGTAAATGGTTTTTCTGTAAGAGGAAAAAAAACTATTTTGACTTGTTTTCCTCTGTACTGTACTGCTTGAGAGCAGTCAGTA
This sequence comes from Eumetopias jubatus, assembly GCF_037043125.1. Lineage (NCBI taxonomy): Eukaryota > Metazoa > Chordata > Mammalia > Carnivora > Otariidae > Eumetopias > Eumetopias jubatus. The sequence goes on along the minus strand of NW_028274821.1, from coordinate 50,496,357 downwards.
CCTTATGAGTAAGTCCAAGCAACTGCTGATACTTCTGTTAATGCTAATTAACCTCCTGCTACAAATATCAACAAACCCACATCTGAGCTTTGTCTGCACATCCTTCCACTCTCTTCCTTTTAATTTGAATTGCAATAGTCACCATTGGTTGCTACTTATTAGGCAAAATCACATCAGCAATTGAAAAACAAGATGACAGCCAGGGTCACACTGTCTGTTATTTTCCAGACAGAAAAGAAACAAAGGCTTACAGTGACTTCAAGAAGTCCAAATATAATTTCTATAAGGAAAGACAGATAGGAGATTCATGACTGATGTGCGGGGGGCTGGAATTTTTTTCTGGGAATATTTGGATGTAATGATTAGAATCCTATGTGGTATTGGGAATATGAAGGAAAATGGAAATTCACACATCTTGGTTATTTCAAATGCAATGTACTTTTCAGAAATATGGGGAGGGCTCTTTCAAACTCCAGTAATTTTGCATAAATTCCCTTTTTTTGCTCATTTCAGTAAATTTGATTGTACAGGACAAAGAGAAGAGGAGAAGTCTTCAATCCTACCTTCCCTTAACTACTCTACAAGATTATAACAAAGTCAGCACTAAGTAAGTAGCTGCAATAATCCTGTAAAGACAAGGATATGGGGGGAGTGATCCTGACATTTAAATTCAGCTGCCTGACCTGTATTCCCTCTCACTTGTGTTTTCCCTACTGTCTCCTTCTATTTTCCTTTAAATTTTCAGCCTCTTCTCAGGACACACAGATTTCAGCCCAGGAATCGAAGGACAGTCCCATCTAGGAGCAGGCATTCTGTTGGGGAAAATAATTCCAAGCTCTGAGTTTGAATACAGATTTGCCTACTCTAAACATCTCAAATATCTTACATCAGCACCCTGTCCATGATGTCCTTTCAGTTGGTTGAGATTTACCTGTCAAACTTGAAGCAAGAAAACTGTGTTATTTTGGAAAATTCTCATTAGAGATTCCAGTATTCCTCCTTTCTAAGCACCTTCCAGATGATCTAGTTCCTGGCCATGTGCTGTTATTATTCACAACATAAAGTTACAGTGCAGCTGATGGTAATTAAGAAATTCTTGGTTAAATAGAATTGCTTAAAACACACAATATAAATGACACTACTCCTGTGAAAACCTGGCCTTGCTCTCAGTGTGAAAGTCCTCTGCAGCTGACATGGCCTAGTGGTAGAGTAGATTAACTACATTGGTTTCCCAAGGTTTATGGTGTCTTTCTCCATTTAATTATCTATTATCTCTGTGACTTTGGGAATCTTTGAGTGCCAGTTTCATTATCTAAAAAACTACTCTGCCTGACAGGTGGGGTAGATAGGAAAACTCAATAATATGAACAAAAGGCACTCAGATCATTGTTGTTGTTTTTAATCCTGTAAAGGAATCACAGACTCAGTCAAGGCAGGTCAAGAAACTTTGAAGTTAATGTTAGAACCTTCTTTCTACCAGGCTTTGTCAAAACTCCACCTGCTCTTAAGACCTATCTTTAATGTTCTGTTCTGAAAAGTTTTTGGATTCCTTCAAATGGATACATGGTCTTCCTGCACTGAACATCCATGGTAGTCTCTCTCTTTGTTAAGGTCCTTTTTAGCTGTGTATTTCTCCTACCCATCTGACTAGATTGCAAAACCTTTGAGGGCAGATATTATCTTACCCCTCCCTGTATCCCCACATCGAGAACCATAGAGGGGCACATAAAATAATGTTCATCCAAACTTTATCTAAATTGTATCAATTCAAGGGAAGTCCAATAAAACATTATTATTAGACAATAAGTATTTTTAATAAGTTTAATAATAATGATGCCAGGATGAACTCAGAAAACAGTATTTTGGTAGTTGAAATGTGAACATGAATTCAATGTCCAAAATGGACTACTGTTACAAATTCACTCATTCACTTTATTTGTTCAAGAAATATTCACTAATCCCTTCTTATGTGAAAGGGCTGTTTTAAGATCTGTTATATAAAATAAACTTCTCCCAAGTATATCATATTCTAATTCACAACATGGAAAGGAAAGATCTTGTTTGACACTAGTTAGGTTTGGGGAGTTTCCTTGTATCTTATCTTCTGGATAATATACAAAAAAGTACTATCCAGAAGACATGCGGTCATAAGGTGTCAGAACTGATAAATACCTGCAAAAGAACTGGTCCAGCTCCCTCATTTTACCCAGGAACAGAGGATCTCAGTTAAGTGCCCAGCATGGTCAGTGGCCATGGTGTGTGCTTGCTGTTGCTCTCCCCTCGACTCCTAAGCTTTGCAATTACAGGCAGTGTTTTTGCACATATATATATATACTATGAAGCTATTCTATACAAGAATATAGCAATTGTCTGGTATTTGCCCATATGTCTGATAAAGCTATAGCTTGTTCAAAAGGAACTTGGAACAGCAAAGAAATATATGGTTCTTCGGAAAGAAACAAAATCAAGTCAAATGGGATTTTATATAACAACATTGGGCACATTGATGCTTTTGTTTCAGTATTGCTTTCCAATTATCTATTTCAAAGTAATAGAGCAGTGACTCCCACTATGACGTGGGAATTTTTTTTAACATATATTTTTTTGCCCCTTCAAAATTCTTTATCATTTTCATGCAGGTGTATCATTAAAACAGTATAATTTTATTTTTTCTCAGGCTCACATATGAGTTAACCATTAATTCAGTCAGAATCTGATTTCATTTCAGCCCAGCGTCCATACAAAAATAGATCATTTCAGGAATAGATAAGATTCTATTCCAAGGTTTTAGTGGTCAAAGCTTAAAAACCTGGAGTATACTTTCTGTGATATCACTAGATTTCTTCTTTTCAGGCATGATGAGAAATTTAAATTATGGAAAAATTGAAATAAAACCCTATGCCATTATTTTAGGAGCTTTGGAAATTTGTATTGTTATAATTCTCAACATAGAGAACTGGAAAAAGCCTATAGACTTACTTTTTCTTCCTGTAGTTCTGCTTTCCCAGAGTCCCTGTGGTCTGATGCTAATTATCTTGGGGTTGTTTTTATTCTTGTGCCTATAAATGGCATATCTTTACAGGGAGTAGATTTGCAGCAATTAAGGAATAGATTTTTGTATTTCCACCCTCCTCAGTGGGATAAAAATCAGAGGGTGTAATTATGGACTACAGCTCTAACACCAGCTAGTATTCTGCTTTGGAGTGGGTCCCTCCCCACAGCTGAACTTCAGTTTCTTATTTGTGAAATCAAGATCACCATCGTACTCTCCTAATTTGGTATGAAGACCAAACACAATAGTAAATGTGAAAGAGGCACTCAGTGTTGAGCATATGGTAAGCCCTTAATGGATGGTAATGCCCTTCTTTTCTTTTATCTCTACTCTTCTACCAGTTTTCAGAGAATGAAGATAAGATTCTGTTGAAAGATATGTGGAAGCCAGTGGAAGGCCCTGAGCATCTACTCCGTAAGCAGGCAGCACTCTGCTCCAGAAACCAGGCAGATCCTATGTTAAAAATGTTTTCTTATGGAGTCATATTAAAAGGTTCCACATTATCTATCAAGGTGATTACTCCCTACTACACCAAGTACTTGAAGCATTTTTGTGGCATCAGGACAATAGTATTCAAGAAATTGAATGATGTACAGATGAATAATGGAGTCCTTGTCATTATCATAAGTTAAAGAGATCCACAGCTACATTTTTTTATAATTTTAAAATTTGAATTGAGACTTAGTATATGGAAGGCAGAGAACAGAAGATGAAGGACTAGAATATAAAAGTTCTATGCAGGCAAAAAATGATGTTCCCCAAGGAGGCCAGTTCTGCTCAGCTGGCTTATGATTTCCATGGCTTCAAACTGCTGTAGCCTTATTAGCAGTTACCCTTTCTCTCTAGCACCTCCTTTCTGACCTCAGTTTTCAGGAACAAACAGAGTGGTGGCAAGGGGAAAAGCCCTAACTTTTTGTAAGTTCGGAGGGAATCTTCATTTACATGTAATCTAACATTCCAGTTTGTCCTTGAAATCTCTTCATAACTGTATAGCAAGATAGTTCTCAATCCCCTATTGGGGAACTCACTACTTCCTGACGTAGCAGCTCTGGATATTTGAAAACACTTCCTTATGTTGATCAGAAACTTATCTTACTGTGGCTTCTACCCTTTTCCCCTAGGTTTACCCTTGGAGAGTTGAACAACTGTCTAATTACTCTTTCCAAGAAAGTCTTTTAGTTACTGAAGTTCAAACATGTTCCATTTCTTTTTCAAGCTAAACATCTGTACCTTCTTCAAGTATTCTTAGGTCATATGGCAACCTTCATCAAACTGTTTGCATTCCCCCAACTAGATGTCTATGGTGGTTATATTGCCCTTCAAGTGCACTTAGAGATAAACATTAAAAACTGTGTTTTGATTAGAATAGCATAGAGTGGAGCTGTTTTTTCCTTCATTGTCAATACTGTACTATTTTCTTCATGACATCTCTGCAGAGATCATCTTTATTGAGGGCTGTAGCAAACTGGTGATTTACAGGAATCTGATTGTTGATGTAATGCCTCTAACTCATTCTCATGGATGCTGCTGCTTGTCCACAACTCCAAGTATGTAGACTTCTCTACTTCTTTTGAAAATCTAAGCAAATTATAAAATCTTAGTCTTTTTTTCCCTGCTTAGTGTCATCTTTTGATGTTCAGCTGTTTATTGCAGTCTATCAAGGTATTTTTGGTTCAGGAATTCAAAGCATTTACTCTCCCAGTTTCATCTCATTTGTAAGTCTGATCATTGTGTTTTGCATATGTAAACACAAGTCATTAATGAATATGCTTAACTGTTGAGATTGAGAATGAGTTTTATAGCCTAACAACACATTTCCCTTCAGATTAGCATGGATGCTTTAATCTTGAGACCAGGTACAGATCTACCTCATTAATAAAGTTTTCAGCACATACTTCTTCCTCTCAACAGGAGATGAAATATTTTTCCATGCCACATCTCAACAAATGCTATATTGAATTCTATATAGACTATACTGCCACATTCTCTGAATTACTAGACTGGTAACCCTGTTAAAAAGTAACTCTGAAAAGCAAGTGAAAAATATAGTTGTTAAGAGCTTAAACTTGGAAGTCAAATCACCTACATTTGAACCTGACTTTGTCAGTTTCTTGCTATAAGAGCTTAAGGATCATCCATAAACTCTCTGTGCCTCAGTGTCTTTATTTGATAAAAAGAAATATATGCACTTATCTCAAATGATCATTGTAAGGTTTAAATGTGTGTGTGTGTATGAAAAGTGCCTACCTAGCACCCTTAATAATATTAATGACAACATTAATACACTGACATTAATAGAGATGCATAAAAACATTCCATAACTCAGAACTTGTAGATTAGTTATAAATTTTGTTTGATCCACAATATAAGTTATCAAAGAAAGAAAAGATTCATTTTTTTTTTTTTTTTTTTTTTTAGAGAGAGAGAGAGAGAGAACATTGCGTGAGACAGTGTTTGGGGGGTAGGGAGTTGGGGGTGCTGTAGGGAAGGGAAAGGGAGAGAATCTTAAGCAGGCTCCATGCTCAGTCCCATGTGGGCCTTGATCTCACAACCCTGAGATCATGACCTGAGCTGAAATCAAGAGTCAGATGCTTAGCAACTGAGCCACCCAGGTTCCCCAAGGAAAAGATTCTTAGAAGAAAAATAAAGATACATGAAGTGGATTTGCCCCATGGAGCAGTTCCAAGGGGAGAGGTCTGGTGCCCAAGCAACCTAAAAGGCTTCCCCTCATGGCAGAAGTCACAGTCTAAGATATGGAAGCAGCATGTTTCTACATGTAAACTGACTATTGTAATTGGGGATCAAATGCAAGAAACCAACCAGAGGAATCACAGGTCTCAGCAGGCAGTTACTGGTCATAGGAGTGGTCTGCATAGAGTGAATTCCCTGTCATCAAGCAGCAATTCACATGGACAGATTCAGTACTTCAGATAAGGAAATGACAACCAAGGGCAGCCTATAGATGACCAAAAATTGCAAATAGTTCAAATAGTTCTTAGTCTAATAGGGCATCATTGGCCTCTGTATGGAATGGCTCTCCAAAGGAATTCTAGTGTGAAGTAGAGATAACTGCTAACATCCACAATGAATATTACCCAGAAGACTTTACCCTGTGAACTATGTGCCTATTATAGACAGAAACTTCCCTGAAAACATGAGTTCTTACTCATTCACATAGTGAAGAGAACTATTCAAGTGCCACTCAAGTAATGGAGCTGTAATATAAAACTAGTGTCTATCCACTATTTATTGTAGTAAGTGGAATTTGTTTTTTTCTTTAAATTATGGACGGTTTTCTGCTCCCTCCCAATATTTTACTTTTACTTTTATATAGCTCTTATTTGACTGATTTGAGAACCAATGGAAAAAAGTTATCTCAACTCCTATATTAGTGCTATATTTATTCCCTTAAACCACATTTACAGATAAAGATATCCTAACATTTATTCTAATTATTTCATCAAATATATTTCATGTTTTAAGACAAGACCTAGATTGAGATTTTGCAGTTCAAAATATGAATGCTTTAATGTCTATTTACTTGAGGATATTATTACATGTTATCATTGTCTGTGATCTAGACATGAATGAATTCTTAATGATTTTATATTATATGTTAAGAAATACCAATCATTGTTGATTCAAATATGACAAAACTAATGACCCCTATTAATTTCTTTGCCATTACTTAAAGCAGTCCCTTCACAATTTTTAAAGGTACACGGAATTTTCTCTTAATGAGCGTTTTCCAGAAAATTATATAGAATTCTATTTATTATTAGAAACCATAAAACAAAATACCTAGTATTAAATGGAAATATTTATTTGGGTTTTTTTCCCTCTATTAAAGCACTAACGTTTTAAAAATTATGAAATAAAATAGTTCAGCCTGTTCTGGGAACAGTTATTCTCTTTAAGTTAGACACCATAAATTTGTGATGGGAAAACTTTGGACTGGAAATTTCAATTTCCCTTAAGCAACTTTCAACAGCCTACATCAAGTACAATAAACTGATAGCATGTAAACTCAATTTCTTAAAGCAATCCTGCTATTCATCCACAACAGTGTTTTTAATGATTCAGTGTATCCTACAAAGGAATGAAAACAAGTAGATTACTGAGAAGTTCAACATTTCCAGAAAGAACTACAGTTTCTAAAATTTATATCTATTTAAATGGCTTTCATTGTGAGATGCTCAAAGAAGTCTGAATAGATTGGCTGACTATGAATTAAATTCTTCTAGATTTAGTTGTCCAATGGGGAAAGGTAAAGACAAGTCTCTGCAATGGAATGTAGAACTGGAATCAAATGGTAGTAAAAGTGGAAAGTTTAAAGAGGTAAGACCATCTCAGTGCACTGTAGAGAACTCACAAATCTGGATTATAAATGCAGATGCATTTCCAGCAATGTCCCACGAACATAAGGATTGGTAATTTCAGCTTCTTGTGGTATAGCATGGTTGAATAGCTGGTATCAAAGAGAAGGACGGTGACTTCTTTAATTGGACACTCAAATGAGCTAAGGGATCCCAAAAAGCAATGAGATTCAGGGATTAAGAGTTTAAGTTTCAGATTGACAGACTTGGTTTAGTTTGTACTCTATCACTGGCTAACATTTTCTTACTGGTCAAGTTATTGAACCTCCTTGTGGCTCTGCTTTCTTACCCATGAAAGGAGGCTAGTACTGGGATGTAGGAAACCAGTAATATTTGTTAACTAAAAGAATCTTTTAGAGTCATTTGTTTTCTCTAATTTGCTTATTATGAGAGAGCCAACAGGGCCTGGAGAATAAGAAAAAGAAAATTGTGCTTCTCCCACAGTTTAATTCCCTCTACTCCTGGACTCATGGACGTGTAGAATTTGCTTTTTATCTGCTTTTCCTAATCTTTTCTTTAAAAAAAAAATATAACTCATGGAATTTCCTACAACTGAAGGAATTAGAAAGATGGTAGTTTAAAGTATCAGCAATGGGACTAAATGTTTCGAATTCATAAGCATTTTTGCTTTGGATATATAATAGTGTCTGAAGGTATTAGGGAAGAATTTTTCTCAGTTATTTTATATATCAGGTATTTTATACTTCTCGTAACATCTGACAATAATAGTATTTTTAAAAGAAACACAATTGTTTTTCTATAGATGTCAAATGAAGATATGTTTGACTACCTGACCTCAGATCAAAAGGTAACTATAAACACACACACACATACACACACACACGTGCTCTAAAACTAAAAGGTACAAAAGTATAAGCAGAGATATCCATGCAGAGTATAGAAAATGGCCATTTCAGTAAGACACATGAAATTTTATGACCTGGGAAAGTCAAAACTAAAATGGTTTAATAAGAGCAATGACTGAAGCATGCTCATTTAAAGCATTTCCTTAGAGTCTACGTCTAAAATTAGCAACTATATAATAGATATTATGGAGAGAAAAATGCAATGTTTTAAAGTAGCAAAACAGTTTTAACTTTGGACCAACATAAAAAGAAATGCATGCTAAAAATTCAAGTCTGATAAGATTTTCTTCAATCTGGGAATAAGAGGAGAAAATGTTATCTTCAAAGCAGTATCAGTAGTGCAACTTACCACAAAGACAGTACAGCCAAGAGATTACATGTTAGGTACACCCATCTCTTCTTTTTATCAGCAACCAGTTACTTTTTCATGAAATTACTTTCTAGTCTATCACAGTATAACTGCTGATTTAGCTTAATTTTTAAAAACAGGCAAATAAACTTCTCTGTTTGTCTTTCATAACCCAAAGGAGACATTTTTGAATTGAAGACAGTTTCCTTATACCTGAAATCAATACAGTTGATAAGGCTTTCATTTATTGCTTTGTATCCCCTTGCTCTTCAATATACAGTTCCTGTCAGTAAGTTGCCAAGCAACCATGACAACTGTGTGGTTCATATATGGTGGGCATACTTTCATTGCCATTATGTAGTAGTGGGGTGTGTGTGTGTGTGTCTGTGTGTGTGTGTTTAGAATACAACTATGGATCAGAATGAGACTCTTAAAATAAACAAGGATAAGTGGATACAGATGAAATCTTTATTAAGCATCTGTTACTGACATTAGATAATTTAGAAGACTTTTTATTCTGATTCTTTATGATTGAAGATTCCAAGAAAATTGATCTTTTTGTGAAATTTAGAAAAACTTATTTTTGTATCTATATTCAACTTACTGGGTAAGTGTATTCACATATTTGATGGGCTTAGAGGATAAAGGATTTTGAAGAATCGCGAACATGCAGGAAGGTGTTGCGAGAGAAGGCAGTCAAGATTGTAGGATATAGGTAAGGGTATGTAGATTTTCTCATCCTAGATACTCATCTTATTTCAGGTTCATTCACTAGCTCTTCAGTCACCATCTATATTTGTAAGTTTAGGAAGAAAAAGGGTATAGTATGAACATACTGAAAGTCTATCCATCTGGAATGAACAGAGTGGCCCAGGAATCGTTGCTCTATGTGCCATTTCTTAAAAAAAAAAAAGGGAGAGATTTTGAAATAGGGAGAAAAAGATCTCTGAGAAGTACAATTGTTTTGCTTGTTTATGAGACTAGTCTTTGGAGTAGCAATCTGTAAAAAAAAAAAAAGCAAAAACCCGTTTTTTAAATATACCACTATAAAAGTCATGAAGAAGACTTTCTCACTGGATATGGTATCAAACTAGTTAGCCACTCACGCCAAAAGCTGTGACAATATGTGACCAATTCTGTCATCACTCGGTTTGATCTTTGAGATCTTTGAGACCCCATGGCTGGAGACTACTTTTATATGCTCATTTTCTTGGCTTTCCCAATAAGCAATTTGTTTGAAACAATTTGGTCATTTCTAAAACTCCATTTAAGAAATTTTAAAAGCTATTACCTGAAGAAGTGTTTAACCTCTTCTGTGTGACTTATAAGGGTAAAACTGTGTTCAATGAGCAAATACTACAGGGATTCAGATATTTGCTCATATTTGTTCTCAGAGATGTCGTAGTATGGAAGACAGTGAGTTAAACACAATGAGTAAAGATCATTGTTTATAGTATATATATCCTACTAATATAAAAGGGATAACTTAGGGAGTTTGTGTATATGTGTGCGTATACACACACACACACACACACACACATAAAATTTACTTGAATTTTGTTATTTTATATGCACATATATAATTTACTTCAACCCTTAATTTATCTTAAAATGAACTAATATCCTATTATAACTGTGATATAAGATTGTTTTAATTATATGTGTGTATATTTATTTATTCATTTTTTAATAAAATAATTTATTGAAAAATATCATGTACGTGATGGTAAAGCTGATTCAGAGATAAGGGGGAAATCTCAAAGGGACTACGCAAATTATTAAACTTTAACACATTAGTAGACTAGATGTTCTTCATGCTTCCCTAAAAATCTAAAATTCTATTTTATGAACACCATTTAGGTATCACCTAACCTGGGCCTTCAAACCCATTCACCATCAGAGATTGTACTATAGGGATAATCTTAAAAGGGATTGTAACAAAGTTTTCTGAGACTTGGTAGTTATTACATGCATGCTACCCAATTCAGGAGATGTACCTAAAAAGGGTCTGGTACCATTTCCAACATAAGGGAGGTTTCCTCCACCAACAACAAGCAGTGCTCCAGACACCATCTGGGTATCCTACAATTCAACTCAGTTCTGACAGTATCTACATGAAGATAGCATCAGATTTCACAGGTTAAGTGCTCAGTCCCACAAGACTGACACCTACCACCCACTTCAGAAGCTAGTTGTTAGTTATCACCTGTGCTTCTGACACTCCCCTCCCCCTAAAGATGAGAGGTTCCCACAACTCCTCTTTAGGTTCAATTAATTTGCTAGAGTGACTCACAGAACTCAGAAAAAACATTTTACTTACTCTATGACTGCTTTACTGCAAAAAGATATAATTCAGGAACAGCAAATGGAAGAGATGCATAGGGCAAGATATATGGGAAGGGGCATGGAGCTTTCATATTCTCTCCAAGCCTGCACTCTCCCCACATTTCAATGTGTTCATCAACCCAGAAGGTCTCTAAACCCTGTCTTTTTGTTTTTTTATGGAGACTTCATTACATAGGCACGATCGATTACACCATTGCCCATTGGTGACTGGTTCAATCTCTAGCCCTTCTTCCCTCCCCAGAGGTCAGGGGTGGTGGAACTGAAAGCTCTAACCCTCTAATCGCATGGTTGGCTCTTCTGGTAACCAGCCCCCATCCCAAGGTGCTTTCCAAAAGTCCTCTCATTAATATAACAAAAGATATCTTTATTGTTCTCATACTTAGGAAATTCCAAGGGTTTTAGGAGCTCTGTGCCAGAAATTGTGCACAAAAACCAAATACATATTTCATAAAAATCACAGTACCTCATAGCAAAATAATGCAGATCTCCCAACTCTATCAACCCGAACCTCTAAGTACTTGGCAGAGCTGTAAGAGTGCAACAGTCATCAGAATATTTTCTTTACCTCAACCTAACAAAAAGAAATATAAATATTGATTGAAGTATCCAAAAGGGGAATATTTCTCCAGATAAATAAATACCTCGTCTTAGTATCACTGAATACACAGTAAAACAATGATACTTGTTATTTTATTCTGAGGTTAGTAAGAACTTTAAAATGTATTTATGAGCCTGGATATATTTTTACATGACAGGCATTCCTTGAAATTTCATATATGCAAGATGTTGCTTATTAAACTTCTGCCTTTTTATTTTTTGGCCATTTAGTGTATTTAACTATCACATTAATTGCCATAATAAGTTCAAATTCAGAAAAGCATATTGTACTAAAAAAGAATAAGTGGGTATTTTAATAACCATATACTTAAGCTTCCATCTGTTTTCAAAGATTACAAGTATATTTTGTTGTTATCACATATTAAAGTTTAGTGCCTGAAAAAAAATACGATTGTGCAGTTACTTGAAATATGTTCTCAGACATTCTTTTGTTTTTCTAATGCAAGGGTCTAATTTGTTTGTGCTAAAAAAGAAGCAAGAGACTCAAAATGGAGTCATTTGTGCTAAACCCCACATCAACAAACCAAGACCTAATAACTAACCTAGCTGCAGATTCAGCCTTTCCCAGGAGTGTGACCTTTAAACCAATCTTGAATTACCTGGTCATCACTAGTGGGGTAATATGCCTGATGGACCCTTGTATTCCCTCAAAGAAAGGTGACCTTGCCTGAAAAAGTCTACTCTTCGCCAGAAACTTCCTTTTTCCACCCCCTTATGCCTATAAAAGCCTTCCATTTTGTACGGCTCTCTGACACTTGCTTTTACTGTTAAAGTGGGATGCTGCCCGATCATGAATAATTAAATAGAGCCAAGTAGTTCTCTAAAATTAATCAGCTGAATTTTGTTTTGTAACATTTGTAACACCCAAGATTTAAGTGGCTAAACAAAACTGCTTTAAAATGGATATCAATAACATGGTTCAAAAATCAAGTTACATCCAAAATATTGCATTTCAAGGGGCTTATATCCTCAAATTGGTAGTCGAAAATGGAGAACAAGTCAACAGGGATGGCGATAATAAATTTTGGAAAACGAAGAAAAAAAAAACTTTTCCTTTTCAAGTTCTGAAACTAAGAGACAAAGAAGTTAGGTATATAAAAATCTTAGCTTTATTGCTAATAATGACAAAGTTAGGTTGTGTCTTCAGATGTGTCAAATGAGAGATGAGGAGGCAGGGAGAGGCCAAGAATGTTGTTAGTACAGTGGCCTTCCCTCTACTGTGAGTAAATTAACTGTGAGTTATAAGCAACTTATATTGCAGAGTGCTTCTCTGTTAAAAATTAACTCAAAGCTTTATCTCACTTTCATCAAAACAACACCTAAAGCATCTAGATCAATGGCCACTATCGAAATAACATTACTATATTGGGGCGCCTGGGTGACTCAGTTGTGTAAGTGTCCAACTCTTGATTTTGGCTCAGGTCATGATCTCAGGTTGTGAATCGGAGCCCCAAGTCAGGCTCTGTGCTGGACATGGAGACTGCTTAAGATTGTCTCTCTCCCTGAAAAATGAAACAAGACAAAACCAGAGAGGGAGACAAACCGTAAGGGACTCTTCATCTCAGGAAACAAACTGAGGGTTGCTGGAGTGGAGGGGGGTGGGAGGGATGGGGTGGCTGGGTGATGGACATTGGGGAGGGTATGTGCTATGGTGAGTGCTGTTAATTGTGTAAGACTGATGAATCACAGACCTGTACCCCCGAAACAAATAATACATTATATATTAATAAAAAAAAAATAACTTCCTAACAAAAAAAGAAAAAAGATTCTCTCCTTCTCCTTCAACCCCTCTCCTGCCCTCTCTCTTCCCAAAAGAAAAAAAACAAACATGAATTAACACCATAATCATAATAAATGGTATTCTCTAAAAATGACAGAAGAGGAAACCAAAGCATAGACTTTGGGAATGCAACTCATAAAAGTTTGTAGAGCTCATTAGCAGCAGAAGCGGGGACACACTTTGGAAACTGGCATAAGGCAAGGATGCATTTACATTCTGGCACAGAAACAAAACAGCTGTGTAACATCTAGTAGTTTCCATCACATCTCTGAACCTATTTCCCTATTTCCTATCTTTCAGAGTGAACTACAACTATATCTTCTCTAGGTTATTAGTGGCACGGGGTAGTTAAATTGAATTAGATAGTACCTGTAATAGTATTTGACATGTGGTCAATTTTGAACAAATGTTAGCTCCTGTTCCTTCTTCCTACCCCCAATTCTCTGTTGCCAATCCTGGGCTTTTCCATTATTCTACAGTATCTTTCTGTATGGTATGTCATAGCTTCATAGGAATGTTTCCTAGTTCTGCCTGTAACACCTGATGGCTCAATTGCCTACCACTATAACATTCACTCTACTTCTGCCTAGGATATGCTTTGTAAATATATTTCAACATCTAGACCTTTATGAGACTTTATGCAAGAAATAGCAAGATATTTTATTTTTTAATTAAAAATTTCCAACTTCAACAAGAGTTTTCCCCTTATTTGGAGGCAATAATGTATTGGCCCGGATATAAACAATAGGCTATTTGAACTTCTGTGCTACCTTGAAAAAGCATGATGGCACTAAATTATTCAGGCTGCCATTGCTTATTGGTATTATTATACTCTTAGGACAGTAATTTTAAAAAATATTTCACAAGAGTTAAATCATAATCTTTCTACTTTTATACTGTATGAATTTCAAGAGGGACCATAATTTCACTGTTTGAGTCCCCATAAATTTTATTCATAAAAACAAAATAAATAAGCCAGTATCTCAACATTCACTCATTGCTAAAATGCTCAATGCTTCAATAACTAAAGAAAGAATTAAAAAGATACTTCCATGGGCATAGTATATGTATGTAACTTACAGGAGAATGGTTAGAAGCAAGATAATTGGGTGTTAGGTTCATCAATTCAGTCATTCAGCATTTACAATATGTAAATATCCCCTCTGTTCTAGGCATAAAACTATACCTTGGCTTATTTTAAAAACGGTGCTTTAACATATTATTGGGGAATGGACAATTCTTACTAAATTATTAACTTTAGGAAATGGAATACCATGCACACAATTCAGTTTCTATACTGATTAAAAATAAACATTTCCTGTTACTAGTTTATAAAGGTGTGATGAAAATTCAAGTGCTAATCTTTGAGTTCCTTTTTCCCCCACAACTAGGCAATGAGCATGATCTCATGCAGTAGAAGAATAAAGATTTTAAAGATTATCATCTTTATTGTTTTTATCCCAGTAATTTCTCAATGTTGACCTAAATCAGCAGGCTTTATTCACAAAATTCTCACTGACTCAATGCCATTTATACAGTATCTCAGCATGTTACCAATGTCTATTGACTTTTCTTACTTAGAGCTCATCTTAACAATTTGCAATTTACTTTAAAAATGGTATTGTTGCCTCCTAGAATACTATGCTTGATTACTTTTACTCAATCCTTTTAGAAAATTAGTCCCATTCTGATACTTTACTCTTCCTTTGAGTGTTAAATGGAGATCATTAGCTCTAAGATTGTGTACTCGATGTTTCAGCTTTGTCCTAAACTCCCAAACACTTCAGAAAAGCCTTTGCAGATATTTATTGATCTGCATACCCTGTCGTGTGCTACTTGGGGAAATACAAGAAATACTGCTGAACATCGATGGTCCCCTACAGAAGCTTACAATCTGAAAATACTTAAAGTTCAATAAAAATTCATGGATTCAATGATAATCTCATCATCATGTAGGGGATAAAAGATCAATGATAATCTCATCATCATGTAGGATTAAAACTTAGATTTCCCCAGTTTATTAGTGTCTAAGGCTATAACTCTCTAATATTTTTTTCAGACTCTGGACTAGACATAATGCCAATTATATTTCATTTGCCAGCTTATAGTGGGGTCTTTTTGTATTCTAGGATCCACTTGAATCTGGACATGGTATTCTGGGGGACACAGAGTGAAATGAAAGATAACTAGAAGGATACAAGATGGATTGTAAAGCTGCTTCTGCTCAGAATACTTTATGTCACCTCTTCTATTTCACTGATCAAACCAAGTCATGTGTCTGAACGTTATGATGACAGAACAGAGAGCCAGTACTAGTAACATGATATTGAGTAGAGATGTATAATACTATTACAGGTGGGGCAGCAAAAAATTGGAAATAATAATAAAATCTGTCACAGACTAACCTTTGGTTACAAATTATTATTGTCCTCCGTTCAAAGCACAGAATATGTTTACTTCTCTTCTAGGAAGTTTTACAAAAAACTCAAATTCTAGGACTTTGTCATAATTTCTACATCTGGCTCATTACAACTCCTCTTGATCTGGAATTTATGAAACAGGATGTCAGGTTATTTGCCTCTCCTCTCCCACAAAAGTACATAGTCATAGGACAAGGACAAGAGAATTGCAATAAATTCTTCCATTAAGAAAGAGGGAAAATAGAAAGTATACATACAATACATAGCTCCTGGCTCAAAATATTCCAAAATCTTGTTCCTAGAGAAGCTCCAGTAATGTTCCCCACCCCAAGTTGTTCTTCAGTCCATCAATCTCTATGTTCCTGGCTCCACCTCTTACATGATCCTTTTTTTCTTTTTTTAAGATTTTATTTATTTGTCAGAGGGAGAGAGCACAAGCAGGGGGAGTGGCAGGCAGAGGGAGAAGCAGTCTCCCCGCTGAGAGAGGAACCCGACATGGGACTCGATCCCAGGACCCTGGGATCATGACCTAAGCCAAGGCAGATGATTAACCGACTAAGCCGCCCAGGCATCCCCATGATCTTTTCTTTGTAGGATCTTTGTTGGAATGGACACATATGGAGAGAGCTGCTTCTTGCCTACAGAAATGAGAAACTGGGTAAAACTTATTTTGTCTTGAAGAGTCACAATCATGTTTAATCCCCCATTGAGCTCTTTGAATATTCCAAGTTTTCAAAAAACAAGTTAGCTTTTTATCTATTTAATCCCAGTAAATTTTGTATGACAATGGTGAAATCCACCCTTCATTTTGATATATGCCTCTTTCTCTAGACTTAGTTACAAGATACTTGATCATTTCAGGCTTCAGTGGCAGATTCATGCCTTTAATCTTGTTTTCTTGAGCCATCTAGTCCACTGAAAGTTTAACTGAGCATATCTTAATCAATTCAGTAACTTTTAAAGAATTTTTGAAGTCCATGCTCTTGAGTTGGACCTAAGATTGACTAATTAGCTCATCTTATAAATTTTCTGTTATATCTCTTCTGATTATCTCAGCTTGGATTATGAGTTTTCTGGCACTCCTACTCATTGGTATTTGGCAGGGAAAGAACATGGCATATTATATAAAGATATAAAGAACATCATATCTCTCAGATTAGAGACCCTCTAGATACAAAGCTTCCCTCTTTCCCTATATATTGCTCTGCCTTTGCCAGTACAGGAAAGTTCCATCTAGTTTTGCAGGTTTGAAGTAGTATTAACAAAGAATACTGATTCTGAATAATGACCCATTCTTCTAACTCTATCATTTTATGCCTAAAACAGAAGTTAAAAAAAAAAGTATCGTATTTTTCTTTGTGTTCTGCTCTATTATCCTCCTCTCAAGACAAATATGGTGAATTTCCTACTTGTCTAAATTATAAGAGGAAGAGAAAATGGGCATATGAAGCTAAGGAAAAATACAGTGATTGCTTTTCTAAATATTATCCTTCTTCAGATAATGTTATTAATTTTTTTCCTCCCCTGTGTTACTGTCACCATTTTCCTTTGCCAGAGAGCTGAATCAGACGCTATTTAAAGTTAGGTATATTGTAACTACGATATTATACTGCATTTTTTACAAAGTTTTTTTTTATGAACAATCTCAATATTTAGTTTGTTTCAATAGAAAGCAATAGGCTATATAAGTACATTAAATTTTAGCTTTTTATTCTTTTAGATGTTTTTGTAGGGTCCTGGCTTGGATAAATTAATAAGACTAACTCCATTGACAGACATAAGTAATAAGTTTCTATAACCTCATATTTAGCCTTTCTGCTATTATGTTTATCCTTTATACCATTTGGTTAATTTGGATTAAACTTTTAAAAAATGAGGAAAATATCCATTTATATATGAACAGGAAAATGAATACACACACACATGTGTATATATATTAACTTAATAGATATTTTAGGGAGATAAGATTTTCAATTGTTCATAATATAGGCAAATGCTGGGCAATGCTTTATTTTTCAGTTTTTCTTTTGTTCAGTATATATTTATTAGGCACATACTATGAAGTAGCTGGAGAAATATGAGGAAGACAGGCCTTGAATGAACCTATAATACAAAGGGACAGGTAAATTGAGAGGACAAAAAAATATCTTATGAGAAGGTATGACATGGTGAATCAATCTGAGTCCAATTAGGAATGGAAAACAATACAGTAATTTGAAAGTTTACTATAAAGAATTATTATCTATAACAGAGGATCAGAGAAGTTATACAGCATATGGAACACTTAAAGAGAAGCTTAATAAACTGGTATAGAAATCTGAATAAGTCGTTGACTGTAGTGTGTTTTGTATATTTGTTTCACACAAATGAAATAAAAAAAGATTAAGAAACAGACAATAGAATTAAAGATGGAAATTAAGTTGAATTAGAATTACAGAAGGAAAGATTAGGGATTAGTGTCAAGGAAATATGGGAAAAATAATTGAGGAGAGGTTAGCTAGTAAAGGGAAGGTAGAATTGGCATTGAGGTGTGATATAGACAGAACATTTGTATCTCCTGCTGTTCATATATTGAAGCCTAACCCCCAGTGTGATGGTATTTGAAGGTGTGACCTTTGGGAGGTACTTAGGGTTAGATTAGGTCCTGGGGTAGGGGTCTCATGATGAGATTAGTGGCCTTATAAGAAGAGAAAGAGATTTCTCTCTCTTTCTCCATGTGAACTCAATGAAGAAAGGCCATATGCAGACGCAGGGAGAAGCTGGCTGTCTGCAACCCAAAGACTGCCTTTACCAGGAACTGATTTGCTGGCACCTTGATCTTGGATTTCCCAGTCTCTAGAACTGTGAGAAAAATTTCTATTGTTTAAGCTATGCTATTTTTATTATAGCAGCCCGAGCAGAACAAAACATGGCAGAAGAAACAAAACATCCTAGGAAAATGAAGTTATGTGCAAAACTCCAGCAAGTATGTTGACTAAAAATTCAATCTTTGCTATACTGTTGAGCTTAAGTTCAGGTAAGAAATCAAGCTGGAATTCCATGCAGAGGCCAGATCATGAAAAGCCCTGTCATCTGTGCTGAAGGGTGAATTATATACAAAAGGGGGGAAAAGTCTTTAATGTATTTTTAGATATAGACTTTAGGTAATCCTGAATTGAAGCTTTTAAGTGAATATTACAGTACAAACTGATTATCTCTGGTTTAAAGAGTTAGTTGCTGGATGTCAGTGAGACTAAAAAGGACCAGGCCCTCCTTCCTCCTCAGAGACACTGAGTTAACAACAGTAACAGTTGAGGAGGCTGTGGTGTGCTGATCCCCTCTTGTGACTGGGGTATACATCTGTTGCTTCCTTTCTGCAATGCAGCTATGCTATTCTTTTAAATAACTGTCTTTTCTCTCCTTTATTTTTAAATTCTAAGTTTGTAGTTTTTGTTTAAACAACAAAGCTCTTCAGAGCCTATGATTACTCTGCTTAAGAATTTTGGTTACTTTTTAATAGATCAAATCTAAATTCTTAGGCAAAATATTAGGGCTTTCATAATAAACCATAGATAACATTTTTAGCTTCATCACCATAGATTCCCAAACATCTTAGACCTTTTGAGCCAGACCAATCTATGAAATTTCATGTTACCATTCATTTGTAGAGTTGCTATTTAGATTAGGAGTAGAGAGTCTGAAGTCACATAGTCTGAATTCTAGTCCCAAATCTTCCACTCACCAGCTGTGTGACCTTGATTTGTAACTTGTCTGTCTGGGTCTCAGTTTTTCCACATATATAAAATGTATTTTGGGTGCTCAGTAAATGTTAGCTAGTATTTTGCCTAGATTGGCCTTCTCATTCCCTATTTGATTTCAAAAAATTCAGTGTAAATTTCATTTTCCCTATAAAATTTTCCTGGATTTCCCCTGGGGGGGAAAAATCATCACTTTTTCTTTTGTGTTTTGAAAGCATTTTCTATATAGCTTTGTTAAAGAGCCTTCATTAGCTATTAGCGACCTGTTTATCTATTACTCCATCTACCTATTTTCTTTCATTAATTTATAGGTCTGCCCAAGGAGACTGAAGACCAACTTGCAAGCAGGAACTACATGTTATTCTTTTTGGTACTGCTTAATGAATGTTGTTAAATAAATAAATGCATAAAATTTAAAGGGACTCAATTATCAGGAAGATCATGTGAAGTAAATGATTATATATAATTAGTAAATTTTATAACACTTTTGTCCCAGAAACATGAATGCATATCATTAACAAAAAATGAGTAATATTTAAGAGTACTTCAGTTTTTAATGTTTTATTTCATATTCCCTTCAGAAAAAATGCAGACTATCAGCTTCACTGATAAAGTGTGAGCATTACCAAAACAAAGGGATGGAGGCAGATTAAGAATTCTTAATGCTAGATCATAAAAATGCAATACAATTAGATTTGGTCTCTTCCCAGTTTAATTTAGTTTATCCCCTTAGGAGAGATCCATTTACCATATTTAATTTAGCTGTAACTCAGTGTAGTAAATATTTTTAAAAAAAGAAATCTTAATGAGTTGAAGACGTGCACCAAAAGTTTCTGATTTCTCTATAAAGATGCTTTGTTTTCATTGTATTAGTAATACTTAAGAAGTAAATTTAACTTTCTAAAGTAATTCTGCTTAAGAATATCATTAAAAACACCTCAAAGTTTAAATGCCAACAGACCAAATTTAGATAGGATTTAGAACTCCGTTAGAAATTTAATTTTTTTTCCTCATCTGAATAAAAGAAAAAAATGTAATGATAGAAAAGAAGAACGGAAGGACAGTAGAGAGCAAAAGAAGGAGGGAGGAAAGAAAGGGAAAGAATCCCACAATTACTTATGCTAGATCAAAGCAGAACATGCGAAGTCATTGTTATTCAATCCAAGTCACAAAGTCTTTTTTTCTTGAAATTCTCAGATTTTTAAATCTATATTACTTATGAGAATCACCACAGTTTTACAGTTTACATTTAGGATCCAACTTCAGCACACATCCAAAAAACAAAACAAACAAAAAAGGTATTCACTTAATTTCTGATTGGGCATCAGTGATGCAATCCTTTAAAAAGAATTCTGATTTGGGCCACATTCCTTATCATATGTCAGCAGTGCACCAGCCATGGATTGAAACCAGCTCCTAGAAACTAGAGCTTGGCTATATTTCTTAGTAGGATTTGTGCTCCTAGCCCTAGGATAGTTTGTAACACCTTTCAGAGTTGGTCAGCAGTCTCAATCTTCATTCTACTATAGAAATCCAACAGTCTTGGAAAGTTTCAAAAATTATTGCACAACCACACAACTTTATCAATGCCAAAGAATCTATGATATCAGAGCTGATAAGGACTATTATTCTAACCTAAACGGACCCTACCAAAGAATGGTAGGGTGTATTTCAGTATTCATTCTCTTTTCCTGGCTCCCACCTGTCTCCCATCAAAAGTTAAGGGACCATTTTTCCATGTTCCAGTGCTATCGCTGCTGGGGATCTCCAGTAATATCATGCTGGAAATTTTCCCTTTTGCATCATTATCAGTCAGGCATTTTTCTAAAAGGAAGCCTTGGCTACAATTTGGAAAATGGGAAAACAGAATTCTCCTCCATATTCATCATGACATTGTGTCAGTGGTATTCAAAGCAGCAGAAACTTCATTTTGAGAAGAAACTAAGAGGATATGACCATGACTGTAGAACACGAGGGAGAAGATAGTTTGGAAGGAAAACATATAATTTAAAAAGTCACTCTTCTGGTCTCATATGTATAAAGTAAAAGGTGAACACAGAGTCAAAATTCAGGAATGAGAGTTTTTAGAGCTTATTTTGAAAATCAAAACAAAGCAAAAATAGAACTGCTTAGATTCTGATTGCAGTTCAGCAAAAAAGAGTTAAAAAAAAGGAGGAGTGTGACAGAGAGAAAAATGGGTGTATAAAGATATTAGTACTGAAGCAGAGATCTGGCAAATGCAAGAGAAATGAAATGATAACTCCAATGGAATGATCAATGGAATCTAGACACAAGGAAAAGCTCTTCAGCTTCAATTTCTTAGCATTATGCACATCCCTTTGAAAAGACCTTCTGCCACATGCAAAGGTGAAGGTGAATGGTTTTATCTTTGGCAAAGTAGTGTCAAGAGATACCATACTGTTAAATGCTTACCATACCCCAATGCAAAGAGTAGAAGCCTCAACAGCATGAAGAAATCATATTTAAACACAATCAGTCTGATGGGGATTGTAATTATCTCTTGCAGACAATTTAAAAACTGGGTTGTGTGAGGAAAAATGCACAGATTTGGAGGCAGACACAGTGGGTTTAAATTTTGTCTCTGCTGCTAATTATATAACCTTCAGAAAAAGTGACTGATTTCAAAACACCTATTATAGGCTAGGGTATTAAAATGGCATTTCTGATACTTTTGATAACATTAAAAATAGTCAGTGATCCTAGCCATCTAACCACCTTCTTCCCCAGATGTGTTTGACGTACATTAGTTGCCTATTTTTTCCCTGTGGAAACATAGATAAACAGCTATGTATGCATCAGAACAACTGGAACAAAAAGTGAAAAAGTCATCATTGGTATCTATATATTGTTTCGTTTCCATAAATAAATGGTCTGTAACTCATGTAACTGTCTTAACCTCCCTTTTTTCCTTCTAGTCACTGAAATTATTTTTTCAGCTAAAACTGGTGTTTTAAGCTTTATGGTTTCATATCAGATTCTATGATTGAAGAAGCACATATTCTTTAAAATTCTTTAATCCTAAAATCTAAATGGAGATATTTAGAAGAATAGTCACTTCTATGGGGGATGAGATTCCAAATCATTATGAGATGAGAGTTTAAAATTCACCTAGAGGACAAAGATGGACTACATAATGGAATTAAGAAGAAAAAAAAATGATTAGGTTCTTTTTTAAAAGATTTATTTGAGAGAGGGAGAGAGAGAGAATGAGTAGGGGGAGGGGCAGAGGGAGAGAGAATCCGAAGCAGACTCCATGCTGAGTGTAGAGCCCACTACAGTGAGATCGGGACCTGAACTGAAACCACTAGTCCACTGCTTAACTGACTGAGCCACCCAGGTGCCTAAAGAATTACTAGGTTCTTATGTAAACTCAGTGAGTACAGTTGGAGCTCAGAATAGGGGAAGTAGTTAGAAGTACAGAATTGCAGTTTTAAGAAAACCTGGCTCTGTAAATAGGGGTTAGCACCATCTGAGTTACATGGCTTGGATATAATGCTTCCTTAACCTAAATTCCTCTTGATAACTTGTTGTAAAGACAAAACAGCATAACCCATGCAAAGCAATTAACATAGAGCTTTACACATTGCTGGTACCCAGTATATGCTACCTTATTATTTTATTAACCAAGTGGAGATAGAACAAGGGTAGTTCTGACTTGAATGAAATATGTGTTGAGGGCGCCTGGGTGGCTCAATCGTTAGGCATCTGTCTTCAGCTCAGGTCATGATCCCAGGGTCCTGGGACCGAGCCCTGCATCAGGCTCCCTGCTCAGCGGGAAGCCTGCTTCTCCCTCTGCCACTCCCCCTGCTTGTGTTCCTGCTCTTGCTATCTCTCTCTGTCAAATAAATAAATAAAATCTTAAAAAAAAATGTCTTGAATTGGTCATTGAAGACTTGAGAGGATCTTAAAAAGTAACCTGAGTATGACAGCTAAAGGAGAGGTATTTCAAATGGAAGGAAGAGAACAAACAAAGGCATGGAAGTAGGAATGCATGTGTTTCCCCAAGAGATAACAGAGAAAATTGTCCAATTAGCAAGAGATTCTTGGAGGGAACACAAACTTGATAATAAATTTGGATGTCAAATAGACCACCTAATAAAGATCATGTAAAATAATTATTTCCCCCAAATTATCTAAATCTTTTGTCAAACACAATTATATTCATAGAGTCACTAATCCCAGAGAAAGTTCTTGCAATAAATTTCACTTTTAGGTTATCTGACATGACTAATCCTAGAGAAACTTCTTGCAATAAATTCCACTTTCAGGTTATCTGACATGTTGCAATAACAAATTACACACCCCCCAAAATCTCAGTGGCTTCACACAACAAAAGTTTATTCTCACTAACAGTACATATGTAATATATTAGTTAAGGTCTCTGAATATCATGGTCACTCAGAAACAAAGATGAAGACTCAGTCTCTACACACATTTCCATTAATGCTAAGTCAGAAAAAGGGGTCTGGAAGACCACACACTGTCTTATAAAATTATAGCTGAATCTGAAACATGCCATTCTGTTACAACTGATTGGCTAAAGTAAGACGCAAGGCTTCCTGACAAAGGGAGTAGGTAAGTACAATTCTACTCAAAAGGAGAACAGAATATTTTTGAGCCAGCCTTAATTACTCCATGATTATAAATAATCATTTTGAGTCAATACTGCCTTTTACACTAAAAGCAAATTTATAATTTAAATTTATCTTCTCATCTGGGAAAATAGTTGCTATCTATTTATATTGTATGTTATATACACCCTTTTTAAGTTAATATCTTAGTGGTTACTGTGGGGATTACAATTAACCTTTCAATTTGTAACAATGTAGTTCAGATAAATATCACCATAATTAGAAGAGATACCAAATTTTTCCTTTTACATAACTCCCTTCCTTCCTCAAATCTTTGTGTTGTTATCATATAAATTGCATCTTTGTACATAATAACTTCATCAACATAATTTTATAATTATCACTTTGTACAGTTGGGTTTTTTTTTTAAATCATGTAAGAAAAAAATTACAAATAAAAAATACATATACACTATCTTTTATATTAAGTTATATAGTTATCTTCACTAGTGTTATTTCTTTGTGTGGAACCAAATTAGTGTCTAGTGGTACTTCAGGTTAGCCTGAGGATTCCTTTCAGTATTTCATGTAGAGCAGGTCTGCTAGAGAAAAATTTGCTTAGTTTTTCTTTATTTGAGTATGTCTTAATTTCTCCTTCATTTTTGAAAGATGGTTTTGCTGGATATAAAATTCTTGATTAACAATTTTTTTCTTTCAGGACTTTGAATAGGTAATCCCACTGCCTCCTGGCCTCATAATTTCTGATGGTAATGCAACTCTTCATCATGCATATGTGTTGAGTCACCTCTGTTGATGCTTTGAAGATTCTTTGTCTTTTCACAGTTTAATTTTGATGTGCCTAGGTATGAATTTCTGAGTTTTCTTTCCTAAAGTTTGTTGAGCTTTTTCAGTGTAGATCAGTATTTTTCATATTACTTCAAATATTCTTTTTGCCTCTCTTTTCTGCTCTTATTTTCCCTTCCTCTGCCTCTCTCCATTATGAGTATGTTTGTTTGATTTATGGTGTCCCACAGTTCTCTGAGGTTCTGCTCATTTCTCTTCATTCTTTCTTCTTTCTGTTCCTCAGATTGTATAATATCAATTGACCTGTCTTCAAGTTCTTGGATTCTTTCTTCTGCCAGCTACAATTTTCTTTGGGCCTTCTAATGAATATCAAATTTCAGTTATTTTATTTTCAATTGCATAATTTCTATTTGCTTCCTATCTTTAAAATTATAATTTCAAAAAATATAATTTCAATCTCTTTACTGATACTCTCTATTTGGTGAGACCATTCTCATGTTTTCCTTTATTTCTTTAAACATTATTTCCCTCAGTTCTTTGAACCTTTATAATAGGTGACTTAAGGTCTTTATCTCTTAGTAAATCTGATGCCTGAGGTCTCTCAGGGACAGTTCTTATGGAATGCTTTTCTTCCTGTACATAAGCCATACTTTCCTGTTTTTTTGCATGTCTCATAATTTTTGTGGAAAATGGAATAGTTTAAAATATATGTTCAATGTCGGGGAACCTGGGTGGCTCAGTCGGTTAAGCATCTGCCTTCGGCTCAGATCATGATCCCAGGGTCCTGGGATCAAGCCCCACATTGAGCTCCCTGCTCCGCGGGAAGCCTGCTTCTCCCTCTCCCACTCCCCCTGCTTGTGTTCCCTCTCTTGCTGTGTCTCTCTCTATCAAATAAATAAATAAAATCTTTAAAAAAAATGTATGTTCAATGTCAAATTCTCAATACTTAGAAGAGTAAAAAGCCGACAGAAGCTTGATATTTCTTGCAAGAGTCAGTGCATGAAAGAATATTTTCTGAGTGACTTTTGACTTTCTTTTAGCTCCCTCTGTGTCTTCTGTACATTCTTTTATTCCATAGCTCTGAACCTGACACCATCATTTCTTATGAACCATTCCAAAGCCGAAAAAAAGAGTTATTCAAGAGGGAAAGCATTACTGAGCCAGATGTCACACAGCCTCAGTTCTAGCCCCAAATCTCTCTCATGATACTGGAAAGTCACTTTAAGTTCTCTGAGTCTCTTTTTGTCACTTATGTAAAATAAATTGGCAAATAATTCTTAGGTCACAGAATTGCGGTAAGGCTAAATAAGGTTATGGGTAAGCACTTTCTGAAATACAACATGGACACGAATGAAGTATGCTACTGAGCATAGTACTACTAGTTTTTCAGTTTAGGATAAAACTTTGATGATTCACAGCAAGCAGTAACTATTAGGATACCTACTCATTTTGCAAACAGGTAACCAGGGCATTTTCACATTGTACCATTGGTAAATTAAATCCTATACAGATAATACTGATATTCATGAAGAATTTAGGCTTGCTGAATTGTGCTGTTATATAAAATAAAATTGCATTAATAAAATTATTTCTATGCTTTAATCTTCAAAGCAGCTCCTAGGAGAAATTCTTTGTACTGTACAATTGGAAGAAAATTGGACTGTGATAGCTAATCACAATTACAAAAAAAGGCCATATGTAATAAAATAAAAAAGCTTTCAGTGTGCAATCTAAGGGAGGTAACTTTCTTTAAAAATATAACTTACATTAGGTGAAATTTATTAGGATTATACTGGTAATACTAAGCATTTCAAAAATTTGTCCAAACTGCTATGGATTTTTAAAATGAATCTACTAATTATGAGATTAAACCAGATGGATTAATAAAATGTTTTTTATGAGGTTATGTTTCTAAAATCATAATTCCCTTTGAGGTCTTTTGGCACTCAGTCCTCACATGAGTCTTTCTCCTATTAGACTCTTCTTAACATTGGATTCTCACCCACTTCTATTGTTAGCTCCATTTTTAAGTTAATTTTGGGAGACCACAATTCATTGTGCATCTGGTACTCACAGAGTGTCCATTTATAAGGGGCTCACAGTTGAAAAGGCAAAACTGAACAAAATATAGTCTCCATCTTCTATGTTGGAGCTAATCAACATTTAAGAAATTATTTGGAGGGTTTTGAGAATTATTATCATACTGTCAACAGAGTTTGGCTTAAAATACAGATGGTCCATAGAAAATAGGGTGAATCACCTGTTCTGTGGTCTTGGAGAGGTGTTCAGAGGGGAAGAAACACTAAGTTTGAACTTAAAAGGTTTCATGCAATTTCACCAAGAAAGAAAGAAAGATTTAGATTGGTTCTCCATGCAGGAAGACTTGCTTGTGCAAAGACGTAGAGACACAGAGTGCAAGAACACGACATGAAGGGAAATGGAAAGACATTCTGGGTAACCAGACCATACTGTGTATAGGAGAACAGTGAGGATGTTACTCAAAAAGAGGGTGGACAGGGATGCCTGGGTGGCTCAGTCAATTAAGCATCCAACTCTTGATTTTGGCTCAGGTCATGGTCTCAGGGTCGTGAGATCAAGTCCTGCATCAAACCCTCCATCAAACTCAATGCTCTGCAGGGAATCTACTTGAGATTCTTTCTCTCTGCCCCTCCCTCCACTTGCATACTCTCTCTCTCTCTCTCAGAATAATAAATCTTAAAAAAAAAAAGAGGGTGGACACTATGATGCAAAAGACTTTTTATGCCATATAATAGCATTTGGTGAACCTCTGAGGATTTTTTTAATGAAAAACTTCTATATGAATTATGTAAAAGTAATAGTTATAATAATAAATTTTTTACTAAGTCAGACCTGTCTTAGTTTATTTATTGACAATTTCCAAAGTATATGAGGAAATGTGTGATATGTATTTGAAATTCTGCTTTTCCTTATGAGTTTATATTATTTTTGTCTATATATTTATTTCCCTCTGATTTTATTTTTTTATAATGTTATATACATGCATCTTTGTAAATGATCCCAATTCCAGTTTGAAGGAGGCGTAAGATAAATGCATATACAAATAGAATATATGTGTTAGTAACAAGATAGTGCTATGGCCCAATTAATTTTATACATATATAAAACAAAGTTACAACAAATGGAATTCATCTATATCTCTGGTTATATGTCTCACAAATCCAGATGATTGTCTGAACTGCATAGGGAAATGTGAATGATTCAGTGAAACCTATTATTACTTTGAGAGATATAGCCCTGAAGCAATCTATGGTTTGTCTTTTTCTATGGTCTACGAGAAAATACACTGTATTCAACATACATGAATTTTGGGTATTATTCCTTTATTCTAAATTCCTTTTATCTACATCAAGTCAGTAGTCTTATTAGATGTTATATAACACACACTCATGTGCACGCACACACACACACACACACACATGCACACACATATAATGTCTCTTAGAAGTGAGGGAGAGAGGGGGGAGAGGAAAAGATGGTGGAGGAGTAGGGGACCCTATTCCAACTGGTCCCAGGAATTGAGCTGGATATCTACCAGACCACTCTGAACAGCCATGAAATCAGCCTGAGATGTAAGATCTGGATCTCTACAAACAGAATATTGCAGGCGGTTGGTTTCGAGGTACAAATTGGGGAGCTGTGATTCCATGGGCAGATATCGGAGGATAAATGGCAGCGGGAGGGAGCCTGGCCATGGGGATCCTACACTGCCAGTGAGTGATAGCCTCCCATGCTGGGGACGGGGCACAGACTTGCAGACCAGTAGCGGCAGGGAAAGGACTTTAGGGCAGCCCCTTGGACAGAAAGCCGGACCGGCAGGGCTGCATGTGCAAACTGGGGGCAGCTGGCGGTTTTAGAAGCACAAAGGGCAGAGACATGCCCCAACCTGGAGGTGAGGACTAGGAGCGCTGCTGAGGGGCACACAACCCAGGACTGCAGTTTATAGCAGCACGGACAGAAACGGAGATAGTGTGGCCTGGAGAGCTCACTGAAGAACAGACTGCGATCTCTGTGCTCCAAGGCAGAGGGTTGGAAATGGTCTCTTCTGCTCTGACTCTCGGAAAAGACATGGAAAGCCACCAGGGAAAGCCGCCAGAGAACAAAAGCCCCAAAAAACTGGTTACCACTGAGCCCCTCTCCCACCACAGGGGAGCAGGGCAACTCTGCCCAAACAGGGTTGCCTGAGTAACAGCACAGCAGGCCCCTCCCCCAGAAGGCAGGCTGGGAAAACAAGAGGTGAGCAACCCTAAGATCCCTA
Organism: Eumetopias jubatus; assembly: GCF_037043125.1. Classification (NCBI taxonomy): domain Eukaryota; kingdom Metazoa; phylum Chordata; class Mammalia; order Carnivora; family Otariidae; genus Eumetopias; species Eumetopias jubatus. The sequence continues at coordinate 50,467,121 of NW_028274821.1, read as the reverse complement.
GAAGACAGGTCCATCTTGCTTGGGTTCTGGTCAATAATTTGGACTCTATACATTCCCTCAAACACCCATCAACAGAATGACTAGGAGAAGGAGCCCCCCAAATAGAAAAGACTCAGAGATTATGACTTATGCAGCAGATTTACAGATGGATGCAGATATAACCAAGATGTCGGAGATGGAATTCAGGCTAGGAATTGTGAAGACAATGGCTAGAATGGAGAAATCAATTAATGGCAACAAAGAGTCTCTAAGGGCAGAAATGAAAGCTGAATTGGCAGAACTTAAAAATGCTATTAGTGAAATCCAATCCAATCTAGATAATCTAACAGCTAGGGTAAGTGAGGCAGAAGAACGAATAAGTGACCTGGAAGACAATTTAATAGATAAAAAGGGAAAAGAGGAGGCCAGGGAAAAACAATGCAGAATCCATGAAAATAGAATCAGAGAAATAAGTGATACCATGATGTGGTGTCAGAATTTTTGGAATCCCGGAAGGGGTGGAGAGAGAGAGAGGACTAGAAGATTTATTTAAGCAAATCGTAGCTGAGAACTTCCCTAATCTGGGGAATGAAACAAACATTTGTGTCCTCGAGGCAGAGAGGACCCCTCCCAAGATCAAGGAAAACAGGCCAACACCCTGGTATGTAATAGTAAAACTCGCAAATCTTAGAACCAAGGAAACCATCTTAAGGGCAGTTAGGGGGAAGAGATTCCTTATGTACAGAGGGAGGAACATCAGAATAATGTCAGACCTATCCACAGAGACCTGGCAAGGCAGAAAGGCCTGGCAAGACATATTCAGCGTACTAAACGAGAAGAACATGCAGCCAAGAATACTTTATCTGGCAAGGCTGTCATTTAGAATGGATGGAGAGATGCAGAGCTTCCAAGACCGGCAGAAACTGAAAGAATATGTGACCACTAAGCCAGCCCTGCAAGAAATATTAAGGGGGGTTCTATAAAAGGAGAAAGACCCCAAGAGTGATATACAACAGAAATTTACAGGGACAATCTATAAAAACAATGTCTTCACAGGCAACATGATGACAATTAATTCATATCTTTCAATAATCACTCTCAACGTGAATGGCCTAAATGCTCCCATAAAATGGCACAGGGTTGCAGATTGGATAAAAAGACAGGACCCATCCATACGCTGCCTACAAGAGACTCATTCTGAACCTAAAGATACATCCAGACTGAAAGTGAAGAGATGGAGATCCATCTTCCATGACAGCGGACCTCAAAAGAAAGCTGGGGTAGCAATTCTTATATCAGACAAATTAGATTTTAAACTAAAGACTGTAGTTAAGAGACACAGAAGGACACTATATCATTCTTAAAAGGTCTATCCAACAAGAAGATCTAACAATTGTAAATATCTATGCCCCCAACATGGGAGCAGCCATCTACATAAGCCAACTGTTAACCAAAATAAAGATTAATATTGATAACAATACGTTAATTGTAGGAGACCTTAATACTCCACTCTCAGCAATAGACAGATCTTCTAAGCAGAAAAATCAACAAAGAAACAAGTGCTTTGAATGACACACTGGACCTCATGGACCTCATAGATATATAGAGAACATTCCACCATAAAACAACAGAATAGTCATTCTTCTTGAGTGCACATAGAACTTTCTCCAGAATAGACCACATATTGGGTCACAAATCAGGTCTCAACTGATACCAAAAGACTGAGATTATTCCCTGCATATTCTCAGACCATAATGCTTTAAAACTGGAACTCAATCACAAGAAAAAATTTGGCAGAAATTCAAACACTTGGAAGCTAAAGACCTCTCTGCTCAAGAATGTTTGGGTCAACCAGGAAATCAAAGAAGAACTTAAACAATTCATGGAAACCAAGGAGAACGAAAACACATTGGTCCAAAACCTATGGGATACCGCAAACGCAGTCCTAAGGGGGAAATACATAGGCATCCAAGCCTCACTCAAAAAAATAGAAAAATCCGAATTCACCAACTAACTCTACACCTTAAAGAACTAGAGAAAAAGCAACAAACGATGCCTAAGCCATGCATTAGAAGAGAAATAATTAAGATTAGAGCAGAGATCAATGAATTAGAAGCCAGAAACACAGTAGATCAGATCAACGAAACTAGAAGCTGGTTCTTTGAAAGAATTAATAAGATCGATAAACCACTGGCCAGACTTATCCAAAAGAAAAGAGAAAGGACCCAAATTAATAAAATAATGAATGAAAGGGGAGAGATCATGACTAACACCAAGGAAATAGAAACAATTATTAGAAATTATTATCAACAACTATATGCTAATAAACTGAGCAATCTGGATGAAACGGATGCCTTCCTAAAAACCTATAAGGGGCCAAGACTGAAACAGGAAGAAATTGACAACCTGAATAGACCAATAACCAGTAACGAGATTGTAGCAGTGATCAAAAACCTCCCAAAAAACAAAAGTCCAGGGCCTGATGGATTCCCTGGGGAATTCTACCAAACATTCAAGGAAGAAATAATACCTATTCTCCTGAAGCTCTTTCAAAAAATAGAAACAGAAGGAAAGCTTCCAGACTCATTCTATGAGGCCAGCATTACCTTAATCCCCAAACCAGGCAAAGACCCCATCAAAAAGGAGAATTTCAGATATCCCTGATGAATATGGATTCCAAAATCCTCAACACAATCCTAGCTAATAGGATCCAACAATATGTTAAAAGGATCATCCACCATGACCAAGTGGGATTTATCCCCGGGTTACAAGGGTGGTTCAACATTTGCAAATCAATCAATGTGATAAAACACATTAATAAGAGGAGAGAGAAGAACCATATGGTCCTCTCAATTGATGCAGAAAAAGCATTTGACAAAATACAACATCCTTTCCTGATTAAAACTCTTCAGAGTATAAGGATAGAGGGAACATTCCTCAAGTTCTTAAAATCCATCTATGAAAAACCCACAGTGAATATCATCCTCAATGGGGAAAAGCTGGGAGCCTTTCCCTTAAGATCAGAAACACATCAAGGATGCCCACTCTCGCCACTATTGTTCAACATAGTACTAGAAGTCCTAGCAACAGCAATCAGACAACAAAAAGAAATAAAATGTATTCAAATTGGCAAAGAAGAAGTCAAACTCTCTCTTTTTTCAGATGACATGATACTTTATGTGAAAAACCCAAAGGACTCCACCCCAAAATTACTAGGACTCATACAGCAATTCATACTGTGGCAGGATACAAAATCAATGCCCAGAAATCAGTTGCTTTCTTATATAATAACAATGCAACTGTAGAAAGAGAAATTAGAGAAACGATTCCATTTACAATAGCACCAAAAACCATAAGATACCTTGGAATAAACCTAACCAAAGTGGTAAAGGATCTTTACTCCAGGAACTACAGAACACTCATGAAAGAAATTGAAGAAGACACAAAAAGATGGAAAAACATTCTGTGCTCATGGATTGGAAGAATAAACATTGTTAAAATGTCTATGCTACCCAGAGCAATCTATACCTTCAATGCCATCCCGATCAAAATTCCAATGACATTTTTCAAAGTGCTGGAACAAACAATCCTAAAATTTGTATGGAATCAGAAAAGACCCCGAATTGCCAAGGAAATGTTGAAAAAGAAAAACAAAGCTGGGGGCATCACGTTGCCCGATTTCAAGCTATATTACAAAGCAGTGATCACCAAGACAGCATGGTACTGGCACAAAAACAGACATATAGACCAATGGAACAGAATAGAGAGTCCAGATACAGATCCTCAACTCTATGGTCAAATAATCTTCGACAAAGCAGGAAAAAATATGCAACGGAAAAAAGACAGTCTCTTCAATCAATGGTGCTGGGAAAATTGGACAGCCACATGCAGAGGAATGAAACTCGACCATTCTATAATACAATACACAAAGATAAACTCAAAATGGATGAAAGACTCAATGTGAGACAGGAATCCATCAAAATCCTAGAGGAGAATATAGGCAGTAACCTCTTTGACATCGGCCACAGCAACTTCTTTCAAGAAAGTCTAGGGAAACAAAAGCTAGGGAAACAAAAGCAAAAATGAACTTTTGGGACTTCATCAAGATAAAGAGCTTCTGCACAGCAAAGGAAACAGTCAACAAAACAAAGAGGCAGTCCACAGAATGGGAGAAGATATTTGCAAATGACATTACAGATAAAGGGCTGGTATCCAAGATCTATAAAGAACTTCTCAAACTCAACACCCAAAAAACAAATAATCAAGTCAAAAAATGGGCAGAAGACATGAAAAGACACTTCTCTGAAGAAGACATACAAATGGCTAACAGACACATGAAAAAATGTTCATCATCATTAGCCATCAGGGAAATTCAAACCAAACCACATTGAGATACCACCTTACACTAGTTAGAATGGAAAAAATTGACAGGGCAAGAAACAAGAAAAATTGACAGGGCAAGAAACAACAAATATTGGAGAGGTTGTGGAGAGAAGGGAACTCTCTTACCCTGTTGGTGGGAATGCAAGTTGGTACAGCCACTTTGGAAAACAGTGTGGATGTGCTTCAGAAAATTAAAAATAGAGCTATGGTCTATTTTGGTCACTACTATGACCCAGCAATTGCACTCCTGGGTATTTACCCCAAAGACACAGATGTAGTGAAAAGAAGGGCCATATGCACCCTAATGTTCATAGCAGCAATGTCCACAATAGCCAAACTGTGGAAAGAGCCGAGATGCCCTTCAACAGAGGAATGGATAAAGAAGATGTGGTCCATATATACAATGGAATATTACTCAGCCATCAGAAAGCACTTCTACATCAACATGGATGGGACTGGAGGAGATTATGCTAAGTGAAATAAGTCAAACAGAGAAAGTCAATTATCATATGGTTTCACTTATTTGTGGAACATAAAGAATGGCATGGAGGACATTAGGAGAAAGAAGGGAAAAATGAAGGGCAGGGGGAAATTGGAGGGAGAGATTAACCATGAGAGACTATGGACCCTGAGAAACAGGATTTTAGAGGGCAGGGGGGTGGGGGGATGGGTTAGCCCAGTTATAGGTATTAAGGAGGGCATGTACTGCATGGAGCACTAGATGTTACACGAAAACAATGAATCATGGATCACCACATCAAAAACTAATGGTGTACTGTATGGTGACTAACATAATTTAATAAAATAATTAAAAAAAAAGTGAGGGAGAGAGAAAAAAAAAATCACCCTCTAGTCGTGATTTGCATTGTTGCTACAACTAATCAGATATTTGCATGAACCATGTGTAATATTATTTTGAAAATACATTGTCATTTTGGAAACCTATTCCTTAGTAGGCAACTTCATTTATACTTCTTTGAATATTTGAAACATGTAAACTTCTAATAATTAGTCAAGCTGAAGTAAATAACTAAATAAATAGGAAATCATATTAACTGTTCTGTCCTCATGAAAATTATAACTCTATTCATCATAAATCAAACCAACTTGAATACTTGGAGAAAATTCAATGCCAGGCTTCAAAGAGATTTATTCAAAATGCATATGAATTCTCAGAGTAAGAGTTGAATATCTGTGAATATTCTCCCTCATACAAACCAAATACAGTGGTCATAACTACTGATGGACTATTTAGTGTGAATTCATCACTATTGGTCTTTATTATAGTTTCATTTTATAACTCTGTGTATATATGATGTTTATTTCAACCTTCCTAAGTTTCTCTAAGTACTTATTGTGCCCTAAATACATAAGTTAGAACAGAGATGGCATTTTATAAATATTTTCTTTATTATTCTGGTCTGAACATGTAACCCTGAGAAAAGGGATATAAATAAGGTGAGCCCTACCACCGCCCCAATTTACTTCCTGGAAACACTTTTCAGGCAACAGTAGAGAAGGCTAGAATCTGTGAAACAGAATACCAGAGAAAAGGTACCTTCACAGAATAGAGTGACCTTCAGTTTTCTGACATCTGAAGAGGAGTACTCTTCAAGACTTTTGTTGAATACTAATCTGTGCATGCATGACGGGTAACTACCTGAGGCTGGGGGGAAAGAACTACCAGAAAGCAAGAGGGCAAAGAATCATTAAAGCTTACAGAGGCCTTGGAATAGTTAGTGTTCCTACCTGACAGTTGCTTGGAATCAGTTTGATATTTTGAGGTGTGTTTTAAAACATTTTTTTAAAGAATAAGTTTAGAACAGACTTTAGTAGAAGTATTTTAGTCCTACTAGTAAGGCAATATCCTTCTGAAGAGTCTACCTGATGCCTGTATTAGAAAGTCTTTCTACTTGCTAAAGTCTACAAAATAAATGAGTCTTGACCCTTGTCTCATAACATATATAAAAACTGACATAAAATGATTCATTTACCTACATACAAGATCTAGAACTATAAAACTTCTAGGAAAAAAATATAAGAGAAAATATCTGTGACCTTGGATTAGGCAAAGATTTCTTGAATAAGACACAAAAGCATGAATCGTAAAAGTAAAATTTGTTAAATTTCATTCCATCAAGATTAAAAATGTTTGCTTTTCATAAGACACAATTAAGAAAATGAAAAGTCAAGACACAGTTTGGATGAAACTATTTGTAAACATGGATCTAACACAGATTTAACATGTAGAGTATATAAAGAAGTCTTACAATATGATAAAATAAGGAAGCAAACAACTTGATTTAAAAGTGGGATAAACCTGAAAGTAATGAAGGTTCAAAAACAAAAGGATGAAGTCATATCAAAAGGACACTGTAAATATTATAAAAGAATACAACAGAAATAAGATCAAGTACCTCGACTATGATGACTGTGTTAAATACTATTAAAAGAAAGAATTTCAGATCAGGTTTTAAAAATCCAGCTATGTCTTGCTAGCAAAGAGTAAAATCCAGGTTTGATGGACTTGATGCTTGTAAAAGTTTGTGGCTGTTTTTAAGAAAATGAATACACCATTATAAATACAATCTGTCACACAGTTTTGGAAAGTCCTAAAACTGGTATTTTATTAGTTTGATATTAAAGCTGCCTCCAATCTCAAGATTTGCATATAAAACAAAATGAATAGGAATGCTAAAACTAGAGATTATCAAAGGCAAAACTGAAACAAAAAGAATAACACTTCTTATAGATAAAATTCAATACAAAAATAATTAACAAAAACTAGAGGGGCAGTTTATATTCACAAAGTCATGATAACAATCAGGAATAGTGTTGTACTGAATGAGGCAACATATATTTGGCAAAATGTGTCTGGAACAAAAAAAAGACTTGGGAGAAAAAATATTTTAATATGGAAGTATCAATCTATTAGAGTTTAAGGACATACACATATAATTAGGAGGTTAAAAATTTGAATGATATAATTTGATTTATGTATATTATTGAATGATACAATATATGCTATAGAGATACTAAATTTGAGTATAATATTAAGTATATATATATGTCTAATGTTCATACAACCTTTACTACACATGACCCAAGGCTAGGTTTTACTTATTCTATAAAATCTTTAAAAGGCCAAACCTTTTATCTAGAGGTAGTAGTTATCCAGTTTCTTAATGTTTTTATATTTATTTCTCCGCTACACTTTTATTTTCTTCCAAACTTTACAGGAGACATTTTCTTTTTTAAAAATTTTATGTATGTATGTATGTATGTATGTATTTTATTTTATTTTATTTTATTGAGAGAGAGAGAGAGAGAAAGCGAGCATGTGCCAGTGTGCATGGGGTGGGGGAGTGGCAAAAGGAGAGGGAGAGAGAGAATGTTATCTTAAGCAGGCTCCATGCTGGGCATGGAGTTAACCCAGCCTGAGATCATGATCTGAGCTGAAATCAAGAGTCCAATGCTTAACCAACTGAGCCAACCAGGTGCCCCAACAGGAGACATTTTCTATTGTCCTTCTGTGATGGGTTAGAGATGACCTCGCCCCTTTTTCAATTCTGGACCACTACAAAGTGGCTTTCTCTATTACCCATTATGGAGCTTACATAGTTATTTGGCAGAAGTCAGCCAACATGTGGCCTTAGGTAAAACCTATCTCTGAACTGAATGTATAGGTACCCACTCAAAGCAACTCATAAAAACACCTGACACGTTAAATTATGAGAGTCTGAAAATTTTAACCATCCCAAAAGTGCTGTTCAAGTAGGAGTCTATGATTGTAATTGTTCCTATTTCATTCTCTGCTGTCATATTCATCTTTTCCTGATATACACTGAAAGGGAGGACTCCTTTCTTTTCTGATATATCTGCAAGATCGTACATTTCTAACCACTATGTACTACTTCACAGCTTGTCATATAAATGAGGCCTTATCTCATTATGAAATATGAATCAATTGTTTAAACACTCAGTGGTCTTCAAAATCTCTCAGTCCCATTTCTCCACTGAAAGTTGGAGAAACTTTTGGGATCCCAGAGACTTAAGCATCACAAAGAGATATTCCTGTTTCCAAATGCCTCATTGTTGATAAAATCCTGGCATTAACACTAATAATTCAAAAGAGGAAACCACATTTTCTACTATTGTTACTGCAATTTCTGCCACACATTGTCCCTCTTAAAAACAGATGCAGTAAGAGGTATACTTACTGACTGCTAAGATGATCCCAGTACTGCTCCAGATTCTTACAGAGCCACTGGGGCAGTCCTCTTAAGACAGGATGATCCCACTCCTTTTGAGTTATACTCCTAGGCTTTGCAAATGTTTATATCTTCTTATCTTCCAGAGGCAAGCCCAAAAAGCTATTTGATATTGGGGAAAATAATCCTCTTTAATATATAGAAATGATTTTGTTGTATGCTGTCCCCAGGTAATTGGTGGACTTACAATTAAGTAACAAAAGATGCCACAAAGGTGTTCTAAAAGAAGTTTAATTGATTTCTCACAGCTTCTTTCCGTGAAATTTCAAATTCTATCAACTAGACACTGCTCTATGTAAGCTCTTTGAAAGACACCTGGTTTACTTGGCCCTAGTATCTATCTGGACAAAACAGTAAAACCACTCAGGAATATGTAGATTTATCAAGTCAAGAATGATCTATTTTATCAAGAGGAATAAATCTCATAGGAGAGTATATGGTACTAAATTTAAATTAATCCATTTATAACCACAACTCTTAATATCAATTAAGATATAGAGATTTTATTGAGAACAGCACCTTTACCCTCAAATATCTAGTCCAGGACTAGTAAAATTATCGATCATTAATTAGTACTTAATATAGTCAGGAGCTTACTTATATGTAGTACATACATAAAACTTCAAAAAAAATTCTAAGAGATTGTCCGAACATGTCAATAATCAAAATAAATGTCAATCTATTAAACTCACCTACAAATAATAGAGATGGGCTTTGTTCACGACAATATGTTGAACGAAAATTGAAAGACTGCTTCCTTCAAAGCACTGAATATGCTTTTAAAAATATAACAAACAGTAATTAAAATGCCCAGTTTAATAAAAAAAAAGTTAGGAGAAATCCACAGAGGGAAGAGAAAATAGAAAGCAAGTATGAAAATAATGATATGTTTATACTTTCTGGGGTATATTTGTCAGTCTTAATAACTATAGTTTTGAGCTTTAACAGGGGTTAAAGCATTTTGTCTACAAAAGTGAGGGAGTTAGAACTGAGATATATAAAAAAAGCTGCAACTCTTAAAGTACTACAGTTTCTATTAAAGAACAGACAAGATAAAATCTGTCCTTCGGCAAATGAAGGCTATACAGAAATTTCTAAGCCTCAGCTTGACCTCTGGCTAAAAAATGAATAATAATTTAATAAGTTTTTCTTGAAAACTTGAACTTTAGGCCTGCCCTCACATTAACTTCAAGATAGCATTCAGGTTAACTTTCTAACGTGGAAAGTTAAAAGTGGTGTCTAGCTGGGTCACCTGGAAAAGCTAAATATAAAATTTTCTAGAGGGATTCCCACAGATAAAGCTAATCTAAAATGAATTTACAAGCGAAAATTATATAATACAGTAGAAAACAATTTTTTTTTTTCAAGAATGATTAGAAATCACAGACAAAAGAATAAAAACCCTAGGGGTGCCTGGATGGCTCAGTCGGTTAAGCATCTTCCTTCAGCTCAGGTCATGATCCCAGTGTACTGGGATGGAGCCCCACATCCAATTCCCTGCTCAATGGGGAGTCTGCTTCTCAATCTCTGTCTGCCCCTCCCCCCCAATTTGTGCTCTCTCTTTCTCTCTCAAAATAAATAAATAAAATCTTTAAAAAAAAGGAATAAAACCCCTGGAAATAGAAATCTCCTTAAACTGATAATGGATGTTAACCAAAATGAGAAAATAGTATACTTAATAGGGAAATTATAGAATTTCCCTTATAAATCAAAATACCAAGACAAATTTTCTACTGTTTGTTACTCCTAATATATCCACTGGAGTCATAATCTAAACAATAAAGCCATAGACAGTAGTAAGAGGCACAGGACCAGATATATGGAAGATGAATGAAAACCTGTCATTCTTTACATATAAAATTCAAGAAATTTGTTTGGAATTTAAAACAGAAATCAAGTTTACTAGATACAAATACAAGTAGTGTTCTCATATTCTTGCAATAACCAAGCCAAACTGGAAAGAAAATTAAAACGATTCAAAAATTTCCAAAGGCATATAAGAACCATAGGTAGTTAGAATAAATGGCAAAACTATGGAAATAACTATAAATTTTTTTGAATGATATAAAGTAGAATTTAACCTGAACAAGCAGAAAAATAAACAATGTTTCTGCATTTAAAAAATATATAAAGATAACACATACTTCTAAATTAATCTGCAAGCACAATACAACTCTACACAAAGTTTCAAGAGAATATTTTATAGAACTTGACACATTCATTCTAAAATGCACTTGGAATGAATTGTGCTGAAAACCCTTAAAAAGAAGACAGAGAAAGAAATTGTCCTACCATAAACAAAGAATATTTACAGTCATAGCAATGAAAATTGTGTATAATATGCAGGAATAAACCATTTGAATAGGCAGCAGATTGGAGAGCACAAAAAGAGATCTACATCTCAAACAGATATGTAAATAAGTCAGAGGTAGTACACTACAGGTCACTGAGAAGAGGATTACTCTGTAATTAGTAACATTAGGAAACTTAGTATCTATCAAAAAATTAGATCTTTTCCTCACACCATACAGAATTAAATCCAAGTATCTAAATATATGACCAAAGGGATAAACAACAACAACAACAACAACAACAGCTTTTAGATTTTTTTTTTAATCTGTTTGACGGAGAGAGATACAGGAATGATCTCGGTGATAAAAAATTGCAAACAAGGCCAAAATAGAATACAAAGTACAAAGGGAAAGACTGATATATTTAATAAAATTAGAGTAAAAACCTTTATGACAAAGACACCAAAAATAAACTGGCGAGCTTCAGACAAAAATATAAGGAAGACATATAATCTGTGTGCTCTTAGATTTCACTGGGTAGTTTTGAAACTTGTCAAACAGTTGGAAGCTGGTAAAGCCATTTTATGTCTGTTAAGGGTGCTGGCCTTACAGTGATGATGACAAAGCAAAGGATGGAAGAAATGTGAGTTCTTAATGTTGCCAAGATGCTGGTTTAAGCAATCTTTGAGACTCACTGTCACGGGTGCTTTTGAGGGATGCGTTGTTTACTATGGCTATTGTAACAAATTACCACAAATGTAGTGGTTTCACAGGACAAATATTTGGTATTTTATACTTCTGGAGTATATTCAGAATCCAAAATGGGTGTCAGTGGGCTAATAGCTGCCCTACTTTCTGAAGATTCCAGGGGGATTAATCCATTTCCTTACCCTTTCCTGTTTCCAAAGACTGACCATATTCTTTGGCTTGTGGCCCCCTTTCACCTTCAAAGTCAGCAATCACACCTTTCCAACTTCCACTTCCATTTTCACCGATCTTTCACCCTGATTCTCCAGCTTTCTTCTTTCACTTAAAAGAATCCCTGTGATAAAATTGGGCCCACCTGGATAATCTAGAGTAATCTCCTCATCTCAAGGTCAGTCAATTAGCCACCTTAATTCAATCTGCAACCTGAATTCCCTTTGGCCATGTAAATAGCCTATTTATAAATTTTTAGGATTAGAACAAAGACATCTTTGGAGAGCCATTATGTTGCCTAGTGAGAACAAATTTCCCTTATCATTTAAACTAAATAGTTGGTATCACTTAAGTCCTTTGTGAAAGTGAGCACTTTAATCCATTTAACTGTGAGCTAGGAATTAACATCATCCTTTCCCTCTGTAGAGGGAAAATTGAGGGGTAGAGAGAGTAGGCCACTTGCTGAAGGTCCCCAGAATTTGGGGCTTTAGTAACTATGCTACACTGGTTTGTTATGTGTTTGAAATTTACATAAAGAAAAAGAAACATAAATGAAGTTCAAAACCTACAATGATAATAAAAAACTAAAATATAAAACCTCAGTAAAAAAATAAATTAAATTAAAAAAAGATATATTTAAAAAAAGCCCTCACTGATATAACTCTTGTCATTTTAATAATATGGCCTGAACTCATCATCACAGGAGTCCACACATGTACATGTTGGTGTGAAAATAACTGTCACAGAGTTCCCTTTGTTTTCTTTTCTGCATTGTCGAAAGAGACTCCTCTTAATTGTCAGTGAGCCTGTCAAGAAGAGTTCTTGTTTGAAGATCTCATTCCTTTGCATTTTCAGTGTGCTATCATGGTTCTGCTTGTCTGGCCATCCTGATGGATGTGTTATGTTTTGCATTTAGTCAACAGTATGTTTCATTTGCTAGGTGTCAACTTCAGTTCCTTAGAAGATCCATGTTTTCCTCAACTTGTGCTTGCATTTCAATCTCTTTGATTATTTCCTTCATTTGAGGTTCTTTTTTAAAACCCATTTTCAGGCATCATCCATCTCAGTTATTTAATTAATGTATTCTAAGAGGTCAATTTATAATTGGGTGTCTCTTGACTATTAAGAGAAGTCAAGAAAAAAATTGTAAATGATTTAACATTAGAAATGATTACTAAATATACCAGGCTCCTTAATTTTTGCAACACAATGTCACTGGGATTTAATTTATAGTAAGCGTTATATTAATATGTTTTATATATTAGAAATGATGAATAAATGAAGTTATCCTACATTTAGTTAAAACTTGTCTTTTAAACAAATTATAGCTTTTGCATCTCTTTGACTGTGGAGGGAAGACTATGCAGAGCATGTGTAATGATGCCACTCAACAAACATTATTTGTAAGACATTGTGCTCTATTATGGTGAATCCAAAATCTGACCCAAACTCATTTCCAACTCTTAAGGGGGTACAGTTTCATAGTAGAGTTAGTCTTTACACATAAAAGTGAATTTTATTTTTTTTAAAGATTTATTTGAGAGAGAGAGAAAGACAGAGAGAGAGCATGCTAGGGAGAGGGAAAGGGAGAGAGAGAATCTCAAGCAGACTCCCTGCTCAATGTGGACCCTGACACAGGGCTTCATCTCATGACCCTGAGATCATGACCTGAGCCAAAATCAAGAGTCAAAAGCTTAACCAACTAAGCCACCCAGGCACCCCCTAAAAATGAATCTTAATTAATTAATTAATTAATTTTTTATTTATTCACTTATTTTTAGAGAGAGAGAAAGAGAGCAGGGGAGGGTCACAGGGAGAAGGAGAGAGAGAATCCTAAGCCGACTCCACACTGAGTCAAGGAGCCCCATTCAGGGCTCGATCTCATGACCATGAGATCATGACCTGAGACTAAATCAAGAGTCTGACGCTTAATTGACCACCCAGGTGCCCCTAAAAGTGCATTTTAAATTAGAATGCTAGAAGTACTCTAAAAAAGTTACAAAACTATTGGAGAAGAATATTTTTCATTGGCATGTATAGATTTCATGCAATTCAACTTTTCTGAAAAGTGCTTGGTCACAAGACTCATCTGGTATGCTTGTAAAAAGTACAGAATCCCCACCTTTTCTTGGAAATTCTAATTTGGTACCTTCAGAAGGACTTGAGAATTTTTTTCTCTTAAGAAATCATTGTAACTCTTATGCCCAGTCAAGTTAGGTAATCACGGAATATAGAAGAAAACCTTTGCGCTAACCTTGAAGGATGGACAGTTATTCAAGGAAGTTACTGAGGGAAAAAGTATTTCAAGTACAAAACTTCTTGAACAAATGGGGTCAAAACGGCAGGATGGCTTCAAGCAATATTCATTCCTCCATCTATCCATTCATTCATCAAACAATGCAGGTTAGAGAGAATACGAATATCAATAAGACACAGAAACTCCTTATGAATCTTCTGTAAAGACTGAGAAATATATATATAAATAGTTATGCAAATATTCATCCAAGTCTACAGGCAGATATGGAAGAGCTAAAAGATCCCTTAGCTAGGGAGAATGACAGACTAAGTGATCAATAAAGTTTTGTTCATGAACTTCAAAGCTATGTATATCTTGCAGAGTGTCAGATTTCAAAGAAAAGCTGCCAGTACTAGTAAAATGGTAGTTCAAAAAGACAGACTGTTGAAAATTCTCGATATGATGACAATTTAAACATACACATCTCACTACTCCTGCTGCAGGCTCCAATAGAAATGAATATTGGAATATAAAAACAGCTATATATAGGAGAAGAAGGAAAAGACAAATGTAAAAGCTGGTGCAGTCATTTCTCACATTCTTGATGGCTGCAGTTGGAATTGGGTTCTTTGCTGAGTAAGAAAGACAGAATCATATGACAGCTGGGGTTGAAAGAGGAAAAAAATGTCCTTTTTAAGAAAATTGCTTTGATAAACATTTTGGTTATGAAAAGCAAATTAGGCCTGGTTCTGGAATGAAAAGATTAAGACAAAGGGAGCTGTTACATGAATGTTCTACCTAGATGGAGGTACTGTGAGATGGGTTTTGGTATCCTAAAGACAGTTTCTGGATAGGGTTTCATTGTTAGGAATTCTGGAACATGAAAGGGCAGGTGTTTCCGTGGGGATGCTCACTACTTTGTTTCTCTCTACATCAGACTTCCAAAGAATGGAATTGGTAATGTACCTCTTCATTACCAGGTCTTCCAATGAAATGACAATATGTTAAGGAAACACCAAAGTACATAGCATATGATCAACTAACTGCCTGAGGTCAAACCCCCCTTTGTGTGGTCTCAATGTGTGGGACTTCTAATAAATCTCTGAACCCTCTGTACTTCAGTTTCCTCATCTAACAAAAATGGAGAATAATTTCCACTATCTAGTTTATAGAGTTATTGAGATAATTGAACAGCTGTATAATGTACTTAGAAAGTTGACTATTGCTTTTGCAAATAAAATGAGGAGACACATGAAAAATCCACTCAGGCTGTTTAGAGCCAGATAACTTTTTTTCCCTTATTCAATGACAGTTAATAGAATAAAACATTAACATGGAATTAATAAATGATTCTGCAATAAGGAGGTAATCATAATACAAGAACCAAATGAAAAATTTATATTTGAGTAAAAACTGAAATGGAAAGATGAAATAAACTTTAGACATTACGCTTAGTACTCTCAATGAAATTTAAAATAAAAATAACTTGCGATAACAGATAAGAAAGATAGAATGATATGGCAACTGGATCAGTGAATGAAGTTAACAAATTCAAAGGACAAATGTAAGGGAAGAAGAGCAGAATAGCAATAAAAATCCCTTCTGGACAAGTACAACAGAAATGGTGGTGTAGTGAATAGGCTTGAGAGCTTAAGCAGAAACCGCAAGAACTAGAAGAAAATGAAATTGAATAATACTCTCCTGGCTGCTGGTGTATTTCTAAGATGGGTAGCAAAGGGAAGAACTTTATAGAAAAACAATGATAGGTTTCGTTAGATAACACCGAGAGGTGTATTTTACAAAATGAAGAAGCTTAAAAGGCAAATAAACTGGAAAAAATGATCCCCTCCTATATGAGGTTGAGATTTCTTGGCATGCTCCTAAACCTCTCTAGACAAATTCAGTAATGCCAATCAAGTTACAGTCAAGTTATTATTGGTTCATACTATTCATTTCATTAAGTAGTGGGTCAGATGAAAAGATAAAGTGTTTGTCAGATGTGTTAGTTTCCTAGGACTGCCATAACAAGCGATCACATACCTGGTAGCTTATAAACAACAGAAATTTGTTTCCATACAGTTCTGAAAGCCAGAAGCCTGAGATCAAGTTATCGGCAAGGCCACACACCCTCTGCAAGCTTGAGAGAACTGTTTGAGTTGGCGAGCTTCTGGTGGCCCCGGCTATTCATTCTTGGTTTGGGGCGGCTCACTTGCAATCTCCTACCCATTCTTCACAGGGCCTTCTCTTTCTCCCTGTCGGTTTCTCCTGTCAGTAGATTTAGATCATCTCATCCAGAGATCCTTAACTTAATTACATCTGCAAAGACTTTTGAAATGAGGTCACATTTTTTGACATGAGGTCATGGCGATGTGGATATATATTTTTGGCAGCTACCATTCAACCCATTATACCAGCGCTGTTATTTACTGAACGAGAGGAATATTTTTCCATTATGGTAGATTATTCTATTCAAAGGAACGTGTGTTTTTTAATCCCAAACTTAGAGTATCCTACTTCTGTTCTTTCTTCTCTAACTAAATTATTTCCAGAGTGTGTGCACGTGTGTGTGCGCGTGTGTGCGTGCGTGCGTGTGCGTGTGTGTGCGCGTGCGCACACGCGCGCATGCGCGCTTAAGGGAGGGAGTGGATACTGTCAGTTTTAACTACTGTATTTTAAAATTCAATATTAGTTCCAGGAAAGGAGAGTTGTTTACTTTTTGGCTTTGACATTTATATAACTCTATGAGTCTCCTTGTGCACTGGCATTTTTAATAAATCAGAACTGGATCACTTTATTTATAACAGAAAATTTAACATAACACTGTTTTGGCCAGCAATTTTGTTTATGAATTTTCCCTCCAAAATGTACTTATTTTTATGTTTAAAATCTCTTTCCTACTCTATGGATCACATTGTACATATCTTATATCCTATTTATATTTGATAAGTGGGCCCTGATGTCAAAAAACAATAAAAACTGACCTCAACTGGGCCAGAAACATAGTAAATATTCAGTTAATAGTCATCGAATGAATGACTGAGTGCTTTATTACAGGTTTGTATAAATATCAGAGCAAGTTCAGAGCTTCTAAATGTCGCCCAATTTTCCACTCACAGAGGAGAACTGAAGCAGGTTCTGGCATAGACCTTTAAGAGCTTGGAAATTCTTAATGTGATTTTGATTATAATGAAGAAAAATATCAGTGGCAAGTCAGACCATCAGACCAACACGTTGCAAGAATCCTATGGAGAGCTACTCAGTCATTTCAGAAAGTTGTAGGGTCTGCCATGCAGCTGCTCCCCTCAGGTACCGCAAGCACATTTTCCCCATACAAACCATCTCAAAGTCTATACCTCTACCCCTTCTACCTATAATGGCCTTAGGTCACAAACACACACGAAGTTTATTTTATCATGTAGCTCCAGGAAGGAAATCCCTTTTATTTGGAAAAAGGAAGTAAGTACAGACAGATTAAGTGATTTAATGAAGACCACACAGCATGCCTGCCACTGAATTAGGACTCAAAACTGTGTCTTTTAGTCTACTGATAATTTTTATGGAAAATACTAGGGAAACTCAGTACATATGCGGTGTGAAACTGTGCCTAACGGTAACTACTGCTTTGTTGAAAATTCCCTTTTTCTTATAATTGACAGAAATGGTAATGTAGAGCCAGACCACAAAATATATTATAGCCAGCAATTCATTAAGTGATGTTGCAGATTCAAGGAAAGAACATGTTAAAATTTATGAAAAGCAGAGGTCCAAGAAGATGTAGGTATCTAAATTCTGACAGTGCTCAAATGTTTCAGTGCCTTATTAATCTGCTCAGTCTACACTATCTTTGAGACTGCAGAAAAAAACATATATATATATATATGTGTGTGTGTATGATTGATTGTGCTGCAGGATATGTGCTTTCTGCATTTCCGTTAACTATAAAACAAGCACCATTTTAATTAAGCTGCTTCCAAGCAATTCAGGTGCTCTATAAAAATATAATGAAGCAATTAAGATGTGTTACAAGTGACTGAGATATCCTTTCCATTTGAAAATGTGAAAGTGGAAGCCAAGATTTTTTTTTTTTAACCCCACCCTCAAAGCAAGGAGGCCATTTAATCTCAAGAAAAAGAATATTGAATTTAAGTGAAATATACATTGATTTAATATATATAATTAACTTTTCCTAAATTTAGCACTAACTAAATACAAAGGAATTATTTTTACTATTATTTGAGGTTTGAAGACATGTAGGTGTTGCAAATCACATTAGGGCTATAAAAATACCCTTATATTATTCCCAAGGAAAGATTAATTGTAGAACCTAAATAGAGCATCATGACTTTTTCTAAATCATATGTAAGAGTGAAGTTGAGACAATGATTAGAAATTATATTTATTTGAATATTTAAAATTTTGAAAGACACGGAACAGTTAGGATCTTTCTTATCCGGTATATTAATTTATTTTGGATGCACCAGTATGACCAATATGTAGAATGATGTACTCTTTGCTTCCATTAGAACAAATGACTTTCTTGTTTCTAAAATGAGATGGTCATATATTAGATTCTATTTTTCATGCAGTCAACCAGCAGTTATCATACCATGGGTGATGTTAGGTTTGAGGAATATAAAGCAATCATTACACACTTAAATTGCCCATGCAGAGCTTAATATTGCAGTGTTCCAGAACTACCAAAAATAATTTAAAAAGTGAAACAAGAAAATAATATAGTCACACACTGTGGTAAAGTATTAAAAGGTGATATAAATCTCAATGCCAACGCTAGGGGCCAGTCAGAGTAGGCCACTCTGAGGAGCTGAGATTATGTAGTCCTAGAGGAAATATCTTTGTAGAAAGCCTTGGAGGAAGGGCAGGAAAAGTTGACATTTGGAATGATGGTCTAGAAGGGAACCAATAAACAAATGCATAAAATATAGATAATAATCTCTAAGAATTACAGAGAGATTCTATAATTCTCTTCTGTATCCTTTTCTATGAGCATTTCTTTACTTCATTTTGAAAATTTCACTATCTATCATAAAGTTCATGTTTACCTAGCCTCCGTGTCTTATGCTGCAGGTTAGGCTAGTTCCATCTCAAAGGAAATAGATAATTGCACATGATTTCCATAGTGTGCCATTTTTATTACAAGTTAGAGAAAATGCCAACTGAAACAAATACTGGCAGTGATAGAAAGCCAGCAATGAGCAGCACTATCACTGGTACAACAGACATCACCCTTGCAGGTGAGCCTACAGAAACTGGAAAGTTTAAATTAATTGTGTAGTATTTCAGAGGTGACTTATGGTAGAATCAGGATAAAAAAATCCCAAGGTAATATGACCATAGATCTTAGATAGGGAGATAGGTAGGTAGGTAGAGAGCCAGACATAAAATTTAGTGGTTATATTGTCTTTTCTCATTCTTGTTATTTTTCTACCAGTGGCCCAGCATGAATGATAACACTAAAAAACTAGTTTGAGCTGTTAATCGCTGTTGTTCTATAATGCTTTATTTATAATTAATGTGCTAATTCTTTGGTTTATTCCCTAGGGCATTTTCATCAGGAATGCAATTTTATAAAGCAACTGAATAACTAAATAAATGTTACAGCCGCCTTCTAGCTAGCAGGCTGGTCCAGATGGAATTGAATATCATGTTCCTGAACTTCTATCTGCCCAATGGCAAGAACCTGAGCAAAAGCCAAATGAAGATTTTAGTAATTCCATTTCAAGAATTCTCTAAAGGACCATTAACTGCAAATACATCAAGGGCAGGGTAACTGCCAGTGGAAAGTGACAAAATGGCTACTCTTCTGGAAAGGTAAAATGCTTGAACTCATAAGACCTGAGCTTCCAGGCCTGGATTGAGGGAAGCACAGCAGAATGGACCGTTGAAGGAGCCATTGTGAATTGTGGAGGATGCTAATGCTCGATTTATCACATTTTACTCCCATGAGTTTTCTCCTCCTGCTGTGATAATTCTTAGAGAATGAGAGGGGCCAAGGAAAGATGAAAAATAGTTTGGGGCAGAGAGGGAGAGAAGGAGAGAGGGAGGGAGAGAGGGATGGAGAGAGGGAAACAAGGAGAAGCTTTAAGAGTAACTGGCAAGAAGACTAATATTATGCTGTCCTGCCTTATTAGTACTATAGGAAACCTGAAAAACAGAGATCTTCCTACTTACGTTTCTGCCTTCCTACCTTTCTGTACTGTAGTTCTTGCTGGCCTTCTTATTGAGTAGCATCAATTGTTGATTGTGTACATGGAACTATGCTAGTAAATGTGAATGTGGATACATGAGCCAGATTCTAAAACTAGCAAGAGTCAATTTTTAAAACATTGAAAAGTTTTGCAAGTTGCTGTTAAACGTTAATAGCTTGAAATTGGTCAGGGAGGAGTCTTAACATCACTAACATAGGCAAACACAACGAATCACTGTGTTTCTTCCTTTTTGGAGAGCCAGTTTACTAACATACCACTGTGTATGCATTTATGTGAGAGTGAGTGTGTTGTAAGTGAGGAAGGATCCAAATATTTCCCCTGCCCTCGGGGACTTAGAACTTAGGAGGTGAACATAGTTGAATAAAGGGAAAACTATAATATAAGACAAATTGTGGTTATAGCTGGGCGGCACATGGAGAACTCACATTTAGCTGATAAATAAAATATTGAACAGTAGTTAATATTTGAACCCGACCTTTCAGGGCTAGTAGTACTTCAGTCCATGGAGATATAAGAAGGAAGAAGAGGTAGGGACAGTAGGGACAGTGACAAAGGAAAGGTAAATGAACAGAGTTCCTGGGGCAGGAAAAGTAGCTTTGAATTAGCTACTCTCATTTGGCTGGAGCATACATGATGTTCAGGGAATATATGTAGGATAGGGAAGTGGTAGAGGATTTAGCTCACAGTAACTGTGTGACAAGAGGGTAATAGTCTTGATAGTCTTGGCTTAATCATTCATCTTAAAGAGGCAAAGTGGAAATCCACCTCACTAGATGACTGACCCTGGTCATGTTTTTTAAACTTTCTGCAAAATAGTGATTCTAGTACCTTCCTTGTAGTATCCCTAAAGAATTACAAACACAATCTTAGTTTTAGTATGGAAAATGACTTGCAAGCTTTAAATGCCAAGATATGGAAATGACTCTGGCATTTACTGAGCAGTCCATGGGTTCCACTAAGTCTCAGGAAAGAACCACGTGGAAATGTTAACAGTGTAGAGAAAACCTGATTTCTGTACGCATTGAAGGTATGTGATAACTTCATGAAGTTTTAGCCATTGAGTTCAAATCCCCATCCTTTCCAAAATAAAACAACACACATGTATAAAATGAAAGGACAAGTAATCAGTAGAAATGGTGTTATTCAACAACTTAGAAAGGGAAAAAAATTCATTTGGAGTCATGAAGACAGGACTTCACATGAGTTTTATGTTTGCCTTCTGACATAAGATTATTTCGATATACATAGCCATAGCTCAATTAGACTAAGAGACACATGAACTGGCAAATGAGGAAAGGTTTAATGCTGGAGGTTAGCCTTAATCTTGGATTTACAACTATAAATGATGTAGTTTGGGAAAAAGAATGTGAGAAAATAAAGTGTTGATAAAACCAGTGACATGAGAATGATATTCCTTCAAATGAAGTTGCTAGCTCTCATTGACACAAATTGATTTTTTAAGGAGTTGAAATTCCATGCAATATATATAATGTAATTTATATCATGGATCTGGATGATAAGAGCAGAGTATTAAAAAAAATGCCCTCATAAATGTGCAAAGATCACCAATTAAGCTTAATTTGAGATATTTTTATTGTAGATAAATTCACACATGTGAGTGAGCTTCCTGGGGGCAGAGACACACAACGGGACAATCACTCAAAGAACATGAAACCAGTCTCTCTGGCTTCAAGACAGGGTTGGCCATTATTAGTTCCATGACCTTGGGAAATGATTAAACGTGTTTGTCTTTCATGTTCCTCTTCTGGAATACTGAAAGAGAAATACTAGTATCTACCTAGCAGGGTAGATATATTTCAAGGGTTAAATGAGAATACATATGTAAACCAGATAGTAAGCTCTATTCCAAAGACGTCTGTGCTCCTACTGTGTTTTGGATATATTTTAGGCACTTGGGGTACATATGTGATTGAAATAGACTTCTGTCCTAGCATATCTGTATTTTATCACATTTTAGCCAACACTACCATTATTTCCATTGCTATCTTTGTTTTCATAAAACCTAGCACAGTGCCTGACTAGTAGGTGCTCAAAAAAAGTTGCTGAATGAATGTTCAACTAAAGCTGGGTTGAGGGCATATAAACAGCACACATGAGTGAGCAGAATAAAGATAAATACTTGGGGGGGCACCTGGGTGGCTCAGTCGGTTAAAAATCTGCCTTCCGCTCAGGTCATGATCTCAGGGTCCTGGGACTGAGCCCTGCACTGGGCTCCCTGCTCAGCAGGAAGCCAGCTTCTCCCTCTTCCTTTGCTGCTGCCCCCTGCTTTTGTATGTGTGTGTTTGGTTTGTTTGTTTTTAAAGATTTTATTTATTTATTTGACAGGGAGAGAGAGGAGAGCACAAGCAAGGGGAATTATAAGAGAGCAATCTGTTTACTAGAATGGAAATTCTAGTTGTTCATGCAAATTCTACCTTTGAATCTTTATTTTTCTAATGGAAACAAACAAACAAAAAAGCCCAAAACCAAAATGAAACAACAACAAAAACAAACAAAAAACTAAGGGAAAATTGAAAATTTACATTATCTATGAGTTATTGTAGAAATACGTTGTTCTTTCAGCTTTATTGGTCTTTGAAATGTATCCTGACTGTTAGAGAATTAGTGGTAATAATTCAAATGTCTGATAGAGTAACAAATGAGACATTGGTTTACTTTTCACTCAATCATAAGGGCTGGAAATTGCTAAATAGGTGAAACCCCCAAATTCAGAATATATTGGTATTAGTCATCTCAAAGCAGACATTTCAGGATGAATTAAGAAATTGTAGCTCATAGAGTTAAGTATGTCTAATACTGTTAGGTGGAAGAGAGAAGCGCTGCTTAATGGTTCAATTCCATTAGGGGAGAAAAAAAGCAAAAATTGCAAGTGGTTTCATTTACAAAAGCAAGCCATAAAAGTCAGCTACCTGCCTGCTGAAGTCCTTTGCCCCTTCAAATGCTGTTTCTGTTCTGTCAGCATTGCTAGTATCTGCAGCTACTGTACTGTGGAAAGTAATTATATTATATGGCAGATAAAACAAGGGGGTATGCATCAGATTATAAATAACTTAATTTTGCAAAGGAATTTTACATCTTAATCTGCTGGACTATCACTTTCATTTAGGCTCTGAAACGAAATTATGTTATTGTGATCTGTGATATAATTTAATAACTCACCCATAAGGAAATGTCAGGTCGCATTTGCAACAATCCAGGGGCCATTAAGCCAGATGGAAGGTCATTCTGTTTGAGGATTGTAAATGAACCTGTCCAACAAAGTTTTGGTTAGGGACAGCCAAGGACTCATTATGTAGTCAATTTACCCAACTGCTCACAAGAACCACGCCAACACCAAGGCTGTTCTGTCCTTTGAAGTTTGAAATGAATTTGAATATATAGGAATTTTTACTTTCATCAGGCCAAAAAGGAAATTGCTTTTGCAAAAAGCAGTCATTTCCATAGATTGCTTAGAACATTAGAATAAAAATTAAATGTACTGTAGAAATGCCACTTGTGGAATTTTTGCTTTTTTCTTATTCATTTTCCTTTTTTTAAATTCTGCCTTTCTTTGGTAGTGGAAGACACACATACACACACACAGACACACTCATCATGTCACATAAACATAAATCATTCAAACAACGTATCAGGAATGAACAAAGAAATCTATGCTTTTGAAAGTAAAAATATTCCGTTAAAATAATTACAATATCTTTCTTCTTTTACTTTTTGAGTTCCTTTTGTATAACATGAAGTTAACGACTTCTGATTATCTACACTATGTGATTTACTGTGAATACTCCAAAATGGATAGTTCAACACCAGCTTTTATTTAGATTTTTAAAAACACATTTTAAAAAATCTGAATGCCTTTAATGATATTTAAGTTAATCCCTAGAGCAAAGAACACAAAATTAGTTGTTCTATTAAAACATTATTTTACAACTAGTGTATTTCCATTTTAAAGATAAATAGCTAACGTATTTATCCATAACCCCATATCTATGATAAATTTTGACATTTGTCTGTGTTTACATATTGCAAAGCATATTTTACTGACTAGGGTTCACTGACTCAGTTATATAAATATGGGTTTACTGACGGGCTTACTGACCATATTTATTTGATCCTCATTACTCATGGGTTCTGCTTTTGTGAATTTGTCTACCTGCTAAAATTTATTTGTAACCCCCAAATCAATACTGATGGTCCATTCAGTCATTTGTGGGTATGTGCAGAGCAGTGATACATTTGAATTAGCCAGGGCCCAAATTCCCAACTGAGGTGGCACAGAGCCTTCTGCCTCTGCTCTCATAGAAAGATGACCAGAAGATGGAAAAAGTAGGGGGCAGTACAATGTAGTGAACAGAGTCCTGGCTCTGGGGATGGGGGGCAGGGTGTGAACCCACCTCTGGCACCTATCAGTAGAGACACTCTCAGGCAAGTCACTAATACCTCTGAACCTCATTTTCTTTTTTAAAGAAAAATGGAATCTACCGGGGATGAGCTATTTTTAGGATTTAAGATTATTATTTATATGAGCTATATATGAAATGTATTTATTTCTCATAGGAACAATAGTTCAGTAGTAGCTAATTCAGTGTTTACAGTGACTTACAGAACATAGTCACCTGGAATAATGAGAATCAACTATATATGTATATTTTTGTAGGTATTACTGATATGCATATATTTGTTCATGCTATAACATGGATTTAGAACAATCCACATACATATTTCATATAGAACATGAATATTTTCGCATGTTAATACCTTTGCCACTGTAAATTGTAATGAATATCCATACCCATAAATTATTGTACTTTTCAACTTATCTGAAGAAACAGAAATTTTACTTTTTGGTTGATGTCATAATTATGTAGTTTAGATGATATGGTTACAATTTTTCTCTGCTTCAAAGGTTATGAACACTGTTTTTAAAGATTTTATTTATTTATTTGAGAGAGAGAGAATGAAAGATAGAGAGCACGAGAGGGAGGAGGGTCAGAGGGAGAAGCAGACTCCCTGCTGAGCAGGGAGCCTGATGTGGGACTCGATCCCAGGACTCCAGGATCATGACCTGAGCCGAAGGCAGTCGCTTAACCAACTGAGCCACCCAGGCACCCGTGAACACTGTTTTTAAATATATTTTTCCTACAGAGCAGGGAGGAGATAACTATGACTCTTCTTTTGGTATGCCACTAGAGTTGAACTAGAGTCTAGCAAAGTGGTAAGGAGAGTCTTGGGACTGTATCTAGAACATCCATTTGTTTCATGTTAAAGAGAGGAAAGAAGAGGAAATGCAGAAATTTCTCATTCTGGCCTAAGAAAAGCAGTAAGGATGGATGATGGAAATGCTCCCTTGTTTGGGGATTCTAGGGCTTTTCTGCAAACTAGCTGATGAAGATCTTTACTTTGATGTATTTATCCATACAACTCTTAGTGGTAGGCTTAGGCAATCAACCACAGTTAATGCTTGTACAATTTGGAATTTTCATACAAGACCTACACCAGGCAGTACACACCACCAGAACTGCGCCTAATACATAGAAAGCAGAGACACATCAGTCAAATACCCTAGTAAAAGGAAAGCCAACATAGTGCCAGAACACTGGTCAGCCGAGTCCTGGGTTCTGGTCTTAATTCTGAAAATACCTAATTGGATGAAGTTGAGCAGAATTCTTGACTATTTGAATTGAATACTAACTCTAAAGATTACCTTCACATTATTTTTTAAAAGTATGTTTCTTTGTAAATTCTGAAATAATGCAAGAAACCATGTATTTTTGTCAAAAGATGATTAAAATAAAATGTCTTCTTTCAGTACGAGTTAGTCAACTATTCTATCTTGTCTCATTTTGCTTGTTACTTACATTACAAGGCAACTAAAGAACAGTATCTCTTGATGCAAAAGCAGTTAAGGGTAATCTGCCCTCCCTCTTCCTATTAAGCTTGCTGATTTCCCACCCCCCGGCTCCCATCTTAGACATTTGAGAGAGGTCACTAAATCATTCTAGCTCAAACACCTCTTGCAGAGTCTGCATAGCAGAACAAAATAGAATAAGATGATTAATAGGTTGATATTGTCAGAAGGACCTTGAAAGCATCATTTGTAGATACCAGGCCTGCAGAAAATGGAGATATAAGTATATAATCAAATTACTATTTTGCTCTATAATGTTAAATTTTTATTTATAATGCTCAATAAGTAAATTCCTTCCTAAATTCACACAATGAAACAGAAGTCTGTACTATAGAAACTAAATAGTAATTAGAGATAATAGTATTTCTGAGTGAGACTAGATACCGTTTTGTTACAGAAACAATGAATTTAATCTGTGTTGAAGCTTAGATAAATCCATAAAGAACCTATGGTATTTGAGCTTATGAGATTGAAAGATGCATTGAAAGAAAGAAAGAAAGAAAGAAAGAAAGAAAGAAAGAAAGAAAGAAAGAAAGAAAGAAAGAAAGAAAGAAAGAAAGAAAGAAAAAGAGGGAGAGAGAGGGGGGAAGGAAGGAGAGGGGAGGGGAGGGGAAAGGGAGGGGACGAGAGGGGAGGAGAGAAAAGATAAGAAAACCTGGGTTAATGGGCTTTATGTTGTTGTCCATACTGTTACTTTGTTATCTACAGGACAGCAAAGAAACCACTTAACTACTAGAAACCTTTCTGATCGTTGCTTATATCAGTCAGGATTCAACCTGAGAAGCAGAAAGCAGAATCAGGAGGATATGTATACAGTGTATATACAATACAATTCAATTGTGTGAAGTCTTTAGGGTAGACAGTGAGGAAGGGAAGCTCACAGGCAGGGGAGAATTCCAAGCTGAAACTTACTGTCCACAGGAAGTATTGTCTTAACTCAGGGAAGGCCTAAGCCCTCTTTTAAAGACTTTCCAACTGATTAAATCAGACCCACCCATGATAATCTCTTTTTTGATTAAAGTCAATTGATTAAAGACTTTAATCACATCTGCACAAGCACTTTGCAGCAGCAACTAAATTACTGTTTGATTGGATAAATATGAGAAGGTGTATGCGTGCCACAAAATGACTCCTTTCCTTCTGTCTTCCAACTCTTCTAAGAGAATATCCCTTGTAGCCCACACAACTGGGAACATACTAGAAAGGGAAATCTGGGAAGTGTAGTACAAACTAGTAAATTTGACACAATGAAAGCCATCACAGTTCACCCCTTGTCAACTTAGCACCCATACACATCTCTTAAAAATCATAATTGCTCTCTCAATAAGATAGTTACAGAGTCATACTCCTGCCTAATATGATACAAATATCCCATGTTCTATCAAAAACATGTAAACTCTTCCCCAGAGAAGGATATGAAGTTTCTGGGTGATACTTATTCTTCTCTTTTGATTTCCTGTGATTTAAATACTTTGATGAATGATAAAGGGTAAGAGAGGGGAAAACACAGTTTTTGGTTAATATATATTCAAACATATTCATTTAAAAGTAAGGAAGAATTACTTGTAACTATTACAACCCTCTTTTCTGAAACTGGTCATATGGTTGCACCCGGTACTTAAAACTACTTTCTTCCAATTCATTTCATATTCCCTTTACCCTCAGCAACTACCTCAGCTGATCATGTTTCCTTGCTCAATGGGGTGACTTGAACATTCATGAATGAAGGGTCTGAGTCATTATCATTTCTCAACACGTAATAAAATTTTAAAAAACAAAAACAAAACAAAAAACACAAGTTTCATTGCCTGGGGAGTACCCTTCCATTGTGAATAAGACAGCCACCATATAACCAATAGTCTCAATCTACAGATTTCTTTGCTTTTACATAAATAAGAGCTGAGACCATGTCTATATTATTATAGGATAATAAATATTAGAAATAATTGAGTTAATTCTGTTTCCTAATATACAGCTTCATTTCTTATTATAGAGAATATGAGCAAGCAGTATAAATGACAATAGAAGTCACCATTAATTCTACAATCCACCACAGCAATCATCATACTAAATGGTGAAAAGTGTAAAGTTTTCCTCTAAGATCAGGAATAAGGCAAGGATGCCCAACTCAACTTTTATTCAATATAGTATTAGAAGTCCTAATCAGATCAATTATGTAAAAAAAAAAAAAAGAAAGAAAGAAAAGGCACTCAGATTGGAAAGGAAGAAGTAAATCTCTATTTGCACATGACGTGATAATAAATATATTATGCACATTGTTAATAAGTATTTAAAAAATAATATATTTTAAAATAAATATTAATAAATATTTTAATAAATATTTCAGCAAAAAAATCCTGTTAGAATAAATGAATTCAGTAAAGTTGCAGGATACAAAATCAAAATATAAAAATCAGTTGCATTTCTACATACTAATAATGAACTGTCAGAAAGAGAAATTAAGAAAATAGTCCCATTTACAATTGCATCAAAAATAATAAAAAATACCTAGGAAAAAAATTTAACTGAGAAGGCAAAAGATCTTTATACTGAAAACTATAAGACATTAATGAAAGAAATTGAAGAAGATACAACAAATGGAAAGATATTCCACACTCATGGATTAGAAAAAATAATATTGTTAAAATGTGCATACTACCCAAAGCAATCTACAGATTTGAAATCCTGATCAAAATTCCAATGGCCTATATCACGAAGTAAAAAAAAAAAAAAATCCTAAAATTTGTATGAAACTACAGAAGACTCTGCATAGCCAAAGCAATCTTGACAAAGAACTAAGATGGAGGCATCCCATGTCCTGATTTCAAACTATATTCACAGCTATAGCAATCAAAGTGGTATGGTATTGGCATAAAAACATACAGATCAATGGAACAGAATAGATAGTGCAAAAATAAACCCATGCACTTATAATCAATTAATTGATGACAAAGGAACCAAGAACATACAATGGAGAAAGGATAGTCTTTTCAATAAATAGTGTGGGGAATACCAGACAGCTACATGCAAGAGAATGAAACTGAACCACTATCTTACACCATACACAAAAATAAATTCAAAGAGATTAAAAACTTGAATGTAAGACTTGAAAACACAAAACTCCTAGAACAAAACATAGAGGCAAGCCCTTTGACATCAGTGTTGACAATAATTTTTTGGATTTGACACTAAAATCAAATGCAACAAAAGCAAAATAAACAAGCAGGACTACATCAAGCTAAAAAGCTCCTGTACAGGGCGCCTGGGTGGCTCAGTTGTTTCGGCAACTGCCTTTGGCTCAGGTCACGATCCTGGAGTCCTGGGATCGAGTCCTGCATCAGGCTCCCTGCTCAGCGGGGAGTCTGCTTCTCCCTCTGACCCTACCCCCTCTCATGCTATTTCTCTCTCTCTCATTCTCGCTTTCTCAAATAAATAAATAAATAAAGTCTTTAAAAAACAAAACAAGTTCCTGTACAACAAAAGAAACCAACAAAATGAAAAGGTAATTTACCAAATAGGAGAAAATATTGGTAAATCATGTATCTGATAAGAGGTTAATACCTAATAAGAGATTCATACATGCCAATAGCAAAAAACCCAAATAATCTAATTAAAAAAGTAGAAATAGGAACTGAATAGACATTTTTCCAAAGAAAACATACCAACAGGTACATGAAAAGATGGTGAACATCACTAATCATCAGGGAAAGGCAAATTAAAACTACAATGAGATATTGCCTCATACATGTTAGAATGGTATCATCAAAAAGATAAGAGATCATGGGATGTCTGGGTGGCTCAGTCAATTAAGCATCCCGCTCTTGATTTTGGCTTAGGTTGTGATCTCAGGTTCGTGAGATCAAGCCCCAGTTTGGGCTCTGTGCTCAGTGCAGAGTCCGCTTCTCTCCCTTTCTCTCTGCCCCTCCCTACTCTTGCATGCTCTCTCTCTCTCTAAAATAAATAAATCTTTAAAAAAAAGTTAAGAGATCACAAGTATTGGTGACGATGTGGAGAAAAGTTAACCCTTGTGCACTGTAGGTGGGAATGTAAACTGTGCAGCCACTATGGAAAATAATATGGAGCTTCTTCAAAAAATTAAAAAAAAATAAGCTACTATATGATTCAGCATTTCCCCTTTGGGTTTATATCTAAAGGAAATGAAAACAGGATATCAAAGAGATAACTGCATTCCCATGTTGATTGCAGTATTATTCATAGTAGCTGAGATATGGGAACAACCCTAGTGTTCACCAGTGGAGGAATGGATAAAGAAAATGTGGTAAATATATACAATGGAACATTATTAAGCGATGACAAAAAAGGAAATCCTGTCATTTGCAACAACATAGATAAAACTTGAGGGCATTATGCTAAGTGAAATAAGCCAGAGTCAAATACCGCGGGGTTTTACTTACATGTGGAATTTGATGGGGGGGATAAAAAAGTAAGTCAAACTCACAGAAGCAGAAAGTAGAAATATGGTTGTTAGGGCTGGGGGGAAATAGGGAGAGATTGGTAAAAGAGTACAAACTTTCAGTTATAAGATGAATAAGGTTGGGGCACCTGGGTGGCTCAGTCAGTTAAGCATCTGCCTTCAGCTCAGGTCATGATCCCGGGGTCCTGGGATAGAGTCCCTCATCAGGCTTTCTGCTCAGTGGGGAGCCTGTTTCTCTCTCCCTGCACCCCGCCTTTTGTTCTCTCACTATCTCTCTCTCTCAAATAAATAAAATCTTTTTTAAAAAAGATGAATAAGGTCCAAGGAGCTAATATAAAACATACTAATTACAGATAACTTTGTACTGTATAATTGAAATTTCTGAGAGCTTAAATGTTCTTACCAATAAATAAATTAATTAATAAACTAAAATAAAATATGTGAAGTGATGATGTGTTAATTAACTAGATAGGAGATAGCCTTCTACAATGATAATCACCATGATCGATGCACACTTTAAATATCTTACAATTTCATATGTCAATTAAAACTCAATAATTCTGAAATTAAAAATAAAATTCTATAATCCACCTATAAATACCATTAACATTTAATATGTTTCTTCCTAATTTTTGTATGACTCATACTTATAGTTCTATGACTAAGATCACATAACATACATGTTTTATATCCTAATTTTTCATATAATAAGGATTAATGGAGTAATGTAAAGTGAATCTTTTACCCAAGTCATCTATAGGTCCATGATGGTAATATACATGGTAGAGAACAATGACCAGCAAAAGCAAAATCTTTATTTTTATGAGGCTTTTGGCCTCAAAATTCTGTAAATCCAGTTGAGCCATGTGGGAATTGTACAAGCTAATGACTACCTTCAGACTAGAATAGTGGTTATACAGTACGAGATATTAAAAATGCACCACAGTGTATACATACACACACACACACACACACACACACTATACCCTGTTACACTGACCTATTAAAAATACTGAAGCATTTGAGGGGTCCCTGGGTAGCTTGAGCATCCTGAGCACCCTGAGTCGGTTGAGCATCCAACTCTTGATTTCAGCTTGGGTCATGGTCTCAGGGTAAGGAGATTGAGCCCCTGATGGGCTCTAGCACAGAGTCTGCTTGAGATTCTCTCTCTCCCTCTCCCTGTGCCCTTCCCTTGCTCACATGTACTCTCTCTCTAAACAAATAAATAAAACCTTTAAAAAAATGCTAAAGCATTTGATAACAGAAATTCAGAATTTGGAAAGGATGAAACAATATTTGTTTTGTCTTGGGCACCTGGATGGCTCAGTCGTTAAGCGTCTGCCTTCAGCTCAGGTCATGATCCCAGGGTCCTGGGATCGAGCCCCACATCCGGCTCTCTGTTCCGCGGGAAGGCTGCTTCTCCCTCTCCCACTCCCCCTGCTTGTGTCCTCTCTCGCTGTGTCTCTCTCTGTCGAATAAATACAATCTTTTAAAAAAATATATTTGTTTTGTCTCTACAATATTGTTTTTTAATATATTATTAATGATAATAGTAGTAATGTTAAATAATAATGAAATTATTTGTTCAGCACTTTCTGATATAGCAATCAATGGCCTGGTTCTGAGTTCGGTTCATTTAACTTTAATAGCTCTCATAGCTAAAGTAAGTATTTTATGAAGAAAAGTGGATCCAGATTTAAGAATTGGATCACTGGCTGAATTTCTAAATCATGACACTCACTATTCAAACTCATTTGCCAGTTATACAATTATTGAGGGAAACTAAATTTCCATTTTTTTAAGAAAATAGTTCTCCTTTTAAATAAACCCAATGGTGTCATTTTATATATATCTATATATATAATAAATAGGTTCATGACTCACAAAAATTATCTATTTTAAATAATGTCAAATATTTGAAAAATCAGATATCCAATTTTCAAAGTACAGTTAAGAATATGTAAGACTAGTAAATGATTTTGGGCAACAAAAAAAATAATGATGGGTATATTTTGAAACACTAGTCTTTAAAATGATCTTTCAAAGAGCATTAAGTCCTTGGTATTTTTAAGGCATTGTCTTTATCTTAAATGGGCCCATTAGTGTTGTTTTGTTTTGTTTTGTTTTTTACAAAAAATATCTGCTAGGTGGCTGGCAGTGTTTTTAATTGCAGAAAAAGGTAAGTAAATTTGGAATACTTGCTTTTGGAAAAAGAAGAATGAATACTTCATTCTTAAAGTCAGCAACTCTCTTAAGATTTTTTTTTTTTTAAGATTTTATTTATTCAATAGAGAGAGAGAGAGAGAGAGAGAGGGAGAAAGTGACAGAGAGCAAAGCAGGGTAAAGGGCCAGGGGAGAAGCAGACTCCCCATTGAGCAGGGAGCCTGATGCAGAACTTGATTCCAGGACTCCAGGATCATGACCTAAGCCGAAGGCAGATGCTTAAGTGACTGAGCCACCTAGGTGCCCCTCTCTTAAGATCTTTACTGTGGGATAATCTAAACATTTATCTGTAGTATGATTTTTATGATCACATTGTATTTCATAACAAATTTATTTTAAAATTCAGCTGCATTTAAAATTTCAAAGTGCTCACATCAATGAAATTTTGTAGCATTATTTATTTATTTATTTTTTAAAAAGATTTTATTTATTTATTTGACAGAGAGAGACACAGCGAGAGAGGGAACACAAGCAGGGGGAGTGGGAGAGGGAGAGGCAGGCTCCCCGCAGAGCAGGGAGCCCGATGTGGGGCTCGATCCCAGGACCCCGGGATCATCACCTGAGCCAAAGGCAGATGCTCAACCAGCTGAGCCACCCAGGCACCCCCGCATTTTTTATTTCTTAAACTCTGCTGCAAAAGTTTGCTATTAAGAACTGATGAATTCAACTGAAGTGTTAAATCTGCAAAATATCACAGGTTGTGCGTGTCCAGTAAAAAACAAATACTTCACAGTTTTATCATAACTTACTGTCTTCATTAAGTTAGTTATTTCTTGGTGAACTAGTATTTTTTCTTTGGGCTGTCACAAAAAGTAGTTTGTATGCGTTATAACTGAAAGAGAATAAACGTCTAACATAATACAAGGCACGTAGAAATTTCTTTAATCCATCCGTATAACAAACTTCACCCTACGTAATTGAAATTTGGGTTCGGATGCTTCCATTTTTAAAATCTAGCAGTGATGCTCTATATCTTTAAACACTATTAACTGCATTTCAATTTGTTGTCATACTGTTTTCCATATATAATTTTAGCCAGTTTTACCATACCAGGATGGATATGAATTTCTTACATGGTAGGTTGCTTTTAGCCTTTTGCTTTCAAGAAACCCTCAGAAAGATTTTAAAAAACTTATCATTAGCTTTAGAGTCATTTATAAAGTATTGGGTTATATTTCAATTGACTTAAAACATTAATGAAAAACTAAAGAGGTCTTATTCTATAGAAGCTTGGCAAATCAACCCAATATGGTAACTGCTATTTTACAATTTTGATATTTTTGGATTACTTCTTTTGAAATCTGCTTAGTCATTGCTGCTAACTTAATTGTGACTAAAGGGTTTTTTTTTTTCTGGTGTTGTTTTTACTAAGAGTAGAAGCTTCTTACATTCTTTGAAAACATAATTTTTGATGACTGGATAATGATGTTTATTTTTATGAATATTCCATTGTTTACTTTGCCATTATAATATTTTTTAACATTTATTTTTTTTAAAGATTTTTATTTATTTGAGAGGGAGAGAAAGAGAGCCAGCAAGAGAAAGAGCACGAGGGGTGAGAGCAGAGGGAGAAAGAGAAGCAGGCTCCCTGCTGAGCAGGGAGCCCGATGCGGGACTCGATCCCAGGACCCCAGGACCATGACCTGAGCCGAAGGCAGACCCTCAACCAACTGAGCCACCCAGGGGCCCCATTTTTTAACATTTAAATATTTTAATAAAAAATGGTAAGCTTGAAAATAAATACCTTCACATTTAAATCTTCATACAAATATCTTACCATTTCTTTATAATGAAGAAAAGATTTCTTTAAAATTATGAGTAGTATTGTCAAATTACACCCCAGAGATTTTATTCCAATTTGTATTTCCCAGGAGTGAATAAAATTGAATATTACATCAAATTCTTGATAATAATATGTACTTATTATTTAAAAATACTTTTTCTAATATTTGAAAATGACATCTCATGGATATATTCCTATTCCTTTGATTATTAGTGAGGTTGAGTCTTTCGTGTGTATTATTTTCCTTTGCTTTGACTATCTACTTGTATTACTTACTTTTTTCTTTTTATTTATTATGTTATATTAATCACCATACATTACATCATTAGTTCTTGATGTAGTGTTCCATGATTCATTGTTTGTGTATAACACCCAGGGCTCCACGCAGAACGTGCCCTCTTTAATACCCATCACCAGGCTAACCCATCCCCCCACCCCCCCTCCCCTCTAGAACCCTCAGTTTGTTTCTCAGAGTCCATTGTCTCTCGTGGTTCGTCTCTCCCGCCGATTTACCCCCCTTCATTCTTCCCTTCCTGCTATTTTCTTCTTCTTCTTCTTCTTTTTTTGTTTAACATATAATGTATTATTTGTTTCAGAGGTACAGGTCTGTGATTCAACAGTCTTAAATCTATTTGTGTGAAATTTTGTACAGTGGGGGCATTAATTTCTTGTCGTATTTGTCACATACAATTCTTTCAGATTTTTTTGTCCTTTTTTCCCCGACATTTACTGATTAATAGAAGTTTTTATTTTTATGAATTCAAATCCAGTATTTTATTTTTCCTTATGATAAGACTCACTAGCTTTATTATAAAATGAAAATTACTCTTTTATAACAGTTGAAAAGTGAAAACAAATAGAAATAAATGATCGAGAAACTACTCCTAATAATTTGACTTGAATATATTTTCTAAGCAAAATTTATATATTTAAAATAACAATATATCTATAATTTTGTATCCTATTTTAGTCACAAAATATCATCTCCATTTTCTATGTCTTTAAGGACTCTTTGAATTTCTTTGTTTCCATTGTGAGGAGATAATTTATAAAGGAAATCACCTTAGAAACTTGTGAATTTAAAAACAAACCTAGATAGGAAAAGCATTTTTGGATATATCTTTGTTATATATCAATATCAAGTTATTTATTAAAACAGGCATCCACAAATTAAATATTTTTGTCTCAATACAAAAAAAATTTTTTAATGCTGCCAAATGGGGAAATGGAATTTTCCCTACAGTCATCTTATTGCTTTTTTAAAAACTAACAATATTCCCGAATTAAGTCTTTCTAGACTTAATTGAGTTTTGTTTTGTTTTAAATTATCCTTTTCAAATAGATCATGTCCTTCACCCACGTGATTTTGAGTCCTTCAAGAACAAGAATTTCATCTTCTCCATCCATCTTTATATTCCCGTAAGTATGGTATATGGAAGATAACCAGGAAAATTTAATTCAATTCAGTTCTAATTTTAACCCTGATATCATTGAGTTGCAAATTCAGTGACATGAATTATTTTCTACAGCTCAGCCTGATTGCCTCTTTATCTGTCATCTTGATAAATCATTAACTTTAAAACTTAAAGCAAGTAATCTGCTAAATATCACAACCTTCTTTCTATCCACACACCTCGAAACACAACTCTGCATCTGGAACACTGAAATTTTAAATAAATTCCTCTTCCGAACATTTTAAATTATTGTTTAGGATTGTGGTTGTCTGCAGTCATTCAGAAATATCCCACAGTCTTTCTCAGAATTCTATACCACTTAAGCTTCTAACATATCTGGACTTAGAGGTTTGCTTTCCAATATGATAGCTGTTAGGCATATGAGGCTATTAAGCACTTAAAGTGAGTGTGGTCTTCACTGAGATATTCTAAAAGTATGAAATATCAATCACCTATTTTTTTAACTGTTGTGAAATATAGCTACTAGAAAATTTAAGATTATATATATGGTTCATATTAACCTGCTACTCGACAGTACTACTCTAGAGGAACAAATCTCTTTGACTACCCGTTGCTCCCTACTAACATATTCAAATAATGTTTAGACTGTTGAGCTTTGTCTAGAAGATCAAATTAAATCATGAGTATAGATACAACTTTACCGTTTACTCTATAAACATTTCTTGCCAATTATTTGATTTTTGAACAAAGAAAAACAAGTTGGGAACAGAAGTGGGAAAAAACAGTGGATTTTAACTGGGCAAGCTAATTAATATATTAAGTCTCTTTGTCGCTACACATGGCCTGAAGCAGCACACTGGACAAGAGGGGATGGGTCTTGCATCTTAGCAGAAAGTCAGGGCGAGGACTCTCAAGGAGGTCCCGGAGCAGGCAGGCTGCTGAAAGCAGCAGCATATGCACTTACTTCTTACACCAGCGGTGAAGTCCTTGTTGACAATTTTCCCAGGAAGTTTCTGACAAATAGCACACGCAGTTGTTTACATTTTTGTGATTTAACGTCTCACTTAAATTTCACAGGTGCACATAAATGTGTTCATTTGAGCACGGTAATTCCACTGCTACTAACATCAGTAAGTAAGTGAATACGAGAAACAAGCCAGTACTAAATTTATTACTCTCCTCTCTGGCTAATGTACTTGAATAAAGCTGTAGTGATTGGTAGTTATGGTGAATATCATGTTTCAGCCTTGCAAGGAACAATAGTAGTATAATGCTCCTTTAAGTGCTTTCCTTTTATTTATTTATTTTTTTGTTTTATCAATTTTCTTTAGTTTTTCTTTTTTCCCTCCCCACATTTTTTTTTTTTTTTGGTACACCAAGGGCAATCCTAAATAGCTACATTCAGTAGTTATCCATTTATTTATTTTTGACCATTTTATGGCACACCACAAACACATAATTTGTGTTTTAAAATCATGGGCGATGACATCCTTCCATACAAATATCAAATATTCATGAATGAAAATAGATTTATGACACTGAATTTTGAAAACTGCTGTAGTAAAACCACATAAAACATATATCAAGTACCCTAATTCCTGATTTCATTTGCTTCGAGATATATATATATATATATATATTAATATATAAAAATACTCATGCCTTACCGTAGCACTGTGGAACTTAACACCATAAACAGGTGTTTCTAAGCTGGATATCCATGGAATACCAGTCACCAAAGTACTAAAGTGAAATCATATATGGAAGTCTTACCCATAGAGATTAAGAACCTCAGGGCAAGGTGGAATATTAAAAAAACTGAAGGAAGGAAGGATCGCTACACTGTTGTGATCACCATGTACATGTCTTGGGATCACTGCTATCTATTTGATAGCAGTGTTCTCATTTTCATACAAGAAGAATAAAGCTAACAGAGGTAAAGTAACTCCCTGTTTCCATGTTTAGCCGTATAAACACTTGGCTACCAGGCATTCAAGCATTGCTCCTTTTCCTTCTGTTGCTAAGGTGGCAATTTGGGAAATAGCCCTAGAGCAAACAAGTATGGTCAAATGGTTTAGAGAAGCAGGAAGACCCCAAATGACCAAGTCACACCACTGTTACTGATAAGAATCACTGCTGAGAAGAACACAAGAAAACCTGGAACCTTTATTAATATCAATTCCAGGTTGGGTGGTCTGTTAGGGACTTCTAAACATCACTTATTTAATCCTCACAAAAATCTTGTGACACTGATATTATTATCACCCATTTATTCATGAAACAGATGCTCCTAAAATTTGAATAGTTTGCTCAAAATGCAAACAAGCGGTAAATGTCACAGCAAAGAGTGTCTGTTTGACTTCAAAATTTGTTCTATAAACCACTATGCTGTGTTGCTTCCAAATTAGCTGGTTGTTATCACAAAGAATGGCAAGAACAAGCCTGAAGAATTAAACAAATATAAAGAACTGCCTGACTGCCTTAGTCTAGACATTCAAAGAAAACACGCGGTGGGTGAGGGTGGGAACTATAAAAGTTAACGTCTTACTTTCCGGAAAACAAAAACTAAGGGATTAACTGCAATTATCTTTTGGGGGGAAAGCTTCAATCCTAAAGCAGTAAGAATGAAGGAGAAGAGGAAGCTGAGGCAGGAGAAAATAGTAACCAAAGCATGAAGGCATCCTGCCACGCCAGCCACCGGTTTACAGTGAGTCCTAAGACACATAGCAGAATAACCATTTCCTGAGCAGGAAGAGTAAGAGAATTTATCTGCCTAGATTTCATCCATTCTGCGCCTTCCTCCTGCCCCCAACTCCATTTCCAAAGTTTTTCCCCTAGGGAGTAAAACTCCTCTACATTTCAGGGTTGCATCATGTAATGTTGCATTTCAAAGGGGCCTGGAAGTGGCAGACAAAGGACCAGAGACTCTGGGTATGTGAATGAACTCAGGATGGGAAAGTAGTTGGTTGACTGTGGCTGGCAGGAGACAAAGCATGTTCTTCAAGATTTGGGTGGGAATTAAGACTGAGAAAACCAGTGGAGTGTAAGAAATGGTTGGAGAGATGCTATGTCTGAGAGAAACAGGGAGATGGATGTGGCAAGAAGGGAGACATTAAGAGAAAAGCATCAAGAGAAGGAAAATCACAAAAACAGGGCTAATATTCATAGTATGTTATTTTTAAATTAAACTTTATTTTGAGGGATGCCTGTGTGGCTCAGTCGGTTAAGTGTCTGCCTTCGGCTCAGGTCATGATCCCAGGGCCCTGGGTTAGAGCTCCGCATGGGCTCCCTGCTCAGCGGGGAGCCTGCTTCTCCCTCTCCCTCTGTCTGCAGCTCCCCCTGCTTGTGCTCTTTCTCTGACAAATAAATAAAATCTTAAAAAAAAATTCTTTAAACTTTATTTTGAAATGACTGTAGATGCAAATGTACATCTAAGAAATAATACAGAGAGATCCTATTTATCCTTTATCGTTTCCTCCAATGGTAAAATCTTGCAAAGCTCCTATACGTTATCACATGAGGATATTGACATTGATACAGTCATTCAATGTTAAAAAAAGATACTTCTTTCCCTACAAGGATACGTCATATCCCCCTTTTATAGATACACTCACTACCTACTTCCTTCCTTCCTTCCTTCCTTCAGGCTGGGTAACTCATCTGTTTTCCACTTTTATAATTTTGTCATTTCAAGAATTTTATTAAGATGAAATCATACTGGACATAGCTTTCCAGGATTGGATTTTTCACATAATTCCCAGCATAATTCCCTCAAGATTTACCCACCTTGCTGTCAACTTCAATGGTTTATTCCTTTTTATTGGTATGGATGTCCCATAGATTATTTAACCATTCATCTGTAGAAGGACATCTTGATTATTTCTAATTTTTGGCTATTATGAATAAAAGTGCTATAAACTTTCATGTATAGGTTTTTGTGTGAAAACAAATTTTCATTTCCCTGGGATAAATGCCCAAGAGTGCAATAGCTGATTCAAAGAGTAGTTGCAGGTTTAGTTTAGTTTTGTTTAGTTTTGTTTTTTTGAAGAAACTGCCAAACTAACTTTCCAGGGTGGCTGCACCATTTCCATCTGTACCAGGAACATGTGAGTGATTCAGTTTCTCTACATCTTCACCAGCATTCCTTCTCAGAATTGTTAAATTCAGCCATGCTGATAGATGTGTAATGATATCTCCTGTGGTTTGATTTTCAGTTTCCTTATGGCAAATGATGTGTAACTTCTTTTCGTGTGTTTATTTGCAGTCTGTATACTCACTTCAATGCAATGACTGTTCATGTCACAGCAAACAACTCAGAGCAGTAGTAATAATCGTAGCAGCATTGTATTCTCCAATGAGGAGATTTAATGAGATCAACCATTGGTCTTTATCATTTGTCTCAGACTTGGTAATATCCCTCCAGTTTTTAACCACTTTGATTCAGATCAAGTTTTTGTGTTTTTCAGAATTTATTTCTTAGGATGTTCCATGTTTTCAGGATGAGGTCTCAGGAAAGACTGGATCTGGGAAGGACAAGGGGCAAATGGAGAGCAGGTTCAGAACCTAGTTACACGTTACTGGCTCTTACTTACGAGGGTGAAACCCTAAACCTGCTAAAACTAATTGGCATTTACGGTTTAAGCATCCCTGTTGACAGACAGCACTGGCAGAAGTTGCTATTACACAACTGTTTGCTTTTGCTCTTGTATCGATTTCAAGAAAGAGGCTTCTTTCTAGAGGTGATTCTTCCTAAATGGATAATTACCACAGGAGATGCGAAGGAAGAGAGGCTAGGCTTTAAGACATTTTATTAACATTATTCCTCTCCAAAATAAAATAAAACTGGTTAGAATAAGTTAGTAACCTATGCTTGTATGCTAGCAAATGGCAGAAGGGTCAAAATAAAATAACAGGTAGCTCATAAATTAATAGAAATGTGTTTCCTAGAGCAATATCCAGGGCTGAAGGACAAAGGAGTTCAGGCATTCAATAGTACTATTATACTTTAAAGAATGCGTGTCCTGTGGTTTACATTCTTCTTCTTCTTAAAAAAAAAAGAAATAACAATGTAAAAATAAGGATTTCTGCCAGACATTGACCTTCATAAAGAATTTAAAATACAACCTGTACGAAACCAAACTTCACATTTTGCACACATCTGTTCCTTTTCAGGAATCCCTATCTCACTTAATGAGCCTGTCATAAAATCAATTTCTAAGCCAGAAATCTTAGATTAGATGTATCTCCTCATCATCCATTGAATCAAGAGTGTGATGGTACTTGGTCCCCAAGTCTGGTTGATTTCTCTTTTAAACATCTCTTAAATCTGCTGCTGTCCTCTGTCTATGGAGCCAGCAGCTGAGCTCAGGCATTGAACACTTCTGACCTGGACTACTGCAGTAGTCTCTGCTGCAGATCAGGTCGTTGCCCTGTTATCCTTCTTCCTTTCTGTCTCAGGAGCAATAGAAATCCTGAATTTTAGCATGATATATGACTTCCCAGAATACTAACTGCATTTCTTAGTCTCTTTTACAGCTAGCCGTGGTCATCTCAAGGCTAAATT
The DNA here is from genome assembly GCF_037043125.1 of Eumetopias jubatus. NCBI lineage: Eukaryota > Metazoa > Chordata > Mammalia > Carnivora > Otariidae > Eumetopias > Eumetopias jubatus. Next base: position 50,425,471 of record NW_028274821.1, on the reverse strand, counting down.
CTGACCAATAGGACATAATTAGAAATGGTATGAGCAAATTTCGTGACCTGTCCTTCAAGGCAGCAGGGGGACATACTTTTCTCTTTTTCTTTTCTTTCTTTCTGCTGGCTAGAATACATATGTGATAGATGGAAATGGAACAACCATCTTGGACCATAACATAAATACCCAGTGTTGAGGACGATAAAACAACAATAATAGAAAATGCCTAGATCTTTGTCAACTGAGGAACCATTTTGATAACCTTAGACAGACAATGTTTACACTTCCTTTTGTTGGTTACTGTTATATTAGATCTTCTTAATTTGTAGCTAAACCAAATCATGACAATCAGAGCCTCTTAACCATTTCCTTTGCCTTGCTCTTATTTATCTCTACAAGAGGGAAATACTGCCATAAAATCATGCTTTCTGAAATATGTTAACATGTTATTCCTGTGTCTAAAATCTATCATCTACAGAGACAAGGTCTATCATCAAAGAGACAAGGTCCATCATAATCCAGTTCCTACAACCGTTGCACCCACTGCAGCACACTCCTAGAATACCCTTCAGCTACCCTGAATTACATGCTTTCTAAACATACCATGCTCTACCATCTATTCTTAGCTCTGCTGCAAAATGATCCTATTGAAACCTAACTTCAGTGTTCTCATTCTAGCTCAAAACCTCCGGTGGCCTCGTTTCAGAGTCAAAGTCAAAGAACTTACAAAGGCCTGTGGGACCTGACTGGATTTAGGGAGCCATTATGTTTCTTCTGGTTCTCTTGCTTACTCTCTTCGGATGCTCTTTGCCATGTTGGACCCAAGATACAGTCCAGCTTCAAGGACTCTCCGCTGCCAGCTCTTCTACCTGGAAAGCTCTTTCTTAGGTATCTTTCCTTTCAAAACACCTTTTCAGTGAGCTTTTCCTTGGCCACCCTATCTAAAGTTACAGTCTCCCTTCCCCACACCAGCTCAAACACTCCTTATCTCACTTTGCTTTGTTTTCTCTACAGAACTTATCAGTGTAGCATATCATATAATTTATTTCTTTCATTATCTGACTCTCTCAACCCTCCTAAGTAGGAGCCACATATGAAGTAATTTTTTTCTCTTTTGTTCAGTGCTGCTTCTCCAGAGCCAAGAATGGTGTTTGCCATATAGTAAGTGCTCAATAAATATTTGTTAATATTGACTAATGTCTCCCAAATTATGATGAAATGTTGCCTTGAACCCCAAACTGATAACTCTCTGAACACTTCCAGGACTATTTCCTCCCTCACCACAGATTTATAACCACAGTGCTCCTGTAAATCATGGTGTATATGTTTTTCTTGCAGGAACGAAGGTATTTTTATTTTTATTTTTTAATTGTTTTTTAAAAAGATTTTATTTATTTATTTGACAGAGAGAGAGAGCATAAGAAGGCAGAGTGGCAGGCAGAAGGAGAGGGAGAAGCAGGCTCCCCGCTGAGCAGGGAGCCCGATGCGGGGCTTGACCTCAGGACCCTGGGATCGTGACCTGAGCCCGAAGGTAGACGGTTAACCAACTGAGCCACCCAGGTACCACAGAACAAGGGTATTTTTAAATAAAAATGAAATTTGAAAACAATTTAAATTAAAATTTATAAAGAGGTACTTATATTTCACAGTAGAGCTCTATGAGGAATAATTTACCTTTGTGTTCAATGATTGCCTATTCAAACTCTTGAGTGTAAGGGAGGTCATGTTCATAGAGGTCAGGTTTCCATATTCACTGATGCTGCTGCTTACTGAAGTCACTAAATGTGCATTTCATGTCTGAAATTGGGCCAGCCATGGTGTGATCATGTAGTCTGGTGTTGTCTTTCATACTTTACCTGCAATGTGATAGGAGAGTGTTTGCTGTCTGAGCATGGTAAACGTCTGCATTAACATTTATCCCATGGTTTTATAATTAAGTATATATTTTATATGATTTCTATATATGTATATTATATATGTGTATATATATCCCATAGTGACTATTTTATCTGAATATAATAATATATATATCTGTTTGCTTCCTTATAAGCTCTTTGGGAGCTGAAACTCTGTATTTTTTTTTCATAAAAGCTTCAATACGTTGCAGAAAGCAAGTGTATCAGTTAGGATCATTTTGGCTATAAGTGGCAGAAAACATATTTGCAAACTGGCTTAAGCAGTAAAAGGTAAGGTGGATTCCAGATGTGTAAGGTTCTATAGGTAAATGATGTCGTTGAGACCCAAGTTCTTTCCATCTGTATACTTAGCTTACATTAGGAACAGCTTTATACTGAGGCTGACTCACCTGGTAGTTGCAACACAGCTGCCAGTAACATACAGATTAATGTGATTCACTGTCCCTGTCCTTTAGGAAAGAGAGAGATTCATCCATGGAGGGAGAAAAGAATATTTAAAGGGTATTAAAAATAATACCCTCCTCCTCTAGCCTGGTGAATAAATCCATTCCTTCACAAGCTTGTCCCTGGACCAAAGGGAATGTCATAATCCATTTGATCAGCATATTCCATGGAGATATAGATGAGATAAAAACCTGAGAAAATTTATGTTCTTAAAAGAATAGAATGATGAATGTATGAACGATTAACATTAATTAAGCAATCAACAGTGCTTATTAAGCTTATAGGAGTATTCATTTCTTTTTGTGGTTGAACACTCATTGAATACTGCTTGCTCTTAGAGCTGTGTAAATATTCAATTTAAGGCCTTTACAGAAATTTATCAAACAAATAATATTGATATTATATAACAGCACCTTTCAAAATCTCCAATTCCTTCATAAATGATACTTCTATTTATTACAATATTCTTTTGAAACTCACATAGGTTGGTTTAATTTTGTGCTATTTGTGATCAATTTTGCTTAGAACCCACCACATCCTACTTCCAAATTAATGTTTAATCTATAACATTTATATAATTTTATCTTGTCCCGTTGTGGAAAACTAAATAATGCTATCTAATTGAAAGCCCTGTCCTTGCATAAATTCAAAACAGTACCTCAGTGTCCAACGATTCCTCCCATTTGAGTCGCCATTAAACCTAATACTGATGTTGGCATCAGAACTGGTATTAGTACATTCTCACTAAGAATGGACTTTGTCCTTAGCACTGATCCTGCCCATGGCTAACTTGCTTGTTTTTGAACTATTCTTATGCAAGTTCAGGCATATACCATTCTATGGCTTCCACCCAGGACCTATAATATGTCACACATTCTTCTAGCCCACATGGTCACCTGGCTGTTGCTGCCTTACCTGTCCTGAGCCCACAGCTCAAGATAATACCAGATTCCACTTAACTTCATGTCCTATGAACTTCTTTAGGATCCCTTAACTCAATTCACCTAGAGAATCTATCTGGTATTATTATTTCTTGGAACTGAATCATGAAACAGCCAATCCACTCTTTTTCAGATTCGTATTGCCTATAAAGGACACTTAAACAACAACAACAACAAAGTTTAAAGATTTATTTATTTAGTTGAGAGAGAGAGAGAGAGGAAAACGCAAGCATGGGGAAGGGGCAGAGAGAGAGGAAGAGAGAAACTTAAGCAGACTCCTCACTGAGCACGGAGCCTAACACAGGGCTCCATCCCATGACCCTGAGATCATGACCTGAGCAAAAACCAAGAGTTGGACGCTTAACTGACTACACCACCCAGGTACCCCAAAACAGCAACAACAAAATTTTATGCATTTAGAAATAGCCTCTGAATTAGGAGGAACTATATTTCTTTCACACTGAAGGATATGTTCTACCTGAACAATCAATATTACTGAGCAAATCATCTCTATAATTTTAATATTAGAACATAGAATGGTACAGTAAAATAGAATTAGAGACAAAGGCCTAGGTTCGCCTTATCCATGTGACCTTGTGAGTTATGTAATCTTAGGGAGTTCTCCTTTACTAATATTAAAATGGGAATGTAATTATTTTATTGAATGGCTGTGGTAAAGAAAGTCTTTTGGAGGACATAGAATCATGCCTGGCACAGAGGAGGGGATCAAAAAGTCACAAAACTATCACTAAGACAGTTATAATGAAGACTATATCTGGCTCCTCTTGGAGTTTACCCAAGACAAGGCTATTATTGGATGCATAGAGCAGAAGAGTTTCTTTAGCCTAAGGCTTTAAATGTCTATTGTAGATGTCTTCCCATGATAAACCATATAATTTTGGCTCTAAGGATAAAATTATAACAAATTATTTTATTTTAAATGAAAATATCATGATTTTTACAATGGCAACTACTACTACAGTAGTAAGTTCTAGAAAATAAAGATTGCAAAAAATGTAATACTTTCCTAAAGGTTTCAGAGTATAGGTCAATGACCGAGCACAAAACCAAAAACATCTATTATATGTGTAGAATATGAACACTAAGGATATACCAAAAACAAGACATAACTTTTCATGAAGACAGGGATCAATCATCAAAATAGAGCTCAGTGTGTCAGCTTAAAGCTATGAATAAAATATCAAATCCTTAAGGACTAAGATTCAAAATGACTCCATTTAGAAATAGTGATTGCCAATGTCATCTGTTTACTGGGCTCCTTTTATATGTCAGAAACTGCACTGAGTCCTTCAATCTATGAGATCAATGAATCTATGAGATAGGTGCTCTCCTCACTAGTTGACAGAGGAAGAAACTGAGACTTGAGAAATTTAAATGACTTGTCAAGGTCTGATGAGTTGCTAGCAGCTGGCTGGAAATCAGGAATAAGTAGTTTCTCTGTTATTATACTTTACTGTCTCAAGTCAGAAAACTGAACCAGCCAAACCTCTAGGACGATACACAGGTAGATTATTTGGATAGGCTACCAAACCAGGTTGAATTTCTTAATATTTATTTCATATAATTTGCACACAGTCTCTTTTTCTTTGAAATTCTTATATGTCCTTCAAAGTTAAGTTTTATGATTAAAAGTAAGTTGTTTGATCTTTGGCCAAACACAAAAATAACACCATAATAATTTGCCCCCCTAAGTTTTCCGCACTAAATTTCTTTATGTCCAGTTTGCCTGTGAGTTTGTGGGGTGTGTATATGTGTGTGTGCACATACCTTCGCTTGATATAAAAGCATGTGAGTGGAGTGGTAGGAGGGTAAGTCAGGAATCATTCTCCAAGGATGCTTTATTTATGGAGGAACTAAGTTTGTTCAAAGGAAGTATGGACAAACAATTGAGGAGAAAAGGAAACTAGTTACAAATACATAGCATAGAATGCCCAAAGGAACAGGGCTAGACAAAAACAAAGCAAAACAAATACTACAGAGACATAAGTAGGAAGAATTAAAGACCTTGTCTTTCTTTTTCTCCTCTCCCTTTCCCTGAAACTACTATTAAGCAGTGTACTTCTGTTCAAATTCACCATTATTTCAGGAAACAAATGATATTACATGTTTGCTCTTTATTATTCTTTTTGCATTTAAATAGCACACATTCTTTTTTTTTTTTTCTTAAACTTCCTGGAACTAAGACCAAGGGTTGACATTTACAGCTATAAGTGATCCAAGTGCTACATTAGCATCTATTTATTAAAGATGATCTTTCATGTACAGTACAACTAAGACATTTGGCCTAATTTACTATACTAACATTTCCAATTTGGCTCCAAGTAGGGAGTTGTGCCAACAGCACTGTGTCCTATAGTGAAATAGTGCCTAATCAGTATTTATGAATAGGGTTTTAGAAGTCACTAAAGAGCACAGGAAGAGATTTTACCTTCTTAAAGCACAAATATTGCTGAGCTCTGGGAATCTTTACAGCACATTACGATGGAATAGCTTTCCTTTTTTTTTTTTTTGAAATTGCGGTTAAAAATGTGTAATGTAATACTGTCAGTAATTTAAATGGAGTGTACCTCTTTCTTTCAGACATTAATGCTATTTGTTAAACTTTGTAATTACTATGCAAATGAAGTGCTGTACTTAAAAAATGGCAGTGCCAAGAGTACAACAGAGAAAAACAGTTTGAAATTCAAACTAACACAAAATAAACTTCAAGTTTTGTAGAACTCAAACACTGTATTTTTTTATTCCTTTGAATGCAGCATTTGGGTGAAAGCAATGAGGACTTGTCTTTGTTCTTAACTCGTAGATAGCAAGAGGCTTAGAACCAGAGATTTGAAAGCTTCTGAGACATATTAGCTCCCTGATCTTCACAACAGGTGGCTGATATTTTTATCTGTCTTTCAGAGATGAAGAAACCGAGTCCCACAGATGCTTAACTCATTTGCTCAGGGTCACTTAAATAAGCCAGTGACAGCCAGGAAAGGATCCGAGTTCTCCCCAACTCAAGGCTGCAATGAGAATCCCCAGACAGCAATCAGAAAGGAGCAGAATTTATGGCTCAAATTATGATTTCAGAATATTAAACACAGACTGAACCAGTACAATTCAGTTTCATTTCATGCCAGGTAGATATTTTAGAAGAAAATGGACAAGTTTGGTTTGCTGAGAATTACAGGGAAATAGGTGAGAGTACTGAGCACCCGATACATGCAGAAACAAACATGGAGAAAGTGAGTAGGGTTTACACATTTTTGTATCCCCAGGACTTAGTGCTGTGCCTGGCAGCACAGTCACTCCAAAATATTTGGTGCCTCCAAGAATAAATGAATGATTAATGAATGAATGAATGAATGCCCATTTGTTGTTTAGGTGACTTTCTATACACATTGCATTTGTCCCTTTCAGTCACTCTCCCATCTTTACTTTCCACATTTGCAAAACAAACAATTGAACAACAAAAACAGCTTTACGTCCCTCTAGTAATTCTTCTCTTCCTGTCCTCTTTTCCTACCCTTGAAACTAAATTAGCATTTTTTCAAACATCCCATGTCCTTAGAACTTTGATTTAAACTTGAGATAATCGTATAAACGAGAAGGATCTAAGGACACTGCCTATTGATAGCAATGTGTTATCCTCTTTAGGTGATCCTCTTTATATTTTAACAGGAAACTTTCAAATTCTGGAGCCAAAAGAATGAGAAACAAACTGAGATGTAAAGTTGACTTTTCTTAGGGAGAGTGGGAGAGCTGGTAATGATAGCATTTTTGAGTTTGGTAAAAGGCAGCAACAGTCTACCTATGATGATAGAAGCTGAGAAAATCAGATACTCAATATGGCAGTACGTCTCGTGATTGGAGTACAGGTATGGGACATAAGCTCAACTAATCAGACAACCCCCAGCCCCACTTTAACTGTGAATTAGGAAATGGCAGGCAAAGAAAGAGAGGCACTAAAGAACCCATGTTGGTGGAAGGCTGCGGTGGAAGAGGCAAGTCCCTGAGTTTCCAGGGCAGTAATGACCAAGGACAAAGGCAGTATCTGGTGTTTAGCTGGTGCCAGTGGTGATAGGGGAGGTTCAAGCTGTGGCATCAAGTGGATTATGGTGGCAGCAATAGCCTAGTTCTGTGGCCTGATTATGGCTATGGTCTTAGGAGTGGTTCTTGTTCCAATTGTTTTTCCATGTCTCAGTCTGCTGCTCTACTAGTGATTCTTTGAGTTATCTAATGTCCTTTAAAATGAAGGGGTGGGGGAATCGGAGGGGAGATGAACCATGAGAGACTATGGACTCTGAGAAACGAACTGAGGGTTCTAGAGGGGAGGGGGGTGGGGGATGGGTTAGCCTGGTGATGGGTATTAAGGAGGACATGTACTGAATGGAGCACTGGGTGTTATATACAAACAATGAATCATGGAACACTACATCAAAAACTAATGATGTAATATATGGTGATTAACATAACATAATAAAATAAAATTAAAAAAATAAATAAATAAAATAAATTTAAGTGATCAGAGTCAGTTTCTGTTGCTTACAGCTAAGAACCCATGCACCATATCAAGACCAGCAAGGGAAGTGAGATCTGGGCAATATTATTGTGCATGAGGTATTTGAGGATATGAGGAATATAGTCTTGGCTCTACCAATTTACTAGTAAGAGATCTTATTGGGTAAATTACTAAACCTCAGTCTTTCCAAAGGTACAAATGGAAATAACATTACCTTTCTATAAAGACTGAAAAAATATGTGTCCAGAACCATGTTTGGCATAGTTAGCCACTACCTAAATTCTCCTACCTCACCACAGTGGTCTGGCCTAGATGGTAAAAGATGCTAAAAGAAAATGAATATCCAGAAATTGAAATAAAAAATGAACTGCTTGTGCCTTTAAGAAGGCACATGGAAATCAAGAATACATATGAGACATTAAGTTATAGATGAAACTTACCATTGTGAACATTTACTGCTCACACATACTCTAAGACATGACATCACACAATAAAATATCCAGAGATGAGGTCTTACACATGATATGCTTTCTCTCACCTCAGGAATGTTATTTGTGGTGTTTGAAGAAGCAAATGAGCTGTCAACATTCGCTAGTTAGGAAAACTTGATTTCTTAAAGGTTATCTAATTGAGAGAAGCAGCTAATGTGGAGGCCCCGGGCCACTGAATCATTGCCATTATTGCTCCAGTGGCATGATGTAGATCCCTTGATATGGAGGAAAAAGGTGTTTTCTTTTGCTGCATTCTCTGCATAGTCCTCGTTATGCTGTCTTCTGAGACTGATCGAAATTGGAGAAGCTTGACACACTCTCAAGTTAAGACTGTGCCTCTGGGAAAGTCATTAGCTCTTTTAGGTCCCCATTTTCCTTAGTGTTACATGTGGATTATGTTTTCTGTCTCTTAGGTTGTTGTGAGAATTCAATGAGATCATGCATGCAGACAGAGTTCTGAGCACAACACCCGGTTCACTCTTTTTAAAATAGCTGCCTTCACAGAGTGAGAGGCTCCCTCCCCTTTCGGTCTACTATACATATTCATAGAGAATAGGGTCACATTATTTCTGAATGACAGGCTTTTTCAGGGACATGGGTTTGCCAAATCCACCAGCTGTCTTCATGTCTTTCCATTCCCATGAGATTTCTGTACATTTTCCCTGCCCTTTTAGTGGCTCCCCAGAGGCAGGCTCCCTTAGGAAGGAATCAGGATATAGGGGGATGCTCCATTAATTTTCTTGTTGGCATTTTACAGCCAGTGGTGTGGATGACCCAAAGGCACCAGGAAAGGAGACAGCTAGACTGAGCCTGCAGGCCTCTCTAGAGTTCTTTCACTATCAGAACACTGTGAATGATAAACCTTTAAACAGTCCCGTGAGTTACAGAGAAGCCTCCAGTGAAGACAGTGGTATTGGCTGAGTCTAGGGAATGGAAAAGAGAAAAAACAGGACAGCAAGAGCAAAAATTCGGGAAACATCCTAGCATGTTCCCACGTGAGTTTTTATTTCTTCCATTTTAAAATCTTAAATATTTAAAAAGTTTAAAGGCTATATAACATTTTAGGATATTTAAGAAATATGATAAATCGATGAATAAATAAATAAAAATCACTCAGATCTCTATCCAAACACATCATTCATTTTGAATTCTGCATAGTTTATCCAGTATTCATCCATATGGAAAACATAATTTGGATATTAATAAAAAAGTTTCATTTTTACTTCATGTGATATTACATAACTTTCAATGGTAACACAGATTTCATTATCATTACTTATAATCAAAGTGTTCATCAAACACATTTCTATTATTTGCTTAATCAAATGTCAATAGTTGGACAGTTTGATTGCTTTCATGTACTTATTATATATGATACATAAAAGAACATCTTTGTTCTTTGGCTATGGCGTGTTCTATCTTTTTGATAATTCTTTAATATAAATGCCTCAGAAAGATATTAGTCAACATACAGGTAAAAATATTTTTAATTTATGTTGAATATGACACGAAGAGATTATACTTATTTCCTATGTGTCCAATTTTCTTTTGGAATGCCTTAAAATTAAAAAGAAATCTTACAAGCCTCTAAAGTATTCTTGGAAGGTAGAGACATAGCAGGTATATAATATCTGTCTTGCACAAATGGAGAGATTCAAGTACAAAATATGAAGTGATTTGCTTCAAGTGATACCTCTAAGCCATTCAGAGTAATGTTCCAGGACCTAAGCCAAGCTTCCATTAGTTTCAGATCACTTCATTTGCCTTGATCCAAAAGACAGCTTTGCAAACAACTTAATTTCACTTCTCTCAAGTCATCCAGAGGATGTTCAGTGCTGTCCCATCATGCACTGCAAAATCCAAAACCTAAAGTGGTGCTTATTCTGATCTTTGTAATAGGAAAATTCAACACTTTTTTCTTGGCTCCATAAAATATGAACAAAGCCTAGAAAAATTAGTCCAAAAATGACTGGTATTTAGCAGCCTGCCTCTGGTTAGCCAATTCATATCTGTTTCTACTTTAAGTAACCTTTTTCTTCTTGTTACTGCATTAGCTTAAATTTGCAAAAATGAGAGAAGCAATTTAGGAATTAATAAGAAAACATGTTTCTATTTGGCATGCTCCCAATTTCATCAATATCACTGAGATCATTTGAAATGAAATGGTTTCAGTCAACATCTTTTTTCCTATTATCTGATAGAGACTTGCAAATTATTACAGATTTTAGTCCTTTGTGACCTCTAGCAACTCCCTTATTGTTTAGTCTTTTCCTAAAATTTGTTGCTGAAGAATTTTCAACAAGAGAGGAACAGTCATCATTAAGATACAGGGAAGGCCTCTATGGAACTTTCTCTGTGTTATATGAACACTTCTGTCTCAGAAGGTAGAATCTTTCAACTGGACCTGATTTGTACTTGTAAAACCTCGCTAAGTAAATTTTTTATGATTTTAAATTTTGGGTGATTTCTTCTGAGTTTGTATGTAAAGTTCCAGTGGACTCAGCTGAAATGTGAAAATTAGTTTGATTTAGGTTTGAAATTTTGATTAGTTTGATTTAGGCTTCCAAAATTAGTTTGATTCAGCATTGAGTACCCAGTTCCCAGATAATTTGACCTTGAGATAACAGGGCAGTTACTGTGTAAGAAAGAAAAAAACTGTTGCTGACTGGTATTAGTTGGGTATTAATTTTCTTCATGGGTATTTACGGGGATGGTTTCTTGATCAAATCAAAAACTATGCTTTTATTCCCCCCAAGTATTCTAGACAAGACATTTTAAAAGTGTTTCATCCAACTACCATTCTTTGATTGACATATACAGTGTAGCAGGAGGCTCAGTGACACCTAGATTAAGAAACTTTTTATTTTTTATTATAATAATCATTATTATTTTTTTTTCATGGTAGCCTCTCATGTTATTCTTGGTGTGCTAGGCTTAAAAAGGCCACCAAAGATATCCAAGTCCCAGAACCCATGAATATATCACCTTACCTGGAAAAAACACTTTGTAAATGTTATTTAAGGATTTTGAAATGGGGACAATTATTCTGGATTGCCTAGTAGATCTGGTGTAATCACGAGGGTGCTTATAAGAGGGAAGAAGGAAGAACCAAAGAGGAGAAAGCCATATGACAATAGATTTAGAGATTAATCTGTAATTAAAGCACAGCAGCTACAAGACAAGTTACACTAGCTGCCTCTAGAATCTGGATGAGGCAAGAAACCCTACAGGCTCCAGAAGGAATTGGCTGTGCTGATACCTTGACTATAGGGTTATAAGACTCATTTTGGAATTATGATCTCCAGGACTGTAATAGAATACATTTTCCAGGGCTTTTTAGCCACTAAGTTTGTGGTAATTTGTTACAGCAGCAATAGAACACTAATACTGTAGTTTTCCAAAAAGTCTGGTAACTACATGATGTTCTCCCATATGTGCTACAAAATCCAAACCCTAAAGTTGTGCTTACTCTGGAAATTCTCTTAATGGATCTTTGTGAGCAACACTTGCTCTCTGCAGTAGTTAAAATAACATATTTTAAATTGTGTAGCACTGTACAAATATGAGGTTTGCATTGCTAGGGCAGAGTGATCAAGAATAATTAAGAGTACAGACTCAGAATTCAGATGGTCAAATTTCAAATCCCAGCTTTTTGATGTGTAGCTCTGTGACTGGGGTAAGTTACTTAACTGGTCAGTACCCCAGTTTTACTCATCTGTGAACTAGAGATAATAATAATTTCTTGTTAGGGTTGTTGTGAAGATTAAATGAATCAATATGTATGAATTAATGAAGGAAATTAAAAGGGTAAAATAATCTAAACCTACTATGTGCAACATAAAGTTTGCTGTAACTGTTACCACCTTTCATCCAGATCAGTATTTACCAAATTTCCATCATGTTATGTATTGCCCAGGAGTGCTTGCTAGAAATACAAATTCCTTAAGGATATTCCAAGGTGAAAAACTGTAATCTTCAAGACGAATGTCTGGAAAGCTGTATGTTTAATTAATACTCAAGTAATTCTTATCAAGAAGGAAATTTGAGACAAGAGCTAGAGAGTGCTGATTTTCATTCTTTACTCTACATCAGTTAAATCTCTGGCTTCAAAACAGTTTCACAGAGGAGAGGAGTCAGTGACCCTTTGACTTCAACGATTTAACAGAAAATTTTGTTGACAATTATTAATTCCACAACTCATTCATTTATTCATTCACTTAGTATCTATATGCTTATACATACACTTTCATTTTCAAACATTTATTGACCACCTACTATATATCAGGCTCTGTATTGAACATGTGGGATATAACGATGAATAAAATGGGCTCGTCTACAGAGAAGTTATAAAAGGAAGTAGACAACAAATCAACAGAGAATTACAATTCACTGCAGGATAGAAAATGCCAGAGGATACTAAAGGACCACAAACAAGAGATGAAGAGACAGGAAAGGGGGGCACAAAAACACTTTACTAGGTTTTTTTTTCCCTTTTTTTAAAAGATTTTATTAAATTGAGAGAGAGAGAGAGAGAACACAAGTTGGGGAGAGGGGCAGAGGGAGAAGCAGACTTGCTGCTGAGCACGGAGCCTGACCCGGGACTTGATCCCAGGACCCTGGAATCATGACCTGAACTGAAGGCAGACGCTTAACTGACTGAGCCACCCAGGTGCCCCTTTACTAGTTTTAAATGCGATGATGCTAAGGTATTTTCCAAGTATTACATATTTGCATGCTCGTTCCACATTTATAATGTAAATACATCATCTTTCATTTTGTAGGTCAGGAAACCAAGAGTGGAGTGCATAGAGCCTTGCCAATATTCACAAAGAGGATCAGGGTGAGACCTGGCATTGGAAACATGTTCTAAGTTCAGAACTCTTTCCATCATATCATGTTGTGTGTCACAGAATTATTTAGAGAATGTGCTTAGGTAGCCCCTTAGGGTTATGGGAAGGCCCAGCAATTCCACACCTTCCAGAAGCCATAGTGGTTTCTCCTCTGATTCAGACTTTTATTTTATTTTATTTTATTTTATTTTATTTTATTTTATTTTATTTTTATTGAGAGAGTTTTTGCCAAGGGGTTGAGAAGCAGAGGGGAGGTAGAGGGAGAGACAATCTGAAGCAACTCCTTGCTGGTCGCAAAGCCCAAAGCCTGGTTGGATTCCACCACTGCGAGATCATGACCTGAGCTGAAACTGCGAGCCTGAGGCTCAACTAAATGAGCCACCCAGGTGCCCCCAGACTTGACTCTTTACAAAGATGCTTCGAATGACTGTATGCTATTCATCTTTGGGTCTCTAACACCGGCATGCAGTTTTACAAATAGTGTAAGCACATGTGACACCAGAATGAATGGGGTTGACATTCACTCATTCATTAAATAATATTTATTGTACATCTATATGGCATCAGGTGTTCAAAGGTGACAGCATTATGTCTTCATGGGTTTATAGGTATGGAAGAGACTAATATTTGAGAAACTATCAAATATGTTATTCTCTTCTAGACTAGGTTTTCTTACTGAAGTTTTTCAATTCTTACAAAGTGATGTTTTGGGGACTATGGGAAGGAGAAACCATCAAACTCTCTGTGGAGTACTTTCACTCCCATATCTGGGAAACAAGAGAATCAGAAAAAATTAAGCCCAGACACAACATAGCAGTGAGTTTTTATATATCTTTATCATCTATTTTGCTAACTCTATTATTATCATTTTCTTCAAAATGTATTAAAAGATTAAGACATGCTTGTCTTCCTTTCTATATTCCATTCATTCATTTAACAAACATTATGAAACAACCATGCTGTAGCAAAGCCTGGGCCTTAGTCAACTCTGTCTCTCAAATGCCTATCACACCACCTGACATTTCAACACTATGATTGCCTTATTGCTATCCAGTAATATTTGGTTTCCTGTCTTCTTCCAGGTGTAGAGTAGGCATATGTTAAATGCTTATGCTTCAAAAAGACCAGTAGAAAAACTTAATGATCAAGCAAAGCAAAGTTCCTTTGACCAGCTGTATAAGGAAAATACTGCTTTGAGAGTCTTTATATTGTGTCACAAGGGGGAAGTCAGTGGAGAATATTTATAGGATTTTAGGGCCTGAGCTGAATGATGTTAAGGTGGTCTTGCGAAATGGGAATTAGTTGAGCTCAGGAAGAGTATATGACGTAATAGCTTTGGATTGGTGGACACAACAAGGTGAAGGGCACGGAGCCATGTTGGTAGTGAGTGTTAGATTTGATCAGTAAGTTCTTTTATTAGATTGGTACTCATATCTCTTAGGGGCAAGTATTTTCTGGGATAAGTCACAAAATGATTTGTGTTTGTTTTTTGCATTATTTAACTTAGGGACAGGAAAGTATGCCTAAACACTTGGATAGAAAATTGGGTTTATTGTGTTTTTCATTGATAAACTCAAACTCACATCATATGTCTTGCACTGGCTGATGACATGTGTGTCACAGTGACATGCATCACTTCTGGGTGAAAGCTTTGAGAGACAGTACATACCTCAACACATTCTCTTTCTGTTCTATCAGTGTGTGGCATGGTATGGCTGCTTCATCAGCCTGGGTCCCAGAGGAGAGGTGTGACATGATAACGAACAGAGATCCTAGTCATTCTGTCACCAACATGTAACTCGTATAGGAAATAAATCTTTTGTTTGTTTGTTTGACGTCAATAAAATAGGGGTTATTTGTTCCTGCAGTAATATCTACTCTACTTTGAACAAAACAGGTGCTAGGTATATGTTTGGTAAACATGTGAGATACAAATGAATGAATGAATGAATTCATTCATTCATTCATCAATGCATTAAACATAAACTCATTTCAATTTTCCATTTAGATCTCATACAGATGTGTTCTACTTTAATAAAACTTAACGTATGACAATCTGAATTTAAAAAATAAATAAGGCCATAATATCCCTCCCAACTTGAACTCATTTAAAATAATAAATCCTTGCCCTTCCATTTGCATGTTTATAATACAGAGCAAAGCACAATACATCCAGATTTATGTTCTCTGTCTTCATCCAGAATATGCTGCAAATCTCTTGCATAATTCCTCTTGGTTTCAAGAAAGGTATTTTACAACCAAATAGCTTTATGTAGCAACATTTGCTGCTATAGGACACAGTGTTTTCTAGCTAAATTCCATAGGTAGACTTTTAGGAGGGCAACCAGGGTAATTCATTCACTGATGATTAAGTTCAGAATAATAGAAACTTTCATCTTTCCTCTTCTAGAAAAGCAATCCTAACATTATATGACATTATAATATTGCAGAAAATTACCACCATAATTATGCACCTTACTAATGTCAGTATAATTCTAAAATAAATTAATGTATTACTGCACATGGAGATTGAGTGAAAAGTTCTGAGTGTTATTCATGTCTCTGCCAGCATACTCTTAGCTACTCATGACATAACTAGTACAATAGTTTGTCACCTATAATTGTTTGTTGAATAGCTGGGCACACCTCACAATGGAAAAGAAAAGCTAGAGGAAAAGAACAGGTAGAGGGAAGGGAAATACTTCACTATCATCTTTTACTGTGCTTGGTACACATACTATTTAGGAGTCTATGTGGGTCAATATGACTATAAAAGAATGAGATCACATGGACTCATTCTTCTGTAGTTCTATATTCCTCGCCCTCAAAAGTTATGACTCCTACATGAGTTTAAATTAATTATTGTTGAGAAATGATTATCCAGTAAACCAGGGAATGCATCTATAGTAACAACACAGTCCACTAGGCCATTCTCTCTTACCCCATCTCTAAACTGAGCACTCACAAATCACATATTTTCATTCAGATATTTTGCTGTCATAGTAAAGATACTTTGTTAAAGACTCTGAAAGAAGTAGAGGCTATACATTTATTGCATGTAATAAGTGAGTTGCAGATTTTGTTACAACCAAAATAAACTATACAAAAATAAGGAGTTCTTGAAATATTAACAGATAGTTTTGCTGTGCAAGTTTCTTATGTCAAGACCTTAGACACGTATAAGAAATTTGCCAGGTGTAAAATGTGGCCTTGGTGAAGTCACCAAGAGGAGCTTGCCTTCCACAGTGCCCTCACATCCACATTTAAGTACACCACAGTAACTTCTCAGATGCTGTAATTAGCGTCTTTGCTTATAGTCTGCTTTGGATTCTAAAGAAGACAAAACCGATTTTGAGGTATATGATGTCATATAAGCATGTCCACACCCACTCACCTGCTTTCCCTATATACCTCATTGATTTTGAATAAAATTCAAGGACAGATTAAAACTGGGAAATTAACTCATTTTAAGTAGCATCAGTTTTACAGGTAAGGGAACAGAGACCCAGAAAAAGAATTACTTGAGGTCACAAAGCGAGGTTTTGTTATTTTAGACTCTGGTATGCTGGTTTTAATTAAAAATGCTTTTGAGGAACATTAGCTTCTTCCATATTCCTGATAGGCAACTTGTTCAGAGGGTAGTTATGGTCTGTATGCTAAATATAATACCAATTCTAAGATGAACTTTCTAGCTAATTGTTTGCCAAACAGTTACTTTGTATAAAGTCCTCACCAGTGAAATCACTTAAAGTGTTGTTTATAGCCTCTGTGCAATAGTCAAAATCAGTCCTGAAAACCAGCCACATTATATATATATAATATATAATATATATAATTAATATATTAATAATATTAATAATAAATAATAAACATAAATATATTTCCTATATTTAGGAAATCTTTTTGTTTTGTTTTGGTTTGTTTTGGTTTTGCCTGGCATTCCCAGAGAGAGATCTCAGATGCTCCCATAGTCCAGCTACAGGTCCATCCCTTTATGAGGTAGCGTGCCTTCTGCTTCCAGAGAACTATACATTCAGGCCCACGTTCATTCACTGAACTCTGACAGGGTTTAAGCTGTGCACTGGCAAAAAACGTTAGACAATTACCCCCAAAAGGCAGAAAGAATGGGACTTGTAACTTCATCTGATGAATCTATTCTGTTCTATCCCAGGTTGTGTCATGAGGATGGTAACAGCGATGGTGATGGAGGCTGCAGAAAGCCTCCTGTAAGGTGCCACATAAAGGGATCAGACAACCTTCATAATTCTTTTCCCTAAATAATTTGGCTCCCTCTTCCTGAAGTCACTTTGAAATCAACCAAAAAAGTAATGAGGGTGCATGCTCTTGACAATGGATAGGCCTAGCCATATCAGAATAGAAAGAGGAGTTGGGAGATTGAAATTAGTTAAATTCTGTATCAAGGTTTGTTCCCTCAATAAAATTGCATTTTGGAAAGCCTCAACTATCTCCTAAAATTGAACAAAATGCAGTGGGAGTTATGATTCTAGCCCTTGCTTCATTAATGGTCCATGTATCATTAAATAAAAACTGTAGCAGGATGGTCCTGGAAAATCAGGCTTTTAGACTTGAGAAAATAAGGAAAGTCAAAGGGCAATGGCTGTGTATTTTAACAAACATTTTGAATTCAAGTAAATAAAAAAACCTAGAAAGAGAATTGATTGGCTACACTTTTCTGAGACATAAGCATGCTTTCCCTTACTTGGTCTTGTATCTTGGCCCCTAGGTTTCTTCTCTCTCTCTCCGTCTCTCTCTCTCACTAAGCTTAGCTACAACATTATTTCTCTTTTCATAAATGACAGATTTACTTCAGCATGATCATTATTTCTGAGTTTCACTTTGAATCTGGTGTAGAGCACTCAGGAATACCAGTGTGATTTTAAAAAGAGAGAGAGAGAGAGAGAGAAAGACAGCACAGGAAACAAAAGAAAAAAAAAATAACCTAGACTAACAAATATAAAAATTGTTATGCATTAAAGGACACAATCAACACAGTGAAAAAGCAACTTACAGAATGGGAGAAATTATTTGTAAATCATATATCTGATAAGGGTTTAATATTCAGAATATATTTTAAAAAGTCCTACCATTCAACAACAATAAAACAAACAACTCAATTAAAAAATAAGCAAAGAAAAAAATAAGCAAGAACTTGAATCAACATTTCTCCAAAGAAGATACACAAATGGCCAACAAGCAAATGGAAAGATGCTCAATATCGCTGATCATTAGGAAAATTGAAATCAAAACCATAATGAGACATCATTTTATACCCATTATGATGGCTACCATCAAAAATCCAGAAAATAAAAAGTGTTGGTTAGGTAGAGAAATTAGATCCTATGTGTACTGCTGGTGGAAATATAAAATTGTATAGCTGTTATGGATAACAGTATGGCAGTTCCTCAAAAAAATTAAAGCTAGAATTACCATATGATTCAGCAATTCCACTCCTGGGTAAACACTCAAAAGTAGTGAAAGAAGAGTCATTAAGAAATATTTGTATATTTAGGGGTGCCTAGGTGGCTCAGTCAGTTAAGCGTCTGCCTTCAGTTTAGGTCATGATCCCAGGGTCCCGGAATCAAGACCCATGTTGGGGTCCCTGCTCAGTGGGGAGTCTGCTTCTCCCTTTCCCTCTACCTCTCCTCCCCCACTTGCGCTAGCTGTCTCACTCTTTCTCTCAAATAAATAAAATCTTCAAAAAATGAAATATTTTTGTATTTATATTTCATTGCAGAGTTATTCACAATAGCCAAAAGGTAGAAGCAACCCACATGTCCATCAACAGATGAATGGATAAACAAATGCAACATATACAATGGAATATTATTAGCCTTAAAAAGGAAAGAAATCCTGTCATATGATACAACATGGATGAACCTTGAGAACATTATGCTAAGTGAAATAAGCTGATAAGAAAAAGACAAATACCGTATGATTCCACTTTTATGAGGTAACCAGAGTAGTCACATTCAGAGACAGAAAGTAGAATGGTGGTTACCTGAGGCTGAGGGGAGGGAAGAATGGGGAGCTGTTGCTTAATGATTATAGAGTTTAAGTTTTGGAGATGAGTTGCACAACGTGAATGTACTTAACACTACCAAACTGTATACTTAGAAAGTTGTTATGATGAATTTTATTTTGCCACAATCAAAAACAAAAATAAATTAAAAAGAAACAACAGAAAATAAAATGTTGAAACAATTAGGTTCTTTGGATAACCAGCCTGATAAGTTTTTTTTTTCCTTTATCCTTCATTATTTTGAATTTGGAGCTTGAGCCTAATTTCACATACTTAGCATTAAATAAGCCCCCATCAGCATAATGGTACTCCAGTGCTAGTAAGGCATCTCAAAAGGTATTAGTGATCCTTAAGCCTAACAATATTCCAAAGAAACCTCCACCTTCACCAAGATATTCTTAATCTGTGAAGACTGATGGTTTTACTTGTATTAGTTCTCTGTGCTGAATAACAAATCATTACAGACTTGGTGACTTAAAAGAACAGATTGCCTTTATTATTTCACAGATTCTTTGGGTCAGGAATCTGGACACAGCTTAGCTGGGTCCTCTGCAAGGCTGAAATCAAGATGTCAGCCAAGACTGGGTTCTTATTTGGAGGATCGATGAGGAGAAGAAGCACTTCCAAGATCACTCTGGTTGTTGGCAGAATTAATGTCCTTGTGACCATACAACTCATTTAAGCTTGCTTCTTCAAAGTCAGGAAGGAGAGCAAGTTGGCTAGCAAGACAAAGTTTTATATAGCATGACTTAGTCAGAGGAGTGACATCTTATCACCTTTGCCATATTCTATTGTTAGAAGCAAGTCACAGGTCTCCCTCACAATCAGAACAGGATAACACAAGGGCAAGAACACCAGTAGTTGGAGTCCTAACACCTGTTCATCACCTTCCTCTAACTATGTTTTTCTCTCATTTATGTTGTTGACATAGGGTGAGAGTATTCCTATGAATTATATCCCCTGGTTAGATTGAAATATGGCTACCATTGATCTCTTGTTAACCTTGGGGATTTAAGTACGTCCATTTTCTTTTCTCTTACTTGCAAGCATACAATTTTTTAAAAACTTTCCTTCCAAAGTTTGGGTCTTTGAATAACCCACAAAGCTCCTGCTTATTTTCTTTAGCAATCTATATTAAACTCAGGACACTGGCTGCTAGAAAACTAATGGTCTATTGTCCTCCCCTTTCAGCTTTCCACATCAGATGACACACTTCATTCTCTAATATAAATTTACATTAATTAATAGGCTGGACTCAAAGGTTATCTTTGAAATAATCAGGGATTTTTAAAAAAAATTATAGTTCTAAATTTTTCTTGTTATAACATATCATGGATACTTCACTTCCTTGGAACAGATTGGCAACCTAGTAAGTTACTTTTTTTTTTCTCCTCATCTGCCAGTCCAATCCTGGCTGACACCTTTAAAATTGAAGAGAAGCCCCACCATTATAGTCACATATAAATCTGTCTGTCACGTGTTAGGGAGTCTTCCTAGTTCTTTGTCCTTTCATCTGTTGGATCCTGTGCTGAAATCACCCAAACTTTTTCATGAGTCAGGTTTGGTTCCTCTTACCATTGAATTCCTTCTTCATAGATTTCTAAACTGATACAGTATGTGTTGTTGCCACTCAACCAAGATGTGTATTTATGACAACTTTTTTGTAAACTTAGGAAAGTTCTTCCTTTTTTTTTTTTGTCCTCCCGCCCCCCCCCCCCCCCAATACGCTCAGTATGTTCTCTGGGAAAAAAATTCAAGTCTTTACATTCTTTCCCTCATACATATTCACTACAAGCTTCTACTTGCCAGACATTTCTGGACCAGTTTAAATGCAATGGTTAAGATAACTATGTACCTTCTTGCAGTCCTAACCCAAAAGATTAGTTCTGATACATTTGCTTTCTAATACAGACTACTTTTTTATAAAGGGATCTTGTTAGTTAGAAGGACACCAGAAGCAATTTCTTTTCAAACAAAATATAATAGGATTTTAAAGCAGAATTATGAAAGGAAACTCCCTTTGTCATCTAAATAACCAGTACTGAGGACTCACATTTTTTTAGGACCACACTCTTAGTAGAAGTGACCCCCTTTTATGTTCTCTTCACTAAGAAATTAATCTGGTTCTATTTTTATATATAATAACCAGATGGAAGTTTGTCAATTCCTGATTCCCTTCTGTTTCCTACTTCCAAAGTATATTTTAAAAAACCTGGAGCTTCGACATAATGTTTGCCTCAGGTTTTGATGAAATATGTATATTTTTTAAATAGGTGAGACTATCAAAGCTACTATTAGCTATTTCCATTGAGTGACTACTAAAGGTTGGTCATGCTACATCATAGACATACGTTGTTTCATTTCATATGGGAAGGAGTGTGGATTTAATGAGCTGGACACTTTTATTTCTTTAATAGAAAAGGAAAGTAAATTCTAGGATTTTAAGAAATTTACCCAAGAATATGACTATTGAGATAGTAGAGCTGGGATTTGAATCCAAATCTATTTCACTCCCACCCCCCATACTCCAAGAAGATAGGCTAAGATTTGGTGAGCAACAGATGGAGAGGGCAGGTCACCAAACAGGCCCTGTACAAGCAAGGGCATATAAAAGTAGAACTAGTAACGTTCTTGGAGCCCTTCCAACAAAAGAGGATGTCACCTCCAGATTATCAACCTATTTCAGACACACCACTGGTCACTTTATAGGCATCACAGTGCGAGCTCAGCATCACATCTGCCCTCTTTACCTCATCTCCAACTATGTGGCAACAGGCCACACGAAATTCAGGAAAGAAATCTAAAGACATATCCAGTAGATAAGGCTTTTTTTTTTTAAGATTTATTTATTTATTTGGGAGAGAAGAAGAGAGAGAGACTGTGGGGGGTGGGGTGGGCAGAGGGAGAAGGAGAGAGAAACCTAAGCAGACTCCATGCTCAGCGTGGAGCCCAAATTGGGGCTTGATCCCACAACCCTGAGATCACAACATGAGCCAAAACCAAAAGCCGGTCCCTTAACCTATGGTGTCACCCAGGTGCCCCCCAGTAGATAAGGTTTTAATAAGCTCAGACCAACTCCTACCTCTATCCTCTATGACTTAAATTCTCCTGAATTTAAAGCCTCTTTATTTTATAATAACTTGTTAATTTAACAATATAATTTTCTGATACTGTGATCTGCCAAGCTACCATGGTGAACAAAAGAAGCAGCCCTAAAATAGAACAACTAGTTCTGATATAACTGATCAACACTATGTGACGGATAGGCTGGAAATTAACAGTGAATGAAGTTTAATATTTTATGTCCTAAGCACACAGATTCACTTAAAAAATTCCAACTTTACATTTCATGTCAGATAAACAATTCTTTATGCATTGAGGAAAAATTGTGTGTGGGTGTTCATAGGGGTACGGGTGTGAAATTAAATTTCTGAGAGCTTACTATTCAATAGAAACTTTACATATACTATAGCAATTAATTTCACACTAACTCTACAAGACATTTAATATCAGCCCCATTTTGTAGAAAATGATACTGATGTTCAGGGAAGTTAAATGCATGATACAGGCCACAGAAATGTTAAGTAGAACATCTCGTTCCAAATTCTGTACTCTTTTCTTTACAGGTATTAACCAGTTGTGGTGATCATATCCATAATATTAAAATATTTTAGCACAAGTTTCTTCAAACATGCAAACATGATAGATAAATCCATCTAAAACACTCTGTAAAATTAATGTGTATTTCCAAGGAGACTCTTTTCGATTTAGATCTACAAATAAGTATGCAATTCTGACCTAATTAAAATATGTTGTCATGCAAGTAGAATAACATTTTAATTATTTATTAATAATTAATATTTAAATATTTACTTTCTTTCTCTTGGGGATGCTGTTGCTTAGTGGGTAAAAGTTAAAAATTTTTAAAGTTTAGATGCTTTTAAGAGATACATATGTAAAACTGGAACTACCAAGATATCCCTGAGTCACTTTAACAGGGACAGATGCCACCCCAGGGTGTCAGCACTTCATACAGACCACTCAGTATTTCACAGACATCTGTATATAGCCAGCATCCTACTCGCCCTCCTCACAATCAGGAGATTGAACTGGGATGTCTTCATAGCTGCCACACTTAGGCTTCCTTTTGCTCACAAATATTCACTCTATTTTCCCATGTGAAAAATACTCAATTCCTTTCCAAAACATACCCAAGGTCCTATGTTTTCATGGCATCAGGCTTGATCAGGTGCAGGTGTTGTGCCTATGGATCTAGAAAGCTAGGTAAGTTGTCTATACCTCACCATTCCCATGCATCCAAAATACAGTAGTGGAACAGGGGCAGGATAAGCATAATAAACACTCCTACTCAAAACGGAAAGAAGAGGAGGGAAATAACAGTTACTAGTCTATAGAAATTCTGAGATCCTATTGAGCAAGTATTGCCAGAATCCTATAGGATTCCTATAGGTATAGGAAATGTCCCTTGACTAGGCCTCAGTTCAGTTCTGTGCATCGTCCTTTAGAGCTCTTGACTCCAGTCTCCAGAAATTTCTCCTTTGCATCACTCTCCTTGGCCATTTTTGAAAAGAACATTGAGCAGATTTCTTGGTTGACTTCCTGTTGAATGTTTTTTATTCTCAAAACTCTCATATTCTTTTAGTGTAGGCAGGTGGCATCTTTGCCAGTAAATTCCCTTGAAACATTTGTTTCCGTGTATTTGATTCCAGTCAATCCCATGTGCCAAAAGTCACCTCTCAAATTCTTTCAAAAACTACCTCTCTCTCTTTTTAATTACTAGGAGTTTGGGTACATCATGATGCTATGTGCTCACACCACTAGGTTTCCTAGCATCCTTGTTTGGCTTAAAAGTTCTGCTAGATGCATCTTAAACCTTTCAGAAGTTTTGGCAAAGAATGTCACAGCCACAGGCTTGATTTGGCCTTTGCTCTGAAGTCATGACTTACTCTAATATTCAGAGTAATTGTCCTTTATATGAGGTTGTTTTTCAATAGACTGTCAAAGAAAAATTGCACTGGATGAAGTTAAACAGACAAGGAAGGCCTTATTTAGGATTATTCCAAGAGATGAAAGAGATTGAACTCAACTCTGCTGAAACAAAAGGTGGGATTTTTTTTTTTTTTAAGGTAGGAATATTTTTAAGTGGTGGGGTGAGTGAACCAGTGGAAAAATACTGGAGGACATTAGGGAAGAAGATTGGTCAAAGAGATGTGTCATCATATTGAATTCTTCTGAGTTTGCAAATGTTTTTCTCTGTGTTTAGGCCACCTGTGTCTGTTAATTGATGTCCATTGAAGAAGTTAAGCTCCTCTCTTCCCATAGAGACTGAAAGATGGGAATACTACCTTCCATGATAATTATATTTTAAAAGGATGGCTCCTGGTCTTTAGAAAGACATTTCTGGGTTGTAAAACTGGCAAGAAGCTGGGAGAACATTTATATTTCAAAGGGGCAGAGAAAGAATTTACAGTAGAAAGTTTTCGAAAGTAAATGTCCTAAGAAAAAGGAGACCAGAGACCTACAATCAGGAAAAAACCTGTCTAAAGTTTAGTCAAACTGAGGGGAACATTAAAGCCACCTTGGTTGAGATACATCATTGATTTGAAGATAAACATATCTTTTTTTCTCAGCCATTCAATCTCTAAGCTTTCTCTATTGTCTCTAAATTTTGCTTGCAAAGTGGCCAGCTTTGTTTTGAGTTGTGTTCTTTAATGAGCTCATCACTTTCCTGTAGCACCTTAATAAGTAATCAACTTATACAGTCAACATCCTGCCTCAATTTTTTTCTCTCTTTTTAGTAACTATAAAAATTTATTGAATGCTTCACCACTCTATAACATGGATTGTTCTTTCAGCCTCTCATGAGTCTCTTTGCTGCCCGCCAACTAATCCCAAAGAAAATAGCACATATTTTAGCTTTTCCACTTGCTTGTTTTGTTTTATGGTATCATCCCATCAGCAATTTTTCATTAGTCAGATTTTGCTGTGAAAAAATCCAACATAAATTCTCAGTGGCATACAGCATTAAACATTTTTCTTGCCCATGGTCCTTGAATAAGCTTGGGTAAGTTGTGGGCTCAACTAAAGGGTCTCAAGATGCCATAGAAACCTTTCTCATGACAACGGTAGAAGCACAAAAGAGAAAGCCAAAACTGAAGCATATTTTAAGCCTCTGCTGTCATCAGTCCACATTATATCAATCTATGATATTCCATTTGCTAAAGCAAGTCACATGGTCAAACTTAAAGTCAAGGACAAAGGCAGTGAACTCTATCCACTATGGATAAAGGTAAAAGGAAATGAATAGTGAACATGAGAATGACTTAAGCTACAACAGCTATTTTTGTTTTGTCTTTTTAAATTCAGTTTTTAGATGGAAGAAAAATGTATGTTTCATAGGGCTGCTGTGGAAATTATATAAAATAGCATATGTGAAACATCCACTACAGACATTGGCATATGGAGAAATTCCTTAAATGTTACTTTTTTTTTTTTTTTACTGAGTTAAATGTCATTTATCAAGGACAAAACTGAGACTTTACATCTTAAATGTATACATATAACATCATTTTTTTTCTTTAACTTGTGTCTTCATTTTCTCTTTCATAAGATAATTCACAGCAGTAAATTCATCACAAGTGTTTTTAGTTTCAGTGTATAGTTCCTACAGGTTAAAAATTTTACTAGAATATCTTGAGGTGTTCTGATTCTATTCTGAGTCAGTTACAATGTAAGATCCAGAATAGGGTATTTTTTCATAGGAACATATTTAAAAGAGTGGCTTGGAGAAGAGCATTTCGTGGGTCTAAGTGTTAGGACAGTCTTGACGAATGTTCCTACCAATAATTAATTCCTGATTCAAAGATTTAGGAAGGTATGGCACAATTTAATCACTGCAACTTGATCTGTATGAATTTAGCAGAAGGAGGCTGAATTTCAGACTGGTAAGTAGACAGCCAGCTTTCCTCCACTTAGTATCCCTCAGTTCCCTTCCTTATTCAACTTACATCCACTATCTCACAGGTGTTTTTAGCAATATCCCCTGGAGGCTTTTAGAACATGTACTGAAGAGTGTGGCTACTCCCTCTGTTTAGATAGAAAATATGTGAGGAGAAAAATATGAAACTATATTGGCCCTTTATAAAACTGCCCTTTGCCTGCATACACAGGTTTTATCTGGCAACATTAAATGCATTGCTTGTCATTTAAGAATTATTTCCTTGAAGCAGCAAAGAATATACTTAAAAATAAAGTTAAAATAAATGTGCTGCCTAAATGCTTTAGACTTTGATATCTTAGGCAGTGTTTAAGGGTATATAGCTTTCTATTTATGTAAATATGTAACTAAACATACAAAGTAGTAACAATGGGCCAGAGTATGAGCTTTGGAGTTAGACTAAACTGGACTGGAGTTCCAGATGTGTGACTCTGGAAATCATGCCTTCTATGTAAAGTTCATTATCTGCCTCTGTTAAAGGGTTTAATTCTAGCACATTGGTTTCATGATTATATCCAGGATTAAATGAAATAACTCTGACATTGCAAAAATGGCACGGAAGAACTAAACAAGATAATGCATGTAACACAGGCATAGTACATGACAATTAGTGAGGACTCAAAAAATATGCACCCACGTTTGTACTATATGTCATGCATATTGTATATATGTGATAAGTATTAAGTATTTTGACATTACTAATGTGACATATGCACATACCCGTTAATATTCTTTCTTTAAAAAGTATTTTATTTATTTATTAGAGAAAGAGAGAGAGAATGAGAGGGGGAGGGGCAGAGGGAGAGGGAGAAGCAGACTCTCTGCTGAGCAGGGAGCCCGATGTGGGGCTTGATCCCAGGATCCTGGGCAGATTCTTGACCGATTGAGTCACTCAGGTGCCCTCCATTAATATTCTTACAGAAAGTTATAATTAGCAAATCTATGGATTAAAACAGGGGTAGACAAACCCATTCTGTAAAAACTCAGAAAATAAATGCTCTTTGTGGGCCATAAAGTCTCTGTCACAGCTTCTCAACTCTGCTGTTGTACCGGCCTAGAATCCACAGACCATATGTATAGGAATGAGTTGAGACTATGTTCCAATAAAACTTTATGGGCCCTGAAATTTAAAATTTCATCTAATACAGACATCAGCCAATGTTTACATTCTTAATAGTTTTTAAAGTATTTAAAAATGTAACAAACATTCTTAGTTCAATATTTATACAAAATATAGGTAGTGGGCCAGATTTGACCTATGGTCTCTAGGTTACCTACTCCTGAATTAAAACATTCTGTCACTGTTGACACTCTTCTTCTCCTGCTTATAGTTTTCATCTTATTTAATTTGGGGTTTGTTTTACGTTTTGTTTTGTTTTGTTTTAAATCATATTACTAGAGGATTTCTCACAGGAAGACTATATTGATTCTATTTACTAAATGGATGTTACCTCTATGTGCTCTTTTCCCCAAGATTATTCTTTTAAATATCCATTTGATTCAGACAGCAATTATTAGTTGGATAAAAAAAAACAGATCTTTAATAATTACATATATGCTCATGCTTGTACTTTATAAACTTTCCTATCATATCTAATATAGTTTCTAGTTTTTACCATGGCTTTTTTTTTTCTTTTTGGGTGAATAAGAGTAACTATATTATCAATGAAAGGAGGCATTTAAAAAAAGTAGAAATAAGTGGAACATAGATCAAAAGGCCTTGGAAACCAAAGAAATCACTGTGAAAACTGCTCTAAAATGTTTAATTGTATTACTTCTTATCTTGCTATGGCATAACCATTGTTGGAGAGGTTTACTCACATCTGTAAAACTCAGTAGTGATTTTTTATTTTAGTTGAAAAGAGAAGTTAATCTGAAAAACAACATAGAACTTGGTCCAAAACTGTACAACTCCCAAGTTTTGCCACAGATCACAGAAAAATGAAGACATCAACTAATTATCTTTACTTCACACACAACCTGTGATGACTAATTTTATATGTCAGCTAAACTGGGCTAAGGGATGGCCAGATAGATGACAGAACTTTATTTTTGGATGTGTCTGTGAGAGTGTTTCCAGAAGAAAGTAGCATTTGATTCAGTGGACTGAGTAAGGAAGATCTGCCCTCACCAATGAGTGGGCATCATCTAATCTACTGAACACCTAAAGAGAACAGGAAGGAAGGAAGGAAGGAAGGAAGGAAGGAAGGAAGGAAGGAAGGAAGGAAGGAAGGAAGGAAGGAAGGAAGCAGAAGGGAAGAAGGAAGGGGGAGGGTGAATTCCCTTTCTCTCTTCTTGAACTGGAATGTCCTTCTATCTTCTCCTGGCCCTGGACATCAAAACTCCTGGTTCTCAGGTCTTTGGACTTGGACTGAATTATAGCACTGGCATTCCTGATTTGCTTGCTTGCAGATGGCAGATCCTGGAACTTAGTCCTATGTAAGTATTTGAACCAACTCCTATGCTAAATCTCTTATATATGTTTATATATATATCCTATTAGTTCAGTTTCTTTGGAGACCCCTGACTAATAAATTTCCTTTTTCTTCAGAGGAGTTTCTTCCTGTTCACCAAGAGCCATCATCCTGGAGACAACAGGTTCCAACTGTGTGAAAAATATTCTGATTCTAAAATATGACTGTTCTACAACACAAAAATACCATTATTTGCATCGCAGCCAAAACAAAAACAAAAACAGGTTGATCCTTCTAACATTAAGTATTATGGTAAGACTTATGAACTTTCTTGTTCAAAAGGATCATTTGACAGTATTGTTAAACTATAAATTTCCTGGACCTAGTCCCAGAGAATCTGATTTTAATAAGTTTACAAAGAGGCAAAAGTATCTTAATTTTTAGCAAGAACACTCAGTATTTCTCCAGATATTACCAGACCACATGGAAAGATGTTTTAGGTGGCATTACACTAGGTCATTCTATGTACCTTGGCTTAGATATTATATTCTCCAGAAATCTTTTCTGACTTTTGACCTTGTTTATCTAGGATCCTTTGCTATTTTTA
This sequence comes from Eumetopias jubatus, assembly GCF_037043125.1. Taxonomy (NCBI): domain Eukaryota; kingdom Metazoa; phylum Chordata; class Mammalia; order Carnivora; family Otariidae; genus Eumetopias; species Eumetopias jubatus. The sequence goes on along the minus strand of NW_028274821.1, from coordinate 50,396,243 downwards.
AAACCTTCACTTTATTCATTTGTAATTTTACATTTACTGAGTCACTTATTTATTTAAAAAATTTTTTATTGTTATGTTAATCACCATATATTACATCATTAGTTTTTGATGTAATGTTCCATGATTCATTGTTTGTGCATAACACCCAGTGCTCCATGCAGAATGTGCCCTATTTAATACCCATCACCAGGCTAACCCATCCCCCTACCCTCCCCCCCTCTAGAACCCTCAGTTTGTTTTTCAGAGTCCATCGTTTCTCATGGTTCATCTCCCCCTCTGACTTACCCCCTTCATTCTTCCCCTCCTGCTATCTTCTTCTTTTTCTTTTTTCTTAACATATATTGCATTATTTGTTTCAGAAGTACAGATCTGTGATTCAACAGTCTTGCACAATTCACAGCACCCACCATAGCACATACCCTCCCCAATGTCTATCACCCAGCCACCCCATCCCTCCCACCCCCCACCACTCCAGCAACCCTCAGTTTGTTTCCCGAGAATAAGAATTCCTCATATCAGTGAGGTCATATGATACATGTCTTTCTCTGATTGACTTATTTCACTCAGCATAACACCCTCCAGTTCCATCCACGTCATTGCAAATGGCAAGATCTCATTCCTTTTGATGGCTGCATAATATTCCATTGTGTATGTATACCACCTCTTCTTTATCCATTCATCTGTCGATGGACATCTTGGCTCTTTCCACAGTTTGGCTATTGTGGACATTGCTGCTATAAACATCGGGGTGCACGTACTCCTTCAGATCCCTACATTTGTATCTTTGGGGTAAATACCCAGTAGGGCAATTGCTGGATCATAGGGTAGCTCTATTTTCAACTGTTTGAGGAACCTCCATACTGTTTTCCAGAGGGGTTGCACCAGCTTGCATTCCCACCAACAGTGTAGGAGGGTTCCCCTTTCTCCACATCCCTGCCAACATCTGTCGTTTCCTGACTTGTTAATTTTAGCCATTCTGACGGGTGTGAGGTGGTATCTCATTGAGGTTTTGATTTGGATTTCCCCGATGCCGAGCGATGTGGAACACTTTTTCATGTGTCTGTTGGCCATTTGGATGTCTTCTTTGGAAAAATGTCTGTTCATGTCTTCTGCCCATTTCTTGATTGGATCATTTGTTCTTTGGGTGTTGAGTTTGATAAGTTCTTTATAGATTTTGCATACTAGCCCTTTATCTGATATGTCATTTGCAAATATTTTCTCCCATTCTGTCAGTTGTCTTTTGGTTTTGTGGACTGTTTCTTTTGCTGTGCAAAAGCTTTTTATCTTGATGAAATCTCAAGAGTTCATTTTTGCCCTTGCTTCCCTTGCCTTTGGCGATGTTTCTAGGAAGAAGTTGCTGCAGCTGAGGTCGAAGAGGTTGCTACCTGTGTTCTCCTTTAGGATGTTGATGGACTCCTGTCTCACGTTTAGGTCTTTCAACCATTTGGAGTCTATTTTTGTGTGTGGTGTAAGGAAATGGTCCAGTTTCATGCTTCTGCATGTGGCTGTCCAATATTCCCAACACCATTTGTTGAAGAGACTGTCTTTTTTCCATTGAACATTCTTTCCTGCTTTGTCGAAGATTAGTTGATCATAGAGTTGAGGGTCCATTTCTGGGCTCTCTATTCTGTTCCACTGATCTATGTGTCTGTTTTTGTGCCAGTACCATACTGTCTTGATGATGACAGCTTTGTAATAGAGCTGGAAGTCCGGAATTGTGATGCCGCCAGCTTTGCTTTTCTTTTTCAATATTCCTCTGGCTATTCGGGGTCTCTTCTGGTTCCATACAAATTTTAGGATTATTTGTTCCATTTCTTTGAAAAAAGTGGATGGTATTTTGATGGGGATTGCATTGAATGTGTAGATTGCTCTAGGTAGCATTGACAACTTCACAGTGTTTGTTCTTCCAATCCATGAGCATGGAACATTTTTCCATTTCTTTGTGTCTTCTTCAATTTCTTGCATGAGTATTTTATAGTTTTCTGAGTACAGATCCTTTGCCTCTTTGCTTAAATTTATTCCTAATTATCTTATGGTTTTGGGTGCAATTGTAAATGGGATCGACTCCTTGATTTGTCTCTCTTCTCTCTTGTTGTTGGTGTATAGGAATGCCACTGATTTCTGTGCATTGATTTTATAGCCTGCTACTTGACTGAATTCCTGTATGAGTTCTAGCAGTTTTGGGGTGGAGTCTTTTGGGTTTTCCACATACAGCATCATATCATCTGCAAAGAGTGAGAGTTTGACTTCCTCTTTGCCGATTTGGATGCTTTGATTTCTTTTTGTTGTCTGATTGCTGTGGCTAGGACTTCTAATACTATGTTGAATAGCACTGGTGAGAGTGGACATCCCTGCCGCGTTCCTGACCTTAGGGGAAAAGCTCTCAGCCTTTCCCCATTGAGAATGATATTCGCTGTAGGTTTTTCATAGATGGCTTTTATGATATTGAGGTACGTACCCTCTATTCCTATACTCTGAAGAGTTTTGATCAAGAAAGGATGCTGTACTTTGTCAAATGCGTTTTCTGCATCTATTGAGAGGATCATATGATTCTTGTTCTTTCTTTTGTTAATGTATTGTATCACGTTGATTGATTTGCGGATGTTGAACTAACCTTGCAGCCCAGGGATAAATCCCACTTGGTGGTGGTGAATAATCCTTTTAATGTACTGTTGGATCCTATTGGCTAGTATGTTGGTGAGAATTTTTGCATCCATGTTCATCAAGGATATTGGTCTGTAATTCTCCGTTTTGATGGGGTCTTTGTCTGGTTTTGGGATCAAGTAATGCTGCCCTCATAAAATGAGTTTGGAAGTTTTCCTTCCTTTTCTATTTTTTGGAATAGTTTCAGGAGAATAGGTATTCATTCTTCTTTAAATGTCTGATAGAATTCCCCTGGGAAGCCATCTGGCCCTGGGCTTTTGTTTGTTGGGAGATTTTTGATGACTGCTTCAATTTCCTTAGGGGTTATAGGTCTGTTCAGGTTTTCTATTTCTTCCTGGTTCCATTTTGGTAGTTGTACATCTCTAGGAATGCATCCATTACTTCCAGGTTATCTAATTTCCTGGCATAGAGTTGCTCATAATATGTTCTTAGAATTGTTTGTATTTCTTTGGTGTTGGTTGTGATCTCTCCTCTTTCATTCATGATTTTGTTGATTTGGATCATTTCTCTTTTCTTTTTGATAAGTCTGGCCAGGGGTTTATCAATCTTATTCATTCTTTCAAAGAACCAGCTCCTAGTTTCGTTGATCTGTTCTACTGTTCTTTTGGTTTCTAGTTCATTGATTTCTGCTCTGATCTTCTTATTTCTCTTCTCCTGCTGGGTTTAAGCTTTATTTGCTGTCCTTTCTTCAGTTCCTTTAGGTGTAGGGTTAGGTTGTGTATTTGAGACCTTTCTTGTTTCTTGAGAAAGGCTTGTATTGCTATATACTTTCCACTCAGGACTGCCTTTGCTGCATCCCAAAGATTTTGAACAGTTGTGTTTTCATTTTCTTTGGTTTCCATGAATTTTTTTTAATTCTTATTTAATTTCCTGGTTGACCCATTCATTCTTTAGTAGGATGCTCTTTAGCCTCCATGTATTTGAGTTCTTTCTGACTTTCCTCTTGTGATTGAATTCTAGTTTCAAAGCATTGTGGTCTGAAAAGATGCAGGGAATGATCCCAGTCTTTTGGTACCGGTTGAGACCTGATTTGTGACCTAGGATGTGATCAATTCTGGAGAATGTTCCATGGGCACTAGAGAAGAATGTGTATTCCGTTGCTTTGGGATGCAATGTTCTGAATATGTCTGTGAAGTCCATTTGGGCCAGTGTGTCATTTAAAGTCTTTATTTCCTTGTTGATTTTCTGCTTATATGATCTGTCCATTTCAGTCGGGGGGGTGTTAAAGTCCCCCACTATTATGGTATTGCTGTCAATGTGTTTCTTTGCCTTTGTTATTAATTGCCTTATATAATTCGTTGTTCCCATGTTCGGGGCATAGATATTTACAATTGTTAGATCTTCTTGTTGGATAGACCCTTTAAGTAGGATATAGTGTCCTTCCTCATCTCTTATTACAGTCTTTGGTTTAAAATCTAGTTTGTCTGATATAAGGATTGCCACCCCAGCTTTCTTTTGGTGTCCATTAGCATGGTAAATGGTTTCCCACCCCCTCACTTTCAATCTGGGGGTGTCTTTGGGTCTAAAATGAGTCTCTTGCGGACAGCATATTGATGGGTCTTGTTTTTAAATCCAATCTGATAGCCTGTGTCTTTTGATTGGGGCATTTAGCCCATTTACATTCAGGGTAACTACTGAAAGGTATGAATTTAGTGCCACTGTATTGCCTGTAAGGTGACTGTTACTGTATATTGTCTGTGTTCCTTTCTGATCTATGCTGCTTTTAGGCTCTCTCTTGCTTAGAGGACCCCTTTCAATATTTCTTGGAGGGCTGGTTTCGTGTTTGCAAATTCCTTTAGTTTTTGTTTGTTCTGGAAACTTTTTATCTCTCCTTCTATTTTCACTGACAGCCTAGCTGGATATAGTATTCTTGGCTGCATATTTTTCTCGTTTAGTGCTCTGAAGATATCTTGCCAGTCCTTTCTGGGCCTGCCAGGTCTCTGTGGATAGGTCTGTTGCCAATCTAATGTTTCTACCATTGTAGGTTACATATCTCTTCTCCCGAGCTGCTTTCTCTTTGTCTCTGAGACTCGTAAGTTTTACTATTAGATGTCGGGGTGTTGACCTATTTTTATTGATTTTGAGAGGGGTTCTCTGTGCCTCCTGGGTTTTGATGCCTGTTTCCTTCCTCACATTAGGGAAGTTCTCTGCTATTATTTGCTCCAATATACCTTCTGCCCCTCTCTCTCTTTCTTCTTCTTCTGGGATCCCAATTATTCTAACGTTGTTTCATCTTATCGTATCGCTTATCTCTCGAATTCTGCCCTCGTGATCCTGTAGTTGTTTCTCTCTCTTTTTCTCAGCCTCTTTATTTTCCATCATTTGGTCGTCTATATCGTTGATTCTCTCTTCTGCCTCATTTATCCTAGCAGTTAGTGCCCCCATTTTGATTTCAGCTCATCAATAGCCTTTTTGATTTCGACTTGGTTAGATTTTAGTTCTTTTATTTCTCCAGAAAGGGTTTCTCCAATAACTTCCACGCTTTTTTCAAGCCCAGCTAGTATCTTTAAAGTCATGATTCTGAACTCTAGGTCTGACATCGTACTAATGTACATATTGAGTAGGTCCCTGGCTGACGGTACTACCTCTTGTTCTTTTTGCTGACGTGATTTTTTTCGTCTTGTCATTTTGTCCAGAGGAGAATAGAGGAATGAGAGAACAAAATGCTAACAGGTTAACAACGTCCCCAGCAAATATACTGTATACAAATCAGAAAAGACCTGCAACCAGGGGAAAAGAATGATCAAATATGATCAGGCTAGTGCATAGGTCAGTGCCACACACTAGATTTGGGCATATTTTGGTCTGTTAGAAGAAAGTGCCTCCTAAAATTTTAAAGGAAGAAAGACATATATGTACAAAATAAGGGTTGATATAATGAAGGGATGGAAGATGACTGTAAAGATGAAAATTATAAAAGATTTTATAAAAGGAATTGATAAGATAAGAAGTTTGAAAAAAGAAAGAAGAAGATTTAAAAAAAAAAGAAAAATGAAAAAAGGGATAGAATGTGATCAGGCAGGAGACTAGAACAAAGCCATACACTAGTGATTTAGGTTATATTTTGATCTGTTAGAAGAAACTGTATCTCAAAATTTTAAAGAGAGAACAACTTATATATATATGCCAAAAAGAAGGGTAACTACTATGAAGGGATAAAATATGACTCTAAAAATGAAAAATAAAAAATGTTTTTTTTTTTAAAAGGGATTGATAAGATGTTGGTTGAAAAAGGGAAAAAGAAAAATTAAAAAAAATGGTTAAAAAATTAACTTTGATGAACTAATGAATCATGGTAAAAAAAGCCATGAATTCTATGTGCAGTATTCCCCTAGCACTGGAGTTCTCCCGTTCTCCTTGATCGGTAAACTTGGTCTTGGCTTGCTGGCTGTTCGTGCTGATCTTCTGGGGGAGGGGCCTGTTGCCGTGGTTCCCAAATATCTTTGCTGGAGGCTGAATTGCCCCGCCCTTGTCAGTCGGGGCTAAGCAAGCTGCTCGGGGTTGCTCTCAGGAATTTTTGTTCCCTGCAAGCTCTCGGTACAGCTTTGGAGGACCAGGGCGAAAATGGTGGCCTCCCAATCTCCACCCAGAGGAGCTGAGAACTCGGGGCCCCGCTCCTCAGTGCACCCCCAGAGAAAAGCAGTCACTCCTGTCTCCCTGGTCTCCGGCTGCACTCCGTGCTCACCCGGCCTGTGACTGAGCATTTGTATCTCTGGCACCCGACCCCGTGTGGAGTCTCCAAACCCAGCAGATCCCTGCGGTGCACTCCCACGCCGCTCCTCCTGGGGGAGGAAGGGGAGTCTCCCCGCATCTGCCGCTTGTTGGGTCCCTGCTGGATAAGCAGTGGCCCAACTGGGCTGTGGATCACAGTTTATGGCAACCTCGACCTGAGAGCCCGTGCCTCGGCTCCATCTCTGCAGCCAGCTTCCCCGCTCCGATACCCGGGAGCTCTGCTGCACTCAGGCGCCCCCAGTCTTTCTGTGACCCCAAGGGTCCTGAGACCACACTGTCCTGCAAGAGTTCCAACCCCCACTTAGCCACTGGAGCGATGTCCCTCAGCAGAGCCAGCTTCTAAAAGTTCCGATTTTTGCTCCGCGGCTCTAGCACTTGCCGGAAGCAGCTGACGGAGACCCCCTCCCCCGCCGTCTATCCTCCCAAATATTGCCTCGGATTCACTTCTCCGCACGTCCTACCTTCCAGTAAGTGGTCGCTTCTCTGTTTGGAGAGTTGTTGCTACTCTCCTCTTCGATCTCCTGTTGAGTTCGTAGGTGTTCAGAATGGTTTGATCCCTATTCAGCTGAATTCCTGAGACCAGACGAAATCCAGGTCTCCTACTCCTCCGCCGTCTTGCTCCGCCCCCGAGCCACTTGTTTATCTAATATCTGCTGGACTAGATTGTAATCTTCACAAGAGTAGGGGCCAGACTGTTGTTTTTACCAATCTGCACCCAATACCAATCATCATATCTAGTATAAACTAGATTCTCAATAAAGAGTTTTGTTCGGTGGCTGGATAACAAGGTTTCTAGGAATGTCTAGTTCCTGCTTTTTCCCAAGGAATCTTCCTTCTTCCCATGTTTTTCCCTCAGGAAATCCATACCTAAAATGCCTGAAACAGTGCCAGGCATTGAGCAAACGTTTAATAGATATATGTTTAATGAATAAATCTATGCTAAAGATGTTAGCATAGCTCACATGTCATTATGAGCTTTCTAGAGATCTAGATGATCATGTACCTCTAGTCATGGTTTACTTTTATTTTATTTTATTTTTTTTTAAAGATTTTTATTTATTTATTGAGAGAGAGAGAGAGAGAGAATGGTAGAGAGAGAGCATGAGAGGGAAGAAGGTCAGAGGGAGAAGCAGACTCCCCGCCGAGCAGGGAGCCCGATGCGGGACTCGACCCTGGGACTCCAGGATCATGACCTGAGCCGAAGGCAGTCCTTAACCGACTGAGCCACCCAGGCGCCCCCATGGTTTACTTTTAAAAGCCATATATAGTAGGCAGAATATTGTCTGCCCCTCCAGAGATGCCCATGTCTTAATTCTCAGAATCTGTGAATATTATATTACACGGCATGGGGGAATTAAGTTGCAAATGAAATTAAAGTTGCTAATCAGTTGATCATAGGTAAAAAGATTATCCTGAATTTTCTTGGTGGGCCTGATGTAATCACAAGCATTCTTAAATGGGGATGAGAACAGTAAATGAGTCATAACCAGAGATGGAATTGTGAGAAAGACTCTGTCAGCTATTGCTGACTTTGAAGTTGGGAGAGGGTTAGGAGCTGAGGAATTTGAGCAACCTCTAGAACCTCGAAAAGGCAAGAAAATGGATTCTCCCCAGAGTCTCCAGAAAGGAACACGGTCCTGCCAAACCTTAGTTTTAGTTCAGTGAGACTGACTTTCGCCTGCAGAACTCCAGAATTATAAGATAATAAGTTCGTGGTATTTTAAAACTACTAAGTTTGTGGTAATTTGTTTCAGTAGGAATAGGAACCAAATATACCATACAATGACTCTAATGATATGTAGAATATACAAGGGCAAATAAGAATAGAAAAAGAAGAAACAAGTATATTAACCGTGAGGGTTAACATAATTAATATAAATCTTCCTTGTAGGCAAGGAAAAATGAAAATTATTTTAATAGATTATTATAATAAAGAAAAAAAAAACAGCCATTTTCATTTAGTTCTTTCAAAATCCCAGGTATTAAGTTGTACAAAAATAAAAATAAAAAAAACCCCAAAAACCAAAATCCCAATATTTGTATATTCAATACACCTGAAAGCTATGACAACATTATTACTGTAACTGTTGATACCAGGGAAAAGATTCCTGGCTTTTGGGCAAAAGATCAAGGTACAGTATCTGAGTATCAGAAAGACTAGGAATATAGTTTGAAAAAAAATAATGCAGGTAAATCTGACATACTTTTCTTCCACAGTTGTGAACCAATGACAAGGAAGATATAGGTGACACTTTTTTGAAATTATGTCCTCCAAAAATGAATCAAATACCTCCTATTTAAAAAAGAAAATTTTAAACTATAATTCAATAGAGATAAGTTTTAAGGTCCAAGGAGGTGGCCTCATTGTGGTCAAATTTTATTCAAAGTTAAAAGGCAAAAGGTCAAAGTGATATCAAGATGAAATGCTTATCATCTTGAAAATCTTTATAATCTTTGCCAATATTTCTTTTAGTTAGGCATTTAGTAGGAGAGTCGAGTTACATTTTCTGTTAAATTACTGGGTTAGGTTTTTCTTTCTCAGCTCTCACTAGGCACTGTTTATGTTTCTTTCAGAATATCACTTGTGATTACTTATATATATGTCCGATTTCTTCACAAAAGCACCGTTTCTGAGTCAAGCATCATGCCTCTGATCTTTGTATCTGACTGTACTGTTAGGCTTGATAAATGACTAGTGAGTGAATGAATCCACTTTCATAAGACAGTTGAAAACTTAGACTCACACAAACTTACATGAAAGGTAAGATGCATCACAATGTTTTTCAGTTGTTGTTTAATCAACACATCAAGTACTTTTGTATGTATTTAAGAGTCAGGTAGCAAGCTTTTTCTAACAAGAAGTTTTGAATGATAAGGTTACAACATTTAGAGTATTTTTTCCCATACAGTTTATTATATGCAGATTACTAACTCTTATGGTACATTGTGTGACTACCCCTTCAGAGAAGTTCCCCAAATTTCGTTTTCATTCTGTGAAACATTTTTCAGTTAATTATTATTAAATTAAATACCTTTTCTCCCCAGTATGTCTCAGTGGAAACTAGAAATATTTTCACCATTGGCTTAAAAAGTTAGTGAATCAGGGCTTTAAAAGGGCAGAAAATGCACAGATGCACAATAAAAGTTTAAAGAGCAGGACCTGACATTTTTGAAATACTCTAGTGAATATTAAATAGAATCCTAAAGCTAGTACTAACTCTTAGGTTCAGGGCTTCATTCTCTGCTGTAACTGGTGACTCAGCAGAACTCCCAGTTTTTCCTTCATTCCGAGCAATGCTGTACTGGGATGTTACTGACTTGAACTCTTCCTGTTTACTCTTTAAATTGTTTCAAATATTTTGAAGACTGAATTGGATTCTCCATGCAATCATCACATTGCTGCACACTCTTGTATATCCAAGGACTCAAAACCCAGGTAAATAAAGCACAAATATAATGAAAAATGTTTTGACAGAGTCTATAAGCTGGAGGTAGAGTAAGGGTAGAGAAAAGCTGAAGGAATTGAACCCATTATACAGAAAGTTTTCATTGTCTGCAAACTCTAATTTTTTTTTTAATATTTGCACTAAAATACACAAAATAAAAATCAGGCTCAGCATGGTTAAAAGAAGGCTGACCTTCTTCTGTCTAAAACATTTCATAAAATCTGGAATTCTGAGCACTTGACACTCAAATCTTTCTTTAAAAAAATTATGAAAACATCTTAGTGCTTTCCCTCTATAGACTTCATATTGCTTTAGGAGCAACCCTTGGAATTTGTTTTGATATTACTAGAACAACGTTTCAAGTTCATTGTTTTTTAACTTATATGTCTGTCTCTGATATTTTTACATTTTTATTTTTTTTTAATTTTATGAGTGGCTCATTCCATGGTCTTAAGGAACTCATAAATCATGTTAGAGTTTGTGTTATGCTTCTTTTTCATGTTTGCCATCAGAAAGCTCAGAGCAACATCTGTGGCTCATCTCCACTAAGTGTGCAAGATCTCACAGGATGTGGTTTCTACCGTTGTGGTTCAGGAAGCTTCACAGCAAACCTTGATTTTACCCTACCCTTAGCATCTTTCCAGCACTTCTGTTTCTTTTCCTAACCACGTAGTGTGGGTAAAAACTCTAGGCGGCAATATGTCCCACTCTGGACCTCTTATTTTTAGAATTCCCCATTATACATGAACTGTTTATCTTGAATGGATGATTACCTTCTTCATAAGATAATTATAAATTTAAATTTGATAATTAGGTAAAGCACCAGGCACAGTTCTGAAACATAAGGGGTATTTTATTAGCAGTAGGAAGTATACCTTGGTCATGTCATTTCACCATAATTTAACAACCCAAGTCCTACAATAAAGCAGTATTCTGGGAAAATAGTAGAGAAATGCTCAGTCTCAGAATGTTGTACCTGCAACCTATTTTTAAAAATAGATTTGTTTTTCTATTTTGGGGGGAGGAATACCATTTTTAATTAAAAAAAAAAAATAGCCACAGGTAGGGGCACCTGGGTGGCTTAGTCGTTAAGCGTCTGCCTTCGGCTCAGGTCATGATCCCAGGTCCTGGCATCAAGCCCCACATCGGGCTCCCTGCTCAGCAGGAAGCCCGCTTTTCCCTCTCCCACTCCCCCTGCTTGTGTTCCCTCTCTCACTATGTCTCTATCTGTCAAATGAATAAAATCTTAAAAACAAAAACAAAAACAAAAACCACAGTTAGATATAAAATATACAGGAAGGAGTCATACAGAACATTCCCTTTCCTTTCTTTTTCTAGCAAGAACATTTAAGATCTACCCTCTTAGCAACTTTGAAATATATAATACAGTTTTGTTAACTATAATTACAGTGCTGTGCCTTAGATCTCCAGAATTTATTCATCTTCTAACTGCAAGTTTGTACCCTTTGACGAACATCTCCCCAGTTCCCAAACCCCCAGCCCTGGTAACCACCATTCTACACTGTTTCTATGAGAATGGCTTTTCCAGGGGCTCCTGGGTGGCTCAGTTGGTTAAGCAACTGCCTTCAGCTCAGGTCATGATCCTGGAGTCCCAGGATCGAGTCCCTCATCAGGCTCCCTGCTCAGCAGGGAGTCTGCTTCTCCCTCTGACCCTCCCCCCTCTCATGTGCTCTCTCTCTCTCAAATAAATAAATAAATCTTCAAAAAAAAAAAGAATGTCTTTTCCAGATTCCATGTATAAGTGATTCCTATAGTATTCAATTACTCGATACTATTATACAAATTAGTGTCACAGCATCAGAATTATTATACAAACTATACTAACATATTTCTGATATTATAGAATTTAACTTCGATACATTCCAAAAATATTTATTGAGAATCAACTTTGTACAGGAAACATTCTAAGACCATTAGAATTTATCTCCTATAAAATGTATAATTCAGACATTGTATTATTGTTCCCAGTTTTCAGATGATTCAGTTACCACTCAGTCTAAAAATACTGAAATGTACAAAGCTGAAAGTGATGCTACAAGAGTCAAACTTAAGTCCTGCTAACTCCAAACCTTGCTCTCTTTTCCATCATCTTTGCTTCCACCCACATTTAATTAAGGGTAACATCAATCATAATTTTTAAAAATGTACAAAATCACAAAATTTATATGAACACCAGTAAGCGAACCAGTATCTATACTCTAAGCACATTTCCCTCACAGGGAAAGGTGACAGGGGGTGATGTTGTATAGGCTACAGGACAGCCCTCATTTTTTAGATCACAAGACATATGGGTTTCAAAAGGTGAAAATATCTAACTCAAAAAACAAAAGATATTAGACAAAAATTATCCTGGTCTTTGAATTTCTAATCACTAATTTGGTAACTTTCAAATTTTAGTTTAATATGTTTCAAAAAACTTCACAACCACAATGTGATATGAATGCATTTAAGACAGATTATCTTTCTGGATTTAAAAATGAAACAAGTGTAAATATTTAATATACCTTTGAGCGGCTTTTATGTCATGGTTGCCATCCAAGTATGTACATAGTAAAAAATTAAGAAATCATGCTGAGATGCAATACACAGACTATGTGTTAAAAGAGTATGAAATATGGCAGAATATTAACAAGTCAAAGAAAACATATTTTCAGTTCCAAAATGACTGTGAAGTTCAGGAAGCTTGGAACTGTAGCTCCTCTCTTCTCAGTGATTTTATAGTCTAAAGGTCATAATCAATTGTTCTCAATTTTATTAAGGAAATTGTCCTTTTGCTGTACTTTTTCTTCCCAATGGTTACAAAATAGCTATCTTAATTAGAACCAAATCATAATGACAACAAAGTTTTATAGTTGTGAGGCATTCAATATTAGAGGGATGGATGAAGAAAGAAATGCTTATGAGATACTGGCCTTATTATGTGCACTATATTATTTGATTTTTCCAACAAAAGTGAAAGGGACTACTACCAGATTTTCTATCTTATTTCTTCTTTTTATTAGACATTCACCTAATCCACATTTTCCAGCCTCTTTCATAAGGATTAGTCATGTAGCCCACTAATAAGCCAAAAGAATGTGGATCTCTATTAGGTCTGGCTGGTAAGAACCTCTTATGCTAACTTTCACATTCCTTTTCCTTGGGCCTACTTGGTATAATTGAGTAAAACAATCCTGGAAGCTACTTATCAAAGATAGCAAAGCCCCAAGATGGGAAGAATCAAGATCCCTCAATCTTAGAAGAGGATAGCACCCCACCATTTTGAACTTGCTATTGTGTGAGAAATCAATTTCTATTCTAATAAACCTCTGAAGTTTTGGGACTTAATTACTATAGCAGCTAATGTTACACTAGCAATATAATCATTCTCATTTTAACAGCTATGGAAATTGAAAACTAGATCAGAGATAATGTTCTTGTCCTGGTGGATTCTACCAGATTTTCTCCTTAGACTAAAGAGTAAGAAAATGCCCTTCTTTTTTCTCCTCCATTCACCATTCTGGATAAAGTGAGGCGTTAGCTTAACAGACACTCTCTATAGGCCTATCACTTTATGCTTCTGTGTGTGTGTTTGTGTGTGTGTGTGCATGCTTACATTACATGGTTATTTTTATTTATTTTGGTCAGTATAGATGTACACAAATCGTAACATAGATAGCTATTATCTGTATCCCAATACTCTTATCTGTTTCTTACTTGCTTCTTTGATTTCTCTTAGTCCACTTTGTGTGTTTTGCCCCTTCAACTCTATCATCAGACTCTCTGATTATGTACAGTTTTATTTCCTTCCACATCCTGATTCTTTGTCTACCATTTTCAATTCTCTTTAATGATCTCCAGTGGCCATTGCTCACAGATTATGAAGTTTTTATGAGTGGAAGGAATTAAAAGTCTTATAACCATTCTCAGGATCAGTTTTATAGTTGGGATTCTGCTAATGAAGGGACAAAGAACAAATAAAGAAAAAGGGTAATGCTAAAAATCCTGATAGTTTTATTTCTCATTGATAGACTAATAGATTGAGAACAATTGCATAACGTATATAGAAGGAAATGCCTTCGCAAAATCATGTAACTTGATAATAATTTAGAATGGAGGCATAATAAAGCCACACATCCTCAATTTGTTTATTTATAAACTTTGCCCCATCAGCATCTTTCTCTATCTTCTATTCCATCAATGGCATAGCTACTTCCTGAGTTAGAAAACCATAATGGATCTCTATATCATACAGAGTTTGGAGGACTTATTCATTTTTTCTGCAAAAGTTAAATAAAGTGCAAAACTTTGAGCCCATCAATCCTTTAGCAAGCTGTCCAAGGTGACATTTCATTAGCACATTTTGTCAGTGGATAAATCGTACAGCATGCTCTGAAGGGAAGGTGGAAAACATCTAGTCCTTTTTCATTAGATCCATCTGAACTTGAACCACTGGAGATTACATACAAAAAGCACATGAGACAGAAGAAGCGCTATCCTGTCTATAAACTGCATTAATCATTCATTCCCTTCAGAGTGTCTAAAGTCAGTGCCATGTCTCTGGTTAAACCCCAAACTGGCTATTCAATTTTGAGCTGCATGACAGATACATTTCAAGGAAAATCAGAGACATAACGACTCCTGCCAGGCTTGATAAAGTCTTCATTCATCAATTAAGAGGTTCCAATAAACTAAGATGGATATGGAAAAATAAGGTAACTTGCATGAAAACACTTGCTGATTTTCTCTCCTTTTTCTTGGTTTGCTGAATACCTGGGAATAGGGATCACAAAGGCTTACTGAAAAACCTGGATTCAGAAGGAAGTCCTATTATCTGAGGAAAGAGTGTTCCTTTCTTATTCCGCCTAGATCAGCATCTGTTTGGGATCAGTTGGCAGGGAAAAGTATTATGGGCACCTTCATAATTCTCAGATGAAGTGGTTTTAATGCACTTAAAAGTTCTTACTTTTTTTTTCCTTTTGAACATGAAAGTCTGTGGAAATAAGAGTTTTACCCTTTAGTCTCCTGACTTCAATTTTGTTGGATCAAATCAGAGTCCAAAGAGTGTTTCCCAGTTTTACATAGCGATAGTGTCAAAATATTTCTGAAACATATGCTCAAATATAAATTTTGGTTCTAAATACCAGTTGGAGTATATTTCAAACCAACAATTTTTGTGTCTATAAAATGGGGAGAATGTATCTTTATAAAATGTACAGCATTTTCATTAGGTAAATTATCAAAGTGAATGAAAATGGATTGTAAACAGAGGTTGTTATATTAAACACAATAATAAGCACAATGTCTGATCAATTTCTAAGTGTATTGTGAGAAGTAGCTAGTGCCACTAAAGAGTATCTGCTATCGCTGAGGTCAGAATTTTTAGAAGATAATGTTAAATCAATGGGAACTTTGAGAAAAGAAAATGCAATTTGCATTGCTTATTTATGTGGACCCACTGAACTTAATCAATCAACAGATATGTCCAATATCTTACTGTGCCAAAGGCAACATTTGGCAATGTTGTGGAATTGCAACATGATTAAACTTTATTTCAAATTACTTCAAAGTACTTGGTTTTCAGTAAACTAATGGCTTGGAAACTGTGCTCCTAAGAGCCACATCTGGCTACTCCTCAGGTGTTTTTAGAGCAAAGGGGGCAAGTGGGACCTTGGGTGGCTGTTTGTGGGGAGCCCTTCAACATCAACTGAAGCAACAGGACTTTCTAGTAAAATTTCCTTTGAACAAAAATTCTGCACCTAAGAACCATCAGAAAACTCCTATAATAATTAAACTGAGAATATCTTTTCTTCTTTCACTGTCACACGACACAATTTATTGAAATAACACAACCAGAGATTTCCATATTTGAATTTAAGCCAACCACTAGCTCAGAAAATTTGGATGAAATACGTATCTTTATCGCATTGATGGAATTACTGAAATGGGTTTGATGATCAGCACCATAGCCAACACCAACTAATTTATTAAAGTGATTAATCACAGTTTTTTTATCAAGCAGACTCTCCAAATGCACCCCCCCAACCTTGGAATTTTTTTTTTTTTATTAAATAGAACTTAAAAGAAGTATCTTAGATGATCTCTTTTTGTTATGAGAGTAAGTAAATATTTACTCCTTTTGATCTCAGTTAAGTGTCCTGGGGCCTATAACTTACATTTGCTGAGTGATTATTTTTTATAAAGGGCTTTCATGACAATTTCATTTGATTTTCACAACTGTGTGAATTTTATACGGATCTCAGTCAATCTATAAAGTCTTATTGCCCACGTTCATCTCATCAATAAGGTGGCAGAGCTAGAACTTGATCTGGATCATCTGTCTTTCAGGTCTTAGACTGTCCTCACATACCCAACTACTCCCAAATGTGTCTCACTCCAGAAGAAGATGTGTATGTGTAAGTATTATAAAAGATAAGATTCTATAGCCTAATAGATATGGATGTAAAGGAGAGGTAAAGTAGCGATCACAAGGGGAAGCCTAGGATGCTCTGGCCATACCCACACTCAAATTCTTTTAGTCCACATCATAGAGCCACTCCCAATAACAACATCCTCTCATATGGACAATTGACATTTTCTTCATGTCTTGTATGTGCAAAGAGAAGTCTTTTCACTTAACACTCCAGGCAAAAACAGTCGCAAAATAAGATGCTCATTAAATGTTATAAGTAGATTCGGCTTGTAAGTACCTTGGAATACTCTCATACTTTTAGATGACTGCTTTGACTTATTTATTTACAGTTCATAGGTATTCATTAGAAGAGACTTACTAAAAAGGAAAAGAATCTTACGTCACTTGAGGACAGGTTATTTGCACTGGTAAGTGGATTTAAATGTTATTATTGTTGTTACTTTGAGTGGATGGATAAATATATCCAATGGAGTCAGGTTGGATAGTACCAAAGAGAGGGAAGTTGCATACAATTAAATGCCTTGGGTCAGGGATCAGGTTTTGCTTGCTCTTTTTTTTTTTTTTTTAATTAACATATAAGGTATTATTTGTTTCAGGGGTACAGGTCTGTGATTCACCAGTCTTACACAATTCACAGAGCTCACCATTCACTTGCTCTTTTAAATGCTTTGGGTCATTGGGGCACCTGGGTGGCTCAGTTGGTTAAGCATCTGCCTTCAGCTCGGGTTGTGATCCCAGGGTCGTGGGATCGAGCCCCGCATCAGGCCAGCCTACTTCTCCCTCTCCCCACTGCTCATGCTCTCTTTCTCTCTCTCTCAAATAAATAAAATCTTAAAAATAAAAAAAGATAAATGCCTTGGGGCATTTCAAGTTTGATATGGAAGGATACTTTCCATTTACCATAAATATGGTTTCACTATTAATAAATAAATTGGGTGTTTGCCAAATTGATATACCTAAAATAACCACAGTGGAGTATCAGATAGGAAATCAGTACCTCCAAACTCTGTTCAGTGGTAGATTTTGATTAACTTTTAATCTTGGGTTGATCTCTGGGCCTCCGTTTCTTCACCTATAACGTGAGTTGACTGTACTCCATGATACCTAAGTTCCCTAAAACTTTAAGAATCTTGCATAAGTTTTGAAATCATGAAAAAACACAAACCTCATATTCCTTCTCCCTACTGTCAATTCTGTCAATTCATTAAGTTTTCGATTATGCCAGGCTCTTTATAAGCATAGTGATCAGAGCAGCATAGACATATATCCTTCTTGCCACATTGCAAAGATCATCACAATACATAAGTACCAGAATGAGCAATAAAGGAATTATAAAGAAATATCCTGAGGAGAGATATCACAGCAAGGGTAGGAGTTGGTAAGGGATAGGATTTACGTGTGAAAGTCTCAGGTCATTTTAAAAACCTTTGATATTGCCACTTGCTTCTTCTTACTGGATACTCCTCATCATAGATGTCAGCCGTGAAAAGTGAAAACTTAATATGTGGTTTGGGAGATCACCATAAATGTTGAAACATGCTCAGTGATTAAAATACTGACTTGTCTCCATAGGCAGATAATTTTTTAAAGCTCCTACTCTGAGAAGTGTGTTTTACCAGTTGAAATTAAGTTCAGTTATTTAAACAAATAATTTAATTTTCATTTAAATAACACCAAGATTAAAAATATGCTAAGCAGACAACCCCACGCCCCCTTCCTTTACACGACTAGGATTTAAACTGTGCCATCCTTGTGCCTTTGTTAAAACCACCTATTACGACCTGGTGGCAGCACAGAATAATGAGGAAAAATCATTTGGTTGAGAATTACAGCTCCTTAATTGTTGACACAGCAAAACTAAAAGTAATAAGTGATGGTATGTTAGTTAAACATTTCATTACTGGTAACAAAACCAATTTTGATTAAGCCATACAGCCTATCAATATAAGAGAGAATGTTCCATTGAACCCAAGAGAAGAAACACACATGATCTCAAGGTAGGATTATGTTGGTTTTTTTATATGTCAATATACTGGGTCACAGAGTGCCCAGATTAAACATTATGTGAAGGTGTACCTGTGAGCCATTTCTGGATGAGACCTGCGATTGGCAATTGGTAGATGCAGTAGAGTAGACAGCCCTCCCCAATGGGGGTGGGCAACATCTAATCGAGGAACCAAATAGAACAAAAAGTGGAAGAAAGGTTCTGTCCCCCTCCTGCCTGCCTGCTTAAACTGGGACATCTCATCTTATCTTCTCCTGCCTTTGGACTTGAAATTACACCATCAGCTCTCCAAATGTAGACTGGAACTATTGCCACCAGCCTTCCTGGGTCTCGAGCTTACAGATGGAGAATCATAGGACTTCTCAGCCTCCATGATCATGTGAGCCAACTTCTCATAACAAATCTCGCTCTCTATTATGAGAAATTGGCTGTGTGTGTGTGTGTGTGTGTGTGTGTGTGTGTGTGTGTGTGTATTTATTTATTTATTTCTCTGGAAAACCCTGACTAATATAAGGACTACAATGAATTTTTAAAGATCTGAGCAAATAATCCCTGCCTTTCTCTCCTCTTCATTCTGGCCATCTCACTTCCTTCCCCCTGGATTCTGGCTTTTCCTTTTCTCCATATTCTCAGTATTCTCCAGCATATTGCTGGTCTGCAATTTCAACTCTATACATTAAAACTCCAGGTACACACAGATACTCTCTAGTTAGTGCTAAGTCTCAATTTCAAATTCCTAGAAGAGAATGACCAGATCATTTTGAGTCAGCCATCAGGGTATGGTCGTTTAATCAGCTAGGGGTTCAATGTTATGGTGGAGCTGTGGGGCTCATTGTTATGGCTACCGGGGGCTTACTCCTTCACCTGGGAATAGGATGCAGAATAGGGTCTGGGGGAAAGCAACCCTAGGAGAAGAAAATGGGAGATACAGTCCCTGGCTGAGTAAACTGACTGAAGTTATCTAAAAACTCCACGAATGCCAAAATCTCCTTGGTGATGTATCCAGAACAAATATCTATTTTCTACATTGACATAATGCTTGCTCCATCCTTACTGTGCACGCTCCCTAATTTGCTGGTACTGTGGTAGTGACACAGAAAAGAACACTGCAGATTTGTACTCTGTCTGGTGGAGGAGCCAGGCTTCTAGCAAGAAAATTACAACCAAGTGGGATAAGCTCTGTGATAAAGGTAATCACAGGGGTCTGGTGAGGCCAAAGAAGAGAACCAACTGAAGTCAGGAGGTTGACGCGGTGATTCTGGAGGGATGACCCCCAAGCCTTCCCAGCATTGCAAAAATAGCCCATCAACAAAGTAAAAAGGCCCTGCCATTATGTCTCAAATAATTAGTACAGCATTCCTTTCAACTGGATAGACTTTAATGAAAGCTAAGTATTTGGGCTTTATTTAGTGAATTACTTGCAACTTACAATTCTTATTGTGGAACTGAGGAACTGCCTTACATAACTAAAACTACCCCCGACTGCTCATATATCAAAGGCATTAATGTCTTAATCTGTAAACCGGGCTCATAATTCTTTAAGTTTATTTTTACTGCATAATTATACTTTGCTTATACATGTTGCAATAAAATTGTGGCAACTCTGCAGATGCCATTCTTCTGCAATTCTTTTTTGCCTCAGTCAGGTTATTATAGCTGGGTTTGGAAAGATTTATGATAATTGTAAATATGAATAAGCTACAGTGGAGTTAGGGAAATATCTGTATTTTCACAATAATTTACTCTAAGAACGATACATTTCACTATAATACAAAATAAAAAGTATAGTAAAACATTGCTTCGGCATTCTCTTCCTTAAGGGTAGATATATTGCGTGTCATACATACCTGATGTAAAATAGAGGCTTCATTTCCAAATATGTACCTGCTGGATGTTTTCTAGACTCACTAAATTAAAAGCTTGGGTTGAAGGTAAAGTTTAACCTTAAAATGCACTTTACACAAAATGTCAATGAGCTACTGGGACAAGTGTTAGTAGAAAAACTGTTAAATGTACATATTGAGAACTCATGTCTGTCTAACACTGAAGATGAAAAAAAACCACTAGAACACATGGTCTTTATTCTTATAGCAGCTCATTAAAGCATTGCATAGCCCTAATTTATAATGTCCTCCCTTTATTCTGCTTTCCGAAAATATCTGAGCATTGTTTCAGCTGTTTCTTAGACAATGTGTAAACACTCCTAGAAGCATGTGGGAGAGTAGCAGCTGTCCAGGTATGTCACCAGATGAAAATGGCACAGCATCCTGAAATTGCACTTTACTTGAAGCTTTGGTGAGAGAAATATTTAGTAAATAAAATGAAAATATTACTCTTATGTACTAGTAGAAAATACTGGTTAGAAAGTAAAGTCTCTTAGAGTAAGTCTCAGAGATTTCATTTTTTAAATTTTTTATGTATTTATTTTTAAAGATTTTATTTATTTATTTGAGAGAGCAAGAGAGAGACCGCAAGTGGGGAGAGGAGCAGAAGGAGAGAAAGAGGGACAAGCAAACTGCAGAGCGTGGGGCTGAAGCAGGTCTCAATGCCAGACCTGAGATCATGACCTGAGCCAAAACCAAAAGTCAGATGCTTAAGCTTAACTGACTGAGCCACCCAGAGGCCCAAAACCAGAGATATTAAAGAAATGGGGACTTAATTTAAAATTCCAAACTCCCTACGTGTATTAATTTACTCTCTGCTTTTCAGATAAGCTTCACCAGGACACTGTGGGGTATCCAGCTTACGTTACATTCTTTCACATGTTCAGGTCCCTGAAAGTCGTGATGTGGGAAAATTTTTAACAAATAAATTATTACTATCTATTAATGTTCTTCTGTTTACCACACATCTGTTTGAATGCTTACTTCATGTGAGTCTGTGTGCTCAGGTTAAAACATATATCCTGTCCATAAGAAAGCTTCAGAATTAGTTTCTTAAATAATTGACTTCAGGTAAGCTGGGCCAGACCTAGTAGAAGAACATTTAGAGACTTTTTTTTAATTTAAGCATGACAAATCCTATCATTTCCCTAATTCTCCCCTAGGCTTTTCTCTAGAATCTCAAATTTTCTGGAAGGGCATTTTCAGTCTCCCACATTAAATGCTTCCCATTAGTAATATATCCAGTATTTCAATTTTCACGATCACCATTATAACAGCTTGTAAAACCTCATCACACTTTTTACCAAAGACACTCTCCACAGCCTCAGATCCATAAGAACAGAGGACAGCAGAGTTATCTTTTTTTTACCTGCACCTCTGAAACAAATAATACATTATATGTTAAAAAAAAAAAAAGAAGAAGAAGAAGAAGGTAGGAAGGGAAAAATGAAGTGGGGGAATCAGAGGGGGAGATGAACCATGAGAGACTATGAGCTCTCAGAGTTATTTTAAATCACTGCCTGTTCCTTAATGACATGTATTCTTGATATTCATATCTTCCTTTATTGTGTGATCTTCATGCCTTTATTGCTCATATGTTGCTAAGGAATTTTGCTTTGATATGCATGAGGAATTTTATTCTGTAATTTTCTTTTTTTAAAAAATGTCTTTGTTGGGGGGCACCTGGGTGGCTCAGTCGGTTAGGTGACTGACTCTTGGTTTTGGCTCACATCATGATCTCAGGGTTGGGCTCCACGCTCAGTATGGAGTATGCTTCAAGATTCTCTTTGCCCCTTCTACCCCTCCCAGTGCCCATGCTCTCTCTCTCAAATAAACAAATAAAATCTTTCAGAAAATGTCTTTGTTGGTTTATGGTAATAAAATTATATGGGCCATTATTGTTGTTTTCTATGTTGGTTTCTGTCCTTATTTTATTTTTTTTGCTATTTTAGATTTCTTTGTTCTTTGTTCTTTTTCCTCCCAGCTTTTATAGTGGGATCTTAGAACATAAATCTTTCTTTTTTTATATCTAAGCATTTAAAGCTATACATTTTCTGCAAAGTATTTTTAGTTGCATTCTGTAAATTTTGATGTTGTATTTTCATTCTCATTCAGGCAAAAATACTTTTTAAATTCTGTATGTGAATTTTTATTTGACTTGTAGGTTGTTTAGAAGTGTATAGTTTAATATCCAAATATTTGGGGGTTTAGAAATAGTTGTTATAAAATTTAGATTTAATGGTATTATGGTTAGAAAACATACTTTGATGTCAATTTTAAAAATTGATTTAGATTTATTTTGTGGCTCAGCATATAGTGTCTATCTTGTAAAATTGCCATGTGTGCCTCAAAAAGTATATATGTGCAATTTTGAATATGGTTCTATGAATATTGATTCCCGGTACTGATGGAGTTGTTTAGATCCTTTGCATCTTACTGGTCTTTCAGCCTAGAAGTTCTCTTAGTTGCAGAAAGAAGGGATTTTTCTAGCATGATTCTTGGATTATCTATTTCTTCATTTATTTCTGTCAAACACTTTTTCATGCATCTTGAAATTCTTTTAATAGGCAGATACATATTGTCTTGTCTTTCTGACAAATTGACCATATAATTGTTATGAAACATCCCTCTTTTGCTTTAATCATACAATTTACTTGGTCTTGAAGTCTATTTTAATTAATATTAATATAGCCATTCTAATCTTCTTAAGCTTACACAATTTCTACATTACCATTTTCCATCCAGTTATTTTCAACCTCTAAATGTCTTTTTATTGAAAGTGCAATCTTGTAGACAGTTTATAGTTGGAACTTATATTTTATCCATTCTGATATTCTCTACCTTTTATTTGTGTGTTCATTCCATTAATATATAATGTAATGTTAATATGTGATTTAGGTTTATAACTTTTGTTTTCTGTTTGTCCCCTTTGTTTACTATTTCTCTTTCCTCTTATTTTTTTTTATTTGGAAGTTTTGGGGTTTGTAATTTATTTGTCAGTTGGCTTTTTGGTTACATTTTTTTGCATGAATATTTAGTGTTTGTGCTAGGAATTGACTATTCCTTATTAATTCACACAGTCCCTTTAGAGTTAATATTATAGAATCGCACATAAAATGTAAAAATCTTGCAATATTGTAGGTACATTTACCTCCACTCCACACTTCATGCTGCCGTGGTCATATGTGTCACATCCATATATATTCTAAGCCTCTCAAGATAATGCTGTACATTTTGCTTAAAACAGTCACAGGTGTTTTAAAGAAATGAAGATATAGTCTTACCATTTGCTATGTGTTTCTTTTTCCAATGGTCTTCATTCATTACAAAAGATTTGAGTTTCCTTCTGCTGTTATTTCCCTTCAGCCTGAAAAACTTACCACTTATTGAAGTGCAGGTATGTGGGCAAAAAAAAAAATCTTTTACTTTTCTTTTTTTCTGAAAATGGCTTTATTTACCTTCATCATAAGAGCATTTCCACTTGATACATAATGCTATACTGACTCTTTACTAGGCTCTGTTGTTTCTGATGAGAAGTCGGTGAGGTAGAAGCAGCATATATGGTAGCGAATTAAGTGCCAGACGCCAAGTTCAGAGAAACTACTTCTAGTCTAAAGTATCAGAAGAGGAAACAGTGATTTAAAAGAATGAAGGTAGGGAGAAATTCTAGAGTAGAAGAGTGAAGACTTCCACAGATGTTCTTCACAGTAGAGCAATTTAACTGTTGAAACTATATATATACACACAGAAAAAAAATCATTCAAAGTCCCTGGAAATTGTCCTCAGGACACATACAGAATGGAAACATCTATTCAGTAAGTCTATTTAATCTTGGTAAGAATAGGGAGAGTCTCTGGCTTTTGGGCCACTCTTTCCCTTCACCCCTCTGTGTTATATAAACTCTGCTTCCAATGTATACAGCCAAGAAGACAGGAGTTCCTTTTCTCTCAGCTCCCAGTCTGGGGCTACGGTTTCACCCCAAAACGGGCAGGCTGCTGGCCTTTCTCATCCTCTGCCAGTCCCATCTTACAGAAGCTTTAATTCCAGACAAGCAGAGCAAGCCTAGAAGATTGGGTCTCTCTTGCCCCCACTCAGCCTTTACTTGTAGGAGAAAAGGGCTCCAGGCACAGCAGACCTATACTACTGCAGAAATTGGAATTCTCTCATCCACTACTGGTGGGATTTTAAAATAGTGTTGCTCCTTTGGAAAACAGTCTAGTAGTTTCCCAAGAGGCTTAATATAGTTGCCATAAGACTCAGCAATTGTATTCCTGAGTCTATATCCAAGAGAAGTGAAAGCAGACATTCACACAGAAACTTGTATGCCAATGTTTATAGCAGCATTCATAATAGCCAAAAAGTGGAAACAACCAAACGTCTATCAGCTGATCAACAAATAAAATGTGGTATATCCATACAGTGGGATACTATTTGGCAATACAAATAAATAATACACGCTCTAACATGGATGAACATTGAAATACTATGCTAAGTAAAAGAAGACAGTCACAAAGGCCGCAGTCTTTATGATTCCATTCATATGAAATATCAAAAATAGGCAAATTTATGCCCACAGAAAGTAGATTGGTAGTTGTCCAGGACTGATGTTTGTGGAGCATAGCGAGGAATCAGGATTGACTGCTACTGGGTATGGGGTCTCCTTCGAGGGAAAGAAAAGATTTAAAGGTTGATGATTGCAGTGATGATTGTGAATGGAATAAGAAAACATTTAGTTGTGTATTTAAAATGATGAATTTTATGTATGTGATTTATATCTAAATAAAACTTAAAACTGGTGAAACCCCTCTATTTTCAAATATGTAAAAGACATGAAAAGAGGAAAGCTGGCTGACATTTTTGTCCCAGTTTTCAACACAGATTCAGTTTCAGAGAGAACCTATGATTCTTTGTATAGGATAGCAAATATTAATCAGTGAGTATTTATTGACTGCCTATGAGTGTCCAATTCTGTCTAAGCACTGTAGAGGATACAAGAAAATCTAGATGAAAACCAAAAGCTCATCCAACTATATGTTTTATCTACATGACTGCAAATATCCAGATGGTGAAAGCCACTTTTGAAAATATAAATGCTTAGATAAAATTCTCCCTTTAAGTCTCTTCCTCCATTCTGTTCTCTGTCTGTCAACATTTTACACTGACATTCAATTAACTGTGCTGCAAAATCCCACTTGGTAAGCAAGAATGTTGACTTCATTATGTTTTCATTACATTTCCAATAGTTTCTTCTGCAATGGAAATTTAGTTTATTGTATGATCAAAGACATTAGCACACCACCTGTCATATGTCATAATACTTACCCTTTTTAATGGAATAAAGGTTATAGTGGGAATTCTTTTAAACAACCAAGGGGAGATGTGCATATTATATTGGAGATTTTGAGACACTTTGCCTGTAGAGTTAGCTTTTTGCCTCCCCTTTCTCTTTTTTGCTTTTATTTAGTTATTTAGTGTGTTGATTTTTTTCATCAGAACAAATATTATTTAATCCAATATTGTAGTAAAAAGATTTAACTTCAAATTTATTAATAATTACTTAGGGAATAATGTAAATTTTTTTCAATACAATACTGCTTTAGAATGTGTAAAAATCATGAAAATTTCTTAAACCCTAAATGTAGGTTGGATAATTCAACTACTCTGCAAACATTATATAACACATTTAGTAAACTTCTTGAACCCTAGAGTAGTTGTTTTTATATATATTTCAAGATCAAATGTATCTTAAACAGGATTAACACTATTAGAGTTACTTCTTTCCTGTAAAACAAAGAAGTTTTAAATGCAAATGATTGCTGAGACTGCATTAAAAAAAAAGATTTATTTATTTATAGGGGGGTAGAGGGAGAGGGAGAGAGAGTCTTAAGCAGACTTTGCGCTAAGCACGAGATTGACACGGCTTGATCTCATGACCCTGAGATCAGGTCTAAGCTGAAATCAAAAGTCGGATGCTTAACTGACCGTGCCACCAAGGTACACTGAGACTGGCGGTTTTTTTTTTTGTTTTTTTTTTTTTTTAGATTTTATTTATTTATTTGACAGAGAGAGACACAGCGAGAGAGGGAACACAAGTAGAGGGAGTGGGAGAGGGAGAAGCAGGCTTCCCGCGGAACAGGGAGCCAGATGTGGGACTTGATCCCAGAACCCTGGGACCATGACCTGAGCCGAAGGCAGACGCTTAAAGACTGAGCCACCCAGGCGCCCCGAGATTAGCATTTTAAAGAGAAAATAATTTCATTGTGGATAAACTAAATGGAGACAATATCTCATAGGGTTCTGGTAATGATTTGATTAGCTAAATGTCTTTTAATTTCTTAGCACAGTGCCTGGAATACAGTTAGTACTCAACAAATAATGGTTAGTTTCTACACATTTTATATTGTTTATATTTTAGCAACAATTGCTAATATGTATAAAGTTGACAAAGCTGAGCTTCTTAGAGTTGTAAACTCTCCTGGAGCTGGTGGATGCCTGGCTTTTCTTCCACCATGCTTCCTCTCACCTAGAACAGGTATCTCTAATGGATCACAGCACTTCGACTTTAAGATACATACTTAAAGTATGTTGTATCAATATCTTCTCAGCACTGCTAGTTGTAGCCACTCACAATGGATCTAATTTAACACATGAGACAGAAATTACTTGCCATTCTCACTTTAAGTTGTAAATAGACTCTTTCAGGTAATGTGGCAAGCTCCAGTGGCAGGGGATTTGGTGATGGAAGCACTTCCACTGTGTCACTAACATTTTCTTATCTGAAACTATGTCAACAGTTTTAGGAAACTGTGCTTTGAAAAAATTCTCACAATGACTATTGTGGACCATTTAAAAAGAGAACATTTCCTTCTCCTTTTCACCTTTGACCTAAGAGATCCAGAATCAAATTTATTCATGATTGAACTAAGAACCTTAAGGTTGGAGAAGAGTAAATTAGACTAATAGGTATGACTAATTGATGACTTCTTAAAATACCATTTGTTTTGATTATCTGGAAGAGATGACTTTACTCACTATCTAGCAAGAGAGTGCAATTAAGATAAAAGGGAGCTACTCTCATAGTATTATGGTAAATACGGAGCTTCCAATCGTAGGTCCGGGCCTATAAAATACTGGTATTTGGTAAAAAAGATAAAAAAAAAAGAAAGTCTGATGTATGAAGTAGTATCCAAAATGCTAACTGGAAGTGGCTATTTCAAATTCATCTATAATAAAACTAAAAGTATCCTCCCATCTTTAAACAATCTATAGTATTCAGGCAAGTAAACTTTATTTTGTGTCTCTGATACAAGCCTGGCCAAGCAGAGTGTGGGATAGTAGATACCAGAGAATGAGAATTGATAAAGAATGTCAAAAGCCTCATATTCTTCTGTAGGACACTTTCATTATTATTAACTTTATATAACCAATGTTAACATTCCCAAAGTTTATAAATTAAAAAGAAACATTTGAGGGACTAGTGTGTGTGCATGTGTGTGTGTGTGTGTGTGTGTGTGAGAGAGAGAGAGCATAATACAATCACAAGGTCCCAAAATAAAGATATTGTTTAAAATGTTGAATTATCTAATTCCCACCTCATTCCCTGTTCATTCGGTCTCTCTCATCATCTTAATCCTTGCTTCCTATAAGTAAGTACTTTTAATATTTTCTTGGATATCTCCTCAAGATTATTTATGTTTATATAAGGAAACATGAAGATGAATTCTTATTTCCCCCTTATTTTACATAAACGGTCATTTACTACATAATTTTCTGGAAATTACTTTTCATAAAACAATTTAACCCTAGAGATCACGTTTCTTTGTCCTATACCAGAAATTAGAACTATCCTCTCTCTTTTTTTAATAACCATGTAGTATTTCATGAGGTGGATATACATAATAAGCATACTGTAACCAAACTTCTAATGATGGAAATTAGTCCATAAAGTTCAGAACCAGCCGTCAAAATACTAGACATTCTATTAAAAATGAATCCAGCATATTTCTGGTTTCAACCGTGACATTTAAAGCTTAAAAATTACCACCTCCATTCTTAAAATAAGAAAAAAGCTGAACTGAAAATCAATGATTTTCTTGATCCTTCAGAAATTGTGGTCACAAGGCAAACAATCACTGAGACATCTGGAGAGATAGAAAAATACAGAGAGACATAGCTAAGATCAGCATACCTGAAGCAGAAGCCTCTGGGAACATAAACTGATAGAAACGTTTAAACGGTAATTTTCACCAATTGCTGGAGGTTGAGTGTGGATTGGCGTGAGGGTGAGAAACTCCTAAGGCCCAGTCTCAGAGGAAACCTCACACTTTTATGGATTTTAAGTCAAGGAACTCTAGCACGTTATCACAATGAAGAGTCAAGAAAAATCCACCTGCATTTCTGAGAGGGTAAGAGAAAAGTGACCATTTGAAATATGCCCTGAGAGCTCTCAGAAGAAACAGAGCCCAACTCCTAGCCAGATTAACACAAAATCTTACACTCAAGGTCTATTTTTACCCAATATATCCTATTATTCAATATCATGTCTTGTTCGGTTTTTACAAATAACATTCAAATGTAATAAATACAAAAAAAACTGCATTCAGGCAAATCAAATTCAAACAACAGAAAACCAAAGACAAAGAGAAAATCTTGAATGAAGCCAGAAGAATAAAACACTTTACCTGGAAGAACACGGAAAATAATAGTGGACTCATAAGAAACCATGCAAGCGAGAAGTTGGAGTGATATACTTAAAGTGTGGAAAGAAAAACAACAATAAAAAACAGAAGTTCGACTTCTATATACAGTGAAGTCATCCTTCAAAAGTGACTGAGAAATAAAGGCATCTTCAGACAAACAAAAATTGAGTGAATTCAACACACATGATCTCTAAAAATGTTAAAAGAAGTTTTCAAGAAGAAGGAAAATGATATAGTCAGAAACTTTTATATCTATATCAAAGAAGGATGAGTTCAGAGAATGAATAAAGGCTAAAATAAAATCTTTTATTTTTCTTATTCTTAATTCATCTAAGAGAATCTTCAAAATGATATTTTTCAAATAATAGCAAAGATGTATTGCATGATTTTAGTACATGGATAAGTGAAATAAATTATAGCAATATTATAAGGGGCAGAAGGAGGGATTGGGAATAATACTCTATTATAAGTATCTGCACTACCCATGAAATTTTATAATGTTATCTGAAAGTGGACTCAAAAAGTTGAAAATGTACATTGTAAACCCTCTGGATGCCACTAAAAACTTTTTAAAAGAAGTATAATCCTTATGCTAAGAGAAGAAAGAAAATGGAATCATATATATGTGCCCAAATAAAATCAGAGAAGGCAGAAAAAGAGAGGAAAATATAAAAATAAAAAACAATCACAAGGATGAGAAAACTGATATAAACATACTATATTTTAATTCAGGCATATAAATAATCACTTTATTTTTTTTATTTTTTTTTTTAAAGATTTTATTTATTTGACAGAGAGAGAGGAAACACAAGCAGGGGGAGTGGGAGAGGGAGAAGCAGGCTTCCCATGGAGCAGGGAGCCTGATGCAGGGCTCGATCCCAGGACCCTGGGATCATGATCTGAGCCGAAGGCAGACGCTTAACAACTGAGCCACCCAGGCACCCTAAATAATCACTTTAAATGTGAATAATCTAAACATACCAATTAAAAGACAGAGTTTGTCAAAGTGAAAAATATGCATAAAGACACATTTAGTTCAAAATAAAAGGAAAAAGAAAGAAATACCATGCTAACACTAATCAGAAGAGATTGGGGGAAGCTAAATTAATTTCAGAAAAGGCACATTTCAGAACAAGGAAAATACCAGAAATTAAGAGGAGTATTACATAATGATAAAGGGCTCCATTCTCCACGAAGACACAAGAATTCTTAACATGTATGTACCTAACAACAGGGTGCCAAAATACAAGCGACAAAACTGATAGAACCCTAAGGAGAAACAGACAAATGCACTATTATAATTAGCTACTTCCACACCCCTTTCAGTAGTTGAAAGATCCAGCAAGCAGAAAATGTAAAAGAACACACCTGACCCCAAAATCACCATCAATCAACTTGATTTAACTGATATTTATAGAATACCTCATCCAACAACAGTGGAATACACATTCCTCTCAAGTTCACATGGAGTACCCTCCAAGACAGACCATGTTCTGGGTCAAGAAAGCACATCACAACATATTTAAAAACACAAAAATCATATAACATATTTTTTCTAGCTACAGTGGAGTTAACCTAGAAATCAAAAACAGAACGATAGTGAGAAAAATCCCCAGCTAGTTTGAGATTAAACAACACACTTATAAATAACGTATGAGTCAAGGCAGTGTCAAGATAAATGGTTGAATTAAATGAAAATGGACATAAAATGCATCAAAAGTTGTAGAATATAGCAAAAACAATTAGAGGGAAATTTATAGCATTAAATTAATTTACTAGAGAAGATGAAAGATCTGAAACCAATAAACTAAGCTACTATCTTAGAACGCAAGAAAAAAAAATGAAGCTTAAAGCAAACAGAAGAAAATAATACAAATTAAGGGAGAAAAAAGTGAAATTGAAAATATGAACGCTGGCTATGGGGTATATGGGCATGTCATATGCTATCTTCACAACTCTTCTGTACATCTAATACTATTCTAAAATTAAAATGTATTAATAAAGACAAAAAAAGAAAATATGATCTCTATAGACAAAGTCAATAAAACCACAATCATGTTCTTTGAAAAGATAAATAAAATTGATCACACTCTATCCAGACTAGTCAAGAAAAAAAATGAATACTATTAAAATAAAAGAATCAAGGCATAGATTTTATACCTTTTACAAAAGTTAGCTAGAGATACATCATCTCCTAAATTAAAAATGCAAACCAATACAACTTCTAGAAAATAATATGGGAAAATATCTAGGTAACCTTCAGATGATTTGTTTTCAGATACAACATAAAAAGTAAAATCCATGAAAGAGAAAATAAACTGGACTCCTTTAAAATTAAAATCATCTGCTCTGCAAAGACATTGTTAAGACAATGAAGACAGGCACAAGATAGGAAAAAATATTTGAAAACATATATCTGATAAAGAATTTGCATCTAATATACACAAAGGCCTCTTAAAACTCACACTAAAGAAATACACAATCCAACTAAAAAAAAGAGCAAAAAAATATGAACACATTTCAGTAAAGAAGATACATAGATCACAAATAAGCCTATGAAAAGACCCTCAGCATCATTTTTTATTAAAGAGTTGTGAACTGAAAGAAAATGAGTACCACTACATACCAATTAGAGTGGCTAAAATCCAAATTCTGACAATATCAAATGTTGACAAGGATGTGAAGCAGCATGAACTTTCATTCATTGCTAATGAAAATGCAAAATGGTGCCATCACTTTGGAAGACAGGTTGGCAGTTTCTTGCAAAACTAGACTATCATATGATCCAGCAGTTATGATATTAGGTATTTATCCAATTTACTTCAAAAGTTATACACACACAAAAACCCGATTACATTTTTTATAGCAGATTTAATCACAATTGCTTAAATTGAAGCAACCAAGATGTCCTTCAATTGGTGAATGTAAAAATAAACTATGGTGCATTCATATAGTCGAACATGATACACCTGATATATCAAGTCTGGTAAAAATGATATATCAAGTCACAAAAAGATCTAGAAGAACTTTCAATGCATATTGCTATGGGAAAGAAGATAGTCTGAAAAGCCTACATACTATGTGATTCCAAATATTTGGCATCCTGGAAAAGGCAGAACTTTGGAAACAGTAAAAATATCAGTGATGTCCAGGAATTGGGGGAAGAAATAGTCGAAACATGGACAATTTTTAGGGCAGTGCAAGTATTTTTAATGGTACCATCAGGAGAGACACAGAAGATAGTTGTTAGAATCCATAGAACTGTACACCGGATAGAAACAAGGCAGACTAATCTCTGGGAACCCAATAAGGACCCCTCCTGATGATTCTGATCCAAAACCTACAACTTAAGAAGATTCTACAGAATGATAGCTTAAATGATAAGGTTGTAAACTATAGTCAGTATAGTGGGTATAGAACAAGGGTGAATTCTGAGAAGTCCTTATCCTTGTTAAATTTTATATCACAGTGATTTCATACCACTGTTTCCATTACTTGAATGTTATTCTTATATGGAGAAAAAAGATAAGCATTTTTTCCTCTTTATAAGACATGGTTTTATTATTTCCACAAGCGTGAATTATTTTGTCTAATTACTGCCTGAAGAAGGACTATAGATCATTGATTATAAAACTAATGATTTTTGGCAGCTGTTCCCCAAATTTTGACTGCTTTATGGCTAATAATCTTGATATTTATAGAGCAAACAGAAGAATAAAAAAGCACAGTAGGCTGGGACAAAAAGCCATATGCACTTGAATGACCCTTGAGGATGTAACTCTAACGCAGTATAACAAATGGGTCTCATCATAATAATAATCATAGGTGCATGATTAAAAATTGGAAGGGAGCTAAAGAAATATATAACCCAAGCAGTGACAAATAACAATCAACTTATATCTCTAACACAAATGCAATGTGGAACAGAATTTTGAGTCCCCATCCCAGAAGGAAGGAGCTTTGTAATGGATCAGATATTTCTGTTAGATGCTCTGGAAGAAGGAGCAGGACCTTGCATTTCTAACATGCCCTGAAGTATTACCTAATACTTCATTTTACTGAGTTAGGAAACCATACAGATCAGCCATAAAACTTGCCTAAAGTCAGGGAGCTAGCAGAATCCTCTTTCTCTGGAATCTAGTGGTTGTTATTTAAGATTCAGCTGATAAATATTCAGGGCCAGGTTCTCTGGTGCTTTTAAATACACTATCTTACATCCAAGGTCAAGGTTCACTTTGTACTTAAAAAAGCACAGAGTAGGCAAAAGGTGAATGCTCAAGTCGTAAATCCCTGAGTAGCCCAAATGTCCTCTGCTGTCTCCAAATGCAAGAGGTCATGCTCCTATCCAATGGCTCTTTAAAAAGCAGATACAATGGCCCAGAAGTGAGGTCTGAGGAAAAGGTGGGAATTAGCATTCACTTAACAACTACTTGGGTCTGACACTAGGCCGGGAACTCTACATATATATCTTATATACCTCTCACAAAACAGAGAACAATGACATTATTAAAAAATCTGAGGCTCATAAGTTTAAATAACTTTCACAAAATCTTAAAGATAAAAAATGCCAACATGGATCTGGACTCAGATGAGTTAAATCCAAAGACTGTGCTTTTTTTTTTTTTTTTTTACTTCATCTTAGTGCCTTCCTAATAATGGGCAGAGACACTTTTGCTAACTGTTCTCATGTATGATACGAGAAGGTAAAACTTGTATACTTAGCTTTCTGCTTTCAATATAGTACATACCAATAAATGGGAGTAATTATGGGGGAGATGACAGAAAAAAGACCAATGACAGAAGCAGATAGTTGTAAACAATCTAACAATTACACAGTTCTATAAAATTAAAATAAGTATAAATATATAAAAGCATCATCCTTATTCTTAAGATATACTGGCTCAGAAACAACAAAGACGTCATAGTCATACAGTCCCTCATAGTTTGGGATGAATCAGTGCCATTAGTATTGACTTTCCAAATAAAGGGACATTTGAATGGTCTTTAATCTGAAATCTCTATAAAGTGCCAAGAGTTCAAGGTTTGAAGATCTAGAAATTGGAAAAAAAATACATTTTTGGTATGACGCCATCACTGAATAGTAGTGGAAATGGAGTAAGTGATTTGACATTTCTAATTTCTTATCTTATTACTAAGTTATGAAATAGTCATATTCTGCTCAAATGCATGTAAATTAGTTATATAGATGCTCTTTTGGTTACTTATTTATATGGTGTGAAAACACTATCTAAAGACCAGCATAAAGATATGAGAAATATCTGCTCCTTAATTTCACAACTTTGGAACTGGTAATTATATTTTAGTTTTGGGTTAAATAGATCCCTACCCCAAGGTTCTTGTTTAATTTCTGGGACAGGTGTTTCTCTGAAATCTATCTGCCAACTTACCACCTTGACAGCATGCTAAATAAAGCAAAAACTTTAGATAACCCGTTTAGGCTCATTTTTTTTGTGTGTGTGGATGGGTGTGTGTGTGTGTTTGGTCTTTTTTTCAAATTTTCTGAATTTACTTTCTCCTTTTCTATATATTTTTAGATTTCTCTTTATAAGTAATTCATTCTCAACTCTCTGGGATTTCTTCCAGAAAGCCCTTCGTTGGAATTCTTTTTGATTCTTGGTGTCTATCTACATAAAATGAGATAAAATATTTCCTCCTTAAGGTTAATGTTTAATTGAAAAGCAATAATGCTTCTGGCACATAGTAAGTGCTCAAAACAGTTCACCAGTATGAGATTCTAGAGGGAAGGGATCATGTTTTATTTATTTTTTAGCTCAGTATTTGTCCTGTAGAACTTGTTAAATGACTGTTGAACAGATAAGGATACAGGTTGAAAATTTAAAACAAACAAAAACATAAGCAAATGTCTTACTTTCCTGCACTTTATAGTAAAGAAGGCGAAAGAAATATATGCAATAAAATAACTTCAATACAGAAACATGGACAATATAATAGAAGCATGCATTAAAGTGCTATAAAACACAGACACATAAAAATTACAATAAATCGTGTTTGCAGTATTGCTTCAGTTGGAATTTCCCATGCTACGATGTATGCAGAATGGTGAAAGCTACTTCAGGGATCTGAATCGGCTCATGAAGCCTTGATATTCTTACAAGGACAAGCTATCAGTAAAGTGTGATTCTGTTTGTATTTGTGGAGTGGAGGGGGGGATGTAAGAATCCCACCCAGGCTCTCCTATGTCCATTGTTCTCCCCATACTTCCCCATGATCCGTCAGGTTAAGTGCACTGGGAAGGCCATGTGCATCCATCATATTCTCATAAAAATGAAATTAGGTAAGAAACCAGATGTAGGAAGAATTAACTCATCTCTTTGGACAGTCTTCCTCTAATCACAGGAAGAGAAGTATGCTAAGAGTGGAAGATCCACTCTATTCGTTATAAACATCCTCCCCGAATTTCTCAACTCTCTTTTTAGAGGAAACACAACAGGGCCTTCTTAAAATAAGGAATAACACATCCTCTTCTTTAGGGTTAGACTATAAAACATTTTAGCATCAGGAGAGAAGGAGCTTTAAAAAAACTTCTTCTTCCCACACTTTTTTATACATTTCCTTTTCTGGAATAATTGTCATGAGGTGGCAAGACTTGGGATTTGGTAAGACATTGGCTTCTAAGAGCTGAAGTTCCTGGAAAATACCAAAAAGAGGAACATGGCCTAGGGAAAACAGAGTAATAAAGGATATAAAAAGATTAAATGGTTCTAGGCTTAGAATAATGAAGGCTGGAGGAGCTAACAGAAATTCAGGATTGTAACTCTATTAGGAATTTGAAACATAAATATAGGTCAGTTAGCTTCAAAGATCTAATGTGGATATTGGGCTTGATGGGGAAAATATTTGGCTGAAGTAAGGGAAGTTATGGCTTTCTTCTACCACTACTTTCAGAGCCATCACCAGAAACTTCTCAGGTAGCAAGAGATAATTACCAGAACTTTATTTTCTGTGCTCACAGACCCTACTTCCCAAGACAGAAAACATTCAGCCTGAGGAACTAGGTGTTTATTGCTGAAAAGAAACAAGTGGTATTAGCCACAGTGATGAAAGGGAACAGTCCCAGACAGAAGACCTCCATGAGCCAATGTTCCACCTTGATAATGCCCCCTTCTTTTTGTAATACAGTATTTACTATTGAGGGGGGGGCAATATCACAAAGTAAGTCACCATTATGTTTCATGGCTTTTTCTTTCTGCTTATACTATATTCATTTCCTATACCATCAGATAAGGGGTCAGAGGAAGGGAAGAGAATAGAGGGAAACATATTTACTTTGTATTTACTCTGTACATGCGACAATACATGTATTGTCTTTAGTCTTCACAGCAAACAGGCAAGATTTATATGCTTGTTCCCACTTTATAAAAGAGAAAACTGAAACTCAGAGATAAGAAAGAAGGAAATTTAGCTGATTCAGTCTAAATTCAAAACCTGGATTCTGACTTCAAAGATTGTGAATTTATTTTATAGCTCTCTGAGATATTCAAAATACCTAAGCATTTTAGAAAGAAAGATTTTTAAGGGACAAGCTCTTGAAAAGTGTAATCTGAGGTATAGAGTCTTACTTTACCTAATTTATTCTGGTTTACATTACTGCCTGTTTTTGCCAGGTCGTTGTACATTTCATCTCCAATTTGGTACCTCTTCTAAGGCCCAAATAGTCTAAACTTGGGGATTATTATCCTATCTTGTCTTCTATAGGCATTCTTATTTTAAAGTTGTATGTTGCATATGAAAACTGTTTTTCTAAGTTCCTCCACGAAGTAATCATAAGTGGAAACTCTTAATCTTGCTCATTAGCCCTTTGCTATCTCAGCTCCTACAGTGTCTTTACTCTTCTGTCTTCACAGATTCACTAAAACCTCAGAGTCACAGCATGTCTACTTCTCTTCTTAGGTTATCAGCTGAAATTGTAATTTACGTCATAAATAGGAAATATTACAAGACTATTTAAACTGCATTAGATCATAGCCATAAGCTTTCTTCAGACATATTCAACTTCCATAAAGTGGACCCTATGCATGTGTAGTCTTACCAAGTTAAAAGTCTAGAAGGGCCTTGCTTCTTGGTGTGTATGAGCAGAATCCTGGTTAAGAGGACTCCCATGCTGTGTGTATGTTCTGTATATTGTCCCTTCCTTTCTTAACTGAGCTCTTGGTCAACGTCCCTCTCCTGCTCTAACTCTAAAGGTAATGCCAAATCCACCAAACAGGGGCCATGTGCAACCCAATTTGAAAATGTCATAGGGCCTTGGAGTATTGAGTTAATGCTACTTCATAATGATTTTAATGCATCCAAATATGTAACACTTTAAGTATAAACACCAAGTGTGATTGTGTTCTGTATGACTGGCATTTTCTCTCCATAAATGATGATTATTATAACACGCTGTTGCCCTATGGGTATTTTTCTTTCGCAACATATGTTCATTAACAGCAGAGGGCGTAGAAAATATGCACAAATGAACGTAGATGACATAAAATGTAGCAAATTGTAAAGGAGAGTCCACACATGCTTCTCACTATTCTTATTGCTGTTTCTAGCTAAATAGGTGACGATAATTTGACCCAATTTTTTGTTCTCATACTAAATAGTATTTTCCACTGCATTTTGAAAGAGTGAGAAGATTTGGGAACCAGGGTGAAATTGCCATGGAAACTGCAGCCACACTCAGCCAATGAAAAGCTTCCAACATGCTCCTTCAACTTCACTCCACTTCCAAATTTAGTGATTTAAAACACCTGTTCTCTAGCACATGATTACTGTGATTTAATGGGGGTTTATTAGAGCTGTAAATAGGATGGATTTTTTATGAAGGTGTTGAATACTGGTGTGCATATCTATTTTTGAAAAGGGTAAAAATTCTTTCCAACTGTATTTTCAGATCTTTGAAATTCTTATTCTCTTATATTTAGTGATTTAAAAAGGTAGAATGAGGTGAAAAAAGCATTCTTTGATCTTATTTTGTTGATATACTAATAACTAAGGCTACATTCACTACTAAATTCCATTAAAAAAACAACGTATTTAGATACAGCTAGGGCATTAGATGTCTGCAGGGCTGACAGCCACACAAAGATGAACCCTTCTAAAGTCTGCTGTGACTTCATCCATTTTTTTTTACCTCTGATCTCTACCCCTGTCTTAGTAGATAGAAAGCATGTGTATGTTTCCTTTTTTGTTTTACATATATTTAAAACCAGAGACTGTAGCATGCATTTTCTCTTATGAAGTGCAAAGATCATTTTGATTTTGATTGTTTTTGATGTTAGTTTAAAGGCTAAAGTTTTGCAAAGGCCAGCTAACTGTTTGCAACTATTTGCCTTACTTTATAAAACTGAACAATGATGTATGTATGTGTGTGTGTATAATTTGTTTTTGCAAAATATTTTAATGAAAAAATAACCCTTCCATGTAATAGAAGGGGTTCAAGCATATAAATACGAGGGAAAATTTGAAATTAATAACTTTTAATAAAGCTATAAGATATTGGAAATATGCCCAGAAACAATGTGTAAAAATATATTTGATATTCATAGATATTAAGGCTGCTTTTAATAGTATAAAAAGCATTGTAATTATTGTGATTCTTCCAAAATATAGAAGACAGGATAAATTACAAACTTTAAAAATGTTACAGAAATTTTATGGCACCTGGCTGGCTCAGTTGGTACAGCATGTGACTCCTGATCTTGGGATTGTAAGTTTGAGTCCCACGTTGGATGTAGAAATTACTTAAAAAAAAAAAAATTAAAAAAAAAAAGTTACAGAAATTTAGAAAATGTGGTCATATATTAAGAATGCGATAAGAATAATTGCATTTACAATAGGACAACTGACACTGAAAAATGATTGCTATTTATATGTATATTAATGATCCACTTAGCTATATAAAATAGGATTGCCCTTTGACATTGCCTCATAGGCAAATTACAGTATATAACTAGTTCATTTTTATCTTTAACAAAGACTGAAAAACCAAATGTTCATGAAAAATAAATAAGTTAAAAAATTGAATCGAATTTAAAAAATCTAAGAAATGTGAGACCAATGTATTTAGTCTACTCAGATTTTCTGGAGACAAAATAATGACCTTTCATGAATAAGAATATTATCCAAAGCATTACTTCTGTGGCATATAAAAACATAACAGTAAAAAGTACAGCAAAAACACACAGTAAAAAATATAGCAAAAACTTTCAGGTCTTTACAAATAATTTCACTAAAACTCTCTTGACAATCTAATTCTTAACTGGAGGGAGTATGTGAACGACTAAGATTTTTTTTTATCATGACTATTTTCTTCTTAAATAAAATAGGCTATTATTTCCATAAGATAGTCATTCTTTTTCTTTTCTTTTCTCTTTTCTTTCTCTCTCTCTCTCTCTCTCTCTTTTTCTTCTTTTCTTTTCTTTTTGAGAGAGAGAGAGTGGGGCTGCTGAGGAGGGTGGAAAGGGGAGACATAGAGAGAGCAAATAAATCTTAAGCAGGCTCTACACCCAGCACAGAGCCCCACGTGGAACTCGATCTCAGGACTCTGAAATCATGACCTGAGTCAAAATCAAGAGCCAGAAGATTAATTAACTAAGCCACGCAGGTGCCCCATAAGATAATCATTCTTGATCAACCCTTTTTCAGTATCTATCCTTGGTCTCTATTCTAGAAGCCCATTTCTAAGTTATTTCCATATTCTGCAATTAAGAATCTTTTTAAAACGTTGCCAGGCATCCAACTAGCTAGTCATTTGTTAATTCATCTCTCCATACATCTAACAAATACATTTTATTGGATATTATATGCCAATGCAATGACCTTATTAACCCTATGGGTATAAAGATGGAGAAAGAAAAGCCTACAGGTGGTTCAAGAGAAACTGCTTTCAGTGTAATTCTAATAAGGATTAATTAGAAAACTGTTGGCACTGGGACACCTGGATGGTGCAGTCAGTTAAGTGTAGGAATCTTGGTTTCTGTTCAGGTCTGATCTCTCAGGGTCGTGAGATCGAGCCCTGCCTTGGGCTTGGCACTCAGCAGGGAGTCTGCTTAAGACTCTCTCTCTCTCTCCCCCCATTGAAATAATAATCTTTAAAAAGAGGGGCACCTGGGTGGCTCAGTCAGTTAAGCTTCCTACTCTGGATTTCACCTAAGGACATGATCTCAGGGTTGTAGGATCAAGCCCTGCATTGGGCTCCATGCTCAGCAGAGAGTCTACTTCTCTATCTCACTCTGTCCCTCTGCCCTCCCCACCGTACTCTTGCTCTCTCTCTAAAATAAATAAATAAATAAATAAATAAATAAATAAATAGAAATAAAATCTTTTTTTAAAATGAAAACTGTTGGCATTCTTCTCTAAGAAGCTATATTTATTTTGGGGTGTGATCTTATGTTTATACAGGTATTTCTAATTATCAAGGAATTAACAGTTGAAAAGGATTATTGAAAGAAGTTGTCTTTGTACTGAAGACCTATGTCAGGATGAAACACGCATTGTACATTTTCACATTATGTTTATATATTCCATAACTTTTGGTCCCCATGCTTTAAGCTGAGAAAAAAGAGGTTTGGTTCACTGATGAGTCTAGGTTATCAAACAACAGAATACCTTCTTTCCTTCTGTGTTCCCATACTACATTATGGTCCTTTTCTTAATTTTATTTTACTAGCAAATTGTCTTGATATATAAACTATATTGAGGTTTAGAAAGGTGTACTTTGATATCTATT
The DNA here is from genome assembly GCF_037043125.1 of Eumetopias jubatus. Lineage (NCBI taxonomy): Eukaryota > Metazoa > Chordata > Mammalia > Carnivora > Otariidae > Eumetopias > Eumetopias jubatus. The sequence goes on along the minus strand of NW_028274821.1, from coordinate 50,355,623 downwards.
GACTTGATATATATATATATATATATATATATATATTGTTGTGGGTAGGGAGTAAACAAATCTGATGGTTACACTGGAATTATAGGAAGCAATGTGGTACAGTGTGTAGACAGACCTCATCTGTAATGGGCAGTTTGTAACTTATCTGTTTAATCCTTTACTCCCACCTAATTCTTTGGGCATCTAATTCTTTTCTTTGGATAGTGAGAATTCCTCCTGGTGTTGTATAGTTTTTCACCATTCCCAAGACATTTAAATTTTTAAAAATCTTTTTTTTATACAAGTTGGGCAATAGAGGCAGGCAAATTAATCATTGTCAGCCATCAGTACTGAAAAGTCCTGCAAACATATAAATATGAAGAAATTGTTTAAATGGCACACAACACAAAACCAAGTGATCTTGTATTATAAGGTTTGCTTCAACTTACTCGCAGTTTATAAAATTTCGACCTGGCTCAGGTACCTCATTTGATTTTCTCAATCCATTGTTCTTGCTAGTAAGATCATCTTTAAAAGCTCCAAATAGGTACACTGGTTTTTGAGAAATGAAATTCTGATAGCCCTTTCTGTTTATTAGCAATAAAGTCAGTTCATTTAAATCTTAGTTTTGTGGCACTTGGCATATAAAGAGAGAGAAAGAGAAAAAAGAAATATATTTTGAAAGGAATTCCCTCACTATATGATGAAAACTGAACATTAGTCTATATTCCATTACCAAAGGCACTAGGCACTAGCCTTTATTATTTTTGAATTTTACACATATTAAGAAATACATTTCACAACATAATCCAATATGCATACATTTCTATGTATATGTGGGTACCTACAAATACATATATAACTATATATAAAATCAGTAATAAATTTCCCCAAATCATGCTCACTCTTACTATGATAAACTCCGATATTTTGATATTTCCTATTCCTAATTATCATAATTAATTAAAATGTATTTACTGAAACCCACTAAATAAATATAATGATCTAGGAAAGACGCATAGTTTGAAAAATGCTGGCCTAAAGTATGACTGCTACCCAGTCTCTCTTAACATAAATTGCAGGTACAAACATCCCTGAGTGTTTCTCAACTTTCAGAGCAAGTCTTCACACTGGGGCAAGTGTATCATGGGAATATTGCCATGTGAATATTTAGGGAATCAATGTTCAGATCCTTAGCTTTCATAATGTTCTTTTCTAAATTTGATTTGTCTAAAAACAGGCATAAGATGGTCCCTGTTTTTCCTTTCAAAACATTCTTTTTGCCCATTTTTCAAATGAAAGACAAAACCCTTCAAATAGCATGAACCCATGCACTGTCAAAATTAAACACACACCCCCTATTCCAATACACATACATTGAGACATGTATGTTGGTTTAGGGAGGCTCTTTTAATGGTTTCTTAATGGTTTTAAATTTATTGTAAATTTGGTGATGAGATCACTTATTGTCAAAGAACAAATTACTCTTGGAAAGGTTTATAAAAGTAAGACAGAGCTTCAGATCTTCACACAGAATTTTCTCCCCATGTATATGCTGGACATACTGATTACACTGATAAAATTAATTAAGGCTCTGTCACAGTATCTATCACCCAATCCTAATTTTTTGAAATAATACTATATTTTTTCAATTTCCTACAATGCAAGATATTATCAAAATTCTTATAGCTTAAATTTCACTTACAAAGCATAACCAATGAATCCAAAGAATATATTACACATTTTGATAATTATTAAGTATAAAAAGGTAATTTATAAAAAACTGATTTTTAATGAGATATATTGAACTTTATATAACTTCATTATTTATCAATTTATGAATATTATTTATTGGTAGAATGAAATAGGGTTTGAATGCAATCAATTCTATTCCACTTTCTCATTTTAATAAAAACATTGATTTTATTTTCATAAAAAATTAGATAGGAATATTAAAAGCACATGGAGATAGACTTTTTAAAATAATTGCTGGGTTGCTCTGATTTTGAAAACAATCTTAATTGCATGACACTGTCATAAAAATAATTTTTAATAACCTTTCACCTGACTAGGTTAAGAGACAATTCAAAATTTTTGGAAGCAATGGGATGGGAACCACCTTGCTTATACAAAAATATGTTAGCCATTAAGTTCACTCACTTTCTTAATATGGCAGAAATATTCCAAAAGGGATTAATGAGCCTCTTGTTCTTACTATTAGGAGCCTCTTTTTTAAGCCTAAACTGTTCAGAAAGTGTTAAAAATAATAATTTAAATACATTTTCTCATAAGATTTTTTTAACTTTAATGCCTTAACTCATATTATGCTTAAAATGGTTTTCTAAGATTATACTCATTTATCCCAATTGGCACAATCAATCCTGTTGTCAAAACATCAGCTATATCAGACTTATTTTCTATTAGAAACAGTCTAACAAGATTTTCTACTGAAAAATGTGTTAATACATGTTTTAAACCATATTTAAAAGAAAATTCTACTGAAAATAAACTTTAAAATGCTCCATGTAAGACAAATAATGAAAAACAGTATAATTATGATCTAAACAAGTTAAATCTAATATAATTGTAATTATATACATAGTTTAAGAGGAAAAACTTTTTTCATTAATTCAAGTGTAATGTCATAAATTGCTTTATATATATCATGTTAGCTGCAAACCCCAAATGTTCATATGTTGTATTTTTATTTTAAATTTCAAATTATTCTTAAATGCCCATTGTCATACAATCATTAATTTATTGAGGATTTGGGGAAATGTTTTTAAATTTCTAAACTTATGGGCATTTTGTATGTTTGGTTTTTACATTGGTTGGACTGTCATCAGCAACATGGTCTACTTCAAATCTTTGGAATTTCCAGAGGTTGGTTTTATGATCTAGCATATAGTAATTTTTGTTGTTGTTGTGAATAGTCTATGTATTCTTTAATGCGTATTCTGTGTTGATAGTATATGGTAGTCTACATATGTCAATTAGGGCATTTGTTAACATGTTGCTTAAATCTTGTATATACTTACTGGTTTTTGTCTATGGATTCTAAAATTACTGAGAAGAGTTTAAGTTAAAGATATTTCTCACTATAATTCCGGATTATATTGTGTATTTCCTCCTTGGTCTCTGTCAATTTTATTTATATATTTTTGAGATTATTTTAATAAATATATATATTTAAAATTTGATATCTTCCTGATTGAGACATTATGAATTAAACTTACAATTTTTCTTTAATATCTATTTTGTGTGATATTAATACAATTATGTAAATTTGATTTGGTAAGGGTTTACCTGACTTATCTTAAAACTATCTTCTAGTCTTGTATTTTTTTTTGTATTCTTTTATTGTTGTTGTATTTCTTGTAAGACCATAAAGTGAGCTTTTGTTTCTGAATCTGCTCACTTTTTAATGGGAACATTTAGTCCATTTGCATTTTATTTAACTGCAGTTATTTGGTGGTTTAAATTGTCCAGTTTAAGAGCCTTTCTCTTTGTTACACCTATTCTATGTTCCTTTTTCCTTCCTTTCCTGATTTGTGATCCATGATTTTTTATATATTATGATTTCTGTATTAGTTGTTGAAGACTCTTTCAGTTCTAGAGATTAAAAATTCCTTGATTTATCAAATTCTGGTGTTAACTTACAATTTTGCTCTCATCCCCAAGGGAAATGCCGAGAACTTAGAAACTTAGAAAATTCACTCATAAAATGCATTATGATGAATATTAAAATACATAAGATGTGATTATTATTTTAAGCAATCCATGTTCTTCTAAAGCATATAATCACCTTTGCATTCCTATTTATTTCTTCCCCTGTGTCTGTTTTCCATTTGAATTCATTTTCCTTAAGACTAAAGCTCAGCTTTTAGTATTTATTTTTATGTAAGTTTCTATTTGTTTCACTGAATATTTATATTTTACTCTCATTCTTAAAAGATATTTTCACTTCATATATAATTCTAGGTTGGCAAGGATTTTCTTTGGCTCTCATGATTATAACTGAAAAGTAATTTATAAAAATAACCTGATTATCCTTGAACACGATCTCTTTATTTTTTCTGGCTGATTTTTTAAGGGTCCCTCCATCTACCCACACCCCACTATGTCTTTAGTTTATAGTACTTTCACTAAAATGTTTATAGGTGCAAATTTTTTCTTATATATCTTTCTTGAAGATTATTGGACCTTTTGAATCTATGAATGATATCCATCAATTTGGGGATGTTCTCATCTCTTGTCTCTTTATATACTACTTCTGTCTCATTCTCTCTCTCTTGTTGTCCTTTTGAGACTCTAGTGAAATAAATCTTAGACTGTATTAATATATTTTTTAATTTTCTCTCTTCTATATTATTTCCCCAGACTTCATATGAGATATTTCTTTTGTCTAACCTACTGTGAAATCTATTCATTGGGTTCTAAATTCAGGGCATTATATTTTTAATTTTTTAGAATTTCTAGATTTTTTAAAAATCTTTAAGCATTCCTTTTTAAGTTTCCAGTTCTTTGCTAAAATTTTTAATGTAAGCTATTATTTCCATGAACATATTAACTATAACTGCTTTAGTATCTATTATAGTAATTCCACCATTTGTGGTACATGAAGATCTGTTTTCTGTTATCTGTTGTCAGGGCTGGTTCTCATTTCTATTGTTTTATCTCTTCATAGGCCTAGATATACTAGAAGTTATAGGAAAATGTATTTTTTAAAAAAAGTAATGTGAAGGCTAAGGTGATGCTATTTTATATATATGGAGTTTTGTTTTATTCTACACACAACGAGGCGCACTAGCAATCTGGCATGGTGTAAATGTGAAGCCCTGAGATTATTCTAGGCCACCTAAGTGAATCAAAGATCAGTCACAGTTCATGTAAAAGCTGATTTATTTTCAAAGGACATTAACTTCTATACCCTTTCAAGTTCCCAACACTAGGGCCCTCATCATTTGTAAGCTTGAGACAATTTTCAGAAGACTCCCGGTGACTTTTTCAGTCTCTTAGCTACTTTTTTTTTAATCAGAAAATCTTCTTCCCCAGTAATAATTTTAATGGATGTCTGCCCCTTTGTACTTCCTTCTCCCAGACAATGGCACAGTACTCACCCTTGCTCCTAGTTTCTTAGCTCAAATTGTTGTAACAAAACACTAGAGACTGAGCGGCTTAAACCACAGAAATTTATTTCTCACAGTTCTGGAGCTTGGACGGTCCAGGATCACGTGCTGGCAGATTATTTGTCTAGTAAGGGCCCTCTTCTGATTTCTAGACAGCTGCCTTTTGTATCTTCACATAGTAGACAGCTCAATCTCCTATGTGTCTTCTTATAAATCCCATCCTGAGGGCTCTGGACTTATGATCTCATCTAAAACTAATCACTTCCCAAAGGTCCTATCTTCAGATACTGTCACCATCAGGACCAGGGTTTCAATATATGAATTTGCGGGGTGGGGAGGACAAAATTTAGTCCATAGCACTTTGTAAGTATTATGCTTCTAGGAAGATGGGTTTATATTTTCTTAAGTGTTCCTAATTGTCATGCTTTATGGATGATGAAGGTTGGTCCAAAAAAAATACTATTATTACTACAAAAGTACATCTGCTCCCAGGGGAGTTAATTCCACTTCTGTGCAGCTTCATATACAATATCATTGTTTTCATGCTTCTTACGTGTAAATATGGACTGACTTATTTGTACATCCCTCAAGATGCCTATATGTATATATATTTTAAGGTAATTTATCCAACATTAAAATAATAAATTTTATGATGGAAAATATGGATAAAAGTGAAAAAAACTTGCAGTCAAACTACCAAGTGATAACAATTGTTAGTATACTATAATTTATTATGATAGCATTTTCTGCACACTTGTATACACATTCCCTCCTTCAAGTATGGGTTTTTAATCATGGATGCTTTTTACCTTAAAATAGCATGATTTCTTTCTCATGTCATCAATATTATCCTGTAATCCATATTGGAATAACTACAAAATATGTCATTTCATGAATGCACCATTTATCAATCCCAGCTGTTAAATATTTAGAAATTTAGAGCTTCTTAAAAAGTGTCTATTACAATTGTGTGTGTATGTTGTGCTGATTTCTAGTTGATTCATATTTTTTTCTTTGTTAAAGTAAGACTTTTGCTTGTTGGATTCCACCTTGGGCTAAATTTAATAATATATTGCTTGTAGGATTTTGATTATTTTATTGACCCATATGTTATGATTATAACTTTACAGAACAACAGGAGTAAGTTTTTGATTGAGTAAAATGAAAGAAAGTATGCCATGGCATCTTCACCCTCTTAAATAGATTAGGTTTTACTAAGCTGTGGTCCTTTGCATTTATTTTGAATGTTTTTAAATAGAAAAAAGATAGGGTGAGTTTCTTCTTATTGTCAAATAAATATATTATGTAGTCCCTTCAAAATTAAATAGAGTTTTGATCAGTCACATAATATGTCCACCATGATCATTTTCAAACAACAAAGCATTTTTCAGCTCAGTGAATATGACTGTAAGAAATGTGCAGACTTATGGGAAAGGCTTATTTAAAGTTACTTTGACTATAAAAAGACATCCTGATCACCACCACTGCCATGTTTCAAATCAATAAGTCCAGAGATGCAAATAGAAGAGTTATTAAAAATTAATCTCTACATTAAAATGCCTGTGTGACTAATAGCAAGTAAAAAAATATATGGTGTCATAAATCTTTGTACTGGCACTAAACTCCTCTTCTCATAAAAACATTGTGATTTGCATGCACTGGTTATGCCTTGGAATTTATGAACAACAAATAGCAACATGACAGGAAAAAAATATCATACTATGAAAGAAAAATGGAGAAAGCAGAAGGAATTTAAATAGCAGGATTGGCTCAAGGAGATGGACCTAAGGTGGACCTGTGATACAGTCTTTTTACTTTTCCTGAGTGGGACAGTGGGAAGATTTTATACATGCTAAGTAATTTAACTAATAAATGCATCTGATAGAAAGACAGGATCATGTAATTTTTCTTCCTTCAATTCCTTTGTATTTGCAGAGGATATTAGAGACAGTCATGTGGTTAATTTAAAGCCAAAATATGAACATTGCTACAGAGAAAAAAAAAATATATATATAAATTTGCGATGGGTTGATTGTGATATTGTTTTCATGCAAAACTTTTTGTAGATATGATTTATTATACATTTGCTATAAAAATTTTATATACCTTTTTAGGATATTTAACTGTTCAGTGTATAAGGGCAGAAGAGGGTATAATGATCAAATAAAGGGAATTCAGTGTAAATACATTGATATGGATTTACAACAGAGTCTTTCTGAATTGTGTAATGGAGCAGTTAGGATATTTTTATCTTAACTGCATAGGACTCAAATTGGGCAACACAACAAATAGAAAATGAATTTATTTGCTAGGCAACTAAGAAATCTATAGATAGATTAAACTTAAAACAGGCTTATCCAGGAGTTCACTTATCTCTCTACATTCCTTGTCTTTTTACCTTCTGCATGTGGTGTGTTCCACCAATTCTAGCCTCACATTGCTCTATGTTAAAAAAGTGCCTGCAACATATTCCAACAATCCCAGAGAGAAGGCTCTTTATCTTTTACTGATTCTGAATGTGTATCATTGATGTGTGTATCCCTGAACCAATCATAGAAGGCAGACAAAATCTACATTCAGAAGTACTGGGTCTAGATTACATGTCAGAAACACATGAACTGAGAAGGGGAAGAGAGAGTGATTACACTGATGAAAATAAGAGTGAATATAATGTACTATGAATAGCAAAAAAGAGGTCCATTGTAATCCAACTCAATACTCTTACACACATTTTTTTAATTTACAAACACCTTTAAAAGATAACCCAAAAGACTCCACCCCCAAACTGCTAGAACTCATACAGGAATTCAGTAAAGTGACAGGATTAAAAATCAATGCACAGAAATCAATGGCATTCCTATACACCAACAACAAGACAGAAGAAAGAGAAATTAAGGAGTCGATCCCATTTACAATTGCACCCAAAACCATAAGATACCTAGGAATAAATCTAACCAAAGAGGCAAAGAATCTATACTCAGGAAACTATAAAATACTCATGAAAGGAACTGAGGAAGACACAAAGAAATGGAAAAACGTTCCATGCTCATGGATTGGAAGAACAAAGATTGTGAAGATGTCAATGCTACCTAGAGCAATCTATACATTCAATGCAATCCCCATCAAAGTACCATCCACTTTTTTCAAAGAAATGGAACAAATAATCCTAAAATTTGTATGGAACCAGAAAAGACCCCGAATAGCCAGAGGAATGTTGAAAAAGAAAAGCAAAGCTGGTGGCATCACAATTCCGGACTTCAAGCTCTATTACAAAGCTGTCATCCTCAAGATAGTACAGTACTGGCACAAACACAGACACATAGATCAATGGAACAGAATAGAGAGCCCAGAAATGGACCCTTAACTCTATGGTCAACTAATCTTCAACAGAGCAGGAAAGAATGTCCAATGGAGAAAAGACAGTCTCTCTTCAACAAATGGTGTTGGGAACATTGGACAGCCACATGCAGAAGAATGAAACTGGACCATTTCCTTACACCACACACAAAAATAGACTCCAAATGGTTGAAAGACCTAAATGTGAGACAGGAGTCCATCAACATCCTAAAGGAGAACACAGGTAGCAACCTCTTTAGCTCAGCCACAGCAACTTCTTCCTAGAAACATCGCCAAAGGCAAGGGAAGCAAGGGCAAAAATGAACTATTGGGACTTCATCAAGATAAAAAGCTTTTGCACAGCAAAAGGAACAGTCAATAAAACCAAAAGACAACCGACAGAATGGGAGAAGATATCTGCAAATGACATATCAGATAAAGGGCTAGTACCCAAAATCTATAAAGAACTTATCAAACTCAACATCCAAAGAACAAATGATCCAATCAAGAAATGGGCAGAAGACATGAACAGACATTTTTCCAAAGAAGACATCCAAACGGCCAACAGACACATGAAAAAGTGCTCAAAATCATTTAGCATCAGGGAAATCCAAATCAAAACCTCAATGAGATACCACCTCACACCAGTCAGAACGGCTAAAATTAACAAGTCAGGAAATAACAGATGTTGGTGGGGATGCGGAGAAAGGGGAACCCTCCTACACTGTTGGTGGGAATGCAAGCTGGTGCAAACACTCTGGAAAACAGTATGAAGGTTCCTCAAAAAGTTGAAAAGAGAGCTACCTTACAATCCAGCAATTGCACTACAGGGTATTTACTGCAAAGATACAAATGTAGGGATCCGAAGGGGTACGTGCACCCTGATGTTTATAGCAGCAATGTCCACAATAGCCAAAGTGTGTAAAGAGCCAAGATGTCCATCGACAGATGAATGGATAAAGAAGAGGTAGTATATATATACAATGGAATATTATGCAGCCATCAAAAGAATGAAATCTTGCCATTTGCAATGACGTGGATGGAACTGGAGGGTATTATGCTGAGCGAAATAAGTCAATCAGAGAAAGACATGTATCATATGATCTCACTGATATGAGGAATTCTTAATCTCAGGAAACAAACTGAGGGTTGCTGGAGTGGTGGGGGGTGGGATGGATGGGGTGGCTGGGGGACAGACATCGGGGAGGGTATGTGCTATGGTGATTGCTGTGAATTGTGTGAGACTGTTGAATCACAGACCTGTACCTCTGAAACAAATAATACATCATATGTTAAAAAAAAAAAAAGAAGATAGTAGGAAGGGTAAAATGAAGAGGGGGAAATCAGAGGGGGAGACGAACCAGGAGAGACTATGGACTCTGAGAAACAAACTGAGGGTTCTAGAGGGGAGGGGTCTAGGGGGATGTGTTAGCCTGGTGATGGGTATTAAAGAGGGCACGTACTGCATGGAGCACTGGGTGTTACATGCAGGCAATGAATCATGGAACACTACATCAAAAACTAATGATGTAATGTATGGTGATTAACATAACATAAGATAAGGCAACCCACATGCCACTGAAAACACAATAACCTCTTTTCCAAACAAAGAAAAATTGCAGATATTAATCTATTACTGTATTCATCTTTAAATCTTGGATCTTTGTGGAATACATATTCCTCTTCAAGGGAACTGGATAGCGTGCCTACCTGTCTAAATGAAACAATTTATCACTCCCATTACACCCAGTATTCACTGGTAGAAAAAGAAAAAGAAAAGATGAAATAAATGAGGAGCAGTTAAAAACAAAACAAAAAAAGTAATAAGACCAACCTATTTCTTTCCTATCTAAATGCTTAATGATTAAAAAATGTTTCTTGTTTATCTATTTCTCTATCCCCTTGATAATAAATATGAATTCAAAAGATTTAGTACCAATTGTTCACTTTTATTGCAGACCATAATGGTTGTATGTGACTTGAATTCAAGGTCAGGAATTGTTCTTTAAAATTATTAAAATGAAAACCTGAATTAAAGCTCTAGCTTTGATTTATCAACTAAAAATGAACATACCTTATTAACCATACCCACTCTAGATAAGTTATCTATCACTAGATAAATAACTTCACATGCCTCATCTCCTTAAAATTCTCTAAAAGTATCCCACTCATTCCCAATAAAATTGACATCTTTGCAATTACCTATATGTCCTACCCAAATTGGGCCCTTTTAATTTTTTTTTTCGCTTCTCCTGTCACTCCTCTCCAGCTAAAGTGTTGTCTAGGCCGTTACTCACACATGCCATACAATCTCTCACTCAGGTATTTGCTGACATGCTTTTGCTTAATGCACCATTCTCTCTCTCGTCTTCCATGCCTTCACTCAAATAGCACCTATTCAGTAAAACTTTCTTGAAAATTGAAACTCAATTCTGGAAATCTTTGTCCATTTAAAATTTCTCCATCATTCATATTACCATACACATACTATACATTTTTCTTATTTATGACCTTTCTATTTCCATTACATTGAAGCTCCTCCAAGGAAGATACTGCTATATCTATAGTGTCTAGAACAGTGCCTGAGAGTATTGATGCTCCTCAGTATTTATCCCAAAACAGACAAACAAACAAAAAACAAAAAGAGGGCGCCTGGGTGGCTCAGTTGGTTAAGCGAATGCCTTCAGCTCAGGTCATGATCCTGGAGTCCCAGGATCGAGTCCCGCATCGGGCTCCCTGCTCAGCAGGGAGTCTGCTTCTCCCTCTGACCTTTCTCTCTCTCTCTCATTCTCTCCCTCAAATAAATAAATAAAATCTTAAAAAAAAGAACTTTATCAGTATAAACCTTGGAATACTCTAAGAAAGACTAAATATGTTCTTTTTTAAAAAATTTTATTTTATTATGTTAATCACCATACATTATTACATCATTAGTTTTTGATGTAATGTTCCAAGATTCATTGTTTGCGTATGTTCTTACAAGAGAGCAAATAACTAAACTTTTATAAGCCTTCATTATAGTATTTTAAAAATGGGAATCATATCTATTTTACTACATTTGTATAAAACTTAACTTAATGAGATACATTTGAAGGTTGTTAGTTCAGGGGCACCTGGGTGTCCCAGTTGGTTAAGTGTCTGACTCTTGATTTAGGCTTAGATCATGATCTCAGGGTCATGGGATCAAGCCTTGCATTGAGCTCTATGCTAAGCATGGAGTCTGCCTTAGATTTTTCTTTCTCCCTCTCTCTCTGTCCCCCCCACGCTTGTGTGCTCTTTCTCTCTCTCTGAAATAAATAAATAAAAGCTAAAAAAAATTGTTAGTGCAAAGGTTGTACTACATACTCAGTAAATATTAGTTTGCTTTCTTCATTTTCTTCTGTTCCATTATCTATTCAAAGGCCATCTCTATTAGTTACTTATATATATGACTGTTTTTCTTTTACTAGGGTTACCACAGCAAACCCAGTATCTCACAGTGGATGGCTTAAAACAATCAAAATTTATTCTCTCATAGTTCTGGATATTCTAGGGCTTATCCTAATCCAGTATGACTTCATTTTACATATCTTACATCCATTACATCTACAAAGATCTATTTCCACTATGGTCACATTTACAAGTATAGAGGAATAGGACTTGCACATCTCTCTTTGAGGGGCACAATTCAACCTACTACACTAACCTTCCCTTGCTTACATCTTTATTTCTGATTCAACACAGGAGAGTGTCACTCTTTTTCACAGTATTATCCCTCTCAGAATGACTGTCTATATAGCAAGGATGGTGAAACTAGAAAGCTAAAGTAGATAAGAGATAAAATCCTCTCAGATACTACCAATAATATTTTATATATAAAGAAGCTTGTACTTGCTTTTGGCTACCTTTTAGAATTTTCTGATATTCATTTGATAAAATAAACAGATTACAATATTCCCTGTAAATTTAAATGCATAATTCACACAAAATTTAGGTAAATATTCAGCTTTGCAAGTGGTGAAATAAATACAAATCAAAACAATTTTGTTAATAGATGAGAAAATGAAGTATTTGACATTCAACTTCTATTCATTATAAAAGAAATCTCAACAAAGTGGGTGTAGAGGGAATATGCCTCAACATATTAAAAGGCATATATGAAAAATCCACAGCTATCGTCATAATGGTGAAAAACCAAAAGCTTCCTCTCTAAGGTCAGGAAAAAGAAAGAATGTCCATTCTTGCCACTTTTATTCAACATAGTACTGGAAGTCCTAGCCACAGCAATCAGACAAGAAAAATAAGACTTATCCATATAGGTAAAGAAGATAAACTATCACCATTTGCAGACAACATGATACTATACATAAAAAATCCTAAAGACTCTACCAACAAACCACTAGGAGTAATAAATGAATTCAGTAAAGTAGCAGAATACAAAATTAATAACCAGAAATCAGTAGCATTTCTATACATTAATAATGAAGTAGCAGAAAGATACATTAAAAAAAAAAAAAAAGCACACAACACCATTTACAATGGCACCAAACAGAAAAAAATACCTAGGAATAAACTTAACCAAAGAAGTAAAAGACCTGTACTCCAAAAACTATAAAACACTGATGAAAGAAATTGAAGATAACACAAACAATTGGAAAGATATTCCATGCTCACGAATTGGAAGAATTAATATTGCTAAAATGTCCATATTACCCAAAGCAACTTACAGATTTAATGCAATCCTTATCAAAATGCCAACAGCATTCTTGACAGAACTAGAACAAATTATCCTAAAATTTGTATGGAACCAGAGAAAACTCCGAATTGCCAAAACAATCTTGAGAAAGAAGAACAAAGCTGGAGGTATCACAATACCAGATTTCAAGATATACTACAAAGCTGTAGTAGTCAAAACAGTATGGTACTGGCACCAAAAGAAAAAAAAAAGAAAAGAAAAAGATCCATAGATCAATAGAACAGAATAGAGAGCTCAGAAATAAACCCACTATTATATGTTTAATTAATTTATAACAAAGAAGGAAAGAATATACAATGGGGAATAGTCTCTTCAATAAATTTTGGTGCTGGGATAACTGGATAGCTACATGCAAAAGAATGAAACAGGACCACTTTCTAACACGATACACAAAAAATACACTCAAATGTATTAAAGACCTAAATGTGAGACCCGAAGCCATAAAAATCCTAGAAAAGAACACAGGCAGTAACGTCTGACATCACATATAGCAACATTTTTTCGAGATGTGTCTTCTCAGGCAAGGGAAACAAAAGGGAAAATAAACTATTGGGACTTAAAATAAAAAGCTTCTGCACAGCAAAGGAAACAATCAACAAAACAAAAAGACAACGTACTGAATGGGAGAAGACATTTGCAAATAATATATCTTATAAGGAGTGAATATCCAAAATATATAAAGAACTTATACAACTCAATACCAACAATGCAATCTGTCTAAAAAAAAGTATGGGCAGAGGACCTAACTTAGTTATTTTTCCAAAGACACTCAGAGGACCAACAGACACATGAAAAGATATTCAATATCACTCATCATCAGAGAAATGAAAATCAAAACCACAATGAGATATTACCTTACACTACTTAGAATGGCTAAAGTAAAAAAGACAAGAAATAACAAATGTTGGTGAGGATGTAGAGATAAAGGAACATTTGTGCACTGTTGATGGGAATGGAAATTGGTACAGCCACTGTGAAAAACAGTATGGAGCTTCCTCAAGAAATTAAAAATATGATCCAGTAATTCCACAACTGGGTATTTACCCAAAGAAAAAAAACACTAATTAAGAAAATATATATGCACCCCTATATTTATTGCAGCATTATTTACAATAGCCAAGAGTTGGAAGCAGACCAAGTGTCCATCAATAGACAAATGAATAAGGAAAATGTCACACACACACACACACACACACACACACACACATACACACACACACACAAACATTTTGGAGCCATAAAAAAAGGATGTGATTGTGCCATTTGCAACAACATGGATGGGTCTAGAGGGTATTGTGTTAAGTATAATAAGTCAGACTGAGAAAGAAATACTGTATGATTCCACTCATAAGTGGAATGTAAAAAAACAAAGAAACAAAATGAAAACAAATAAACAAAAAGCAGAATCAGACCTGTAAATATAGAGAATAGAGTGATGGTTGCCAGAGGTGAGGTTGGGAGGGGGCTTGGGCAAAATGGTTGAAGGGCAGAGGAAGATATAGGCTTCTAGTTATGGAATGACTAAGGGGAATAAAAGTCACAGAGTAAGGAGTACAGTCAATGATATTCTAACAGTGATGTAACAGGACAGTTGGTAGCTACACTTGTAGTGAACGTAGCACAGGATGTATTAACTAAAAAAATCACTAAAATGTGCATCTGAAACTAATATAACCTCATGTCAACTCTACTCAAATAAAAAAATAATATTTTGGAGTAAGTTTTTTTTTTCACCAAAAAACAAAGACCAAAAAGAAGAAATATAATCTGGCAAGTTATATAATCTTGTCCAGCATTCATTAGAGTTGGTGTTTAAACTAGAACCAACTTTCTGAAAAGCAATTTGACAATACACACTGAGTTTTTAAATGGGAGTCTATCCTAACCATATGACCCCAAATTCACACAAAGGCACAGGGATATTACAGTTGTGATTATAGTAGTGAAGATATAAAGCAACTTAAGTACTAAAAAATTAGGCACTGGTTCTATAACTTAAGACCCTATGGCATGCTTTTAAACAGGCAGAAATTTTGTTTGTGGATGCTTTATTTCAAAATGACAATAACTTGGTAATTTTATGGTTATAAATATATCCTCATGTAAAAATTTTAGTTGTGTCTAATACAGAGATAGAAAAATATTCATAATGCAGTGTCCATTAATAACTCATAGTTAACATAGGAGAGAATTGAGATGTTTAATGACAATAGGGACCTTGTTTTGGTGTATGGGTGGATCACCTTGCTTTAAAAGCACATCTGAAGAGTGGACACCAATTTACTAGTATCTCAGTGTTTTCTTCTGTACTTCTAAGAGTACTATCTTTTTAATTTGACTTACGTTGCTTTCTTCACAACTATTTCTTTTAGAAGTTAGAGAAATCTGAACCTCTGTCAACCCTGAGCAGGGCCATCAAGGCAGGTTTTGTTGACATGTTCATTTACTTTGCTTTTAATATAAATGTTGATGAGCTCATGTTAGAAAATTTGCAATGCACATAAATTTATTTAAAAAGCAGGAGAAAAGATTTAATCCTCACAATTTAGGGAAAAGCAGTTATATATTTTTCATCTCTTTTTCATCTATTGCCCTTAAAATTCTTGTAACACAAAGATTATCTTTCTAAGATTTTATTTATTTGACAGAGAGAGAGAGAGAGAGCACAAGCAGAGGGAGAAACAGGGAGAGAGAGAAGCAGGGAGAGAGAGAAGCAGGCTCCCAGTTGAGCAAAGAGCCCGATACGGGACTCTATCCCAGGACCCTGGGATCATGACCTGAGCTGAAGGCAAATGCTTAACCGGCTGAGCCACCCAGGCGCCCCATCTTTCTAAACTATTAATGTCCTGATGATTTTACTTAATACATAGACTAGGAATTTTCCTGACTTTTAACATTTTTACTACACCATGACCTACAATAATTTCCAAAGAGATTAAAAATTTAAATTCCAAAAGCTAAAATAAATATAATCATGAATACTTTGACATGCGTATTTAATAAACATGCTTAACTAAGGAAAGCAAATAAGTAAAATCAACAGTTAAAAAGTTTGTATATAAGGATATTTATCTGTGTGTTACTTATAATTAGAAACAATTTAAAAAACACCAACCAAATGTCTATAAAGGGAAAGTGCTGGATCAACTACCAGACTCTACATCTATTACAACAAAAAATATTACAAATAATTTTATATCAGCAATGGCAAACTTCAAAATATACCTAGTTGGCTGAAAATTCTTGATGAAAATGCAGCACATACAGTTTGGTCCTACTCTAAACTATGGGTTTACAATGTACAATGTACTCTTCAATCACTTCTCCCTTCCAGCTTTACATTATTATGACCTCATTTAGAGTGTCTTCACAATTCTGATCCTTTGCTCCATATTACATTGCCAAATTTACCTCACTAGTACTGACCTTTCCCTTTCCTCCAGATCCCCCTGTTCTTAATGATTCTGCTATTCACATTTGCCCATGTTCATGCTTGTGAGTCCCACAAAGTCACTGACTTACCAGCTTGGCACTCCTACCATGTGTGCTTCAACTGGTGTAGAAAATCATTGAAAGAATTTCATTCCTTTAAAATAATTTAATTAAAGAGATTGAACCAATGCCTAGTAATCTCTACCAACAATAACTTTGTAACATATTCAGAGTATATTTTAATTAAGAAAAATATTGTGGCAGTCATCTATAATTCTACATGTGTACTCAAACAAGGTAAATATTGTAATTCAATAGTTTGGACATCCACACTTCTTTGTAAATGTTTCCTTTCTGAAATTATGCAAGTCCTGGTTTACAAGATAACTGATACAATTCAGTAAGGATGGCATTTTAAGGAGTCCTTCAATGTTACTTAAATCATGAAGTCCATCAGTATACTGGACATCTTTTGATATATTCATATTAATATAATTTATTTAACAAACTGAACTCTGTGAGGTATGAGAAAAATAAAAGAATCATTCATTTAATCCCTGGTTTTCCTTCCCTGTATCCTGAAACACTCCATAGCTTTTCAATCATTTTAAGTTATCAAGGACAATTTCCA
Source organism: Eumetopias jubatus (assembly GCF_037043125.1). Classification (NCBI taxonomy): domain Eukaryota; kingdom Metazoa; phylum Chordata; class Mammalia; order Carnivora; family Otariidae; genus Eumetopias; species Eumetopias jubatus. The sequence goes on along the minus strand of NW_028274821.1, from coordinate 50,338,381 downwards.
TTTTTTAGGTTTTCAAATATCAACCCAGTTTTATCAAAGCTTCAGTCTCTCATTCATTTTAAAACTTCTCCCCAGTCAAAAAATGACTCAGACTATGGAGAGAAGAAATGTATGTTTTCTTTTTTAAAAAAAATTATTATACCACTTCAGGGGCACCTAGGTGGCTCAGTCAGTCAAACATCCAACTCTTGATTTTGGCTCAGGTCATGATCTCAGGGTGCTGAGATTGAGCCCTGTGTTGGGCTCTGTGCTTAGCGGGAGTCTGCTTGGAATTCTCTCTCTCTCTCTCTCTCTCTCTCTCCCTCTCTGCTTCTCGGCTCTCCTTCTCTCTCTCTCAAATAAATAAATAAAATCTTAAAAAATAAATTAACAAATTATTTCACCACTTCATTGTTCCAGTCTTCCTTCCATATATGGGATGCTATCCATGGGTTGTTTGTAACTGGAAAGGAGTGGTCTTGAAGAAAGGGGTAAGGCAGAGGTGGAAATGATTCTACTGCTGCAGTTGTAATCTGACATGGACCTATTTCAAGTGTGATCTGAAAACTGACTCTCTCTTTCTGTCTCTCTCTCTTTCTCTAAGATTCTTATGGTTTTCCTGTTGAAATAATGCATGTAGGCAACAATCATCAATAGCTGCTAAAACTACAACCTAATGATTGAGTTGATGGAGAAAATTAATTATGAATTGATTAGGCTGACAACAACCAAAGCACCAATCAATCTTGATATTACTAAAATTAGGAAAACCAAATCCTTTATGCCTCCTGATATTTCAGAATAGAAAGTACACTGTATCACCTACACATATCACCATATCACCTATGTCAACACTATACACCTAGCCTTGAAAACACTGAACTTAAATTTAATCCAGTTTGAACTTCTGCCTGTTTCTGCTGCAAGGGGGCAGGCTTCCACCTTTCCAATGCAATATGGGAAGAGATAAGAACAGAACTTAGGAGTTCTTTCCTATTATGGACTGAATATTTGTGTCTCCCAATGAACAAAATTCATATGTTGAAATCCTAACCCCCATGTGACTGTATTTGGAGAGAGAGCCTTTATAAGGTAATTCAGGTAAAACAAGGTCATAAAGTATAGGGTCCCAGTCCAATCTGATTAGTGTCCGTCTAAGGAGGGACTCCAGAGAGCTTGATCTCTCTTTCTCTGCACATGCAGAAAGAGGAGGTCATGGAGGATACAGCCAGAAGGCAGCTGTCTGCAAGCCAGGAAAAGAGCTCTCACTAGGAAATTTGGACTACTGGCACGTTGACTGGAATCTTGATATGGGATTTCTCAGCTTCTGGAAGTATGAGAAATAAATTGCTGTTGTTTAAGCAACTTAGTCTATGATACTTTGTGATGGTGATGTGAGCCATAGTATGAGCCATACTAATATACTCCCTACCTCTCTCATAATCAGTGCCACCAACGTCAGCTCCTAATAGCCTTTGATCTTCCCAGTGGCTTTTTATTTTTTATGTTCCTTTCTCAAATTCATGCTCATGCTTGCATTTATAGCTTCTCTAGTTTCTATTTGCAGGAAGGGAGCCAGCTAGGCTAGTTCTCCATCTTGTCAGTGCCCTTTGCTTTTTCCACATGCATAATGGTGAAGATCATATAGCCCTAATAAATAATTGAGTGCAGTGATTAAATATGCTTCTGTTCCTATCAGAAGCAAACATTTCAGCAACCCATGGACTTCAGGGTGCTCTTAAAAGCTCTGGCCAGCATGATTTTTGTACTTGTTCTTGTTATTATCCTGATTAGGGCAATTGCTGGTTACTGTTTATTTTCCTCGGAAAGATCATCTTATTTAAGAACCATCTATGAAAAACACTCAGAAAAAATATAAATTACTCATCAAGTATTATGTGTACAAAACATAATTGCTATTAATATAATTATGAAATTAAAAGTTATCATTTTTAATAGTAAACTCCATATATCTCATTTGGGGATTGAAATCAACCATAAACATTTTGTCATTTATGTAGGAAATATGTTACTCCTCTAGAGTTCTAATTCATAATGTCTTCCATAATAGCTACATGGTGAGGGATATTCTTTTTTTTTTTTTTAGGTCATATTCTCCTTTTTTATATCCTTAAGTGCACTCTGGATTGCAAATACAAGTCCTTGCCTGGAGTTTTGTGATGTGAATATTTAAGCCAATATTAGTAAGAACAAAGGTTCATGTTTTGGATATAAAAAAAAAAAAAGATCATGTTTGGGCCAGCATTTTGGATGATGCCAATAACCATAATTTCTCATGATTGACTGACATTCATTTATTAAGAAAGTTTATTGCATAGTTATTATGTATCACAGATTTTTCTAGCCAGTATATTGAATATGAAAATGTATAAGGTATGAAATACTACTTTTAATAGGTTAAGAGCAAGCAATTTATATAATGGAGGGTAGCACCTACAAAAACATATACATCCCATGTAATTATTATTTTTAAATGCGATTGCATTTTTTCTTAAAAATTGGAGAGATTGAAATCAACTTCAGAGATCAACTGAGATATGAAAGATGTACGTAAGTGTTCTAGAAAGAGAAGTAGGGTAGGAAATGCTTAGTAGAAGAACTTATAACTGTAACATAGAATGTTACACGTTGATGAGGGAGAGAGAGAGAGAGAAAAGGAGGGAGGGGAAAAAAGGGAAGGAAGGAAAGGAGAGAGGAAAGGAGCAAGGGAGGAAGACAGATAAGGAGGAAGGAAGGCAGGAAGAAGGAAGAAAAAAGATGGACTATTTGGAAACATTGGGTAGGTCTGAATGCAGACATTATGATGCAGACATTATGATAGAAAAATTGATCTGCATATAACAGGAGTTGTGAACATTATGATTAGGGCCTAGGAAGAATGTTAGTAACTGAACTAATCCTAAATAGGCCTTGTGAAGGACAAGTCAAGATGCAAAGCCATATGCCTCAAATCATGGGATGCTCATGAGAGGAATGGTAAGTTGGAGGGTAAAGTGGTAGGAATTGCTTGAGAAGATGAGCCAGGAACCTCAGAGTTTTCTTGGGCTGTGAGTGTACTGTAACAGCTAAAAGGCATATATTCAGAAATGACACTTTAACTCTTAGTTCTACACTAAATCGAGACATAGTGAAGAGCAGGGCAGAGGTGCAATTTTAGTAGAAGTCTGAGAAAAATTTTCTGAACGTTGGTCATTTGTCAATTTATAGCACCCCATCTACTACACCCACCTCAGTTTCAAGAATATGTGTTAAAAAGAATCTGTCTAATATTCTTCAAAAAGAATTTTCCAAGTGGAAATACTGTGTGTATGTTTAACCTCTGAAATGCATTAACACTGAATTTACCTTAAATATTTTAAAATATATTTGTACAATCAAGGAAAAATCATGATAAAGGACAGACTTACTTACTATAGGTAAGTTGAACACACACACTTAAAAAATTCAGTTTAAGACCGGTCTTCTCTTCCTCATCTTGTTTCTTGGTCAAGTTTGGTGAAGAACTGCACTTGGAATCCTGCTCCTGACTCTGTTTTGTGACCTTGGATAAGTCACCTTACCTCCCATACTTAGCCATCATCGATAAAATGGAAACCATGGTAATACCTATTTTGTAATGTGGTGTAAGGATTGCATGTATAAATACATGCAAAGAATCTGGGATTTTGCCTAAAATACAGTAACTTCTTTTTTTTTTCTTTTTTTAAATATGTATATACATTTTATTTTCAAGTAATCTCTATACCCATCCTGGGGCTCAAAGTTGCAATCCTGAGGTGAGGAGTCATATATCCTACATACTGAGCTAGCCAAGCACCCCACATATGGTAACTTCTTAAAATGTAACTCCTCTAGCATCTCTTTCATATTCAAAATTTTAATATGTGGCACTCTTCAACTTCCTTTGTTTTACATACCATATATCCTTGCCCAGGAAAAATTTTGTTTCAGGAGAGCAGACAACTGTCAGGAAGCCCATTTCCCTAACTGTTCTCTGCAGCTTCTCCCCTTATGCTCCCTTGTGAATTGCTAACTTCCAGACTCAAACTTGAGGTAGGTGTGATCTTCAAACACAAATTATCTTCCTATTAGAGATGATCTTTGCCTTTTCTAGCAAAACCAATTTTCATTCTTGAGCTATGGTCCAGGTATACTTGAAAATTCCCTCTGGGCTTTTACCAGGGAGGTCCGCTTCTCAAACTTCCCAGTCTTAAAGGGATTCACATATGACTTGCATACTGCATAACAGGCAGGAATGCCTCTTTTCCTTCCTGAGCCTCCTTTTGAGAGGGCTTTGCTTCCACGTACATACACGGTGGGTTGCTATGCTTTTGCTCCTGCTGTTTTTGCTCCTCTGGCAGAATGGATTAGCAGAAACTCACAGTGATATTATGCTAGTTGTCTGTAAGCATTCTTGTTACCCAACATCTGAGTCAACACTAGCCTACAGTGCATAAGGACCCAATTATCCTTGTTACTTACTTCCTAGCCTTTATCATCCTGGTCAACTCTAAGTTCACAAACTGTAGTAATTTAGTTTTCCTCTTCCTCTGTCCTTTAGTAAAGGTCTATGCTCTCTGGCAAACTTCCATCTGTTTGTATGTTTGTGAGAGGGGTGGGGGTGTGTGCCCAAGTTACAATAAGCGAACTTCACCACTATAGCCCCAAGACCCTACATTTCACCCCTGTATGCCTCTCACCAATTAAGCTTACAGGAGCCCATCTTACTACTCCCCTCCACCAATAACCACCTCAACCCTACATATACCCACTGACCTTCCTTTCATACATAAGAACATAGCTAGATAGCTAGCTAGCTAGTTAAAGACATCTATCTATCATCTATCATCTATCTCTCTATCTATCTCTATCAATCTATCTATCATCTATCTCTCTCTCTCTCTATCATCTATCTATCTACCTACAACATACTATAATACCTGAATCTTTTCATGACAACAAATAAAGATCTATACTATAATTTTCATTACTGAAGTATATTCATTGATTGTACATTTTTGCTTTTGTAAGCAATCTGATTTTGTTAGTAGTTGGCTTTCAATATTAAAACCTATCAAATAGCACCCCCAGAAATATTTTTGTAGACTTTATATATTTTAAATAATCTTTAAGGTATATTAAATGATTAAAAACACTTAATAATGTGGTTTGTACTGTAAACTGCTTCCAAAAAGCTGTATCAAGTTATACTCCCAATAGCAATGGATTTTTTTAATATATTTTTTATTATGTTATGTTAATCACCATACATTACATCATTAGTTCTTGATGTAGTGTTCCATGATTCATTCTTTGTGTATAACACCCAGTGCTCCATGCAATACGTGCCCTCCTTAATACCCCTCACTGGGCTCACCCATCTCTCCCACCCCCCTTCCCCTCTAAAACCTTCAGTTTGTTTCCCAGTTGAACCATGAGAGACTATGGACTCCAGGAAGCAATGGGTATTTTTAATCTTTTAAATACTTGACATGATTGGAGTACCTTGAACTTTAAGGAAGGGACTTTACTGGACAATTGAAAGAAACACAGTGTATCTACTGTCAAAAGTACATATCCTTTTGAATGTTTGGGTTAATTCAGGAAATTCTAAATTGCTATATCAAATGTTTGATATATCATTTAAGAGAAGATTATTTGACAGTAAGAGAGTAATGACAAATGCGACAACAGGAATGAAACTTGAAAACATTATGCTACGTGATAAGAGCCAGTCGCAAAAGACCACATATTTTATTATCAATTTATATGAAATTTATAAAATAGGAGCATATATGTAGACAGAAAGATTAGTGGTTGCCTAGGACAAACAAGGGTGGTCAAAGGGGAGTGATACAAATGTTCTAAAATTATAGTTACATTTGCACTATGCTGTCAATAATACTAAACACTATTGACTTGCACACTTTAGACCGGTGAACTTGATGGTATATTAATTATATTTTAATAAAGCTGTCAGAAATATCTTGCTTTGGCTGGATTTTTCATTATTGTGAGTTGCAGTTTTTTTTAAATACTTGTCTTTCCTTTTAGAACGTATGGTCTTTGAGGGCAGAGACAATTTTATCCTGTTCATTTTTATGTCTCTAAAATTCAGTTTATGTTTGATGTATAATTCAAGCTTCATGAATTTGTTTGGATGAATCTGTTTTAAAAAATATCATTAGCCAATAGATAAGTAAGGAGGTGGACTAGGTCCTCAGTGGAGAGTTATGATTAAGCTTGAAATATATTGAGTTTACATTCTCTATTGTACAGCAAGGTGACTTGTTCATTGAAAGTTGTAATTATGATCCTGGTTATCAAGAAAGCATCAAGAGCAGTAGCTTTTTACTGTAATGACTGTTCGAACTTAAGCATGGAAAATTGAGAAAAGAAGCATATTATAAATCTATGCAATATTATTTTATGGGAAAACAGAAAAATTTAAAAAGTACTCATAATCTTAATTATGTTAGTATCATCTAATTAGTATCATCTAGTGATATATCATAAAAGGTTAAATTACCAAGATTGAGGTACTAACGTACTGGTATTTTATTGGTAGTTAATGAAGTCCTACTTAAAATATTTTGGCTCTACTGAGCTTATGATATAAGGAGATACAATCTTAGAACACTGGCTGATTTTAGGCAAACCAACTTTTGTAGGTTGCCTAAACCTGCTTGGAAGTGAGTGGCCACATTCTTGTGAAAGAAATTTATAAAAGCAGACTCTTAGTCAAAGTCATTGTGTGCATTATGGTTAGCACTTTCATTCATAATTTTGGTTAATATCCATGACTCTATACTCAGATATTTTAGATAAGAGAACAAAGACGTAGAAAGGTTCAAGGGACTATATATCCTGTACTTATTGATACCTCTAAGAAGCAAAGCAGGTCTTCTGATTCCAAAGCCCTTGTGGCTATCATTTGTTTGAGAAATTGACTAGAAGGATTTCCTCAATTTGACAGGCCTTTGGAGATTTCAAACCCTCCAAAATCCAAAAATAAAAAGAGAATTAAATAATGTATAGTCCATCAGGTGAAACCAGATGTTGGACAAAATTTCAGGCAAAATTCCATTAAAGAACAAGGAACTGTGTGGCAGAACACAGCAAAATTTGTGTGTGTGTGTGTGTGTGTGTGTATTTGTGTATAGAAATTTATATATATACATTTCTAATATTTATCTACTTTCTTAACTTTACCATCCTCAGAAGAATCTTCATGGATAGAATTTCATACTATGCTCTACATTTCATATGAAGCAGGTAGTTCTTGTTTTCATGAATTCCCAAAACCCAGAAGGCGGCTCATTTCATTCAGAGTGAACAGATACCTGTACCTTAAAATAAGGCTAGCAAACTGGGTACTGCAGGGGGCAGGGCCCAGAGCAGCTTGGCAATTTTGCACAGATTTTAAAAAGCCAGTAAGTTCCTTTTGGCCTTTCTAAAAGACAAACACTTCGCAGAAAAGCTGTGCAGTAAGGGAAACTATCAAAAATCATTCTTGTAGAACAGTGAGGCAGTGAGGCACACACTGTCTCCCTCGTGGTTTTAGAGTCTGTAATAGAAATTAACAGTGCCATCTGCAGCCCGATTATGCACTTTAAGATCCCCGCATGGTTTATAGCATGCATTATGGTATACAGCAGCAATTCTCGCTAAGCTAGTCACAGTTATATTCATTTTCACAAAATTAAAAGATCCTAAGGACATAAAGAATATCAACGCAGAGGTGGGGGAGAGGCCATGTGAGCATTAAAAAACCTTCTTCCTCTGGGTTTCTCCGACATTCTCCAAGCCACTGTGGCATCAATTCTCTCCAGTTCCTTACTGCCATCTTTACCCTCCTTTAGAAATAAATTTTCTGCTGCTAAACTAAATTATATTATCTGCTCCAATGGTCTAAGTTAGCAATTTATTCCATATGTTCACCATCTTTGTGCAAAATAAGTCTCCCTGAATTTTCTGTCTGCTCTTAAGCAATCCAATTTTTGAAGGTGGCCAAAAACTCTGCAGAGCTGGAACAGACAGAAAGAAGTTGGTAGTCCATCAGTGATGCTCATCATGATACATAGATAGGAAACTTAGGGGATTTCCTTCGAAATTTAGTTTAAAATTAGAAAATTAGTAAATTGACTTAGTTTACAAATTGTGCCAGAAGGTTTCTGGTCACCAACGTTCATTTATGAGATGGAGTAAAATGGGTACTTAGGCATTAAAGCAGAAATAGGTGGATCAGAGGCAAGTGTGCCATATGACTGGCACTGCAAAGTATATTTTACTCAATCATTCCAGATCAAAATGTGATGTATATCACACAGCCTGTCCATATGAAGCAATCTGGTTTACTAAGAAGGGAAGAAACTAGCACCTACTGGACTCTCACCTTAATAAGTACTTGACAGGTACTTCACATTTAATTTATTTAAGACTCATAGTAATTATCTTATGTAAAATCATCAATTTTGACTTTTCAGATAAGTGGAGACCCAAGAGATTTAGTAATATCTTGCTATATAATATCTATTGCCAAGGTGATCACCAATGTGGTTTCCATTCCTTTAAGAGAAATATCACACTTATCTCTCTGGGTTGCAACTCTCCCCAAGCTTTAAATTCAGTTAAAGGGGATTCTTTTCTTTTTTTAAAAGATTTTATTTATTTGAGAGAGATAGAGCGAGAGAGAGCATGAGCTGGGGGAGAGGCAGATGGAGAGGGAGAAGCAGACGCTGCTGAGCAGGGAGCCTGATGCGGGGCTTGATCCCAGGACCCTGGGATCATGACCTGAGCTGAAGGCAGATGCTTAATTGACTGAGCCACCCAGGCACCCCAAGGGGATTTTTTTTTCTTTGATGAAGTTTGTTCTTTGGACAAAAATATATAAATGCAGATATATGTTACCCCCTAAATCTTTCCATAGCTAGCAAGGACTGGCCAAGATTTAGTAGCAATTGCAACATTGGCTGGGACCTACATAATTAGAATAATCTTAAAGCTATGGACTAATGAAACAGTTTTCCTTGATACTTTCAAAGGAAGTACCAAAATTATGCTACCAATTTTGCAAATGCAAAGAATGAAGTAGCTGGAGATAAAATATTACTGGCAAGTCAGAAATGTGGAAAATCAACAGCCAATTTTTTGCTTTTAGAAAGGATCTCCCATAACCAAGTTATTTTCTACCTTAACTTTTCAAATCCCAGGTTAAGCACTCTAACATGTGTAACATTTGTAATACTGTAACACTTATAACTAAGTAAGTACTTGTTAAGTGTCTATTGTTTCCAGTTTGGCTTGAAATGAACCAAAAAAAAATACAAACACAATATTCTATTACCTAACAATTACTGAAAAATATGCTTTTCAAAAACTTTATATTTTTAAAAACAGACATTTTTTTTTCCATTTAAGCAATTTTATTGCTACTCTATTGTTACTGTTTCACTTATTTTAATGATCATTATCTGCCCCATTATTTGGTTATATTGTGCAGCTGATCTGACTTGGATGATAAAATGGCCAAATATTACTTTGTTTTAAATAAATGACTTTTGCTTTATAGCCACAGCCTGAACACAGCATGAATTACTTACCATTGGAGGGTTCACTGCAAAAATTCATATCAACTAGATATAGGATCAGTAAATGGGACAAAGAAATGGAAAGAGTTAATTTTATCTCTTACATATTTTCTAACTTTGTTAATCCAAGTCAGTAGTAATGCTTTTCAACTTGTACTGAGTTTGTTTGATGTTATAGGCACCATGGTAAGTGATTTTCATGTGATATTTCATCTAAACAAATAAACTCGTGAGTTAGGTACTAGTATGTCTCCATTTTTCATGCAGAAACGAATTATCAGAGAGTTTATATACCTTGTCATACAATATTTAAATGGCAGAACACGAATTTAAACCCAGGTGTTCTTTTGACAGCAAAGTCTATGCTTAAAATCAGCACTCCTCTAATGTAAATATGCCCACAAATCACTAAGAGATCTTATTGATTTTATGATTTGGTAGGTCTAGAATATGGCATAGAATTTTCTATTTCTTTTTTTTTAATTTTTTATTGTTATGTTAATCACCATACATTACATCATTAGTTTTTGATGTAGTGCTCCATGATTCATTGTTTGTGCGTAACACCCAGTACTCCACGCAGAATGTGCCCCCCCACCCCCCTCCCCTCTAGAACCCTGTTTGTTTTTCAGAGTCCATCATCTCTCATGGTTCGTCTCCCCCTCTGACTTACTCCCCTTCAGAATTTTCTATTTCTATCAAGCTTGCAAGTGATGTCCATACTGCTAGTTCTCAGACTGTGTTTTGAAGAGCAAAGCTCTACATCTCCATACTGCCTCTACATTTCTTTTGCAACAGAGAAACAGCAATTGACTTTACTAGGAGAAAGTGAGGTAAGTAAGAATTGTCTTTCCTGTGTTCTCTTCTATACTCTGTTCTTCCAACCAACCCCTCTTGGACCACAACCTTCACATCATAGACCTTCCTTCAGTCACTCAGGAACCTAACATCCTTAGGTTGCATGTTTTTGTTCTTTAATTTTTGATTTTTGTTTGGTTTTTGTTTTGCTGAAACCCTCCACTCCTTCTCTCCTGCAAAGACTTATCCTCTCTGGTCATTTTTGTATACTGAAAAACAATTGACTGCTTTATACCTCAACTTCATCAAAACACTTTATCTTGCTTTATCTTTAGAGAGCTGATTTCCTTTAGCAACAAGGAAAAACTATCTAAATATAAATCTATTCATCTTAATTACGAATGAACAGGGGTGGAATTAAGAAGTTAACTCTCCAAGTTATGTTAGCATTTTTAAAAGGAGGATTACAACTTAGTCTCATGAGATTTGTCCTTGTTGGTGTTGTAGGAAATGAGGTTAATCCAATCATTCTTAAGTTACAGCATGTGGGCTACCACCTGGGCTGACCCTGATCAGACTTTATCCACAAAAACAGATTTCCTTAAAACTCAATCAGAAAAGAAGTAATAGAGGGAGAATTTAAGCCACACTTTTAAGTTCTTAACTGGTGGATATTAGCTAATCTTTTCAACTTCAATAAGACAGCTGTTTACCTGAATTCCTTGTTATTCTCTGAAGATTTCAACAACTCTCCTTAGTTTTTAATTTGGCCCCTAAAGCCTCATTGGACTTTTTTTTTTTTTAATACAGATAGACTCTAATAAAATACATTAACTCATATTTTCTTCTTTTCCTGTTAGTTGCTTGATAAGCTTTTCCTATTTTGTTTTCTCTTATGATGGACCCTGCATAAAGCAAGCTTCTGATAAGCATTCTTTAAATCACTCTGTCCTTTCTCACAGTTGGCATTTTTATTAAAAGTCTGATAATCTTTTTGTTGCTTCCTTTAAAAGTTAGCCTCACGAGCATTTTAAATCTAATGATGTTATGATCACTCGATCTTAGATGCTCCCAATGTGAAGCTTAGTTAACATACTTGGCATGTTTTCCACGGACTAAGTCCAGAATTCATTGGAGTCATGTTGGCTGCTCAACAGACTATGGAGAAAAACAATCCTGCTGTACAGGCCCTGAGGAAACACGGAGTCCCTTCTTTCCCTAGTGCTGCCAAAACTAGTTTCTCTAGTAATAGACCAGCAATAGAAATTCTCATGGAGGCCCTATTTTTAGCATGAATCTTGGAATATAACCCAGTTATCTTGTTCTAAAATCTTGGGTGGAAATCTGATGAGGAAGCAAATCCTTTGTGTCTATTTCCTTATAACCATCTGTTGTTCTGGCTAACTAGATACCTTTGATTCTCTTCTTTTTATTCCTCTTTACATTTCAAAATCAGCAGTCCTTGACTTGAAACTGCTTCTGATGCCCCTTGAACTATTACATGACCAATGGTCTGCGTTTTCTAAAAGTGGGTTTGAGTGAAATATACATATAGTAGGTTTAGTAACTTCATTTCCCCCCACACAAATCCCAGTGAACACATGGTCTCAGTAAAAATCCAGTCCATATGCCTCTCTACATATTGCTTTAAAGTAACACATTTTATAATAAAAAAAAAAAAAAATCAGTGTTCAAAATTTAGCCCTGGCATAAAACAAAACAAAACATAAAATTTTCCTCAAATCCTCCTATCCAGGAATTATAATAGTATTTAGATATGGTTTCTCCTTGACTTTCCCCTCCATATCATTAATAATATTATTATATTTTGCATATTATTTATATTATAATATATATCTCTGCATAATCCTTGTCCCTTTAAAAATGGCTTTATTCTTGTTCTGACAACCACACAGTTAATTTGGATTCTCAGTTGCAATTTTCCTTTGTAATATTGTGGAATCATCTTGATCCCATTGCATTTATAATCAGGAGAGCAGAGTTTTGGAATTGAAAACCTGTTTGGATATGGGAAATCAGAGAATTCTAACTTTTTCCTTAAACAGATATTAGTTCACTTTCACTCAAGAGAGGATAACAGAAAAAAATACTTAAGCAAATGTTCTAAAACAAATGGTTCAAAACCTTTTAAATGATTTACGGCCTACCTGTTGAATTCAATCTTACTTAGACCGGCTGATAGCTTATATACACCGAGACATATTCTAAGAACTTCCTGACATAGATTAGGTATTGTATGTAAGTTCAGTAAATATCAGCTGATACAATAAAGAGATTTCAAAATTTTCCTATCTTGACACAATAGGCTAATTTCTCATATTAAAAAATAAAAACAATAAAAGAATATGGACTTCCACATTTAAACAAGTTGGGATAAAAGAGGCCAGGTTTATGTTACTATCTTAAATAAATAAAAACCAGAAAATATGTGAAACAATGGTTGCTCAGACACTGAATATCAAGCCGTCCAGGGCAGTGACCTCTGAGACAGGGGGAACAACCTGATGATCCTGACATTTGTCTCAGCTTGTAGTCCATACCGGGTTTCCAGGTAACAGTTAAATGAGAGATAGCCCAGAGCTTCCTGGGTTTCCTACGTTAAGAAGACAGAGCTGAGGATTTGGAAGACCAAACTGGCTAGAATTCACAGGGCAGCATACCGGAGAAGATCATGCAGCTTAGGGTGACAGCCCCAGAAATCTTCAGAGCATTCCTCTTAAGCTATCAGCTCAATACAGGTAAGTGCATGTATGTGAGAAAACTATTTGAAGTTAAAAAAGGAATGACAGAAATGGAGCAAAGCAAACAATATGTGGCTCACACAGGGCTGGACATAGTTCACTTTTCCGACCGCTAGAGTAAAAGAAACCTCAGAATACAGAGGCGATTGGGAAGAGTATTTGGAAGTATACTGCCTCATTGTGGGGCCGGCATAGCCTTTGGCTAGAGATTGGTCTGGTACCACCTAACAATAATTTAAAACTAGGCTTTAAAAATAAAAAAAAAGGTGTTTACAATTAATTTAAATGTGCCACAGGGCAAAGCTCAATAACATTTATAGTAATAACAAGATATTCTATTCAGAGACCAAAAAGGAGATTTACAATGTCTAGCATCCAACTGTAGAATACCAGGAATGCAGAGAAGCAGAAAAATACAATTGATAAAAGAAATCAATCAAGCAAAACCAATGGAGAACTGACACAGATGATAAAGTTAGTAGATAAGGATATTAAAATTCTTGTAATACATGTATTCTATATTTTGTTAAATTAGAGAAAAGCATGAGTCTATTAAGGAGAGACATGACGTATTAAGAAGAATTAATGGAAATTCTAGTGATGAAGATTATAATGTTGAGATAAAAAATTAAATGGGTATGATAAATAGCAGAAGAAATACTGCAGATATATTAGTGAAATTGAGGACACAGCAATAAATACAATCTAAAATGACAGAAGAAAAAAACTGAAAATAAAATTATCAGAGCATCGGGAAACTCTATCTTGAAGGTCCCTAATATACTTACAATTGTAGTTTCCAGAGAAGGACAGAAACAAACAAACAAACAAACATACCCAAAACCCAAAAACCCAACCCAAAACAAAAACATTGCAGAAAGAGTAACTAAAACTTTCCAAATTTCTTGGAAATGATAGATTTACAGATTGAAGCTCAACCAACCCCAAGTAGAATAAACACAATAAAAATTATAACAAGCACTGCCACAATTAAATTGCTTAAAAGCAGAGATAAATCTTAAAGGAATACAGAATAAAAGAAACATTTTACATGGAAGAATAGAGATAGACATGATAGGTGACTTCTTGTTTGAAACAACAAAAGCCAGGGCTGCCTGGGTGATTCAGTCAGTTAAGAATCTGCCCTCAGCTCAGGTCATGTTCTCAGGGTCCTGGGATCTAGCTCTGCACCAGTGGATTCCTGCATCCATGAAGCCCTGCATCCATTGAGCCCCCAGATCGCATGGGCTCCCTTCTCAGTGGGGACCCTGCTTCTCCTCTCTCTGCTGCTCCCTCCGCTTGCGCTCTACTCACTCTCATGTGCTCTCTCAAATAAATAAATAAAATCTTTAAAAAAATAAAAACCACAATAAAAACTAGAAGGCAGATCAGAAACATCATCAAAGCCCTAGGGGGAAAAAAGCCATCAATTTTGGAATTGTATTCTTGAGAAAATATCTTTCAAAAACAAAGGCAAAATTATTTGCTTGTTGGGAAATTATTTATTTCAATAAAGTTCTTTAAAGGAGAACACAGCTGAGGAGAATTTAGCTATCCCCACTGCTACCCAGAAAGATTGTCCTTCCTTGCAAACAGATTTCTTGTTTTCCTCTTTCTACTTTGCATATATTAGGTACTCAAAGTTGATCACACTTTGAAAAAGAAAGGTGATGCTCTCTATTATAGGTCTAATATGCTATTTCAAAAAGATGAAATTATGAATTCAAGGAACTGCTCCTGGGAAGAAAACTTAATTTATTCCTTATAATACTCTTGTGTTCTCTGCTGAAACACAAATAAATATCAACTCTAAAAAAGGTACATAACAAAAAAGTCCTTTAGAGTCTTCTCATTCCTTGTTATTATGTTTTATACTGGTAACCTTTAAGAAAAACAAACCACATATAATCACTGGTATTATGAACAAAGTCTCCAGACTATCTGAATCATGGTAACACCAATAGAGAAAACCAATGCTTACCTCAATAAATTAAGCTTTTTTGGCTAATATTTTTTCCACACAAAGATCCTTTTCTCTACTGCCAAATTTTATGTATTTAATTCTTTCAAATAAAGGGTATTGCATTGTACTATTGTATTTTGCATTATTTCACAACACATCATAAACATAAAAATTCCTATAGGACCTAGACATAACCTGCATATACTATACATTATTTATGGAGGATGACTATCTCTGTTTCTTGTTATTTTTATACAAAAGTAATACCTTGTGGAAGTGTGGTGAAAGTTAGGAAATCATAACAATGTAAATGATTATATCAACAAAAAAATAAAAACACATTGCTATGTTCTGAAATTTATAGAGACTATGTAAAATGTACTTTCCAAAACTATCTCAACTTAGCAACTAGAGAATTGCTCTACTCTTCTCTAGTTAATATTGGGTCAACCATCCTATGACAATTATGATAAGGGTCCATTCACTGGACATAGAAAGAAAGGATGGTGACTATCCACCAGGAATCAATGGAACAAAGCAGTTTCTGAGGTACTTTGTCGATGAAATAACATCAAGATTGAAGTTGAACTAATTGAAGGGAAAAACTGCCACTATGAGACACATGCACTGAGGAACAGTACTTCCAAAACGAAGTAAAAATTGCCTGTTCAGGTGAAAATTGAAAACAAACTAGGATGTGAAGAACTTTACTGATTGGAAATCCTATTCCTGATAACACTCATTTGGAAACATTTTCCAGGCTACCTGTTGAATTATATATAATTTATATGTACAAATATATATTATATATAAATATATAAAATATACTACATAAATATTAAAATATATATATTAAATGTTTATATATTTATAAATATATTTATATTTATTTATATATGGGCAGAGTGGGGGAGATTATAATGTTATATTGTGAATGAAAAGGAGAGATTTCAAATACTCCCTACTACACATTTCTCCAAGTAAAGAATAAAAATTGAAGTAGATTTGTCTTTCTAATACAGTATGTTCACACCAGCCAGTACTTGTATTTGTGCATTCATTTATTTGCTTACTTACTTATTTCTCAAGTCAGGTGAAAGATTTGGACCCTGTTTTACCATTGTTTGGCAGGGACTCTGTCACAGGTCTGAAATTCCAACTCTCCAGAATTAGTATTTTATTCTTCATATATCTATTAGAATTATTTTTCCCACAATATAAATTGATCCAGTTCTCCCCTTTTTTCCCCAAAGAATTTTTTATGTATTTATTATTTATTTATTTATTTGAGAGAGAGAGGGTATGGACAAGCAGAGGGGAAGCAGAGGGAGAGGGAGAGGCAGATTCCATGCTGAGCGTGGAGCCCAGCATGGGGCTCGATCCTACCACCCTGAGACCATAACCTGAGCCAAAACCAAGAGTTGGTCGCTTAACCAACTGAGGCATCGAGGCACCCCCAGTTCTCTCCTTCAACGAAAAATTGCTGGTGTCTACTCAACCAACTGAGGCATCGAGGCACCCCCAGTTCTCTCCTTCAATGAAAAATTGCTGGTGTCTACTCCATACTGACAAGGTGGACTCCAAACACCTTAGTGCAGCCAGAACGACTCTTCAGATCTTTCCTGTAGTCTAATATTGAGGAATAAAGTCCAGTAATTTCCAGTCACAATTGAATATACTTTAGTCCAGAGGTTTGTTACTTCTTTGGATATGTGGTTTATATTTAAAACAGCAGCAATAATTACAGGTCAGTCTCTAAGGTAGTATAATATCTCAAACACTATACAACTTTCACTATTATGATACAAGCCACTTTGTTGCCTGTTAGTGACGAGATGCCCCATTGAGCTATCAAATCTCTAGAATCAGTTTGTGCTTGGGCTTGGTAGATATGCCTTTTTTGGGGGGGCAGTTAGTGGTTGATGTCACACAGATTCACAACTCTTATTTCCAGTAAGCTTTATTCTACTCTTCAGTGAAACAAAATTGGAGATAGAACTACTTACATTTGCTTAAAAATATAGTGTCCTTTCTCCACCCAAAGTTATTGTTTGAATTGATGTCCAAACCTTTATACTCCCATCCAGTTAACAGAGATATGTACTTAGAATGAATGAATGAATGAATGAATGAATGAATAAGTAAATGAATGAATAATGACGGTGTTTTGAATGGAATTCATACTGGAGCAGTTGGAGGAAAAGAAAAAAAAGGAAATCACTGAAAGATAGGAAAAGGAGTCAAAAATTGCCCTAAAATCTAAGAAGGAGTTAATTGGAAGATTGTATCATTGGTTTATCAGGTTGAATAATGTGAGGACTTAGAAAAACTTCTAGTTCTTCCAACAAAAACATTATTAATCATGCCCAAAGAAGAATTTTCATAGCGTAGTGGAAGGGAAATGAAGTTTCAGTAGGTTCAGGAGTAGCCAGCGGCTGAAGAGGAAAAATTATTCTTCATGGCTAAGAGTGACATAAGTGAATTCCATTGGTAACACTTAGAATCATCTTATTTTGATGTATTATAGAGCCATATTTTCTTGCTCATATCTTTTTTAACTTAGGGACTCAGAGCTTATACATATATGTGTGTGTGTGTGTGTGTGTGTGTGTGCGTGTGTACATATATATAATTTGTCTTCTCAAGCATCATACATTTTTCCCACACGTTATCTTCCCATGCAGCACAAAAGATTTTGTGTGACATCATTACTCAGTGTTAACATTTTGTAGATGTTTTGGGGAATGGTCCATGTTCTCTAGATTGTCTTTCTCAACCTGACCACAGAATACGACATATATGGATTTAACATCTGACAAGTTAACTTCTGGATCTTACTCCTTCCTCTCTGACTGTTCATTCTCATATTTTAACACCATCTGTGCTGCTTTGATCTTTTATGTTTTACTTCCACATTAGCTTTAGGCATTTCCTCAAAACTCAGTCCTAGGCTCTGCTACTTTCTGTTAAAGATATTTCATGTTGAAATTATTTCTAAGACAAGAAGCAAAGATTGTAATTTTTTCAATGATAAAGCCAATGACTTGCCAACTGGCATGTATTTTTGGATTGAAAAAATATAGTTGTACCTTATTTGGGGTCATATTCTAAGCAAAGAATGGAAAAAAAAAGCCTAGAATAAAAATTACCCTTGAAAATATGTACACTTAGTTTTCTATAGACAATCTTCTAACATTTTTAAGCATTTAAAGCATGCTGTTTGACCTTGAGAAAGTAGCTAAACATTTCATTCCTCAATTTTTCATATGTAAATAGGGATAAAATAATAATTATCTCTTAAGATTATTGTACAGATAAATGAGTAAGCAGGCATAAGACATTCAGAACACTTGGCACACAGTATACTCTCAATATATTTTAAAATATGTATTAAAGAGTATTTAATGTAAAATATATAATTTTACACAGTATTTTTATCATATGTAAATGCGATGGTAAAGCTCACATATTAGAATTTTTGTAAGTTAATACAAACATGATGTGTTGCCACAATAATGCTCCCTTCACATGCTTAACAAACTATTCTTTTTTGAGATGTATTCTTACAAGTAAGAATTGAAATTTATCACCCTACAACTATCTATCTCTAGGCCTATAACTTTGTCATTGTTAGCTTTAGGCATACAATACTCCCAAATCTAAGTTACTCTTCAGAGTAGTAGAAGCATTAGGAAGTCTACCATTTTATGTTCTTTCAAACTACATTGAGGCTGCATACATTTTTCTTTTCTATTTTGTAGGGCTTCTTCTTTTGACTCTGGTGATTTTTAGGTATGTCCAATTTCCTATGGTTTTATCACACATTTGCCCAGTGGTATGAGTGCACAAAGGACGGATGTTACTCCTTGATGCAATGTCTCTGCTATGAATGATTTTCTTTATTGGAAGAAGAATATTCATTTATCTATTCAGCATTTAAGAATAAAGGAAAACTTTATGCCTTGTTCAGAGCTCTCTCCATATTCAAATCACTGGCAATGTCAACCCTTGGAAAGATTTCTACCTTAATGTACACACTTCAGAATTTCTAAGGAAAATTTTGGTTGACTATCTGACTCTTCCACTCTTATTTGTCTTTTGCAGAATTATATTTCACTATATACACCAGAGCTAAGCTGTTCTTACCATTACTAGCATTTAGGGTCCTAGCTATAAAGAGACACGATGCTCAAATTAGAATAAATTAAAGTATGTTAACATTTAACAAAAGGAGTTCAGCAAAATTTTCAAAGATGTGAGTAGGAAAAAGTACAAAAGCACTAGTAATGGTGTAGTCCCCAAGAACTGATAACAGTGGAAACCTGCTACCATCATTAGCCAGAAAGAAAAGAATGGGAATCATTCTACAAACTACAGACAGAGAGGTCTAAGTAGAGAAAGCAACCAGAAAGGAGCAGTCTTCTGGCAAAGGACCCAGTCAGCCTAAGGCAATCCTGCATGGAAGGAAGCAGGAGCAAGACATGTAATTTACAGGGTACAATGAGGAGTGAAAATGAGGGACCCGTTGTTAAAATTACTATTAAGAATTTGAAGACATTGACTGCAGGGCATCAAACCAAGCATGGAGCCCTTCTGAGTATGAAGCCCTGGGCAAACACCCACGTCTCACACCCTGGAAACCAGCCCTGGCCAGGAGAAAAATTAATCTCAAAGCTTCACTCTTCTCTCTCATTAGAACACTATCTGTGTTCCCCACTTGCTGAACTAAATGAGGAGCCAGAAGGTAAGGGAATCTATGTATGTAGACAGGTCATCCTGGTGAGACCCAGACATGGAGAATAAGGATATCCAGCATAACCAAGGCTTCCCGATAAGCTAAAGTCATTCATCAAATACCAGTTTAACAAGATTCACACTCCCATTACAAGTGGTGAGGCACTAATTTCTATAGATCTGCTTAAAATGAATAGAAAAGAAAAACACCACTGACATAAAATATAAATTGAGCCTTGACAAGAGAGGTAAATAAGCAGAAGCTCATGCTGCCAAAAACAATTTGTAAATGTTTAGAAATTCATGGTGGTGTCATCACATCATTAGAACAATCGTTTGCTTACAAAAGAATCTTTACTAACCCTGTTGTCTTCTTTTCTGGCATAGGATGATAATAAAAAAATGCTTCAATATAAGTACATTTATTTTGTGATCCCCTCTAACAAAGTAAGGATTAGAGCATCAGATGATGAACGCTTTTCTTTAATATTTTATTTATTTATTTATTTATTTATTTGTGAGTGAATGAGAGAGAGAGAGCATGAGCAGAGAGAGAGAGGGAGAAGCAGACTCCCCACCAAGCACGGAGCCTGATGTAGGGCTCAGTCTGGGGACTCCAGGATCATGACCTGAGCTGGAGGCAGACGCCTAACTGACTGAGCCACCCAGGCACCCCTAGATGATGAACTATTTTTCAAAACCATAAAGTCAGGGGAAAATCAAACTTGCATAGGATAAAAGATAATACTTATAAGAAGTGATGGCCATCATGTACTAATTTATCTCCATATATTTCAACCCTTAGCTTTTCCTACCTGCATAAACTCTGTCAGAAATATTTATTTTTATTTCATAGAGGCTTATATTTTTCTATAGTTATGGGTTCCCACACACATGCATAGAAATATATGTAGATGTGCAGATTTGGAAATATCCATTTTAATATTATTGATGTTTTTGTTTGATAATTTACACTGAAGTGTATAGCATTTGTAAACCTTCCATCATCCTGGATAGGCAAACTTATTACAAAATAAATATGTCTTGTATACTGTTGAGAAATTACCTAATAATACACTTGGGGATATCAGGAATTATATGTCAAAAAATTTGGGAAACTTCTATAGTTCTCTAGGTATTATTCATTCACCAATGTTTATGCAACAGCTATTTATTGAATGCTTACTATGGGTCACTTATTATGAAAAGTGCTGAGCAAAAAGAGGAATAAAATTTCCCCTACCTTGTAAGAACCCCATATTTGTCAATGATATTAATGTTAAAAAATAACTTCAAGACATGTAAAAAAACAATGAAAATGTGTATTAATTTGTTATTTGTTGGATATATCCATTGCTAGAATATAAGTTTCAAAAAAACAGAATTGTTTCCATTTTATCTCGTTGCTGAATTTCCTGTGTATCAAATAAATGGCATCTGACACATAAAAGACCCTCAGTAAATGGTTGAATTTAAAAACGTGAATAGATTTTTTTTAAAAAAAGGCTATGACATCATGGTAAGGAATGGTTAACTCTCTATGAGAGAAGACTAATAATAAAATGATGATGATAGAATGATAAAAATAAGTGGTAGATAAAATTCACTGTTTACCATATGCTATACTGTGCTTGGCATATTACACGGTTATCAATTAACCTATATCATTATTTCATAATAAAGTTACTGTTGGTATTCTTACTTTATAAGTAAAGAAAAGGAACAAGAGAGAGGATAAAAAATTCGCTGGTCACAGATAAGGGTGCAAGTCTTGCCTCAAGAAGACACCAACTTCCTTGGTTTAAACTACTTGATCTTGCCACTCACAGAATTCTCAGAACATATAAGAATTGGCTATGAAAGCATGAGCGATAGTAAGCCTGGCAGATGGGGAAAAGTATGAGTCATTTAGAGAACCACAAATATTTTAAGATACTGGAGATAGTGTGCCTCTGAGATGGTGTGAGGATAAGCCCAAAAATATAGCTTAGCCATATTACAAAACATATGAATCTCATGCTAGAGTGTGTGTTATTGCAAAGGAGACACATAGCTATTAAAACATGTATTGAGGAAATAACACGAGGAGAGTTGCATGTTTATTGATTTATCATTATTTAAAATTCCTCCAAATATTATATTTTGAGTATGTCAAAAATGTAGAACAGATCTTTACTTATTTAAATAGCTTATTTATCTTACTTTAAATATAAATCTCTTTACCTACCTTAATTTGCTTACTATTTATTACAGTATGCTTTTTTAAAAGATTTATTTATTTGAGAGAGAGAGAGAGGGAAAGCATACTTGCAGAGAGGAGGGGTAGAAGGAGAGAGAATCTCCAGCAGACTCCCCAGTGAGTGTGGAGCCTGACTTGGGGCTCCATCTTAATGACCCTGAGATCATGACGTGAGCCTAAACCAGGAGTTGGACACTCAACTAACTGAGCCACCCAGGTGCCCCTATTACAATATGTTTTAAATATCATCAGATTATATTGCCACAAAAACTGCACATATTTCCAAGGGGCAGAGATAACACAAGTTAAATAAGTTCTCATATTGGAATGAGGAAAACAAAGCTCAGAGAAATAAGACTGAGTATGTTTACTCTCCCTATTTCACCTGGGAAATTCCTTGGTGCATTTTGATAGAACCTTAAATTGAAACCCATCAAGTTTTTAAAATTTTTACATTTAATGGAACATATTACATATCTTCTCTGAAGATGTTAATAATGTTAACATTATTAACATTGTAATAATGTTAAAAAACTATCAAGAAAGTTCTTGTGCTATTTGCTACATGACAAACATTGTCTGGTGAATAGGAAAAATTAATATTGATATTAAATAATTCATGATCTTATTGATCTCATGATAATAAATAATTCATGATCTTATTACACCCAGGCTCAGGACATTTTGTGAAGTCACTCTCTATGTGAGACAGACAGACACACACACACACACACACACACACACACACACACACACACTCAGCCTCTCACATTCATTGGTTGATGGCTCCTTTGGTCTTCCTCCTCCCACTGTAGACTTTTACCTCCTTAGTTTTGTTTGTATGTTTGTATAAAGTTCTATTCCTATAATAAACCTTTTATCTGATAACTCAAAATGGTTCTGCTTCCCTGAGGGAACACTGACAGTTAACTTTTTTCAACCCCTTAGTTGGAAAACAAAATTCAGAGGAAAATTGAAGAACTACTGAAAGTAAATACATAAAGATGAAAAAAATGGCTATTAGCTCATCCATTTAGTCAGTTTTAACCTCTCACACTTCAGCATGCCATTTGGGATTCTTATCAAATCTAGTGTAATTGATTGGTGATTTTATTGTTTCCCTTAAATATTGAATTTACAGTGCGTGTACATCACCAAGAAGAAACTGTCATGCAAATTCAACCAAGGTTTTATTTGCACAGTTTTTTTTTTCTCATTAGCCTTTGTGCCAGCCTGTTTGATCCACCATTGTCTATTCACCTTCATTCTCAAATATTTATATTCTTTTAATGAATTCCCTCTACAAACATCCAGTAGGATGGAAAAGGGGGAAGAATTAGGTAATTGTTTTTTTCTATACATAGCAATATAAATGTCAATTTCTACAAACCACAAATCTAATGCAGAAAAACTTTTATCTTTCTGTAAAAGTAAAAGGGTTAATGATTCAAATTCTGTACCTAATTATAAGTTGTACAACACTGATATTTGTAATACTTTTTGATACTGGCAATGGCATTATTTTAAACTTCTCTTTCAGCCTTATGGTTAAATAGGCTTTCTTTGAAAACCCTACAGAATGTACCATGGATAGAAAATGCAGAGTGAGGCACTGCTGTCTCTTAGGTGGAAGGAAAGGTCTCCAAAGACAATATCCTTCCCCTCTGTCTTCCAAAAAAGTTTCTGGTGGCACAGAATTGGTTGCCAACAAGGTTAGGTTTTCCTCAGAGGAAAATGCTAACAGCAGAAGTGCATTAGGATACTGAGTCATGGATCAGCTGAAAAGTAGAAAGTCTGACTGTAGACCCAACACTTATCCATGAATTTTAAAGGGGCCAGAAATGCTTTTGGTTCAGTAATGACCACTGAATATTGGTAGAAGTAAAATCAAGTCCTCTGGAATAAAGCTTCCTTAATTTAATCTCACCATGTTCATAAGGACTAGGGTCAAGCCATCGGTTCATAACCAGGGGTAACAAACACACCAATAGATAAGAACCCTGTATGAAAGGCAGCGTGAAAGCAAATAACTGACTTTGACCCTGAGGGATACTGGGATAATCAAATATATAATACAATCAACTTCGTAAGAAATAGAGAAAAAAAGATGCAGTTAGAGATACTGCAACAAAAGGGCATGAGAACTGAATAGAAAGATTTGAAAACAAACTATAAACTAACATTTATACAGATTTTCTAGATGTAAAATAAAGTCCTTAAAAAATGAGTGTATTAATCTTGAGATAATAAACAAGTGAAGAAATAATTAGAAAGTTGGAAGATATAGCTGAAGAAATTACCCATATTTAATCATCTCCCAGAGAAGAAGACGAAAATTAGGAAAAAAAAAAATAAGGGATATAAAAGACAGAATGAAAATGTACAATGTACATTTAATTGGTGTAGTAGAGGGAAGAATTTAAAAAAAAAATGAATTGAAGGAAAACTATTGCAAATTTTCCAGTACTGACAAAAATAGTAATACTAATAAACACTTTATAAATCTGTATTCTAAGGAGAATGAGTAGAAAATAGACCCAAATTCATTATACTGAAGCTTTCAAGACACAAAGTAAAAGACCCCTAAAAATCAACACAGAGAAAATCCAAATCATTTATAAAGTAACAATTAGAAAGATAGCATCTTTTTAGCATCAACAAATGATACGAGAAGAAAAAACATTACCATGTTCTTATGAAAAGTAAATGTCAACCTAGAACCTGTACCTAATAAAACTATTTTTCAAAAATGCACAAGAAATACATATATTTTTATACTTACTAGATTGGCCATAATTTGGAAGTCTAGGAATACTAATACTGAAAGAATGAACATTAATGATAATTTACTGATGGAGGTGAATAGGATAATTTCTTTGGAAAAAAAATAGTATTACCCTATAATATAAATATTCACATATCCATTGACCCAGCAATTTTATATGCATACAAAAAAGATGAATCTAACAATATTTATAGCAGCACTGCAAATTAAAAACAAAGCAAAACTAGAAAACACCCTAATAACATCTACAAGAGAATGGTTAAAGAAATCATGATGTGTCAAAATGGACCACTGCCTACGTGCAAAGAGACAAAACTTTGAAACATAATACTGAGGGAAAATGGAAGTAGACAACTGTATATAATTCAATACCATTTTTATAAAGCTCTCAAACAGGAAAAGATCTACAATATATTGTTTATGCTTATGTATAGGAGTCCTAAAACTAAAGCAAAAGCAAGAACAGAAGAAATGGAGGGAGAAACACAAAATATACTTGCTCCCTCTGGAGTGAAAATAAACAGATAACACAGGAAAATAGAATGTGAATAGTTCCACGTTATGAATTATATTCTCTTTCTTGGGTTGTATACTGGGTTAATCAGTTTTCTTTTAATTTCTAATTAAAATGACAAGATTAAAATATAATACAACATATTATTTTAGTTCAATAAATATGTGTATAAATACTTGAATTTGATTATCCATTTTTTTTCTTACTCTAGGACAATTATTCTTTTTAGGAAGAAATATATTTGGTATGATTTGTATGAACCACATTTTGTAATCAATTCAATTGCTCACTACCATTCTTAGGTTCCCTAGAAAATTTTTTCTTGATGTTCTGTCATTGGATCACAGTAGTTCCCTGCTACTGAGTCATAAATTCTAAGGATATGGCTATGGAATTTACATTTTCTAAATACCCAAGGTAATCCTTAAGTACATTCAAGTTAGATAATTATGGCTTGAAGAAATGGATGTTCCTCTCAAATGTACAGTGAAGGCAGGTGGGCCACTGTGCTGTCTGTATTCCTCAAGTGAGCTAAACAGAGACATGTGGAATTCTCCGGGACCTACTTGAAACTCATTCCCTTAAAGCACAGCCGTTACTTTTTAGAATGAGGGTTATATCTTTCCTCATACATAACTATGAAAGAGATTAGTATTCATTAATACTATATTATTTCTTGATGAGCTAGAATGTGGCAACAGAGTACTCCAAAAGTCAGTTCCAAATGATTATAGTTGGCAAAATAAAGTTAAAATCATTTTCTGTCCTACCTTAAAGTTGAGATTGGATCTAGGACTGAGAAGCTATCTCCTTGTTCCTGTCTTGGGTTCCAGTGACTTTCCAGAAAGAAGGCATTTACTGTGTTGAATGTATAGACACGCCATTTTAACATTCTATGAGAATAAAAGGAACAGAAAGGAATTAGCGACAAGACTTTATAATTAATTCATTGATAACATTAAAGTCAAATACTCTGGTTCTGTGGAATATCTTGTAGTTTTATTTCTCTATGGCAACTCCTTTCGGTGTGTCTTTTTTATTTCCCTTGCATTAGAGAGTGAATAGAGATATCTGCATAACACAATGTATCTTTCTAACTGTGAGCATAGGTGAGATGAATGACAGTGCATGTTAGGTGATACCTGAAGCTTGGTAAACTAAAACTTCCTTAAGCCTTTAAATGTATAGGTGGAAGCATATATCTATTCCAGTGACCACAAACCTGGGAATGAGTAATGCCAAGGGTGGGTCAGAGATGGGTGTATAGGATACAGTAGAGTACATAAAGTATTCGTAACCTATTGATCTGTTGACAAAACAACATACCAAATCAATTTTCAGTTTTTAAATGTCTTTCACACTGGAGATATAGATATTGATGCTGTCTGAGTCCACAATGAATAACAGAAAAAGAGTAGCTTGCCCACCCGCTCAATGGAAAGTAGATCCTTGCCTTGGCCCTTTCACCAAATATATATTAGAATCCACATAATTGATAACAAGTCTCAACCTTAACTTTATTGATATCAACTGGCCATGATTTTTATCATCTAAAAGATGGTAATAAAATATCTGCCTTGCCAATATAATTGGAATGTGATATAAGGTTTTAGGCGAGCTACTCAATACAATATAAAGCACTGTATGACATAATTTATGATTATTAGTGTATGAATGGCTGTCACTTTGGATTGGGATAAATCATTTTTTGGGAACTAGGTAGTACATATATTTATAGATGGTGGCTGCCTCCCTATCTGACTCAAAACATGTTCAGCATGCAAGGTTCTAACCTTGAGGTTAGAGGTATAACCAATATACCTATAATCTAGATGTAGGTGATCATCCTTTGGATTGGAATCTACAAGGTCAAAATTATAAGGCTATTTCAGAAATAGTTCAAAACTGTCAATAGACAATAGTCTCCTAGGTATCTTCAATTCCTGTGAGCATAAAAGGGGTTCTTTGGCTACAGCCTCAACTGGTTTGATAGAGCAATTATTCCCTTAGGTACAAAATGGTATTACAGGTGAGAACGAAACACTTAGTGACTGCCAGTTTAATTTAGGACAAACTATAGGGTGATACAAACAAGCCAGGGTGGTGATTCTCCTTGAACGTACATATTACCTTGAAATGTTGGGAAGAAAATGGCGTGAAGAACTGTGGCGTTGCAGCATGGGTGCTGTGGAGTCAGAAAGGATCTGGTTCAAATCGGATGCTCATCTCTTAGTATTGACATTTTGGGCCAAGTGCTCAAACTTTCTTCTTCATGGTCTCCTTCTGTCAAAGTGGAGATGATAACCATGATCGTTCTTTGGGTCACTGTGAGGATAAATAAGAAAGTATAAGTAACATACTTATTTTGGCACTTGTAATATTGGAGTTTAATGGTAATGAGGGTTTGGAGCCAGACAACCTCTGTTTCTGTTGGCACTGGCACTTACCAAATGTGTGGCCCTTGGCAGTATGCTTAACCCATTCTGGCTCAATATTTTCAACTGTAAGAAGAGCAAGGCTAATGATGGTACCTACTTCACTAAGATTGAAGTAATTAATATTTTAAAGGTTTTAAACAGTACCTAGTACTTAGCACATAGCAGGTGCCATAAGCTTTTTTAACAAAATAAATGCAATAAAGTTCTTATTATTAGCTACACCAGATTAATAATTTTAAAAATATTTTCTGTAGTTCTTGGGCTAATAGTTGAACATGCTTTGTTTATAGTTTATAGTTCTTACTCAGAAAAATCAAATTGTTCAGATAATATTCTCTGAGAAATCAAGGGAAGAAATTTCCACAAAGCTGAAACCAAAGGCTATGGTCTGTGAATAATCACAGCTGGCTTTCTTTAAAAGGTTAGAGGATTAGAATGTTAATAATTTTGTATTTCTTAAGCAAATATGTTCAAACATGCAATGAGCAGATGTTCCCATGGAAGAGCGAGCCAGTGACAAGTTTCATCATTTAAAAGAAAAGCTATTTTTGGTCAAATGAGAGTGCAAAAAAAGTGCTGTTTTTAAAATGCTTTTTAATGACAGGAAACATAAATATTTTTTGCAGCTCTTTAATTCAGAAAACAGCTTGCATAATGTTTTTGAACTTGAGAAGAGTAGATATAAAGCTGTTCCCAAATCCTAGAACTATCAATTCTTAGAGACTTTTTTGGAAGACAAAAAAAAAATATACTTTGTACCATGGTTGAAGCTGCAGTCAATATACAAAGGAAAAACCTTAGTTTATCTGAAGCAGTGTTTCTCAGTCTTTTTTTTTTCATTTTCATTATCACTCCCTTAAATAGGCTTTTTAGACATTTTATTTTCTAACTGCCTCTCACATGCAATTTTGATACCATAAATACAGTATATATGATATGTACTATATGCATATTTGTGATTTAAACATAAACATATTTTAAATACAAAAATATTTATGATTTAAATATAAAAAGAACCAATTTTTTTTCCCAATGGGGGCAATATCACCCCCCTCACTTTGAGAATTCATGGTTTAAAGTGATAGATTTGCAAAGGGAGTTGTTTGTTTTTTTCTGGCCTTGGACAGAAAAACATGCCATTAGTTTCATAGAACTTATTTCACTAGGTTTCTTACTTAAAATTGTTTCTATTTTATTCACTTTGTTTTATTTTGCTTAGTTTAATTTACTTAGTATCACAAAACCTTTTTTTTTTTTTTTTTGGTTTCTAGCTGCAAGCCCAGAAAGTCTATGTTTAACTGAACATGGAGAAATATTTTAAGGTGTTTAAATACTTTATTATATTTTTGATAATTTTTGCTCAACTGCCTTATATAAAAAGGCTTAAATAATGGGTAAACTGTATAACCTTTTTACATCCTTATCTATAAATGAGGACAGTAACAATATCCACCTCGTAGGGGTTACAAAGCTTAAATATATTAATATGCATAAAGTTCTCAGGACAGTGCCTAGTAAGCAGTACACCCTTTCCTTATTTTTATTTTTAATTAAAACTAGCTTAAGACCTTATAATACCATGCCTTATGAAAATACAAGTTTAGTTCATTA
Source organism: Eumetopias jubatus (assembly GCF_037043125.1). Taxonomy (NCBI): domain Eukaryota; kingdom Metazoa; phylum Chordata; class Mammalia; order Carnivora; family Otariidae; genus Eumetopias; species Eumetopias jubatus. Next base: position 50,308,947 of record NW_028274821.1, on the reverse strand, counting down.
AACCAGCTAGAAGGGGAGAGTTAAGACCCACAATGGCTGAGGCCAAAAAAAAAAAAAAAAAAAAAAAATTGCTGGGGCCCAAGATAAATTCTCTCTCAGATGTCACATGGTTTCTCTCATGTCTGATTCATTCTTTATAGACAGGTTATCTTATTTTCTCTATTCTCACAACTGGTCTTCTACTCTAAAATTTACATGATCTTATATTTAGCATTTCTAATCCAATTTCAAATTTCTTTCAGGGAGTTTCTGATTGGCTAAGCTATTCTTTCCTTATCCAAACCTCAATGGTCTGGGGAGTTGGGACAGACATATCAAACTAAATAGAGAAACCCAGATTTTGAGAGTAAGTGACAATTATGAAATACAGAGGGTATTTTAGAGCTGACTAATATGCAAAAGTTGTCTACCACAACTGGGTAAGAGGCACGAGCCATCAAATCATCATTTATGAGATGTCAATTTTATTTTTTTCCTGAATTAATATTCCCAAATGTAGAGAAAATTAATAATGACAAACCAAATTGAAATATACTAACCTAAGAAGTTGGAATAGTTACTAGGACAATATATTACACTGGCCAAGACTGATATTTTGGCTATACAATGGCTCAGATATCATAAAAGAATAATCTCTCTTTTATAAAAGGCAGCTGAACAATAAAAATATCAAGAGTGCAGTAATGTGTTTTTTAAAACACATTAAAAAACTTTCTCCATGTTCAATTAAATATAAAATAAAATAGGCCCCCCAAATGTCATAGCTGTCTTTAAATATCATGGTCTTATTTTATTTTAGTTGCTGGCAAGGAGTGAACTGCTATGTGTATCTTTATCATCTTTATCTTTAAACATCCTATATAAAATATCTACTGTGGTAATAATTTTAGGAAAAATGTAACTACATGCTACTTGATATTTTGCATCACTTAACACATTTACTCTTGTGGTGCTAAAGAAAAATCTACACTGTGTTAAAATAACAACACACCATGGAAGTTCAAAGTGGTAATTTCTCAGAAACATATTGTCTGATAGTGTTTAAAGACAGTCCCAAGAAATGAAAGAGCTTGAATATAAAATCTCTGACATTGTTTCTCTTATTCAGGTATTGGACATTAAGCATCATGATATAGAAAATGAATTTAACATCTCAACAAAGTCAAAAATTGTATTGCTCTTCTGTGACATTCTAGATAGCTCAAACCCTGTTGGAATCAGGCTGCATTGTATAGGGTGCATGGGAAAATAGTATGGGCCTCAACCATCCCATTGTCATACTGGTCTAGTTTCCCATCACAATACTTCAATTGAGAGAGACAGAGAAGATTTTCTCACCCTGGACACCCAATGAAGTTTATTTGCTTCCAGTTGGGATTATGTTGAAGGAAGAATTCCAGAGAAAGAACTTCTGCTTAAAATTATTTTGCCATAGTATTGGAAAACAAGGCAAGTCAATCGTCAACACAAAAATACTTATTCAATATATTATAGGTATCCTTAGACAAACTGGATCACAACAAATATAAGATATGTAAATTCCATTTTGACAGGTGTGAAAATTAACAATTTGGGAAACAACAGATGTTAGCAAGGATGTGGAGAAAAGGGAACCTTCTTAGACTGTTTGTGGGAAAGCAAACTGGTGCAGCCACTCTGAAAATCCGTATAGAGGTTCCTCAAAAAGTTAAAAATAGAATTACCCTACAACCTAGCAATTGCACTAATAGGTATTTATTGAAAGTATAAAAAAATAGTGATTTGAAGCGTCAAATGCACCCCGATGTTTATAGCAGCAATGTCCACAATAGCCAAAATATGAAAAGAGCCCATCGACCGATGAATGGATAAAGGTGATTTGGTACACACACACACACACACACACACACACACACACACACACACACACTGGAATATTACTCAGGCATCAAAAAGAATGAAATCTCACCATTTGCAATGACATGGATGGAGCTAGAATGTATCATGCTAAGCGAAATCAGTCAGAGAAAGACAAATACCATATGATTTCATTCATATGTGGAATTTAAGAAACAAAACAGATGAACATGGGGAAGGAAAGGAAAAATAAGATAAAAAGAGAGAGGGAAGCAAATCATAAGAGACTCTTAACTATAGGAAACAAACTGAGGGTTGCTGAAGGGGGACTGGGTAATGGGCATTAAGGAGGGCACATGATGTAATGAGCACTGGGTGTTATATGCAACTGATGAATCACTACATTCTACCTCTGAAACTAATAATACAATGTATGTTAAATTGAATTTAAGTAAAAAAAATTAAAAATGTAAATTCCAATAAAACTTTTCCTTAAAAATATTCATGAAAATATTTATAACCAAAATCAGATTACTAGAGTCTACATAATTTAATATTAAATATAATTAAAATAGTAAAACTGTTCATTTTGAGAGTCATTTTATTCATTTTAAAATCAAGGTGATTTTGTCCAGGTGATGACATTGTGTCTTTTTTTTCCTTGACAATCAACATGTTAAGTTCTAGGCTATCATAGTCAGAAATGATTTTTGTTTTTAAAAAAATAGTTTGTTGACAACTATTTTACACCCTGATTCTTCATTCATCCAAAAAAATAGGCCTAAAATATGAAATGCTTGCTTAAACAAACTCTGAAAAAAAATTAATAAAAATAGAAAAAGAAAACCTTGCTGATCTAAAAAAAAAAGTTAATTAACAAATGGGATAGAAATGCAACCTTCATATCTGACATACCTTCTAGAAGCACAGTACTTTATAGACAGACAATATTTCTAGCAATTATCTGATAAAATTTCTCATTTTATGTATGAGAAAAAAAAATCAAAGAAGTTAAGTGGTTTTGCTCAAAGACAGATAACTATCAGCAGAGCTCCAAGGAGACCACAGACTTCTAATTACTTAGGACAATGTTCTACACAGCACATTTTATCTTTTTGTCATTTCATACCAAATTTAATACTATGTGAAGATGGTCTTCTTAAAATTTCTCAATTTCAATAAACATAGCCTGAGGTTGTCTTCTTATCCCTCAAACTACACATTGAATGTCAGGTCTCCCTTTGATTTTGCCAATAAATATGTAAAATATTGTCAAGGAAGTTAAGACAGTTTGTCCTTTTTATCACACTTCCAATCACTGCTGTGAAAAATTTTACATTTCCTATCAAAGTTGGACTAGGCTTTGAAATAAGACATTTCTTAATTTTATCTGAGAGATTTGATCCTTGATTAACATGTCTCTGCCCAAGTGAAGGAAATCCCTTAAGAATGCATGTGCAGCTTATTCACAAACAATGAATCATGGAACACTACATCACAAACTAATGATGTAATGTATGGTGATCAACATAACAATAAAAAAGAATGCATGTGCAGCTACTGAAATTAAATTATGAATAAAAGCCACATATCTCATCTTTTTGATGTCCTTCAGTGTACAGTATACAACTATAGCTGGACTCAGTATTTTAACAGATTTATTTTTTTAAAGATTACTTATTTATTTGAGAGAGAGAGAGCATGCGCATGAATGGGGTGAGGGGCAGAGGGAGAGGGAGAAGCAGACTCTGTGCTGAGTAAGGAGCTGTACGTGGGGCTCCATCCCAGGACCCTGGGATCATGACCTGAGCTGAAGGCAGACGCTCAACTGACTGAGCCACCCAGGCGCCCCTTAACAGCTTTACTGATATAGGATAAACTGTACATATTTAAAGTGTAGTAACTGATTAATTTTAGCATATGTATATATCTATGTATGTATATATTTATGAAATATGTACATTTCTATGAAACCATTACAGTAATCAATATAATGAACATGTTCATCAATCCCAAAATATTCCTTGTGGCCATTGTAATCCCTCCTGCCTGTCCCAACCCCCACACTTCCCTCTGGTCCTCAAGTAACCACTGATATGTTTTCTGTCATTATAGATTGGCTTCCATTTTCTAGACTTTTACAACAAATGGAGTTATACAGTATGTACTCTGCTGACTGGCTTTTTTCAATCATAATTATTTCTAAATATATCCATGTTATTATGTGTATCAATAATTCATTTACTTTTATTAATGAGTAGTATTCCATTGTATGGATATGGTAATATACTTTTTTTAAGAGAGAGAGTGTGTGTGGTGGTAATGAGTATGGGGAGAGAGGGAGGGGGAAGGGCAGAGGGAAAGGAAGGGAGAGAATCTTTTTTTTTTTTTAAGATTTTATTTATTTATTTGACAGAGAGAGACAGTGAGAGAGGGAACACAAGCAGGGGGAGTGGGAGAGGGAGAAGCAGGCTTCCCGCTGAGCAGGGAGCCAATGTGGGGCTCGATCTCAGGACCCTGGGATCATAACCTGAGCCGAAGGTAGACACTTAATTACTGAGCCACCCAGGCACCCTAGGAAGAGAGAGAATCTTAAGCAGGCTCTCTGACCAGCACAGATGGGGGTGGGGAGGGTATGGGGGCGTGAGTGTGGGAGCTCCATCTCATGACCCTGAGATCATGACCTGAGCCAAAATCAAGCATCAGATGCTTAACTGACTGAGCCACCCGGGCACCCTAGATATACTATAATTTATTTATACATTCAACTGTTGATAGAAACTTGGGTTGTCTGTACTTCTTGGATATGAAGAATAAAGCTTCTACGTACAAGATTATATAGTATACATATTTATAGGTAAAAAGCTATACACATTTTTGTATGAACATATGCTTACTTTTCTCCGTAAATATATAGCAGTGGATCAGCTACATTATATGGTATGTATATGTTTGCATTTATAAGAAAGTGCCAAACTATTTTCTACCACAGTTGTACCCTTTTACATTCCCACCAACAATATATGAGAGTTCCACTTTCTCTAGATCCTCTTCAACTCTTAATATGTGTCTTTTGATTGTAGCCATTCTGGTGGCGATGTAGTGATTTCATTAGGGTTTTAATCTGTGTTTCCCTTTTGACAATTAATACTGACTACCATTTGATGTGCTTCCTATTTATCTTCTTTAGTGAAGTATCTGCTCAAATCTTTTCCCCACTTTTAAATTGGATTTTTGCCTTATTGTAACCTTGTAAGATTTTTTTTTATATGTTCCAATTATAAGTCCTTTATGAAAAATACAGTTTGCAATTATTTTCTAACAGACTATGGTTTCTCTAATTTTCTTCATGGTTCCTTGAAGTACAAAAATGTGTATTTATTTATGCATGTGGATATGCAGTTGCCCCAGAAGATGGTGAAAAGATAATTTTCTCTATTTATCTTAGCACTTTCTAATTAATTGATTATAAATTACAATGGAAAGATTTATTCTGTACTGTCAATTTTGTTTCATTGAACTATATGCCCCTATTTGCACCAGTGCCACCCTACATTTATTGTTATAGCTTTATAATGAGTTTTGAATCAGGTAGTATAAATATTCAATTATTCTTCTTTTTCAAAATAATTTTGGTTAGTCTTGGTCCGTTGCACTTCCATATACATTTTAGAATCAGCTTGTCAAATTCCACAAAAATTCTCAGGATTTTGATAGGGATACACCTAATTTATTAATCAATTAGGAATGAATTGCCTTCCTGACAATACTGTTTCTTCCAACTGTTGAACATGAAAGGTCTCTCCGTTAATTTAGATCTTCTTTAATTTCTCAGTATATCTTTTTCTCGTTAAGTTTGTTCTTAACTACTTTACTTTTTATGCTATTATAAATGGAATTGTTTTCTTAATCTGTTTTTAGTTTCCTTTTCTTTAGCATACAGAAATTTGACTGACCTTTGTATATTGATCTTGTTCCTGTGACTTTGCTAAAGTTGTCCATTAGTTCTAGTAGTTTTGTTCTATGTGTATCACTCATGATTTCCATCTAGGACATCATGTCATCTGCAAATAAAGACAACTTTTTCTCCCTTTCCAACATGGGTGTCTTTTAACTTTTTTTCTTTACTGAGATAGCTGCATTTTCAGTACAATGTTGACCACAAGTGTTAAAGCAGACAACCTTGCCTTGTTCTTGATATTAGGAAGGAGGAATTCAGTCTTTCACCTCTAAGTGTCATGCCAGGTTTTCCTAGGCTCCCATACGAGGTATACACAATTTCCTTTCTACCTTTTTGGTTTTGTTGTTTGTTTTTTGTGGGGTTTTTGGTTTTTTTTTTTTGGCATTTTGGGGCTCTCATTTCAAGTGAATATGCATTTACTTTTCTATGGTACTGATTCTTTATCATTATAAAATGTTCCTTTTTGTCTCTAATAAAATTCTTAAAGTAATTTTTTGGCTTTTCAACTTAATTATCCTGTTGATTTTATTTTTGCTACATTTTAAATTTATTTTTTTGATATGACATTAGAAGGTATATCTTATCACACACTACTGCAGATAAATAATTATTTTTGGTAAAATTTAGAAAATTTGCTCAAGTATGACTAAATTTCCTCCCACATCCTTTATGCCTTCATCATTATATATATGAAATTTGTATACATTAGAATTCAAACAACACACTGTTATCGCTTTGTAAAATCTTGTATTAAAAAAGAGACTGAGAAAAAAACATGTATCTACTGATTTTTTTTTTTAAAGATTTTATTTATTTATTTGAGAGAGAGAGAGAATGAGAGATAGAAAGCATGAGAGGGAAGAGGGTCAGAGGGAGAAGCAGACTCCCTGCTGAGCAGGAAGCCTGATGTGGGACTCGATCCCGGGACTCCAGGATCATGACCTGAGCCGAAGGCAGTCGCTTAACCAACTGAGCCACCCAGGCGCCCTCTACTGATCTTTTATAATATGCCACATATATAGCATTTCCAGTGATCCTTTTTTCCTGCAGATTCAAGTAATCATTTCCTGTTATTTCTTTCTATTTGAAGGATTTCCTTTATTAATTCTTGTAAAGCAGGTCTGGATTTTCTTTCTGCTCTTGTCAAGCAGCAATGAATTTCTCATGCTTTGTTGTTTTGGGAATATTTTTATTTTATCTTCACTTCTGAAGTATAGTTTGGCTGGATATAGAAGCTTTGGCTGTTTCCCCCCCCCCCCCCCCCTTATACTACTTTCAATAAGGCACTGCACTCATTTCTGGCCTCCTTGTTTCTGATGGGAAATCAGATGTTAATCTAATTATGGGTTCTTTGAGAACAATTAGTCTTTTTTTTCCCCTTGAAGATTTCAAATTTTTTTCTTTGAAATTTTCTTTCAATTCTTTGCTTATGGTATATCTATGAGAGGATCACTTTGTATACAATCTTTTTTTTTTTTTTAGCTTTTTGGATATGTAGATAAATATTTTTCATCAAATTGGACATTTTTCTTCAAATATTTTTTCTGACCTTTTTTCTTGCTCCTCTCCTTTTGGCTCCAATTACATATATGTTGGTATAATTGGATGGCATTGCACTGATTTCTGAATCTCTGATCATTTTTTTCCAACTTCAATGTGTTATCATATTACACAAATTCTATGAATCCATTGACAATGCCTTTGAGCATAAGTATCACCTACTGCTCTAAATTCAGTAAATCTCCTTCAATCTTTGCAGGAGGATGCTGGTCTTCATGGCCTGTCCTATCACGGTAAACCTCCTTGCCTACCACGTGGGAAAATTTTGGGTGCAGCTTCAGATAAGAATACCACAAATTCTCACTTTAAATTCAGCAGGTTACAAACAAATAATTCTCATAGCGTTGCATATCTTGTTTGATTTTTAGTGTCAAGTTATTAGTTTTGTCAGTTTTGTTGAGTTTCAAAGTTGCTACTGAGGAAAATTTGCTCTCTGAAAGTCCAGTCTCTGATTCATTTTTGGAACAGAGGGAAATCAGTTTAGTAACTCTTTGTGTTCTCTTCTGCAAATTTTCATATCTGTGCCAGTTTTAGTTGATTTGATTTTCTCCTCATTATTTTCCTGCTTCTTTGCCTTCCTGCTAATTTTTGTTTATGTAGGAGACATTCTAAGCCTTACCTATTTGAGTTCTAGATATTTATTTCCATGAATAGTTTTGAGTTTTGATCTGGAAAGTAGCTATTTGGGAACAATTTGATCCTTTTGGTCTTCCTTTAATGTATTTCTATATAATCTACCCAAAGCCATCCGAATCATGTTCGTTTACCATCTTGACCTAGACAATAGATAGGCATTATTTCTAGTCTAATGTGAGTGCCAGACACTGTTACTTTAAGTCTTTTCTGATTTTTGCCTCCCCCCCGCCCCAGGTTACTGGTGTTTCCTCACACAGCTATGCTGTTCAGTACTCTGCTGAATACTTGAGGCGATCCCTTTGCAGATACTGAGTTATTGCTAATTACTGTTTTCTCCTCTCTAGTACTCTTCCCTGTGATGTCTACTCTCCTTGTTTTTCCACACTCTCAGGTCTCTGCCCTTAGCTTGGGAAGTCTGCTGAGCTTCATCTAGGCTTTCCCCTCATGTGCGCTGGCCTAAAAACTTTGTCAAAGCAGTAAGCTGAGGTAATTTTAGATCTCATTTATTTTCCACCTCTTAAGGATCTGCCCTTTATTGCCTGACATCCAGTGTCTGGAAAAGTGTTGCTCATATATTTGATGTGGTGTGTTAGTTTGTTTCAAACAGAAGGGTAAATCTGGTTCCTGTTATCCCATCATGAATGGAAGAGTGGAAGTCTGCTATTTTTTTTTAATTTTTTCTTCTTAAGGAAGAACAAAATTCCTTATTAACTTGAACAAGTTTACATTGAGGGAGATAAGAACTCCCACCATTGTGGCCAGAGTGTGAAATTAGAATGTAAACTGTGATCCTCCCTTAAATTTGATACCAATGAACAAAAAAGAAATATGCAGGGCAACAGATGGTGCTGTTTGCAGCTCTGGGACAGACTTGAGGCACATAGTCACCATCTGCCTGCACCGCATTTTCTCAAACTTTGTATTTAGCAAAGTTTATTGCTACTAAGCTTATGAGCATTATGAGACAGATTACCAAATTCCTGCATTCTACCATGTTTTAATTAAAAGAAATATATGTCATGTGTTGGATGGTTATGGAAGCTATGTGAAATATAACTACCACTGTCTGTTACTCTTCTTAATAGCCACTGGTTTTTTAGTTCAATACCTTTATTGTCTTCAAAAAGAAACATTCACTAAGTTATACAATATACCTTTAAGAGGTCTGTGGGATACATCCATCCTTGGGCTTTGTGCAAATTCTTACATAAATCTTACCCCTGAACACCTTTATTAAACCTGACTCTTCATTGTTTGTAATGTTTGTGCTCTTTTCATATATTGTAAAATGCAGATGGTTTCATATTTTGTATTCCCAGTAATAAACATTCAGTAAATTTCAGAACATTCATTGGCATTGTAGCTACACACACTGAAGTTTAATCAACCGCCAGAGAGATTTGGTGAGATTACAATAGTGCATAACGAATCTTAATTTTGGGTAGTGTTTCAAGTCCTGCATCTACATCCATGGATTTTTCTACCATAGCTTACATAATCCCCATTCACAGTATCAGGCTAAAAGATAGGAAAGTTTTGGTCAAATTTAGCAACTTCATACAATTCAAACTGACATAAGGCAACCCTATTACCACCATTCAACAACACTGAGATGATACTTCCATTAATGATTTCCAAAATAGGAACATAGGCATCTTTTCACGGTACTGCTTTTAAAATAAAAATGCACAGTGAATACCTCAGTAATATTTAATTTCTGTAATATTTTGATTATAAAATCTTAATGTGAACTGAATAAAAAAGTGAATTTATAGTCCCTAAATTGTGGTGAATCCCCACTAAATTTATGGCGTAAAATATATAGCTCAAGTGATTTTAAAATTTATCCATAGGAATAAGAATCATTTGAGAACAAATTGAGGGAAGGGGGCTTGCTCTAGTTCAAGATATAATAAATAAACTGCTTCCAGGTAGCAGAGTGAAAAAGGAAAGCCTGTGTCTTCTAGCTTTGTTTCTCATGGATATGTGACACTAGGCTTGATATGGGACATTTCTGTGATTCAGGTTTTTTTTTCTTTAATTTTTATTTAAATTCCAATTAGTTATAGAGAACAAATTGATGGTTACTGGAGGGAAGGTGGGCGGGGGATGGGTTAAATGGGTGATGGGGATTAAGGACGGCACTTGTTGAGATGAGCACTGGGTGATATAATTGATGAAACACTAAATTCTACCCCCGAAACTAATATTATGATATATGTTAACTAACTAGAATTTAAATAAAAACTTGAAAAAGAAAAAAAAAGGAAGTACACTGAATATAATCCTTCTTTCAAGTAACATCTCATCACAGGTGCACTCCTTTTTTTTTTTTAAAGATTATTTATTTTAAAGAGAGAGAGTGTGGGGGAGGGAGGGGCCGAGGGAGAGGGAGGGAAAGTCTTAAACAGGCTCCCCACTAAACATGGAGCCCAACACGGGGCTCAATTTCATGACCCTGAGATCATGACCTGAGCCGAAACCAAGAGTGGGACACTTAACTGAGACACCCAGGTGCTCCAACAAGTGCACTCCTTAATCTCCAACCCCTATTTCACCAATCCCTACCCCCCTCCCACTCTGGCAACCAGCAGCTTGTCCTCTAGAGTAGAGTCTGTTTCTTGGTTTGCCCCTCTCTCTCTCCCTCTCTTTTTTTTAAAACGTAGGTAATATTAGTACCTGCATCAAAAGACTTGTAAGGATTGAGTCAATTCATATAATGTATTTCAAAGTCTCTTAGGCTCAGTGAGAACTAAATAAATGTTAGCTGCTATTGTAACTATTGTTATTCTAGGTGTATATCCAGTATTTAGGAGTGACACAGCATAAAGTTACATTCTGGTACTTCATCGTCTGTGACTTTGTTGTTTCATTACAAAAATGTAGATAAAAGTAGTTCCAACTTATTTCATAGGTTGCTATGGATTTAAATGAGTTGATGCATGTAAATAAGTGAAGATCTTGGTTGTTGAGAGTTCTTAACAGACAAACTATTTTTCTATCTGAATGGAAACTATTGTGACTATTGAGACTATATTATTTACCACTTATTCCATCTTTGGTCTCTAAGCTGGTTCAGAACACAAAGCTCTCCAAAAATGGTACATTCTCCATTGCTTAAACCCCTGGAACAAATACGAACCAAAACTAATACATTCAATTATGGAACATAGAAATTGTCTTCTGGGTTGTAGGGCTAAGTGTGAAGGAAACAAGAATAGCAAAAAAAAAAAAAAAAAAAAAAAGATCATTGGGGAAATAAACACTCATATTACTTCATTTCCCACATTGTGCTCAACTGTCTTTCAGAGAAACCACCCAGGTCTATTGGCTACTCTGAGTCTTTTGGTCCCAAAGCAACTCCTTGATCAACTTAGCCTTTCTTTATATTCTCTATAAAATCTTCCAGGTTCCACCAGATATATTCTATAGCCTGGGCACAATTTTTCCACCATAGCAATGTGCCTCAAAGGTAGAATATGGCAACAAGTGGGATATAGGAGAGAGAAGAAAAATGGGAATGGGACCAGAAAGAACCACATCAACATTATTTAGATGACCAATTCACTACAGTTCTTACTACAGGTCATGATTTTTATGTGGACAAATGCTTATTTATAAATTTTCAGGTCATGTTTTTCTAAATTGAAAATAATTAGATCAATACCCAAATGTATATTTTTAGCAATTAGGGATTATAAAAAGTTTTTCCCTGTGCTTATATAATTTTTGAAAGAATATCAATCTAGACTTGTGTACAATACCCATAAACATATAAAGATAGGTAGAGTGATTAAGGAAAAAATAGCTTGTTTTAGACAAAAGGCAATTTCATTATGTGATTTATAGAATGCACAATAGTCTCTCTATTCCCTACATAAAGCAATCAGGATCTTGGCTACCTTACTAAATAGGTGATACAATAGCTTATTTTAAAAATAAAATTAAGACATTTCATTTGCTTCCTGTGCAAAATCAGCACATTTTTTGCTTTAAAGATGTACTGAAAATATTTTAGAATAAATGCCATAAATCTTAGGAAAAAATACCTTAAAGGAAACACAAGACCATTACAGTTAAATCAGGCTAAAAATATTCATTCATTGTGCAGTAATATTTATGATTTATTTCATTCTTTCTTCCATATAATAACCTTCAGGAAGTCATGATAATCCATTTCTCTGCTGATTTTAATTCCTATAGTAGATCAGCTCCCATTATATTAGACATAATGTAAGTATTTGCATATTGCTATTATTCCTCTCATTTACACAAAGATATAAATGTGGAATAATAGTATATACTTCCCACTTTTATGCCACTAAAGAAGTTCTGTGTTTTGGGGCAAATACTTTTTAGGACCAGTACAGACAAAGCAAACATTTTCTAGCATATTTTTATGTGAATGCTGCCTCTAGATTTCTGAATTATAAATGAGAATAATAAGTCTGCACTCTTTTTTGATATGTTTGTAATATGCAAAGGTTATATTCAAATACAAAAAGTAGAGTGGTGGTTGTCACATAAACCACACGTAAGTAAGCAAATGATTAAGTAAATATACTTTGACTCAGTATTTCCACTTTAGGAATTTATCTTGTAAAGAAGCTAGAGATGTGGACAAGGAAGCCTTTGGCAGATATCCCAGCTTTATTTACACTTTCAAATAATTGAAATAATAATTTGTTTAAATAATAATGGGGAATTTGAAAAGCAATTATAACATACTTCCACATTAGAATACTAAAAATAATGGTATAGAAGTGTACCGATAAACAATACAGTATAACTGAAAACATATGCACACACGCAGATATTCACAGAAACAAACACAGAGACAGAGACATTAAACTTGTTCAGAGAAAAATATTAACAGTAGTCACCCCTCGGTATGGTGGATTATACATGTAGGAATGTATATATTTTAAAATCCCCCAATAGAAAAGGTTAGGGAATCTACCCTGAATTAGCCACATAGACCAAATACAATAAATTTGATGTATTGCCATTATCAAAACATTTGTTGATTGCTTTGAAAAAGAAAGATTCTAGACAGTAATCATTGCTCAGTTCTTGCGTTTCAATCTTGAATAGCAAATGAAAGAGGAATCAGGGCACAAAAAGTAGTGATGTATTACTTTTATCTATCTCTTTATCTCTCTATTGATACTGCAAATAGGAAACTTAATAACATACCCTTAAGAAAAAGAATGTCTACAGTTTGTCCATAAACCCAGCACACCAGAGTTAGAACTCTTACCAAGTTACTGTGATTGTCCAGTTAATTGATTTTCAGCAGTCATGAGATTATAGTAACTTGTGGAGAAAATATGGATAGTCAACCCAATTTGATCATGCTGAAATCATTAGATTACCACTCTGTGATTTTAGCTGCCTGACTGATGAAATCCTTTAAATTGAATCAATCAAATTTACTTTGAGTGTTCTACACGGAAACTGTCACTTTTTACTACTGCTGAAATCTAGCCAGTCTCTAGACTTTTGTTTCAAGAAACTGAATTATTCTTGAACTTCCTGCATGTATATTCCAAATCATACCCCCAATTCAAAATTATCTCCTTCAATCACATAAAGCCATTCTCCATTGTAGTATGGCTTTGTTCCCTGATTTGTGTAGAGCAGGACTCAGCAAATGTTTTCTGTAAGGAGCTAAATAGAAAATTTTGTCAGCCATATGGTCTCTGCTGCGAGTAGTCAACTCTGCTATTGTAGTGCAAAAGCAACCATAGGAAATATGTGAATAATGAACATGCTGTGTTCCAATAAAACTTTATTTACAAAATGGGCAGCAAGCTGGACTTGGCCTGCAGGCTACAGATTGTTGACTCAATCTGGAGGCTTGATTCAACTGTCTACTCGGTGACATTTGCTTAAATTTAGTTCTGAACTAACAATGCAGATGCCTAAACAGCTGGTGGGAGGTTATGAACATTAAGGAGCAGAATGAAGACTTACACAGTTTTATATGAACATGAATGTCCATTCACAATTCTCCTGAATTTGACAGAAATCAAGGTTGATGAATCAGCCAAGTTTGCTGAAGGTTTTCTTCCTTCCCCCAGACTAAGGCCAGCATATTTACTGTGTTACCTAAAAGAAGAATGTTTACTCTCTATCACATGTCAGAGGTTTTATCTCATTTTTAATCTTCATACCAATGTTGACATATATATTTTTATCATACTTATTAATGGATAAATTGAGGGTCAATGAAATAAAAAACTCATATAGTGGGATAGAAAATGTCAGATATACACTGTCGATACAAGCTATTTACTGTAGTATTATAGGAGAAAAATCCTCAGGTTAAATCTGTGTTTGGGCCCTATGACCTTTGTACAGGTAATGAATGCATGGCTTTGTACAGCTACACAAATAATGGTTTTAATACATAACACATTATATGAATTAGTGGAATGTTAAAAATTTTTGTTCTTTCGACCATTCCATGTTTAACTAATAGAAACTGGAACTCATCTTGCTAACTCATTCATTAGCTGAATATCTTCAGTGACTCTCTGAATAACTTGCAGTGCAAGTTATATATATATATATATATATATACACACCCACACACACCCACAAGTTACACACACACACACACACACACACACACACACACCCCTATGTATGTCTTTATTTTTAGCTCCAGAATATTTGTATGTTTCATACAGGTGTAAGAATGTTCTTTGAGCCAAGAATAGAAGTTTGTTTTGCCTTTCTTTTATAAAAACAATTTTGTCACTGTATTTTATAAAATGAGTTTTATGACAAGTGTATTATCCCCCAAACTCTTTGTTTTGGGGATTTTTCTGCCATTCTAACACTTTTACCGAGCTCTTCTAAAGCCAACCAGCTAAGAAATGCGAAAAGCATAACACCTAAATATTAAAATGAATGTGTGCCCATTCTACTTCACTACCAGTCTAGCAAAACTAAAGTTCAGTGACATTTTGCAGTAACTAAATTTTAGGGGACATTCCCTGAAAAGGCAAAGTGTTATTCAAAATACTTCTGCTATGAGAAAATGCAGTACACTCAGCGCTTATATTAGTTTTGACTCTTGCTTATTTATTCATTCAATGAACACTTATTGAGCCCCTAATCTTGGTTAGGCACTATGTCTTAATCTATTTTCGCTTAATAGCATGTTAAATTCAATAATAGGAACTCTCAAATGATGAAACAGAAAGCAGAAAAAAGACCTTAGTTTACATGGGGGTATTGGGGACAGTTTACTAGATGAAATGCTGCCAAAATTCTCTGAAACAATGAGTATGTTAGCTGAGTGAAATAAAAAGTGGGAAATTGGGAAAGGCAAAGGGAGCAGAATGGGCAAGGGTCTATCAAATCTCTAAGTCCCTGAGAGCATGAATATGGAAGGATAGTGAAGAAAAGGTATTTTAAGGCCTGTAAGTATATGGAGACAGTAATGAGGGGGGTTGTTACTTGGTGGCACAAAGGTAGGCTGAGATTCTGGTGCCAAAATGGATAGGATGTGGAATGGAACTTCTACTTTTTATAGGAATGGAGAAAGTTCTAGCAAATCATGGACTCCACGGTCAAGGCCATTTCTATATATGTATATTACAGATTTCAACTCTACTTCCATTGAAGAGTCAAACAATTTTGTCCTGAGATCGGTGCAAGCTGCAAAATGTGGCCTCATCAATTTTTCTTTACTATTGATATTTATAATTTACCTATATTATTTAAAATTTTTTTTTTAGATTTTATTTATTTATTTGACAGAGAGAGAGAGAGAGAGAGAGAGAGAGAGAGAGAGAGAGACAGCAAGAGAGGGAACACAAGCCGAGGGAGAAGCAGGCTTTCCGCAGAGCAGGGAGCCCAATGCGGGACCTGAGCCGAAGGCAGCTGCCCAACCAACTGAGCCACGCAGGCGGCCTACCTATATTATTTAAAGGTGTACTTTTTTACTGATACCAACTTCATAAAGAATTTTTATTAAGTACTAATTTGAGATGTAATGCAAATTTTCTGATATCAAATCTTCCTATTATAACTAAACTGAGGGAGGAGGTCAAGTAGCTGGACCCTGATTTATGACACTGATTTAATACCTTCCTCAAATTTAGTGTATCATAATATTTGGGGGTACTAATGTTATATGTGACACTCGACTACTACATTATACATTAATTTAATCCTTTTTGAAACTCTATGTGTCAGGGGAAATTATATTAACTTTATCAATGAGGAAACGGACTCAGAAAGATTTAGCAAATTCTCTACCCTTTTATAGCTAATAAATGATTAAACTACATTCAAACTGTTACCTTTTTGCTTTATCCATTATTATCATCTCAATATAGACATTCCAGGGTAAAAATATGAGTTAAAAAATACAATAGATCACTTTCCTAAAGCCACTGGCCTTAAATCCAATATTCCTTATATTCAGTTTGCCTAAAATCAATATAATTTGAGTCTTTATAATGAAAACATGTAAATAAGTGACAAAGTAAAATACAATGTATTTATATTAATATGTGAAGTTAAAGGACCTAAAAGCACTGTATCATTAGATTAGAAAAATCTCACATGTAGTAGATGGGATAACTTGTATTTATGTACATATATATAAAATTCAGTGTGCCCATGGACATTTTAGAGTACATTTAAAATAATAAAGAATTTAGCAGAAAACAAGACACATAGAGGTAAACAAAAGGAAACTAAAAAGTGTGGAGTGTGGTCATATTTTAGGTAAACTAGTCATTATGCAAATTGTTCATAAAATTATTTGGTTTGACATAAATTCAGTTGAGTCTGACTAGCCTGAGATCCAGCCAGGGCTCAGGCTAGGGTTTTAGTGGATGAGCAGCAGAAAAGGAAAAGAGGTTGTTGAAACGAAGAAAAATGGCTTAGAGGACCAGCAGGAGTAGATACCTGGGGGTCTTAAAATATGTGGTTTGTGCACGAGTGCTGGAGGGGACTGTGTTAGTTTCCTTTAGCTATTGTAACAAATCACCACAAACTTGGGGGTTTAAACAAAAGAAATTTGTTCTTTCACAATTCTGTAGGTCCAAAGTTGGAAACCAGTATCACTGGGTCCAATTTAAAGTGTTGGCAGAACTTCACTCCTTCCAGAGACTCTAGGTGGGGGAATCTGTCCTTGATTCATCTGGTTTCTGGTGGCTACCAAAATTCCTTGGATTTTGGCCAAATCACTCCAATATCTGCCTCTGTTGCTTCTCCTCTTCTATGCAGTCCAATCACCTATGCCTCCCTCTTAAAGGACTACGTTTGATTTCATTTAGGACCCACCTGGAGAATGGAGGACAATCTCCCTCTCTCAAGAGCCTTAACTTAATCATATCGCCCAAACTGATTTTCCCTCCATATAAAATAACATGTTCCAGAGATTAGGACCTGGACATTTTGGAGCAGTCATTATTAGTCTACCAAAGGGACATAGTTTAGGATGATTCTTGTATCTGTTGTTGGATTCAAATACTAATTTCTCAATAGAAGGAAAGAGCAGGTACTACTATTTCACAAAATAGAAAAAAAAAAAAAGAAAAACTGACTAAGTTTTGGAAATCCATTAGGATTATTGGGTAAGTCAAGTACCACCAGGAGTCTCTACTTCTGACCTCCTCTTCCTTTTGACGGATGGTTTTACTCCCTAAAACTCTCTTACTCTACACTCCTGGATGTCCTATTTGAGTTCCCCCAAAAGGAGACCCTCCAGCACAGTGGTATATTTAGAGTGCACGTAGTTTTTTGGAAGATGTTTCCTGGAGGCTCTTGTAGGAGACTGAGGGAAAAAAAAATAAAACAAAACAGGGGAGGAAGATAAAAAATGGTATATTATAAAGTCCCACCGGAGTTCATTCAACTGGGGATATCAGGGATGGTACTGTTCCTGCAACTCCATGTTATTCCACCCAAAGAGTGAGAGAATTAGACTATTTAACCTACCAGCTCCTCCCAGTCATTAAGGAGGGCTTCTCTCATGGAGTGTTAATTCCTCATGACTTTTGACCTGCCCTACCTGTGCAGAAAGGGCTCTAGAGGCCACAGAAGTCCACAAAGAGATGCAGGTGTTATCAGATGGAGTGTGGGCCAGTGTGCACAGAAACAGTAATGACTAAGAGGATATGAGTGGGCCATCAATGTCATCTACAATACTATATCCTACAGCTATGGCCAGCTGTGGGTGCTACATGGTCTTATTTTTTACCCTATAAGGGAAAGTGGCTCTTCTTCCAATTCAAATTTGGAAAAATCCTAAGGGGAAGTCTGTTAGGGCTGGCATTTGTTATTTCTGGAATAAATCCCTCTGACTAGGGAGATGGGTTCTTGAGAAAAGAAGACAACTTTAAGTCAGGCTACATGGTGTGAACTTGGGGAAAGCAGTTTGCAACTAAAGACAAATATTCCCAGAAGATAACTGATTTGCTTTTGTCTATTTTGTTTATAGACAATAAAAAAGGAGGTCATTATAGTGAATGGGACACAAAATTCAGGTATATTAGTCTCTATGGGTGACTCATGATTCAGTGTGATATATTGGGCCTGATACTGCATTACAGGCAGCATCTGAATACATATAAAATGGGCTGCAGATTCTATAGGGAAGAGGAAGAAAACTAGGTATGGGGTGAGGCATTCTAGGAAAATAATAGATTTAAGATAATTGAGTTCCAGAGAAACTGCAGTACAATCAGAATTTGACTCAGGGATCTAGCTGCAGTGAAGAAGCAAAGGTGGCATTCCGATAAGCTTAAATTGCAATTGAGTACACATGCTAGTCCTTGGTGGACTCACCACACACATACCACATAATGGAATAAGAATACAATTGATAGTTCCAAATCCTACCACGGGTAGTAAGAGGGCTACTGTGTTCTATTTCCAAGGTTCAGATTAATTGGTTTAAGTTCTTGATGAGACTGAGCTCATAATTTGGAGGCCTCGGTTTCTCTAGCTATGTGGGGTCAGGAGAAGCAGGAGGCGATAATACCTGTAATAGTCTAAAGAGTCATCTCTCTACTATATTTTTTCTAGAAATTTATTTTCATTAAGTTCAGTTTCAAAACTGTGTGACCCTAAATAATGCTCATTCTAAAATAGGGGGCCAAGCATTACAGAATCTGGGAAGGTAGTTCTAGGGACTGCAACAGACCTAATCTAGTTTTAATTATTTTTGACAAAAGGAGAAAAATGAGAACTGAATCAGTTTTCACTTATCCTGTTGTAACAGCACATGTGCAATCTATATAAAGACAATTTTATAGGGTTTTCCTTTTTTGTAGAAATATTAAGATCTGCTACCTTTAACCTTTATTTTCATGCTTCTAGGGTTTGCTATAGAACTTTAATGTCTGTGCTTTGGTTTCACAAGATTAAATATTAAACAATATCACTAACTAGATATGGTACATTTACTTTCCAAGTAATTGGATTGTGGTTGAACCTGCTGCTACTGTTCATTAGTCTGTAACTTCATAAGACTTTAACTCTATTCTTCTTTTACAACACTGCAATTTGGAAACTTTCCACAGAGCTGAGAGTAGCTGAAAATAGTTGGATATGGCCTTACGTTACCTTTGGGATGCAGTATCATGCTCATCAACAAAGGTGTCATGCCATTAGTGTTGAACTGTGATACACAGCATGCCAAATCATTCATAATTTCCTACCTAAACATAGATGTCACCATTAGTAATTTAACAGTAGCTTTACTTTCTTTTAAAAATTAGCTCTAAAGTGATACATGCTAATCGTAGAAGATGTGAAAAATTGATGAAAATAAAAAATCAGCTATAATTTCTCTACTCGGAGATAATACTAATACTTCCTTGCACATATGTGTACTTTTATGCACATGCTGTAATTCCATAAATATAAAATATGTTCTATTTTTCTTTTGACATTACATTATGAGCATTTTCCATATCTTTAAAATTCTTCATAAGTATATTTTACAATAGCTGCCTACTCTTTATTCTTATGGCTGCACCATGATATAGTTAATCATTTATTGCAGGACATTTGGATTGCTTCCAGATGGTCGCTGCCATAAATAATGGCATGATAAAATCTCTGTACATAAATCTTTGTCCTCATTTCTGATAATTTCTTTAGAAGAGATTCCCAGAAATGGAATTGCTGGGTCAAAGAGAATGAATATGTTTAAAGTTTTTGATATCTTTCCAAACTTGCTTTCCTAAAAGGCTTTATAAACATATTTGTATACCTACCATGAGTTTATGACCATGCTTCTTTCACTACGCCCTACCAGATTTGTATTTTAATTAATTGCCCGATACTAGTCTAGGATTTGAATAAGTTATGATACTATCACTAGATGAAATAATATGCATTTCATTAAAGTTAAAAGTATGCATATTATGTTGCAACATTAAACTTATTGATGATATGCTATTAAGTAAAACACATGATATAAAACTGAATCTCCTCCAATCACTGCAAATATGCAAATAGGCATGCATATGGAAATTATTGGACAAAGATGATGACCAATAAAAATAAAACCTAATAATAATAGAGTAACTGACAGCTTACTATGTAGTTAATACATAACAGCGTACCATGAAGTGCTTAAAATTCATTATTTCATTCCATTTTATAATAACACTGTGAAGGAAGTCCTAAAGCTTGAAACGTTGATACAAATGTCTTATAATCATACAGGATGTCACCATGGTTCTGAAATTCAAACCCAAGTTGCTCGCTTCAAATCCAAATTGAAATTAGGATAGTAAGCTTATGTCTGAATCCCTTAAACATTTCTCTGTCTCCTAAACTTTATAAAATGCTGCTGCCTATTCTTTATAGAATAATGTAAAGTGTTATATTTAAGAGAATCCAAAATGGATAAGTTATGATTTTTTAGAAAACAAGTTAACCACTAAGAACCAAATAAGAAAAAAAGAATCTTTAAGACAGTACTCTGAATAGGAAAACATGAAAAACAGAGAAAGGCAAATACCATAAGATTTCAGTTATATGTGGAATCAAAAAAACCCAAAGAAAAGAAGGAACAAAACAAAACAGAACTTATAGATACAAAGAATAGAACAGTGGTTGCTAGAAGGGAGGGGGTTGGGGGACTGGGCCAAACAGGTGAAGGAGGTCAAGAGGTACAAATTTCTAATTATAAGATAAATAAGTCATGGGGATATAATGTACAACATGGAGACTATACTCAGTAACATTGTAGTGCATACTTGAAAGTTGCCAAGAGGGTAAATCCTAAAATTTCTCATCAGAAGAAAAAAATCATAAATTTATACGGTGAAAGATGATAATTAGACTTATTGTGGTGATCACTTCACAGTGTATACAAATACTGAATTATTATGTTGTACACCTGAAACTAATATAATGTTTTATGTTGTCTATATCTCAATTAAATCATTGAAAATATAATATTTGATCTAACCATTAATTAGTGAAATGCAAGCAAAACAATAAAGTAGCATCCATTTAACCCAATCCAAGGATGGAGATCACTAAATGGTACTCAGAGTTCACTCTTTATATTTTTTTAAGATTCTTATATGAGTAATTAAATGATTATTTTTAATAAATGCTCATTTCTTTTTATTGCTACAGATAAAGATATGCATTGTAGTAGAGCTGACTCTTCATATAATTCATGTATTTTTCATAAAGTTCACTAAATTGAGTATTTTTCATTGAAATGATAAAATACACTCTTTAACCCTTTCAATAAGTATTTATTGATTACTTACCAAGTGCTAGAGGTTACTGTAGCAGTTACATGGCTATATCTGAGAAACAAAAATAGTTGCCCTCAGCTATCTTATAATCTAATACAGAATACAGATAATAAACAAGATAAATCATTAAAATATATATTCTGTTATACTGATAATTATACAAATAAATGCCTATGATAAGACATAGAAGGGAAACAGGAAATGTTTGGGAGGGGATAATGAAATTTTAGATGTGATGGCCAGAGAATGCATCATTAAGAAAGTAACTTTGAAGAACAAACTTCAGAGCAATATAAAAGAGCGCACCGTGAATAAAATTATGAAAAGAGCATTCCAGGGAGGGGAAGCAATCCTTGCAAAGACCCTGTTGTGATGGAGGATTTATTGATTTGCTCAAAAGAGTAGAAGGGCCAGTGTAACAATGACGGCCTAATTAAGGGAGGGCAATGAGAGAAGATCAAAGAAATAACAGGGGCCACATAAGAATTTGTAATCACCATGACTATACACCCCAGTTTATGCCTGCTCTTCTACTGTTACTATTAATAAACACATAGCTTTCACCCTCAAAAGTGTTCCAGTTTGAATAATAAGTCAGCATAGTTATAGGAAGGAGTTTGAATTTTACCCTAATAGAATCTGCCATTGGATGGTTTGAAGAGGTAAATTTTATGATCTGTTTTCTGCCTCACTTGAATAACTGATGGCTTTGTTCAAAGTAGACTGAATAGGGGCAAGTAAATCCATTATTTAAATTTATAGACATTTAATCATGTCTTTTGAATCAAACAAGAACAAAAACAAAATAAAACGTGCCTGGTCCAGGATTGTATGTAATGTTTAGTTGTCATGCGTTTTTAGTCCTTTTTAATTTAGAACAATTTGTCCCTCTTCCTTTGTCTTTTATGTCCTTGCTATTTTTTAAGAGTATAGGGCAATTTTCTGTGGAATATATCTCAGTTTGGATGTCCAATAATCCCTCTTGTTTTTAAGTGATATTGTGTTGTTCTCAGTACTTCATGTCAGTATGTCATGATATCAATTTGTCTCTTTACTGATCATCTTATTTTGGTCACTTGCATCAGGTGGTATTTGCCTAGTTTATACAACTGTAAAGTTACTCTTTGTCTTCCTTTTGTCATTGATAAATACCTTCTTACCCCATAAATTTAACATCCATTGGTTAGTTTTGCCTGAATGAATTATTACCATTATGTTCTTTAAATGGAGATTTTCTAATTTTATCAATATTTTTACATCTATTAGTATTCTATCTTAAGAAAATATTTTTTATTCTCCCCACTTTTTAATTTTTTCACTTCACTATGGACTCATAGATTTACATTTTAATCAAAAATTAGAAAAGTTTACAATCATTTTTTACATTATTTAGTTTCAGCTATACAACATAATGATTTAATATTTGTGTATATTACAAAATAATCACACTAACTCTAGTTAATATCCCTCACTACACATGGTTATAAATGTTTCTTTCTTATAATGAAAGTTTTCAATATCTACTAACTTGACAACAATTATTTTTTTAATGCCCAAATTGTTTCAAATTTGGCCAGTGGAAACCCCTTCAAAGGTCTTTCTTTGACACGTCTTTACAACTTGACAATTCAAGATGTTACATGCTTTATCATGTGATTATGCAGGCTAGGACCCTGGATATACACACACACACAGATGCACACATTGTCAACTGTCAACAAATACTGGAAACTATTGGTTTATATGATCAAAATAGGGAAGAGTGGTAACCCTGGGGATTGAAACATGATGCACATGGATAGATACTTCATGTACACAGAGGCTGAAATGGCATTCCTCAGTTCAGGTGAAAAGAGAAAAATTCAGACATTCATTTGAATGTTTGGGGTCTCTTTCTGCCAAATGTCTGGTTTTTTGTAAGTGCACTGTGAAAGTGTGCCAAACAAAAGATGTTGCTTCCTTCATTCATCTCTGGGTCTATGCCAAGGAAGACACATTTGAGTTTTAGAATCATAATCAGTAGTTGTGTTTTAAGTGTTTTTCTTATTCTGGCAAGAAGATTCATCCCTCTCTGATCTTCTTTAAGTCCACTCTGTTCTGCCAACTCTTGCCTTTATGAGATTCTCAGAACTCTTGAGGCCCAGCTTTAACGCGCAATTTCCTGTTTTATGTAAATCACTGTGGAGCAGATGCTACTTGTGAATGGGGTAGGAAACATACTGGCATATTACTTTTGAGGGAGAAGTTAATAATCATTAATATTGCTATTTATATTTAGCAGAAAGTATTTTTTTCCCCTATGAGTTTGCTGAACAACAGCTATCTTAGGACCAGTAACTAGGAACACAGTATCTTCCTGTCTATTGACAATACAGAGAAAAGCAAACATAGTTTAACTTGTAAGGATAAGAGTAAATCATTGTAAGGGAATGGAGACCATATGTTCCACATTTTGCCAAAGCATCAGGATGGAAATTTTAAGAAGGAATGAGGAAACAAAGGATGAAGAAGGAGGGAGGGAGGGAGAGAGGGAGGGAGGGAAGGAAGGAAGGAAGGAAGGGAAGAAGGAAGGGAGGGAGGAAAGGAACTCCCTCTTATGTGAATGATCCCTATAACAAAACTTTTTTTCATTATGTCACTTCTACTGATACTTTTCTTTCTTTTAAGAGCATTTTTTCTCTCTCCTTTTCATTTCTCACAATAAGTCTATGGGTATAAAACCATGCTGACCTGTGTAGTCTCCAATATAACATTATTATGTGACAGAAATGAGGATAATGATAGTAAAATAATATCTATGCTGATGACTCAAACTAAGTTTATTTCTCATTATCTCCATTTTGATAAATGAACTAAAAAGCACTTCATGTTTGGCTATCATCTCAAAACATTACAAAGTATGTTAGAGTTTAAATAAGCTGAAACTGAGTTATCCTTCAATTTTCCCTGACATTAAAAACATAATTACCTGTGTGTAACCCATAAACTTCTATTTACAACTAATTCACATTAAATTTATTTTTGCTCTCCTTGACAAACCTAAGAAGCATTTTTTTCCTCAGTAAGTCACTTTAAGATTTCATCGGAAGGTTACAGTCCAAGTTACAACTTAAAATGTATAATTTTGAGGCATTCAGTCAGGTTCAAGCTATTGGAAGAGTGGATGTATTTTTTTTTTTTTTTTTTTTGCCCTACACCACACAAATATTCACAACATTTGAAATAAGGTGTAATTACCAGTGGAGTTAAGCGGATTGAGATGACATGGTGCTTAGATAAGAAATTAAAATCAGGCAGAAAATAATTTACATTGCTGTAAACAGAAAAAAAAAATCCCTTTTTGGCAGTAGTAAAGATTGCTTTCCCTCACGTTAGTCCTCTCAAAGTTTTAAACTGATTGTAATTTTTCTGCCTATCAAATCCAAATCTCAATGACTAACCACGTTGTTTTTAAGTTTCAGAAGCATACTTCATTTGCAAAGTGATAGAGTTTAAGAAGTTGTTTTTTTATTTTATTTTATTTTATTATGTTATGTTAATCACCATACATCATTAAAAAAAAAAGAATAGTTCGAAAACATCAAGATCCACCTAATGGTTTGGGGATAGCATGTTAAGACCATAGAATGATTTAAAGTTATGGTGAATTTTATATGACACGCACAGCTACATTTACATTTGCACATTCATATTATGTGTAGATATAAATGCCGTGGGAATATCTGTGATACCTTAATTGTCCAAAATAAAGCTTTAATATTTATTTAAAAAAAAAAAGAAGTTGGTTTGAAAGTTCTACTACCTGTAACTTTTTAAACGTATGTTCCTCTAGAAGACAAATTTTTATGTTAGGAAAGAAAATATTTCATACTCAAACAGACAATAGTACTCAAGCAAGGTACATTTAGGAAAATAGACTAAAACCAATTAGAATTGAATAAAGCTCATGTTGACTTTAGGAAAAACTGAGTTAATTGAAGGGCTAGCTGTATTTCAAGACTGTTTCTTTCAATCCTCATACACCAAAACAGAGCAATTGATCATTTATCATAGATGGTAATATGAATTTCTTTTGATATTTAGAAGATATTTTTGTATTGTGATAGAACTCTGATTAGACAGGAATTGTGTGTGGGTATGCGCATGTGTATGTATTTATATTTGTATACATATTTTAATAAATTCATATATATTAATATATCTATATACATTTAACATTTATATGCTTAATTATATGTGCACTCATATACCTACATATATACGTGTTTATATATGTGTATATATATGTTATATATACACATTTGTTTCCATATCAATATATACACATATTTATGTGAAATATTATAAACGCATATAAAAACTATGTAACAGACCTATTTCTTGAACATGGAACCACATCTGACCTACACCTTAAGCATTTCAGCATCCTCTACTCTAGAGTTCCGTGACACTCTTCAATGCACAGTGCTCACAAAGAGGAACTGGATTGATCCTTCAATGTAAAAAAAACCCCATGTTTTGGTACAACCAGAAAATTAGGAAAGAATGTGCAAGACTGGTCAAATGATACAAGTGATCCATTTTCTCCCCTCTTTTCTGAGTCCATTAATCAGTCTGTCATGACACTGCCTTTGATATTTATGTCTGCCTAGAAACAATAAAAGTTCACTTTCCCTTTTCCAAAAAGTTGTTATGCTATGTTGACATTTTCACCCTGGAGGAAAGCCACATTGCACTGAACAGATGCTGCAAACTGGTTCATTCATGCTAATTCTGCATAAATATGCTTACCTGCTGAGCTCAAAAATCGAATCACAGCAATATATTTTGAGGCATATGTATGACCTCCCAAATAAGTTTAAATGCAAATAGAATTGAAAAGGAAGATACAGACTCCATTTAATTTGTTGATATTATTTTTTAATTGTTATGTTAATCACCATACATCATTAGTTTTTGATGTAGTATTCCATGATTCATTGTTTGTGCATAACACCCAGTGCTCCATGCAGAACATGCCCTCTTTAATACCCATCACCAGGCTAACCCAACCTCCCACTCTCCTCCCCTCTAGAACCCTCTAATTTGTTGATATTATTAAAAGCATGTATCAATATTTCTTTTCTGATAGTTTTAGCTTAAATATATGTACAAAAAAGAAACTGAGCTTCTTGGGGAATAACTTGTCTTCATTAGCCTTGTATGTCAGAAACTTGTGGGTTTGACCCGAGTTGGAGCCTCAAGAGATCTTTATTGTATTCCAAGGTTGAAATTTTAAACCCTTAAATATAAAACCATTTTAAAAATGATTTAAGGTGTATAATGTCTTAAGTAACATATAAATGAAGTTTTTGTTTCGTTTTGTTTCTTTTGCTAAATTGAAATCCAGTTGCTGTTGCTTTAATTGGGGTACTCACTGGCTTATTTCAATTTCAATTTGCCATATCACTATTAATTTTCTCTTTGTGCTTCCCGTTCTACGTTTCCTCCTCTTTTCTTCTTTTGTAATTAATCAATTGTTTAAATTTTATATTTACTCATAATTAATCAATTGTTTAAATTTTATATTTACCCAGCTATTAGCTTATTAAGTAGACATTCTCTATCTATTCTCTTAAGGGTTATTCTGGGTACTGTGATATGTATTTGTGACAGCAAAATTTAATAAATAGAAGTAATTTTATCACTTAACTTAATGGAAAGATGTTACAATATGCTATTCACATTCAACTCCCTTTGAACTGATGAAATAATACTGTTTTATATTTAATTGTGTGTATATATAAATTAATATTTATAACCACAAACATATTACAGTTTGTTTTATATGGATATTTTTTATTTGCCCATATAATTACCATTTTAATAGCTCATCATTTCTCTTTCATATTTGACCTGGGATCTTAGGATCAGTTTTCTCCTGCCTGAAATACTCCTTTTAAGAATTCCATTAGTGTAGGTCTGCTAGTAAAATTTCTCAGATCCCGATTATCTGAAAATGTCTTCATTTTTGAGAACATTTTCATCGGTTATAGAATTCTAGGTTAGTTATTCTAGGCAGTTATTCGCACTCAAAATGCCTTTCAAAATGCCCCCCCCCTTTTTTTTTAGTCTTTTGCTTCATTGTCTCTATTGAGAAACTCTATTGAGTTGCCAGTTTTATTGTTGCTTCTCTGAAGATAAGATGTCCTTTTTCTAGGGGAAGTGCTTTACAGAAAATTTTCTCTTTGTCTTTGATTTTTTACATTTTAGTTATCATGGGCCAGTTGTGGTTTTCCTAGCACCTATTTCACTTAAATTTCACAATTCTTTTTCACAGCTTTATTGAGTTATAAAATTGGCATAAAATTGGTATACAACAAATTGAACATAAATTGAGTGCATAATTTCATGAGTTTTGACAAACGGATACATCCATGTAACA
This sequence comes from Eumetopias jubatus, assembly GCF_037043125.1. Lineage (NCBI taxonomy): Eukaryota > Metazoa > Chordata > Mammalia > Carnivora > Otariidae > Eumetopias > Eumetopias jubatus. The sequence goes on along the minus strand of NW_028274821.1, from coordinate 50,280,773 downwards.
ATCAAAATAAAAGACATTTCTTTCCCCATCAAGGGTTTCCTAGCCTCTTGGTAATTCACCACTCACTCCACCTCAATCTCCAGGCAACCACTGATCTGTTTTCTATCACTATTAATTAGTTTGCATTTTATAGAATTCCATCAAGTTGAACTATATAAGGTTCTCTTTTGCCTGTTTCTTTTACTTAGCATAGTTATTTCAAGATTCACGCTTGTTTTCATATGCATCGGTGATTTGTACCTTTTTGCTGATGAATAATATTGCATGGAGTGGATATACTGAAATGTGTTTATTCCTTCCCCTGGTTATTTTGAGATTTGAGATGGAGTTGTTTCTAGTTGAGGGATGTTATAATTAAACATCCTGGGAACATTTGTATACAATTCTTTGTGTAGATGTATACTTTTAATACCCTTTCATTACTCTTGAGCAATAGCTGAATCTATCTATATGTCAAAACTCCTAAGATAGCTTCATATTTAGCTTTTCACAATACTGCCAAACATTTTTAGCAAAGTGGTTATATTCTTTTTAAAATTCTTATCCAGCCACAGATAAGTATGCTAGCCCCACCCTCCTGCATCATTTGATATACTGAAACTTGTTAATTTTAACCATTCTAGTGATATCCCATAGTGATTCCCTAATGACCAATGACACTGAGAATATTCCCATGTGCCTATTGGGCAACTACAAATCTTTGGTGAAATGTCTGCCAAAATTTTACCATTTTAAAAATTGGTTTGTCAGTGTTTTGGTTCTATTACATTTTAAATTTATTAGGTTATAAGAGTTCTTTATATAATCTATATACGAGGGTTTTTCGGTGACTTACGTATTTTGCAAACGTTATCTCCCAATCTGTGGTTTGTCTTTTCGTTTTCTTAACTGAGTCTTTTGAAGAACAATAGGTCTTAATTTTGGTATGCTGCATGGTTTGTTTGTCTGTTTTTTGTTTCTGTTTAACTAAAGGTAACTAAGATTTTCTGTAATATTTTCCCTGGAAGTTTTGTAGCTTTGGCTCTCTTAAATTTAAGTTTATAGGGGCGCCTGGGTGGCTCAGTCGCTAAGCGTCTGCCTTCTGCTCAGGTCATGATAGTACCCAGGGTCCTGGGATCGAGCCCTGCATCGGGGTCCCTGCTCCTGTAGGAAGCCTGCTTCTCCCTCTCCCACTCCCCCTACGTGTGTTCCCTCTCTCGCTGTCTCTCTGTTAAATAAATAAATAAAATCTTTAAAAAAAATTTAAAATTTTTTTTAAAAATTTAAGTTTATAATCCATTTCAAGTTAATTTTTGCATCTGGTGTGAAATAAAGGTTGAGGTTCATTTTCTTCCCTTTATTTGCATGTAGGTAAAGATCTTTACTGAATTAACAGGTGTAAGTCACTGTACTATGCTCGATAGGGAAAGCAAAGATGAATAAATTAAGATTCTGTCCTTAAAAAATTATAGCTCAGTAATACAGAAAACAATAAATATTCTAAATTATATATTGTATAGTTGTCTCTTTACACAATATAAACTATCTACCTATTATTCGACTTTTTGATGATCATTTAATCGACATAATTAATGATCATTACTTCTTACCTGTTCCTGGTAGAAATGATCTTACATACTAATGTTGACAACTGAATAGGTATTTTTTTTTCCTTTTGAAAAATAGTTATTGAGTATAAATAAATGTCCTATACATTAAATATCAAGAAATTTTTAACCTATACATTTAAAATAATATTAACCTTGAAACAATAATATGTCTTTAATTTAAAATATAATTGTTACTTTTCTTTTTGGTTTTGTTCTGGGCCCAAACAACAGCATTTACTGGTCCTTTTCAGCCTGATGTTTCACTTTGTCTCCCCCATTCCCCATTTCATCAACATATTGTTCTGAGGCAACAAGCAGTATCTGTCAGGAACTGGGATATTTCTTCACTACTGGAATTATTGTTTCTGCCTTTGATTTCCTGTTATTCTTGTCACGTGGCTGTGGTAAGTTTTCTTTTCTATTGTTTTTCCAGTTATCCTGAGTTGACTTCAAAGACTTCTGTCTGGTATTCAATTTCATTTCCATTGCTTAGACTCTGTACTCAAAGCCAGATGTATTCTCAGTTTCTCTACTCCTCCATTTTCAATCTACCTATCAATATCTTGGCCATATTTTCAGAATGCTTTTTTGTTTGTTTCTCCTACAACTTTTAGCCAGACCATGTAATTTCTTGCTTTTTCTACTTTCAGCTAGTCTCTGGAATTATTCTTAAATCCTTGCCTCTTAAATCTTAGGACAATCCACAGAGAATATAATAGCAATACCTTTCTAGCTCCAAAATGAACAGCATATTAAATTCTCCTCCTGCAAATAGAATCATAGACTCACTTCTCAACTCAATGAACTAGGCATATATTGAGAGACAAATATGTAGCTACTCGAAGATGCAGTGAATAATATATCTTCACATCCAGTATAAAAATTTTCTTTCTGTATCCCATTGGGGTTCATTTTAAAAAATTGATTTTAGAATGTTAAAATAATCTTGAATTTTGGAATAAACCTTGCTTAGTCACAAACTATAATGGTTTTTATACACTTCTGGATTCCATTTGATCCATTCTGATGAAAATGGGTATAGTTGTATTCATGAAAAATATTAGTCCGTGGTTTTGTCTTCCACTAATGTCTTTGTGCTACCAGGTAATGCATATCGGTGAGAATGAACTGAGAAGAATTTCTTCAGCTTCTATTTTCTGGAAGAATTTATATAGATTTGGTATTATTTCCTTCTTAAATTTTTGGTTCAATTTGGGCCTATAGTTGTATTTTTTGTTTTATTTTTGTTTATGTGTATTTTTTTTTTTTTTTTTTGAGGAGGAGGCATATAATTAAAATTTCAATTTCCTAATAAGATATAATGCTATTCTCTGGCACTTTGCCTCACAAATTCTAGCTCTCTTGGACTTCTCCAATTATAAACTCCACTGCTCAATTCAAGAGTATTGGTCTCCATTTAGGTTCCCTCCTGCACTGCATCCTTGGAAACTCTATCCAGCTGCCAACTTGGCAGTCATTGGACTCACAGTGTTCATTCACCTTCCTTCAGGCAACACTATCTTATGCTGCCTGGGGTTCAATGTCTGCAAATACTTGTTTCATATAATTTTCTATTTCTATTTTTTTTTTAATATAACAAAAAGTCTTTTTTTGGTGTTTTTTTTTGGTGAGCATATTTTTAAAAATTCAATTAGCCAACATATAGCACATCATTAGCTTCAGATGTAGTGTTCAATAATTCATCAGTTGTGTATAACACCCAGTGCTCATCACATTACATGCCCTCCTTAATGCCCATCACCCAGTTACCCCATCCCCCCAACCTACCTCCCCTCCAGCAACCCTCAGTTTGTTTCCTGTAGTTGAGAGTCTCTCATGGTTTGGCTTCCTCTTTGATTTCTTTCCATTCCGTATTTCTATTTTTTTAAATTTTTTTTAAAGATTTTCTTTATTTGAGAGAGACAGAGAGCAAGACAGAGCACAAGTTGGGGGGAGGGTCAGAGGCAGAGGGAGAAGCAGCCTCCCAGCTGAGCAGGGAGTCAACCACATGGGGCTCCAACCCAGGACCCCAGGATCATGACCTGAACCAAAGGCAGTTGCTTAACTGACTGAGCCACCCAGGCGCCCCTAGTTTTCTATTTTTTAAAGTCACTTAATGTGTGGGAATATATCTAGTTCCTGTTGATTATACCCAGAAGCAGAATATTATGATACCTTTATTCTTTTCTAGATGTTGTCAATCATTTTAGAAAATATCAATTATTATCCTTTTAAATATTGTATCTGCTGCATTTCTTTCCCTTAGAGTTCAGTAACTGCAATTACACATAAGTTAGATTTTTTCACCATGTTCTATAGATCATAGTCATTTCTCTATTTTTCCTTTTTGACTCATTATGCTTCTATTTGGATATTTTCCACTAACGTAACTAAAAGCTAATTAATTTTCTCTTTAATTTTATCTAACTGGCTATTAAACCTATCCATTTATTTCTCAATTTTAATTCTTACATTTTATTTTATATAATATCCGTTTGATCTTTTTGCAGTTACTAGTTCTCAGCCAAAATAATTCATCTTAATGTTTAATTTCTTTAACATATCAATCATAACTATTTTAAATTTTTCTCTAATAATGCCATCATATGAGTTGCCTATGGGTTTGTTCCCTTATTTCTTGTTCTCAGGGGGTTTTCTTATATGCCTGGATATTTATTGATTAAGCACTGTGCATTATACTTGAAAAACCATAAAAAAAACCTAGTGTTTGAGTTATGTTTTACTGCTCAAGAAAGGATTTACTTTTGATTCTGACAAGAAGTTGGGCTAAGAGTAAATTCTTTTAAAAAATACATGAGATTGAGCTGATTGAAAGATTCATTTCAGGCTGTGTATAGAGATGTATGGATTTTAGAGGTTCCCACTAAGAGCCCATGATGTTTTTCAGAAGCTTCTCCCATCCAATCACTTAACTCCATTTTTTCTCCTTTTCTAGCCCTGTGGGACTGGTGAAAGCTGTACTTAGTCTCTGACCACCAGTTGTAAGTAGAGGAGAAATGTGGCATAGAATGTTAGGCTCTTAGTTTGAGTCTTCCAAGAATTAGACACAAAGACAAGATTAGACAACAAACAAATAAATAAAACACATCTATTGGCTGGAATGCTTGTGGAAAAAAAGGGTCTTAGAGAAGGTGGAGTCTTTTAAGTATAACTCTTATGAAGGAGAGGGAAAAGAATGAAGTGTTTTTAGAAAAGATGCGACTACACCACAGTTACAAGAATATTTCACCCAGGCTGGTGTGGAGTTCTCAAAACAAAGTTGTCCATTAAAGGAGTTTTGGATACTACTGACCTGAAATTAGTATCCCTGCGAGTGTGTGTGTGTAGAGAAAGAAAGACAGAGAGATAGACTGATTCAGATTTCTACTTGTTCTTAGGATGAGGATTGGTCTAATTAAAACTAGTTCATAATAGCTGAAAGGAGAAGTAGAATACCAGGTTGAAATTTTTGTTATAGTTTCATCTTTAGTTCATACAAATGACATATAATTTAAAATGTGATGTCTTTTGTGTAGAGCAATCCAGTATTATCCAAGCTGAATTTATTTATTTATTTATTTTAAAGATTTTCTTGATTTATTTGACAGAGAGAGGCACAGCGAGAGAGGGAACACAAGCAGGGGGAGCGGGAGAGGGAGAAGCAGGCTTCCCGTGGAGCAGGGAGCCTGATGCAGGGCTCCATCCCAGGACCCTGGGATCATGACCTGAGCTGAAGGCAGACGCTTAACGACTGAGCCACTCAGGCGCCCCTCCAAGCTGAATTTATAAAGAAACTACTGAAGAAACTACAGAAAATAACCAAAGATATCAATTTGCAAAAGACAAATGTCTTTCAAATATTTTAAAAAATGCATGTGAGAACAATTAGATTTTTGTAGCTCAAAATAAAATAACGTGTGGAGTTACATGAAATATAGATAGATGATAGATAGATAGATAGATAGATCTTCTAAGATTTTATTTATTTGTCAGAGAGAGTGAGCACAAACTGGGGGAACGGCAGGCAGAGGGAGAGGGAGACTCCCTGCTAAGCAAGGAGCCCAAAGCGGAACTGGATCTCAGGACCCTGAGATCATGACCTGAGCTGAAGGCAGGCGCTTAACCAGCCAAGCCACCCAGGCGTCCCAAGAAGATATATATTTTAACCAAATTAAGCCTTAATTTTCTAAAAATGCCAGTAGCTAAAATTTTCAAACCTTGTCATAAGTAGCTGACAAGACAATTCGCTTAACCAGAAACTGAACAATCACCTATGAAACTCACGAGAAGGCTACTTTTATTAGATGTCAGATATGAAATCAGAGAAGATAAGAAACTAGGGAAGTTGGACATGAAATTAGAAGTTATTTAGGGACCAAGGGATCTTCCGATCATAAGTTTCTTAGATCTAGTCCCCTCTAAACATTCAGTATATTTTGTAGTTCTCCTTCAATAAAGTATTTGCCAAATATCTGTACAGCCCCTGACATTGTGGTGTTTACTATATAGGTTACTTTAAAGACCAGCCAATGTCCCTGGCTACAGAAAATTTAAATTTCCCTCTCTCCATTAAAATTTCCTTTCCTAAATGGTCCTTTGTCCTTCTCTCTTCTATACTCCGTAACTGTAATTTTCCATTATCTACTGTAAGATATGTGATGTGAATTACTGTAATTCCAGCATGGTTTGTAGATTCAGTATGTGCAAATAACATTTTGTACTCTGTATGTACCATTAAGGAGTTCTTCAGAAAATGGGTATCTGAAAGAACAAAACAAGGGCAAAACTTCTGACTTTCTCTACTCTATTATAAAACAATCTATCAGAATCCTCAAAGCATATGCAAATTACTTTTTTTTTTTTAAATGTGAATCTTGTTAAACCCTGAAAATGGAGTTATGTTTCAATATGCAAAGGCTCCTGTTTCCCCTTCTGGAAAAAAAAGGCAGATATTTTAAATATGAAAGCATTAGGAATTTAAAAGGAGTATGTAGGAATTGCATAGCTATCGTTCCGTTAATAGCTCAGACCTACTGTACTAAAATCATCTAGTTATGATCATATAGGTGGAACTACTTGACCAATCAAATTAATTTCAACAAACACTGAGCAGGCATTGTATTAGGCTCTGCCAGGTGCAAATAGGTAAATAAGTCATGATTTGTGCCATCATGGAGCACAATGAGATAATTTTATTTACTTGCTCATCTAAAATTTTTATTGAGGTAGAACATACATTCAGTAAGTACATAAATTTTAAATAGATTGATTTACTCATGTAATGGCCACCCAAGTCAGTATATATCTCTAAATGTTACCCCCCAAAGTGCCCTCATGACCCTTCCCAATTGTACTCCCCCACAGTAACCACTAGTCCGACATCTACTTTGCTAGATTGGTTTTGCCTGTTCTTCTACTTCATAAAAATGAAACCCTTCCATGTTTGACCTTTTCAGCTCGTTATTATTTTGGTTTGATTCATCCATGTGATGTGTATCATTCATCCAATGATACACAACATTATGTGTATCAGTTTTTAGTTCTTTTCTTAATACTATATAGTATCCCACCACAGAATATACACAGCTTCTTTGTTCTACTATTGATAGGTATTTAGATTATTTCAATTTGAAGCTGTTATTGATAAAACTGTTATAACTATTCTCATTTTTATCATACGGTCAACATACACACTTACTCATAAGAGAGGAACTGGTAGGTCATAGGATATGTATATTCAGCTTTGGTAAATATTCCCGGTTTTCTACTCCTGCTGGCAAAGCATGAGAAATCTAATTATTTTACATGTCACTAACACTTGGTATTATCGGTGTTTTTTAATTTTAGCCCTTCTGGTGGGTAGTATCTCATTATGGTTTTAATTTGCATTTCCCTGATGATTAATGACGTCGAGCACGTTTTCATATATTTATTGGCCAATTATCCTCTTTCATGAAGTCTTTCAAGTTTTTTTCTCACTTTTTAAAAAATAACTTTACTGAATATAATTCACATAACATACAACTCAACCTTTGGCTCACTTAAAGGAAATTAGTTTATTTAAACAAAATTAAACTAAACGAACAAACAAGCAAATAAAAGAAACCATTCACCTGTTTCTCTTACCAACTCCCACCCCCACCCCCCCCACCCCCGCATCCCACCTCTGGCAACCACCCATCTGTATCTGTATCTGTGAACATTTTTTTTCCTTCTAGATTCCACATATAAGGGAAATCATGCTATTTGTCTTTCTCTGTCTGACTTACTTCACCCTCTCTGATACAGGCTTTTCAAATGAATATATCTAATATTTTGTTAATAATAGGGGTCTAGAAAGACTTCACTCTCCTTACCAGCCTTCACATTCAAACAACTGATGTGTTGTGATTTGTGTTTGCATTCTTAATTTTTCCTTTCATCTTCTTCCTTATTTTTAATAAAAATTTGCCGGCAGTTTTTATTGCCTGCTCGAAGTAATTCTCAGACTTTACTTTTCAAAGGAGAGTGGCTTTTTGTTTCTAATCCCTTTTTTTGTGTGTTGAAACAAACTAAATTATCTCTTCTCTTACCATGGTTTTTAATCTTTACAATAAAACACTTCTTCAGAGGTAGTCTTTATCCTTGTTCTTTTGATAATCCTCAACCTCAATTTTAATAAAATTTCTCTTGGCAGTAATGAATTATTTATTGATAGAGTCAGTGTCAGTTTTATTTTTAACACTTACCTGTGGACTAATAATTCAGTTGTTAAAACACTAAAATCTCATCTTTCCGTTCTCTTCTCAGGTTAAACATTTCTAATCCTAATAATTTCTGATGTGATTAATACTGAATGTGTTTTAGTTTTGTTTGTTTGTTTTAATATTCTCTCTGAAAGTAAATTTTCTCATGCCTGGCATATAGTTGATAACATGGAAGTCACTTGATATTACCAGGTAATTGTTACCTGGTCTGCTGAATGCTTAAATACTTCTCTAATTTTAATATTAACTTCTGATCAAGAGCACTGCAAATTTATTTTGTATACAATGGCTTGGTTAAGCATCAGCTTTTAGCCATCAAACATCTTTTTGTTTTAATTTTCATCTTGCATGATTTTGAACATACTGAAGATATGAATGCACTCCATTCCTAAGTTCTCTACTAACAACCTTAACTTCTACTGGGGAAAAAAAAAAAACCTTGGGAATTCTACTTGCTGGTGATATGAAAATTGTATTTCCAATGCTACTTCTTTGATTATATGCTAGGCTAGGCATTTTAAAAGCTTTCAGAGAAGACTTATTAGATTTACCAAGGCTAAGAAGTTATGTTCATACAAAATTAATTCTGTTTGAGGCGAATTGTGAGGTGAGACCTCCCTCCTTCACTCTTGCTACACCTCTCAGCTCTTATGGGGTGTAACACATATTGCTCATTTTGATGCCTGTATTTACCTCCACTCCCCAAATAGTCCAGCTGCCCTCTACAGCATTACTCTAGTGCATTTGCAGGCTATATTGTCAAGGAACAAAATGTCTTCTATAATGATCCAAAAGCTTTCTAACTCTTTGCCTTTCTTCTCTGAACCTTGTCTTTCATGGTGTTGTATCAGCATTCATAATCTAGCCTGCATTTGGAGTCACTGAAGCTATGTGCAATTTTGCTAGCAATGTCAACACAAGGACATCAAGATTCTCCTTGTGTATCACTGTCTTTATCACATAACAGATCTCAGGATCATACAAATGCCCTTTCACAGAAGTGCTAGGGGAGGGTCAATAATATATCCACCTCTAGGATTATAAATAATCATTTCTCCTTCTATCCTTTCATCTTTTTATTTCTTCCATGGTGCTTTGTTACTTTAATGTGGAATAATAGATTCTACGTTAACAAACAAACAAACATAAAATCACAAATTGCTAACATATGCCTTGGGTTCAATGTCCATTCTGTACTAGACTGTAACTTAAACAAGAATTTCTGAACCAGTATGTTTTTTACTATCATATTTATGATATTTTGATATCTAGAGTGCAGGCACGGTGTCATCTCAAAGACTGATTATGTGGCCTTTCCCCACCAAGTCACTTTAAATCTCCATGAGGAAAAGCATATAAAAAAGAGAGCCTTTGTGAAAATGGAAGGAAGGCCACTCACAATGTGACAGGTAGGTAGCTCGTGAAAACAGACTGACAGAGTCAGGTGCACTTACCGAGTGTAAACTGCCAACAAACTGTCAACTGCCAAAATGAATTAGACTCTCAAGGAGGTCTCAAATCTTAAATGTTTAAACATTCAGAAACTTCACTAAGACATCTAGTCATGCTATGTTTCCATGGGTGTCCCTGCCACACCTTCACTGCTATTCAAAAGTAAGAAAAAATAAAGACATTCTTTATCTTGCATGAGTAATTTCTCAATAGGCTTCATATTCTACCAGAGAGAGAGAGAGAGGAGGGGGGAGGTTGAAGATTCCCTGGAAGAATGTCAATGTGTCATCTAGCTTTATCTGCTTCCATTTAGATTATATACTTCAGTTATACCTTTCCCAGCATTTTTGTTGTCAAAGTTGTGTGCATCTTTGAAATATGCCTCATTTTGTTTTCAATCCCATTAGCATAATGTATCAATTACATGCAACCAAACTTGAGATTACTTTAGGATATTTCTAAATATGTTAACTGAGGACACGTAGTTGGCTCCTAGGATATTTCCCTTCATTTCCTTCCTCTGTGGCACAATCATATCTTTGTCACTTAAAAATAATAATGTCAGAGAAAGACAAATGCTGTATGACCTCACTCATATGTGGAATCTAAAAGAATAAATAAACCCTATATAAACAGAGAACAGACTGATGATTATCAGAGGTGGGGGGGTCAGAGGCGAGGGAAATGTTCAAAAGGTAGATGAAGGGGCGCCTGGGTGGCTCAGTTGGTTAAGCGACTGCCTTCGGCTCAGGTCATGATCCTGGAGTCCCGGGATCGAGTCCCACATCGGGCTCCCTGCTCGGCGGGGAGTCTGCTTCTCCCTCTGACCCTCTCCCCTCTCATGCTCTCTCTCTATCTCATTCTCTCTCTCAAATAAATAAATAAATAAATAAATCTTTAAAAAAAAAAAAAAAAGGTAGATGAAGATGTTCAAATGTACCACCTTTCAGTTATAGGCTAAATAAGTTCTGGGGATATAATGAACAGAATGGTGACAACAGTTAACAATACTGCATCGTATATTTGAGAGATGGTAAGAGAGTAAATCGTTGAAGTTCTCATCACAAGAAAAATTTATAACTATGTAAGGTGATGGATGTTTTCTAAAGTTATTGTGGTAAGCATTTTGCAATATGTACATATATTAAATCATTATGTTGTATACTTTAATACAATGTTATATGTCAATTATATATCAATACAACTAGAAAAAAATGCCTTAGCTAAATATACTAATTGGGAAGGTAGTATCATAGTTTTCTTTTTCACCAAATAGAAGGAAATGTCACTTGTGGGCCTTTGGTAAATATCTGGCAAAGAAAAGATATCCATAAGCTTAATATGGTTTCTCTGCCATTGTTGAAATAATAAATAAAAATATATACTCTTGCACCTGCCACTTAAATCTTGTGGCATTCATTGATTCCTTTTTCAACTGGTGTTACAAGGACATTCTATCACCTAAAGTATTGGAAGGGGTTAGCTTCTTCTCTCTGCCACACATTTGGGTTATTCATGGAGATCTTTTATTTCTCCTCAATGCTTTCTTTTAAAGTCGTAAAGAATATGTTGCACTATTGTTCAGTACTTGAATTTGTTATAATATTTTGAATTGCTTCAGCATTATAACTGTTCAGAGGAGTTACAGTATAAAGGAACTATGAGATAGAATGCTAAGTTCCTAAGCACAAAAGCAGTTTGACCAAGCATAGCCAAGTATTTTAACATATTGTGAGAAAGTTTCTTTTTTATGATTGTTGGTGATGAACTTAATTTAGGGATATTTTTCATGACTGAATCCTTCTCTCTGGTTTTTACTGAAAGCCTGAGGCTCTTGTCCTTCTTTCTGTTAATCAACGTAGTATGATTACTACAATAATGTTGTAGTTTCATCTTGAATGATGTCTTTCTTCTACTGTCATCAGAAACAACTGAAAGCCCACACTTTTTTCTTCAGAGTACTTATGACAATTTATAATTATACACTTACTTGTATGCTTATGTTTCATTAATTCTTCTTAGAGTACAATTTTTTGAAGATATAAGCAATGCCTATTTATTCTCCAATATACATAAATGTCATGTGTGCCACTTAAGAGATGCTCAATAAATATTTGATTATTAAAAGAGTGGATAGTTGGATGAATATTCTAGCTTGCATTGGTTTAGTTACACTCTTTATTGGCATCAAAAGAAATTTGGGCCATTGGAAAAGGCTTGGTTCAGCCAACCCTACATCTTTCGGTCAGCCTACTTTGTAATATATTCTGAAGTTGTCTTCATAAGGAAATTATAAAATGTGACTTTGGCACAATTTCTGGTACCAAATAAGCACTTAATAAGTATTTTCACTTCAAATACAAGCCTAAGTTATTTGCCAGGCAATTCTACAAATTTCTGAAGTGCTAAGTTTTTCTCTCACTCTCTGGTTTCCTATTTCTCCTATTTACATTTTTGTTGGATCCTGCAGATACCTCAAGTGCCAATCATGCCATATTAATTTCTTCATCTATTACATTTCCACTATAACATGGCTCTTGTTAGGAATGTAATAGAGAAAGGAAAGGGATTTGGAGACAAGAGTAGAAATCTAAGTCCCATCTCATTACCAATGAAGAATAGCATATTTGCACTAGATAATTTTTGTTTTATTTTTAGAAAGGAATATATCATCATGCACTGAACAGAAACAGAGATCTTTGAGATTTCTGTAGATTCCAGGAAGGAGTAAAATGAAGATAAGCTGGCACATAGGACCAAATTGTTAAATTAGACTTTCACAACCAGTGATCCTCTACATAGTATCAAGTTTACTAAATAATTCCCAGTGGAGAAAGGGGAACCCTCCTGCACTGTTGGTGGGAATGCAAACTGGTGCAGCCACTCCAGAGAACAGTACGGAGGATCCTCAAAATGTTAAAAACAGAACTACCCTACAATCTAGCAATTGCACTTCTAGGTATTTACCCAAAGAATATGAAAATACCAATTCAAAGGGATACATGCACCCCAATGTTCATAGCAGCATTATCTGCAATAGCCAAATTATGGAACCAGCCCAAGTGTCCATCGACTGATGAATGGATAAAGAAGATGTAGTATAAATAGACAATAGAATACTACTCAGCCATAAAAAGAATGGAATCTTGCCATTTGCAACGATATGGATGGAGCTAGAGAGTATTATGCTAAGCAAAATAAGACAGTCAGAGAAAGATAAATGCCATATGATATCACTCACTTGTGGAATTTAAGAAACAAAACAAATGAGCATAGGGAAAAAAGAGAGAGAGAAGCAAACCAAGTAAAAGACTCTTAACTACAGAAAACAAACTGATGGTAACTAAAGGGGAGGTGGGTAGGTGGGCTGGGTTAAATAGGTGATGGGGACTAAGGAGTACACTTGTGGTGAGCACAGCGTGACATATGGAAGTACTGAATCACTATATTATATGCCCAAAACTAATACTACACTGTATATTAAGTAACTGGAATTTAAGTAAAAACTTAAAATAAAATTCCCACTATATAAAGAGATCCAGTTGGCAATAGATTAAGTTAGGTCACCTACCTTCATTTCTTACCCCAGAGGGGGCAAACCCACCTTTCGGTTTCTTTTCCTCCCCTCCCCTCCCCCTCTGCCACCACAACTAGCTACCTAAATCAGCATTTTAGAGGCTTGTCAAAACATATGGGTTAAAGAGAGAAGTACATATTTTACTCCATTTTGCAGAGATAAATAGCAGGCTTAAATAAACAGCAAATAACAAAACAAAAAATCTATGTGAAATAGGGGTTCATTTCAAGCTTTGGTACTTGTTTCCAACCAAGAAGAAACTATTAAATACTGAGGGAGGTACAAACAAAGAATTCATTGCATTTTGCAGAAAGGTGTCTTGAGACAACATATCTAAATGGAAACTTTGGGTACTTGAGTTCATTTCCTCTCATTCCTTAACCTCTAAGCAAAATATGTTTGGAACAATCAAAATCGAGTTCTTCAATGAAGGTCTAATGGAAACACTGTGTAGCTAGATGGAGAGCAGAGCAAAAGAGAATTCTGAAGGAAATAGAAAGAATGCATTTATTCAAGGAGAGTGACAAACAGAAAGAAAGCACAACTGCCTTGCCTGGTTCCTACCAAATAAAAGGAAAGGTGAAGAAACCCATGTGAAGAATAAGGACTCTACATCCAAAGTACTGGTCATTAATACAGTTCAGAATGTCTCCAAGTCTCCAGAGAGACAATATGTTAGATATGAATGTCCCTACATATTATCAACCACAGATTCAAGAAAGAAGAGTAGATGTGTCACTATCTAGCAATGACATGAAAAGCAGGTTTCCTTTAAAAGACTGTAAAACTCTGCCAATTTTGAGAAATATTTTAAAAATACATCAAATTAATAGATCAAAGGAATGTATGGTCATAGCTTTGATGCTGACATGTTACTTGATAAAATCAAGCATCCATGCCTTATTAATATCTTAGCAAACTGGTAGTAAATATACATATTATTTTTATAAGAAGGGATACTAGTAAGTAGAATATGTTATTGTAACTGATAGAAGATTTGACTGTATATTTGGAAATCTTAAGAAAGAAAATTATAAGCAATGTAAAAAAATTGAGTATGGTGGCTGGTTGTGACAGTTGTGTAAAACAATATTTTTTTCTAATGACAGATGGTAGTGAGTTTACTGCTATAATTTAAAAATATCATATTAATTCTATCAACAAACAAAAAGTAGTGAAAAACTTGGGAGGAAATGTAGAAGTAATATTAATTATGTATATTAAGAGGATTTTAAATACTAAATGAAAACCTACTGAAAAGGGAAAGATAAAACATTTTCTCAGATCATATAACTCAGTAGCATAAATATATTATTTCTCTCAAATCTATAAACTAAATGCAGCTTCAAACAAAATTTTAAAAATATTTTTTGGAGCCTGAGGAAATTATTTAAATGCCTTTCAGAAAAAAATACACATAATAGTAAAATTCTAAAATAAAGAGCAACGGGGAAGTAGTTGTATCAGATATTAGCATATATGTTAGAGTAATTAAAGATATATTGTTTATGGGTACAAGAAGAGAAGAAAAAAAGCTAAAAAGAAAAAAAAATCCAGACTTTGGACAACTGCATGACTGAGATTTTAAAATGAAAATTAAATATCTAATTTTGTCCGTACATGCACATATATGCACATGTACATCATATAAAAAAATAAAGTCCATGTATATCACAAATATAAATGTAAAACATAAAAATAAATTATTAGAATAAAAATAAAATACTGAACATAGAAACTGAAGCAAAATTAGAAATAATTAAAGCAATATAAAAAGATAGTCTTTTATCCCTTCTAACAGATGGGAAAAATGAGAAGCATATCAAATTGTTTGTCTTTGGAAGCAGTCACTCTAATTTATTGTTAGACAAACTTTATCTAACAATACCTAAGTGTTTATTGTTAGATAGACACCGTGGGAGTATAAATCACTACAAATTTTTTACAGGACAGCATGTCACTATGTTTCATATTTTAAAATACAATTACTGTTCTTATACGATTTAATTTCTGGAAATCTCTCTGAAATATACATTCAGTACACACAGCTGTAGGTATAAGTATTTCATTTTTTAGATAACTATAATAGGAAAAATGGAATTAGTCTAAATATTCAACAAAAGAGAATGATAAAATTTTCATGGCATATTACTACAAGGCAGTTTTATGAAACTTTTCAAAAAGAATATTATAACTCTGCATATGTGACATATAAAGGCGTCTAATAACTGTTAAGTGAGAAAGGAGTCAAATTGAATTATTTATAGTATGATCTCTTTCTAGAAAATATTATAGTTATATCATTTGCTGGATTCAATAAAACATTTATTTCACATCCCCCTGTCCCAATTTAATGAGATTGGAATGTTATTTTTTTTAAAGATTTATTTATTTATTTGAGAGAGAGAGAGAGAGAGAGAGAACAGGGAGAGGGGCAGGGAGAGTGAGAGAGAGTCTTAAGCAGACTCCAGGCTGAGTGCAGAGCCTGACCGGGGAGGTGGTGGGGGGCAGGGAGGGCTCGATTGAGCTCAAGATTCTGAGATTATGACCTGAGCCAAAACCAAGAGTGGTTGCTTAACCGACTGTGCCACCCAGGTGACCCAGAGACTGGAATGTTTTTAAAATTCATTTCCAAAGATATCAGCCCTGGTCCAGGAGAGAAGTTGTGAATTATCTGTTATTTAATTGCATACACACACATACAAACACACAGATTTTGCCATATAACATACTGTATTTGCACTGTTACAAGCACACATGGTTATATTTTAATTTAGATTTGGATCCCTATTTGCCACTTAAAAGTGTTTAAAATGTTCCACTGTTCACTATGAGCACTGCCATGAAACTGTCTACCTAAAACACATCAGACAATGAAATTTAAATCAACAGAAATTACTATGTATCTTAGTATAGTATTTCCAATGTTCAGAAATGTTGGAATGGCAATCATTTAAAATACTTATCAAAAGCTTCTGTCTTACTTCCAGTTATGACAAAGTAACTGAGAGTGGACCAGTCCTCTAGTTGTAAATAACCATAGTCCCTGGGTAAAATACATGAGGCAAAAAGTTTTCCGACGTTGAACAAGAGGCACTAGAATAATATAATTCTGAAAAGAAGGAAACTTTGAGCGATCTCTGTAATTGCATTTTTTTCTCTACCTGGGGACAATTTTCCAACCATGGTCCAGAGAGTTAGAATCTAAGCAGAACCCAGAGTTCCCAATGAGCTGGGGAAGAAGCATCCTGAATTTGAAGTCACTGAAGGGACTGGACAGAACTCAAAGATATGTAGATGGGGAGGTGCCGGAAGTCTATGTGGGGTCCCCTGCAATTCCCCAGATTACAGCTGGGCTACACACATGCAGAATAAGGTTACACAAAGTTTTCCAAAAGTACCTGCTGTAGGATTGAAAATGGCACAGACATACAAAGTTTAAAGCAGTAGAGGCCAACATTAGAGGTTCAGTTCCATTAAAGTGGAAAAATTTACTTAGACTTTCGTTATGCCTTGGTTCTTTATCTGAGACAACAGAAAGGCCAAGCTTTGGGATTAAAAACTCTATTGTAGAAAAAGTCTCCTTTTTGGACTAAAATCAACCCCAAGTACCAACTAGAAACCAAAGTTTGGGTATTTAGTCCCTTCAAATTAGAAGGTCCTAAAAACTCTTTGGGCTTTTCAGAAACAGCCTTTCTAAAGCAAAAGATCCTGTCTACACAAGTGAAAAGTGATCAAACAGTAAAAGGACAACTAGCTAAAATTAACATCTTCCCAGGAAGATAACAGAACCAAGAGCCTCCATAATGTAATTATCAGCAGGATTAGTGAACAATCAAAACTTAAGAAAAACACAAACAGAAAATGTGACCCTATACTCCAGAAAAAAAAGGTCAATAGTAACCATTGATCCAAGATGGCAAAATATTGGGTTGGCAAGACAAAGATTTTAAAGAAATTATAAGTACATTCAAGTAACTAAAGAAAAATGTGTTCAAAGAACTGCAGGAAATACAGGAGTAAATTTTTGTGGATTTGTGTTACCCAGTGGTTTCTTAAATAGAATATTACAAGAACATATGACAGAAGAAAATCAAATAAATTGGACTTGATCAAAATTTAAAAAATTAGTGCTACAAACAATACCATCAAGTAAGTGAAAATATAAACTGCATAATGGGAGATATATTTGCAAATTATATCTCTGATAAGGGCCTTATATCCAAATATATGAATTACTCTTAACTGACTGAGCCACCCAGGCATCCCTAGGAATCACTTCTATAATTCAAAAATAAGACAACACAATTAAAACATGAACAGAGGATACGAACAGACATTTTTCTATTTAAAAAAATAAAAGCCCATAAAAGCACATTAATGGATCATCAACATCATCAGACATTAAGAAAATGCAAATTAAAATCACAAAAAGATAACACTCCACACCCACTAGGATGGCTATTATCAAAAAGATGGACAATAAACAAGTGTTGGTAAGAATGTGGAGAAATTAAAGCCATTATATTGCCGGTAAGGATGTTAAATGGAACAGCCACTTTGGCACTTCCTACGCAGTTAAACATGGAGTTACCATATGACACGGTGTGGTAGGCAGAATAATACTCCGTCCCCTAAACATATACATGTCCTAATCTGCAAAGCCTGTGAATATGTTCTCTTACAAGGCAAAAGGGACTCTGCAGATGTGATGAAGCTAAGGAATTTGAGGTGGGAAAGTTATTCTGGACTACCTGGGTGGGCCCCATGTAATCATAAGGATCTTTATGAGTGAAGCAGGGAAGGAGAAGACTCAAAGGGAAACTTAACCATGCAACCTTGCTGGATTTGAAGATGGGAAAAGGGCACCAGGAACTAAGGAATACAGATGGTCTCCAAAACCTGAAAAAAAATAAGAACTTCTCTTAGAGGCTCCAAAAGGAACACAGCCCTGCTGACACCTTGAATTTTCTGGTGAAACCCAGGACTTCCAGAACTGTGAGATAATAGATTTGCACTGATTTAAGCCAATATGTGTGTGGTAGCTTGTTACTGCAGCAATAGGGGACTATGACTAATTCCATCCCTAGGTATATACACAAGAAAAGAGAAAAAGCATATATATCCACACACAAGCTTGCATACAAATGTTCATAGCAGCATTATTTATAATAGCCAAAAAATAGAAACAATTCAAATGCCTACTACCTGAAAAATGAATATACATGAACCATGCATGTGATGGAGTATTACTGGCAATAAAAATAAATACTGATAATTGTGACAATACAGATGAAATTTGAAAACATTACACCAAGTGAAGGAAAACAGTCACAAGAGATCACATATTGTATGACTCCATTAATATTAAGCATCCAGAACAGGCAAATCCATAGATAGAAAGAGTAAATTTGTGGTTGCCTATGGCATAGTGCTGGGAAATGGGGAGGGAATGATAATGGATATGGTGTTCCTTTTATGGAGTTTGAAATGTTTTAAATTTAAATTGTGGTGATGATTGTATAACTCTGAATTTACCAAAAAATAATTACACTGTATACTTTATATGACATATTATAAAGTTTGTCTTAATAAAGGTGTTCAAAGTAAACTCCAAAAATATTTTAAAAAATAAAGTAAATATAGTCTTCCTGAGTAATCAGATAGGGAAGTTTAGCAGAGTAAAGATAATTATAAGAAGATGGAAATTTTAAAAGAGAAAATGGAATAAGAAATTCACTAAATGGGTTTAATGACCTATGTGAGAAGGTAGAAGTTTCAGCGAGCTTGAAAATAGATCAATACAAAGCATTCAATTTGAAAAACACTGAGAAAAAAGAATGAAGATTCAGATACATGGAGACAACGATATATATGTAATAGAAGTCCCAAAAAGAAAAAAAAAAAAAAAGAATCCAGCAGAAAATTATTTGCTAAAGTAATGGGTGAAGTTTTTCTAGATTTGTAGAAAAGCATCTACTTTCAGATTCATGATGCTTAGCAAACCTCAAGTAAGCAAAATATAAGAAACACAGACCTAGACACATGATAGTCAAACTACCGAATACCAAATAAAAAGAAAATTTTGAAAGTGGCCAGAGATAAAGGACACATAACTTATCCCTGGAAACATAATTGAGAGTAGCCACTAATGTTGGATCAGAAAACAGTGGAAGGACCTCTTTTAAGTGCTTGCAGTTAAAACAAAAACAAAAACTGTCACCCTTGAATCCTTTATCCAGTGAAGATAGCCTTAAATACAACATGAAATAAAACCAAGTGTATTAGTTTGCGAGGGCTGCCATAACCTAATACTGCCAACTGGGTGGCTTAAACATTGGAAATTAACTCTCACAGTTCTGGAAGCTAGAAGTTTGAGATCAAGGTGTCAGTGGGCTTGCTTCCTTCTGAGAGTTATGAAAGAAATTTTGTCCTATGCCTCTCCCCATCGAACCTTAGGTCTGGTGGTTTGCTGGCCATTTTCAGCATTCCTTGGCTTACAGAAGAGTCATCCAAATCTCTGCCTTCATGATTCCATGGTGTTCTTCCTGCGTGTGTGTATGTCTCTTTACATGTCATTCTTTCATACGGCCACAAGTCATCTATTGGATCAGAGGCCCACCCAATTCCAGTATGACTTCATCTCAGCTAATTACATCTGTGACACCCCTATTTCCAAATAAGATCTCATTTTGAGGTACTGGGGGTTAGGACTTCGACATATGAATTGTAGGGGAACACAATTCATCCTATTACAACATGTATAGATAAACAAACCTGAGCACATTTGCCATCAGCAGAGCTGAACTATAATAAATGTTAAAGGATATTATTTTGGCTGAAGTAAAAGGATACAATACTGAAGGAAAAATTTAAAAAAAAAAAGCCCACCAGGAATGGTTTAAAAAAAAATGGGTATGTATACAATGACTCTTTTTCCTCATTATAATCTTTTGTGGGGACAAAAATAGCACTTATCTCATAAGGTTATGATAAGGATCATGTGAGAAATCTCCACTAAATGCTTTTCTCACTGTAAAAATTGTTAATAATTATTTATTCTTATTACCTCTTATTACCTAACACTAGCACATTCATTCATGTTTGTGTGTGAAATTATGTAAGTAGTATCTTTCTAATTATAAGACAAATACAAATAAACATTTATTGATCACTTACTATATGCCAGGGAATTTAAACACTTCATAGAGCTTATTTATCTGCATAAATTTTGTGAATTAGATATAGTATCCTCATTTAGGCCAAGATATTGAAATGTTAAAAGATTTCCTGACCCATTTAGTAAATAGAATTAAAATCTAACTCTAGACTCCATAATCATTATACCGTTTTACTTCCAACAACAAATCACTGCAACCTCTATTCAAAAACAAAACTGTAAAATGAAAAAATATCATATGTTGAGCTGTAGAAAAAGGAGCCACTTAAATCCAACCACATCCACTTAAAGAATTTGGCATCTTCTGAACAATACCTGTATTTAAAATATTTCCTAAACACCAGAGTTTCTGATTTTGGGGGACAGTTTTGATATAAACCATTCCTTTGTACTGGCCTCATAAATCATGAATACTGGAAAATTCATCTAAACTTCTAAACATTATCTAAACTTCTAAACATTATCTGCTAACATCAACTGTCTCTTGCACTAAGATATAGCAAAAGAACTACAATAGCAAAACAACAATAATCTCTTATCAGATTTTATACCCATGTTCTGGGTTACAACATACAGGACTCCTCTTAGAAGAAAGAGACACAACTTGAGACCAACCATTTTTACTGAGATGAACCACTTTTGGAATATTCCGAAGGTAAAAAACAAAAATGGCCATGAAACTTTCACAGCTTCAGATGTCAGATCCCTATCATTTATGCCATATAAGCCATATATACCTCATGTGGACCAGACCCTTCGGAAAAGGCCGCCTTAGCCTTTTTTCTATTCTCATCAACCCTGTTTCCCATCTTCAAGTGGCAATGCCTTCAAATTCCAAAGTTCCTACATTTCCTGAATTCTTTTTTTTTTTTTTAACTGAAGATTTTATTTATTTATTTATTTATTCGAGGGAGAGAGAGCACGTGTGAGCCAGCATGAGCAGGGGGAGAGGCGGAGGGACAAGCAGATTCCCTGCTGAGCAGGGACCCGGATGCTGGGCTGGATCGCAGGACCCTGAGATCATGAACTGAGCTGAAGTCAGCTGCCCAACGGACTGAGCCACCCTGGTGCCCCTCCTGAAGACTTTTAGCAATTTTCTCAGAAGATCTGAGTTTAATAAAATTACATCAGAAGTTTGTATATAACCTGGTCATTCCCAAACTCTACTTTTCTCCCAAACACCGGACACATCAACCTGATTTCAGTTAGCCAATAAGCCTTTGAGAGAAAATGAGAGACACCTGAGATGGACTTTCAGGATTTGTTTAGATATGAAGAATGACACTAATGATATCCAAGAAACTTTCATTTCAGTTATTTAAAACGTTTTATCTTTTGTCAGATAAATGAAGGATGAAGTTCACTTTCAGTATAATGTGACTGCTCCCGCACTTGACCCCTCCCTGGTGACCTAACCACAACTTCATCTTCTCTCAAGGATGGTTTGAAAAATGCAAGTTAATTAGAAGAGCATAACATAAATATAACTTTAAGCAAAGTACAGAATTCATTTTAAAAAGGAAACTATATAAAATTTTCACTAGGTTGAATATTATCTCTAATACTGTCATTATCATGCACCTCAGGAATGATTGTGGTGCATCAGTGTACTTTGGATCCTACAGTTTAGATCCATGTCTTATTCCATTCCATCATCTTCTTTCCCTGTCTCTTAAACCCATCTATATTTTTCCTTCCAATATACAATGACAACAACAACAACAAAAGTGATTAGAATAGAGGGGAGATACTCTTTTTGGCCATGTAAGAGTGTGTGCCTTATTTATTTATTATTTATTTATTTATTTATTTATTTATTAATTATTTATTTATTTGGCACAGGCTTGCCTTATCTTAAGGAAACATTGGAGTTTAAGTGAAAGATGATGGACTGCATAAAGGTGGAGTAAATCACAAATAGCGGCTGTTTATTAGTTTTAAATCAATTAAGCCCTCTGGAAATTAAAACTGAAATTGAGTGTTTTGCACTATTTTTTATATCTAGGGCCCTTGGTTGGGTCCAGCATAGCCAATCTTGTGTCTGCTTACAAAGTGTTGCTCATTTCAAAGTTTTGATAATCATATTCTCATGTTTTATGGACACATCCTCCTGTCTGTAGTTCAGACATAAACATGCAGCTGTACGTACAGCTCGGTCTGCCGCATTACCTCAGCAAATCATGAGCCTTCAAATTAGGCATTCTGGAACAAACGCAAGCAGAAATAAGAGAGGAAATTCGTTTTTCAAATATAAACTTTCAAACAGCCTCTTTT
Source organism: Eumetopias jubatus (assembly GCF_037043125.1). Taxonomy (NCBI): domain Eukaryota; kingdom Metazoa; phylum Chordata; class Mammalia; order Carnivora; family Otariidae; genus Eumetopias; species Eumetopias jubatus. The sequence goes on along the minus strand of NW_028274821.1, from coordinate 50,257,955 downwards.
AATGGCCACATTTTGTTCTCTGAGTCCACATAAGTTTTTTAAAAAAAGTTGGCTACTATTTGGACATCAAATAAACTTTTCAAAATTGACATTATTTTTGGAACTGTGGAGCCAGTTTCTCAGCAGAAGAAAATCACCCAGGCTCCTTCCCCTTCATTCTTGTTAAGAGTATACTTTACCCTTTAACAAATCCCCAAGGTTTTATCCTAAATTCTTCCCTTATAACAGCCAATGCCACCATCACGCCAGTTGGGTAGACTTTCTGCTTGTCAGGATTATTTATTCATTTATCTGGTCAACATTACTGGAAGTTTTCCTTCTATCAAGCCCTACTAAATATTGGGAATAAAAGATGAAATCAGATTCCCTTGCTTTCAGGAACCTCACCTTTTAGTAAACCAGATTTTATTCTGTGGTTAATCTGAAGGAGGTAAGACATCATGATGTGACTTTACTTAAATTCAGAAGAACAAAATCAATGCAGTATGAATTTTAAAGATAAATTTCCATATACAGATCAAATTTCCAAACCTCAGAAAAGCATTGGAACAAGATATTTATGTTTTAAGGTGAGGATTTGGGGTTTGTTTGCTTGGTTTTGCAAGTAATAGAAGATGGCGAAGCTGCATTAAATTAAAATGCTGCATCTATTGGTAAGAGAAGAAAGTGTAGTTTGGCTTCATATGGAGCTTCTCAGAAGGAGAAAAATAAAGTTCTAAACAAAGGAAGCCACTTTTCTCCAGCTCTCAAGGTATCACAGTCTCATCTTTATTTCTGTTTCATTTTTAATTCTGTATGTTTGCTAGTCTTTCTGTTCCACTGTGCACCTGGCATAAGAAAGGTTGTATTAGCTTAGAAAATACATATTTTTCTCATTATCAGAAAAAAAACAAACGGATCACTGATTTCTAGTCTTGAACTCACTGCACAAAATTTCAAGAGAGATAAACTGATTGGCTTTAGGGTCCACACCTTGCCCAATCTTGATGGTGGTAGGAGTGGGTGGGTTTGAAGGCAGGGTCATGCAAACCAGACCTGCTTGTTGGTGTGGGCTCAGTGATAGTTGCTCAGTACCACGAGGCTGAGGCTGGGTAGAGAGGTTCTAGCACACACCGCAGGAAAGATAGGCCTTGCTTGGAGGCTGCCCATTTCTAAAGAGCACAGTCCAGAATACTAACAGTTTCCTATATTTGTATTTATTTCCCAGAAGAAATTTCCAGGCTAATCAAAGTGACAAAGATGTAAGAGATAAATGCAACACAGTGGAATCGGTGCTATAAGAGAGGTGAATATCAAGGACAGCCATCAGAGTAACTGTGAGAAATTGCATTACACAGCAATGATGCACACAGTTTTGAGGCTTTATTCTCTAGGTTTCATTTTTGCTTTATTAACGAATTTGATTTATTCTATATAGGAAGTCCCCTTAATTTTGAAGTTTTCAAGAGCCCATGTTGAATTACCAAAAAATGCACAACTAGTAAGTGTAGAGCTAGATGAAATTTCCTATCAGCACAGCCATGAGTCAAATATTGCCCGCACCCTGGAAACTTCCCTCAAGCTTCCTCGATTAGCCTGCCCAATCACAACCTAAAGGTAACCACTGTTCTGTCTTTTCTCCCCATAGCTTAGTGAGGCCTATTTTGAACTTCATATAAAAGGAATCATGTGGTATGTCCTTTTGTAGGTCTGACTTTTTTAACATTATGTTTGTGAGGAAAACCCATGTTGTCTTATGAAGATGGAGTTTGTGAAATTTTACTCTGATATCGAGTTTCATGGAATGAATATACCACAACACATTTATCCATTACACTGTGGATGGACATTTGGATGGTTTCTATTTTGCAGCCACTATGATAAATGCTATTAATATTCTTGTATATATTTCTTTTAATAAATGCATGTGTGCCCTTCTGTTTTAGTCATTATGATGGATGTGTAGTTATATCTGATAGTTATCATAATTTGTATTTACTAATGACTGATGATATTGAGAACATATTGACAGGTTTATGGGCTATGTAGTTGCCATTTTTTATAAAGTAAAATTTTTTCTTTTTCTTTTTTAATGAGTTGGTTGTCTTTTTCCCCTGCTTTCTTTATGTAAACTTCATTAAAAGTGAGAACTCTGTTTATCAAAAGACCCAGTTGTGAGATTACAAATAAAAACACCTTATTATTTAAAATAGAGACCCTCTCTTACCAAAATTTGATTCTAACTCAAATCTTTAAAATTATGTCTGTTATGTGAAATAATGCCTCTATTAAGATATATGCCACTTGCAAACATGGAAATAATTTTCTATAAAGGAAAAACTTGACTCAAAGATTTGCATTTTCTTGTATTTTTTTAAGATTTTATTTATTTATTTGACAGAGAGATAGAGAGAGCCAGAGAGCACAATCGGAGTGAATGGCAGAGGGAGAGGGAGAAGCAGGCTTCCTGCTGAGCAGGAAGCCCAATGCGGGGCTCCATCCCAGGACCCTGGGATCATGACCTGAGCCGAAGGCAGACACTTAACCAACTGAGCCACCCAGGTGCATTATGCCTAAGAGATCCATAGAGAAAAAGCAGCCCACACATTAGGAGTTATATATTTTGTGCGTAATCTCAATGGTCAAAATCTATAAAGAAAAAAACTTATTCTGTCTACTTCATCATTTATCTTTTTTTATACTTCACAGAAAAAGCTGCCCTCAAGTCTCAGAATCAGAAAAATCTGTGCTGGGCAATTTACTTGGTTTTCTCTCATGAGCACTGTGGCTTTTATGACAGTCTGTGTCCCCCTCTTTGTTTTGTTTCCCAACAAATTTTATCTCACATTTATAAACTACAAATGACTCTACGTATACATTTCTCCCTACTAATCCTATCCCTGCCTTTACTTTGCAATTTCCTTCAGATATTTCATTTTATATAAAATATACGATCAATATAAAAGTAAAAAAGGAAACACAAGAATATATATGTATGTGCATATGTGAATATACTATATGTTTTATATATATATATATATACACTAAGCTAAATATATATAGTGTATATATAAAATTATATATATAAACAATTAAATTCATATGTACTAAGTAAAATATATGTGATGTATAGGTAAATGTATAGTATGCATACATACAAATAGACATATATAATACAATATACATATTATTCTAAACATACATTATATATAATATACATAACAAACAGGACAAACATTTATTTTTATGATTGGGCTTAAATTTTGTAAGAGCAACAAACAATAATTTTAGAGTTAGTGGCCTTAATAAACATTTCTGTTCTTACGTCTTCGTCTTGTGGTATAATATTATTTTTGCTACAGTCCTGGGCCATATGCTTGCTTAACTTTCGTTTCATGCTACAAAGTACAGATTAGTCCTGGGATCGAAGCGGCCTAAAGTATTCTGTGCAGCATCTTATTTGTTTGCAAAGTTCTTGAACTATGAATAAGGATAAAATTTCAAAGCTAAAGCATGGAAAAAAAGACTGGAGAAAAGCATTTTTATGCTAATGGCCATAGCAATGATTATAAAGCAGAGTGCACACAGAATGCACCATGGAGATGCTAAATAATATTTATGGAGCATATGGGCCTTGCATAGCAGAAGCAGAAATGTTCTTCTTCCAAATTCTGTTTGCCAAATTACTTTGGACATTAAGGAAAATGCTGAAGTTTCATTTGAACTGTGGACTGAAAATCCTGACCAAAAACAGGGCAGGGATTTGTGAGCTGTCATTTTATTCACCACAATGCTAAATAGAACTGTGACATGCTAGAATGATTCTGGATAAATTGACAATAAATTGTTTTTCACTTGCTTGATATAAGGGTGTTCTGAAGGGAAAAAAAAAGTGGGACACGGAATAAAAGTTTCAGAAAATTTTAAATAGAACAGTTTACGAAATTCTTAAGGAAAACAGTAGGAGTCCATGGGATAAACAAATGCTTTTTTGTTTGCAAATCTATTGTTCTAAATTTAATTGTAATAATCCAAAGCATCAATGGATAATTTAGGGATCTGGAAAACATATTTTGAATTTGAAAAATACATAGACAGTATCATATCAGTCATCCCTTATGCCTCAGAGAGCACATCTTGATGAATTCTCATCAGTGTTGGTCTTCATTTCATTTGCTCAGATAATAATAGGAATGCACTGGCTAAGTGTTAGGTATTATGCTGACTTTTATCTCTAGCATTCCAAGATATATTTTATTACCCTGGTTTTATAAACAAGAATGTTCAGTTTCAGAAAGTCTAGAAAGCTTGTTCAAAATCCCACAGGTAGTAGAGTAACTGGAACTCAGTTCTACCTGAGCAAAAAGGCCCCGAGCTTTTCAATACATCACCGCTTTGTTACAAAACAAACAACACTTGGAGAAAGAAAAAAAAAAAAAAAGAATGAAAAGAAAAAAAAAAAAAAAAAAAACAAAAAAGAAAACAAAACAAACCTCTAAACAAACATACATCAATCTCAGTATAAACCACCAACTGTTATAACAAAGATGTAAAAAAAAAACTACCTTTGAAATGGCATCAGGGAGATAGAAAATCACCACCAATTTATATTCTGTTTATGGGAGAAAATTATCAGGATGATTTCTGGATGAATTCTGTTCCTAAATATCCCTGAGTATTTTTAAAGTGGCACTTAATCGGTTTTAAACTGTGGATATTGTGGAACTGAAGTTTACTCCTCTTGGCCAAGGTTTAAAATTCCTGATGATTTTGAATGATTTTTGGTGGGTAAGCCTGCTCCTCTGGCCTAAACAAACCAGTCTGTGTGTAAATGGGCTCTCAATATGAGGATCTGGATCATTGAAAAATATAAAATTGAACCCTTAGGAGAAGTTTTACACTTGTACAGAGTGCCTTCCAAATTTGCAGGACAAAACCCCTTTCTTCCTACTCCTAAAGACAATGCAGTGATCCTTGCCGCCAGAAAATATGTAGCTATTTTTTTTTCTCTCAGGCAAACAAAAGATACCTTTGTTCCTATAAACTGCATATTCCAGCTGACTGAATTTTTTTTAAAGTTTTAAAAAACTCATGTACGGAAGGACGTATTCACCAAACTATTATTTTGATCTGTGATGATGCGTTATTCAGTTTCATTAAATTGGTTACATGAGAATTTGTTCCTACTCCCTGGGAAAGTTAAGTCTATTATTTCTGTTAGCCTAAAGTATTGGGGTGAAACCTATTTGTAGTTATTGATGATGTATATAAAAAATAACTAGGTACTATGCCTTTTATTTAAAGTCAATATTCCTTTTATTAACAATTTTGTAAATATACTCCTAAATAAAACATAATTCATCACAGCCTGTTCTTTGTCCTATTTATTGAGAACTTCATAATAATAAATATGCTTTGTCGAACATAGTTCTGTCTCTTTGTCACTATCGGGTAAATGCGAGCATGATTTATTTGGGGGAAAATGCTTTTATTCTGGAGAGCCAATGGCCTAACTTCACACCAAAGTCGCATCATTTCTCTTTATGTACTCCTAGGAAAGAAAAATGCAACACAAGCAGTTCATCATTGTAGTAAAAGTTTCAAATGGGATCAAAATAATGTATGCATGGAGAAGAAGCAGATATTTATGAAGAAAGAGAATTGAAAGAGCCTGGCCTTAATAAGCTTGAATAAGAGGAGAAATTGGTCCATTTCCCTGATACTAATAGAAATATTCACCTTCTGCAGACAATGGCAACAAGGAAACCCAAGTAGGATTAAACACGGGAGAAGAGAGACTTTCTTTGGCCATACAGTGACCTCCATTGCTACTTAACACTGGAACCGTGTGGGAAGATGAGAGCAGATCTGAATGGGATGCAGATGGCAATTACTACAGCAACATTCTTCAGCACTTTCTAGTATTTTGTCTCCCTGGGAAAACTTTGGTATGTATTAAACTTTATGAATTTTTTTTAAGTAATATTTCTACAGTGCCTTCAACAGAGTAGACACATATTTTAGTTTTCATTTATTTATTTATTTGAAAGAAAGAGAGTGAGAGCCAGTATGGGAAAGAGAAAGTGGGGGGACAGGGGGAGAGGGAAAGAATCCCAAGCAGATGCCCCACTGAGCAATGAGCCTGACATGGGGCTTAGTCTCACAACCGTGAGATCAGGACCTGAGCCAAAATCACGAGTCAGATGCTTAACAGACTGTGCCACCTAGCTGCCCCAAGACATGTTTTTTACTTATTTCTGGAGACTCAAAATGTAATAGCAACTCAAAAGTGATAGGCAACTAAATAATTAAAAGGGAGATGACTAAGTGATAGTGCAAATAGTAAACGATAGTTTTCATGGCATTTGAACATGTATTAATTCACTTTTATCTTCATGACACCACTATGGATTAAGTTGTGGAGTTGTACTGACCCCATTTGAAAGATGATGAAACAGAGAATAAAAGAGGGAAACAGAAAGGCAATCAAAAATTGCCTAACATATGCTGAGAACCAGGAACTATGCCAAGTATTTCAGATAATTATTGCATTTCACACTCATCGAACCTATTGAGGTTGGCATAATTTTCTCCACTTCAGAGAGGAGTAAACTGAGGTCATAAGGATAAGCTACAGAAGTTCACAAAGTTAATCAGGAAGATACTCTATTTTTTTTCCCCAACCTAAAAGCAAAGATATTTACCTTATTATTTACCCTGGAGGATACAGGTTTCAGAATGGGAAACACCCGTTTCCCATGGAGACATGCACATCCAACATGTTTAACCATATGATGATACATATAAGAAAACCCATACTAGCTTCTAAGAACCAAAACTAATTCAACAGTGAGTTTACTACAGATCTAATAACAAACAAATCTAGGAAGATCCAAAGAAAGTATTTTATTATCCTTAAAAATTGTTGGTGGTGTTATTTAGAAGAATAGAAGATATTTTTATTTTATTGAAATTTCTGAGTTGAGGTTTTGAGAAGTTCCACCTGAGCTGGTCTTTCCATCATTCAGTGGAAAGATCAAGCATACCTTTTTAATACCTTAAGCCAACAAAACAGAGTTTTATCTTTTGCTATTTCAAATATACGGTCATAGTCTCTCAATTTTTAAGAGGAGAACTAAATTTAATCTCTTCTTCCCTAATGATTTTATTTTTGTATCTGAAAGCACATAGATTGAATTCAAGCGTGTCTATAAAAGTAACAGTAGGTAGTATCCAGTTGTTTGATAAATACCAACAATCTACATGGATGATTGGAACCAAATGACCTAGAATTCAGGCTTCAAGGTTAGATTGCTTGAGTCTGAATTCCTGTTTCAATAATTTCTGGCTAATCACCTCGTGCAGGTTTACTAATCTGTATCTGTTTCCTCTCCATTAAAACGGGGTTATCAATTATACCAGCAGCATCAAGTTGTTTTTAGGCTTATCAGAGTTAATATGATAATATAAATTTTTTAAGATAGTGCTTGGCCCACAATAAACTTTTAATATTCACTATCATTTTTAGTATTATTATTACTGAATTTTTTAAATAAAACTGACAGATATTCTGAGACATACAAAATCAGAGTCTCATGCAGCTGGGTTCTAACTAACCTAATTCAGCATTTGTACCTTACCAGCCCACCCAGCAAGATTTACCAAAACATCTCTAACAACATATTCCTCTCATTTTCAGTGTTCAATTCCAAAAAGCGGTCTCCTCATACTGGAGGCCCAAACTGCCTTCCTGCAATTTGCTCACATATGATTGAGTTGTGCCTCCTGAGAATACATAGAATAAGTATAATCTCACTTAAAAAAACAAAACAAAACAAAAAAAACACAACTTTCAAATAGTTAAAGACAGGTAGCAAGTTCCTTTTGAGATGTCATTACTTGAGACTAAACATTTTTCATTCCTTGTGTTTTCCTCCTAATTTGTAAGTTTATTTTGACTGTCTCAATTACTGTGCTTTATTATACTAGAAGATTTTGTACCATTAGACAAGAGTGCAAAGTAGAGAATGTGGCTCTCGGCCCTAGTCGCACTTAGAATATTTAGAGGACCTTACCAATACCAGTACAAAGATTGCATATCCAGAGATTCTGATTTAATTGGTTTGGGATGCAGCCAGGTTGGAAAAAACACTGGTGTAGAACCAGTAGCACAGAATTTATAGTTAGAAACATCTCATGTCTGCGTGACATTCTGAGCGATTGCTTAACCTCTTTGAGTCTCATATTCCTTTGTTCATTTAATCAGCAAATACTATTAAACCCTTCTTGTGGGTGAGGCATTGTGCTAAGCAAAAGGAATACACAGCAATGAGACACACTTGCTGCTTTCTAGGGGCAAGACAGTAAGAATCAGTGTCACAAGTGAGGGTGTATTATACATTCAGATGAGCGCTATAAAAAGGATCATAGTTCTGAGATTCAACAAAAACAATGAATATGAATCTGGTTTAGTGTGTAGTATAAAGGGGAGAGCATTTGTCTCAAGTCCAGAAATAAAAAGGCATTTTGGCCAGGGAAAGAGAAGCTTCTATGATTGAGTTACAGATGTTGACAAGAAGTAAAGGATCCTTTTTTTTTGTTTGTTTTTTAATCAAGAGTCAAAAAGAAAAACAAAAACAAAAACAAAATGCCCCAAGTTTCCAGCTTCATGGAATAACCACTTTTTATTGCCTTAAAAAATTTGAAATTTTCAGTGGTGGAGGGGCTGCCTGTTGATGGGATTTGACGTTAAAGTTCTTGGGGTGAAGAATAATGGAGCTGGTAGCTTTGTTAACTCTCCCAAAGGAAACCCCCAAAATGCAAACCTCAGAGTAGGAAACAGGCCAGCTATGAGGGGCAGAGCAGCAGCTCCTGGTGGCAACATCACCTTGCTTGCTGGCCTCTGGCCTCTAGGGGAAATGAGATAGAGAAAATGCCTCTTCTAGAGAAAGGTGTCCTCCATGCTAAATAAGTTTGTCATAATGCTCCCCCCACCCCGGCACAAACAGATGTTAATTATTAGCTATTCTAGCCTGACTTTGGAGAATACGATTTTTAAAGTTCGAAAGGTTCCAAACAAGTACCTTACAAACTTTAAACTGTATATACATCTTGTTAAAAACAGATTCTCATTTAGTATTTTGAAGAAAGGGGGTGCCTGGGATTCTGCATTTCTAACACAAAGTCATGTGTTGCCATGTAGCTCATCAGTGGATCACACTTTTAGTAGAAAGGAGGTAGCAACTGAATACTCTGTCTCATTTTGCCCATCACAAAGGGTTTGTTTGATGTAATTATCAGATGGGTCAACTACAGGAATAAACAAGTTTCTGAATGCCTTTCCTGAAAATCTCTGAAGTATTCACATATGGATCTGTTTTCCCTAAAGTAGAAAGGACTGAACATTTGCCCTGTATGCCATTTTCACCTCAGTCATTTCTTTTATTTGTTCAATGGTAATAGAATATCTTAGGGATATCAAGCCACTTTAAGATTTCTAGACCCTCTTTCTGCCTACCATCTCGCTGCTTGTCTTGG